>NC_059173.1:42791982-43399180 GCF_019923935.1 Bubalus bubalis
ACTTTCTGCCATAAGGGTGGTGTCATCTGCATATTTGAGGTTATTGATATTTCTCCCAGCAATCTTGATTCCAGCTTGTGCTTCCTCCAGCCCAGCGTTTCTCATGATGTACTCTGCATATAAGTTAATTTCAATAATGCAGGGGAAATTTTGACTAAAGTCAAGTGGTAGCAGAGGAAATGAAGTACTAATGTACTTTAGATAAAATTTACAAGTTGAAATGGTAAGACTTGTTAAAAAATTGGATATTGTGGGTAAGAGATCAAAGTTCTTCCTTAAACATGTTAAACTTGTAATGACTGTTAGACCTTCAAGTGAAGAAGTAGGAAGATGGAAAGTGCTGGGGAGAGAGAAGTCACGTGTTCAAAGTGGTCATAACAGGCTTCCCAGGTGTCTCAGTGGTAAAGAATCCTCCTACCAAGCAGGAGACCTGGGTTCGATCCCTGGGCTGGGACAATCCCCTGGAGAAGGAAATGGCAATCGACTCCAGTGTTCTTGCCTGAGAAGTCCTATGGAAGAAGAGCCTGGCAGACTACAGTGCATGGGGTCACAAAGAGATGGACACAATTTAGCGAGTAAACCACCACCACCATAGGTCTTTATAAAGTGGTGAGAACATGAAAGAGGTACAGACAAAAGCACAGTGCAGTGGAGGCAAACCTATATTCTGTGAAGGATAGTTTAGAATCTCCGTTCGAATCCTTGTGAAAAGTTAAAATGCAAAACTAAATAGTCCAAGAATTCTTACTCAGGAGCCATGCCATAAATTCAGAACTAGGTGTGTCATATAAGTGGTTAAAAAGTGCAAGAGGTTATTGAGTTCTAAGAAGCAGCATAGGTTTAATAGGAAGACTGTGACTTTGGAGTCATAAATATACTTTGGAATCATAACTTACCATTTGCTAATTGTATGGCCTTGGTCTCTCCAAGTATCAGTTAACTCATTTATGAAGTGGGAATACTAAATAATTTCTTCCATGAAGGATTGTTGAGAATTATGTTTATAAGTTATCCTATCAGATATTATATACCCAAGAAATATAATACTTTATTTTGTTTTTCTTGAACAATTCATCCTAAGAAATTGCCTATAATTTAAATTACAATAAACAGTTCTCTCTCACTTTCATCTCTCTTTCTCTCTCTCTCAAAGCCATCTATGCCTGCTTTCATCAAAAATGGTTAAACCATTTGAGACTCAGTCCATTGTTAACAAAGAACCACTGTCCTAGAACCTACATTAGTAACTTCTATGTAAAAGAACCAACTGAAGTGGAACTAAGAATTCAAACTTCCATACCAGGCTAAAATAAGTAATCAGGAGAACTATGATCATAAATAGAAAATTGGAACAAGGATAGAAATCCAATGTAACAATAAATAGGCCTTTTTATGATGATGAATATAATTTATTTTGGCAAAAGATAGCATAGTTTCTATAAAGAGAAAGCTGCTTTGTGGACTTAACTCTAAGAGGTTATGGTAGGACAGTGGAGATAAGGTCTTCTGGGAGCCAGAGTTCTGTTTTTCAAAGCTTTGCATTCCTATGGCACTTGATTCTTTGCACATAATTATTCAACATAGGCACATAATAATTCTACATAATTATTCTACATATAATAACCATTGACAAAGTGAATTTTTATACATTCTGGCAATGTTTCCTATAGGAGTATGTATTTATGTGAATTAAATTTTGAAAAATAGATTATAACTTGGTCACTTTAGTAATAAAGTCATATTTTTTATCATTATATAAGAATGGTTCTGGATTCTAAAAATATGTAGTAAAATAATTCTTACAAGTAAATACTTGTATGTACAATCAGTTTCTAAAACAAAGTTTCAGTTGAATTGGTGTGTTTAAATTCATCAAAACATGTATTTTTATAAAAATTATTTTTCTAATAGTCAAGATTTCAGTAATTCAGGAGACTAGTATTAGGTTGAATTCTTTTACATTGCTATTTATTTTCCTTTTGTTACTGTTGCCTTGTTCCTTTTTTAATATTTTAATTTTATTGGAGTATAGTTGATTTACAGTGTTGTGTTAGTTTTAGGTGCACCAAAGTGATTCAGTTATACATCTATTCATTCTTTTTTTAATTCTTCTCTTATATAGGTTATCACAGAATATTGAGTAGTGTTCCCCGTGCTATACAGTATGTCTTTGTTGGTTATCTATTTTATATATTGTACTGTGGGCATGTTTATTCCAAAGTTCTGATTTATCCCTTCCCTTCACATTTCCCTGTTGGCAGCCATACGTTTATTTTCAATATCTGTAAGTCTGTTTCTGCTTTGTAAATAAGTTTGTTTGTATCCTTTTAAAACTAGATTCCTCATATGAGTGATAGCCTATGATATTTGTCTTTCTTTGTGTGACTGAGTATGGTAATCTTGAGATCCACCCATGTTGCTGCAAATGGCATTATTTCATTCTTTTTTATGGTTGAGTAATAGTCCATTGTATATATGTACCACATCTCTATCATTCTTCTGTCAGTGGGCATTTAGGTTGCTTCCATGTCTTGGAGAAGGAAATGGCAACCCACTCCAGTACTCTTACCTGGAAAATCCCATGGACGGAGAAGCCTGGTAGGCTACTGTCCATGGGGTCTCAAAGAGTTGGACACGACTGAGCGACTTCACTCACTCATGTCTTGACTATTGTAAATAGTGCTGCAGCGAACGCTGGGATGAGTGTATCCTTTTGGATTTTGGTTTTCACCAGATATATACTCAGGAGTGGGATTGATGGATCATATGGTAGTTATTTATTTTTTTTTTTATGAAACTTCCATACTGTTCTCCTTAGTGGTTATACCAATTTACGTTCCAACCAACAGTGTAGGAGGGTTTCCTATTCTCCTTACCCTTTCCAGCATTTACTGTTTGTGGACTTTTTGTTAATGGCCATTCTGACTAGTATGAGGTGTTACTTCATTGTGGTTTTGATTTGCATCTGATAATTAGTGATGTTGAGTATCTTTTCGTGTGCTTTTGGTCATCTGCCTGTCTTCTTTGGAGAAATGTCTCTTTAGATCTTCTGCCCATTTTTTTGAGTGGGTGTTTTTTTTTTTTTTACATAGAGCTGCATGGGCTCTATGTCGGTCACTTTGTTTACACATATTTTCTCCCAGCCTGTGGGTTGTCTTTTTGTTTTGTTTATGGTTTCCTTTGCTGTGCAAAAGGTTTTGAGTTTAATTAGGCCTCATTTGTTTATTTTCATTACTCTGGGAGATAGATCAAAATTGATATTGCTGGACTTCCCTGGCAGTCCATTGGTTAAGACTCTGTGTTTCCAATGCTTGGGGCACAGGTTCAATCCCTGGTCATGGAACTAAGATTCCACATGCTGTGTGGTGCAGCCAAAAAAAAAAAGATATTGCTGTGATTTATGTCAAAGAGTGTTCTGCCTGTGTTTTCCTCTATGAGGTTTTTGTGTTTTTTAATCTTATGGCCACACCACACAGCATGTAGGACCTTATTTTCCTGACCAGGGATCAAACTTGTACCCCCTGCCTTGGAAGTGCAGATTTTCAATGACTAGACTTCCAGGAAAGCCCACTAAGACTTCTTAGTTTCTGGTCTTACATTTAGGTCTTTAATCCATTTTGAGTTTATTTTTGTGTATGGTGTTAGAGAGTTTTTGAATTTCATTCTTTTACATGTAGCTGTCCAGTTTCACCAGCACCACTTATTGAAGAGACTGTCTTTTCTCCATTGTATATTCTTGCCTCTCTTGTCATAAATTAAATGACCATAGGTGCATGAGTTTATTTCTGGGCTTTCTATCCTATTCCATTGATCTAGATTTCTGTTTTTGTGCCATTACCATATTGTCTTGATTACTGTAGCTTTGCAGTACAGTCTGAAATCAGAGAGTCTGACTCCTCCAGACTCCATTTTTATTTCTCGAGATTGCCTTAGCTTTTCAGGGTCTTTTGTGTTTCCATACAAATTTAAGAGTTTTTTGCTCTGGTTCTATGAAAATTATTATTAGGTTTCAATTAAACCTAAACAAAATTAGTATTAGGTTTCAATTCTTTTATATATATATATGTATATATATATTTTTTTAATGTGAGCTTTAAGCTCTATTGTAATTTTTTTTTCCTAAGAAGGGACAACTGTAAATTTGTTTTTCCTTTTATTGATGTGGTAATTTAACTAAAAATTGACAATATAGAAATATTATTTTCCCATACATATTTTAACACTTTTAAGTTCTGTCAAATAAATAATATGTTCTCCTCTGGATTTTGAAATAGCTCAGTAGTTGAAATTCAATGAAGGTTGTATGTTGTCGAGCAGATACAACTTTTTAAATTTTAGGTGATTAATATGTAGAACAATGTTAGCAGCAATTTAATTTTATCAGTTTATACCATTGTTTTATTAATACTTAGCTATCTGGTCCTTTAAAAGAAAAACATGCATTTTAGCTGCCTATTGTAAATTTGTGTGTATAAAAATGTAAAAACATAAATAATTTTCTCTTTTGTTTTGTGAGGCTAGAAGGTCCAGCTTAAAAAACGTGTCCGACCTTTTTGTGATGGGAGGAGCTCTTGTTTTAGAATCTGCAGCTCTCTTGCACTGGCTAGAGAGGGAGGGTTATGGACCTCTAGGAATGACCGGAATATCCATGGGAGGACACGTAAGCATTTTCATTTCAACTTATATTTAATTGTGGTTATGTTTATAAGATCTATGGAATCAAGCATGGTAATGGATTTATGGCTTGTCCTCTGTGGGCATCTCATAGTAAACCCATGCCAGAGAAAACTGTAGCTTCAAACTATTGCCCTGTCTCCTTACCTGTGGTCTATGAGCACTGAAGAGGGTTGTGAAGTGGGTGGAATGTCTAGAGAATCTAATTATTTACAAATTCACTTTAGGACTTCCCTGGAGGTCCTGTGGTTAAGACTCCATGCTTCCAGTGCAGGGGTGTGGGTTTGATCCCTGGTCAGGGAACTAATGCTGCATGGTATGGCCAAAAGAAAGAAATCACTTTAGGTATAGAATTAATTTTACTTTTGGTGAAAGCAGGAACCAATTTTTTTTAATATTTCTTCTTATTTATTTATTTTACTTAGCTTCTCCAGGTCTTAATTGCAGTACACAGCATCTTATAGTTGCAACATGTGGAATCTAGTTCCCTGAACAGGGATCCAACCCAGGCTCCTGCATTGAGAGTGCAGAGTCCCAGTCACTGGACCACCAGGGAAATCCTGCAGGAACAGATTCTAAACTTTTATTCCAATTATTAAATAATGATTTTTTTGTGGTTTATGGAGATACTGATTTTACTACTTACTTCACAGCTATATTTCAGGTATTAGATTTAATATTTTTTTAAAAGTTGATAATAAAAATTAGCTTTTCAAATCTCAATGATAAATGCCTTATTTTGCTGTTAAATTCCTGAAGATAGCTGATTTGCAAAACACTTTTCGATTATCTCTTCCCTCCATCCCCATACCATTGACCTATTTTATCTTTGCTTTCTAGAGTGTACAGTCTCCTCATTGGTTTCTCCATTTAGTCTTTTCTCTCCTCAATCTTTTCCTTAAGAGTTTTTCCCACACTATAACTAGTGTGGTCTTCCTAAATCTGTTCTCTGCTCTCTCCTGCTTAAAACCTCCTGCCAAAGGTTTTACTATGGAACTGGCACTAGCTGTGCATCCCTCTAGTGCCCCCTCACTCCTTATCACCTAGCCAGGTAGCAGCTTGCCCTTCCGCCTCCAGGTTAGAGCATACTTCCTGTGGGAAGCTCTTCCTGATTCCCAGACCTCACTTCATTTTTCAGTAACATGTACTTATTTCTTTGCACTGTGGCTGTTTGTCTAGCAGTCCATTTTCTCTTGGTTGATTCAGTGAGGGCCAGGAACATGACCCTCTGGCTCATTTCTTGGACATAACAATCATTCAGTATGTTTATATCTATATCTATAGATACATATTTTTTATAAATAATTTGAGTTATAAGATTAAGTTTAAAAACTTACTCAGACTGGAAATAGAACTGCCTTATGATCCAGCAATCCCACTGCTGGGCATACACACTGAGGAAACCAGAAGGGAAAGAGACACGTGTACCCCAATGTTCATCGCAGCACTGTTTATAATAGCCAGGACATGGAAGCAACCTAGATGTCCATCAGCAGATGAATGGATAAGAAAGCTATGGTACATATACACAATGGAGTATTACTCAGCCATTAAAAAGAATACATTTGAATCAGTTCTAATGAGGTGGATGAAACTGGAGCCTATTATACAGAGCGAAGTAAGCCAGAAAGAAAAACACCAATACAGTATACTAATGCATATATATGGAATTTAGAAAGATGGTAACAATAACCCTGTGTACGAGACAGCAAAAGAGACACTGATATATAGAACAGTCTTATGGACTCTGTGGGAGAGGGAGAGGGTGGGAAGATTTGGGAGAATGGCATTGAAACATGTATAATATCATGTATGAAACGAGTCGCCAGTCCAGGTTTGATGCATGATACTGGATGCTTGGGGCTGGTGCACTGGGACAACCCAGAGGGATGATATGGGGAGGGAGGAGGGAGGAGGGTTCAGGATGGGGAACACATGTATACCTGTGGCAGATTCATTTTGATATTTGGCAAAACTAATACAATATTGTAAAGTTTAAAAATAAAATAAAATTTAAAAAAAAATAATAAAAAGAAAAAATAAATAAATAAAATAAAAACTTACTCAAATTCAAAGCAATTACCAAAGGCTGAAACTGATAAAATTCGCTTCAGAAACTCAAATTTGAAACAACTAAAGACACTGAAACTGAAAGGTGGCTAAAGATTTATTTTCCTATCTAATACTGTTTCCATTTTTATCACCTAAGTCAGAGTGTTGTAACTTATAAGCTGGACTGCTACCTATTAACTGGTTTCCCTACCTCAAATCTCACCCTCTCTAATCAATCTTATAAAATACTATTTAGCTTCATTGAATCAATTCTTTGACAATAATGCTACTTTGTTCCGGTCTCTTTATTAATTCCCCATTATCTATGGAACAAAGGAACCTCTGATCTGATCCTGATCAAGCTTTCTAGCCCTACCTGTCTCCCTACTCCTCTGGATACATGTTCCCTATTGACCAGCCTAACTGAAGTATATTGGCTATTTCCCCACCAGACCCTGTATTTTTCACCATCTGCCTTTGATCATACCGTCTTCTTTATATAGAAGACAAGACCCCATCTATCTTTTCCCCTAAAAGATAGCTATTTGATGAAGCCTTCTGTAATTCCTCTAGCCAAAAGTAACATTTCACTTCTCTAAACATACTGCATCATTTTATATCAGTTATATAATCTGCTTTGTCATCCACCAAATTCTTGACACCTTTCAGTCAACCTCAAAAGTCAAATTTTTAGTTACGATCTTGCTCAGCCTGAGCAGGTCACTTAAGTAATGAGTGTGCTTAGCCTACTGCCCAGGATCTACATCCCAGCATGTTTGCTCTATATTTACCCAGTAGAAAGTAGGTTTCTGTGAAGGGTCTTAAAATTTAAAGATACTTAAAATTTCCTAATATACTTTATTGGTTTTTTAGGAGGCAATTATATGTCATTGTTGAGTTTATGATCTGGGGAATTTGGAGAGGTTGCTAGACATTCTCATGAGTGTTTAAGAGACTTTGTGTTCATGTCTTATCTCACCAACTACTATACAAAAAAATTTTTTTAACTGGAAGATAATTACTTTACAATATTGTGATTGCTTCCACCATACATCTAACATGAATCAGCCATAGGTATATATTTGTTCCCTCTCTCTTAAACCTCCCTCCTACCTCCCTCCCCATCTCAGTCCCAAAGTACTTCTTAATATTAAATATTTTTCATTTAATGACTGTGAACTTTAAACTGAATCTCTCTGTGTTATCTTACAGATGGCTTCCTTAGCAGTATCCAACTGGCCTAAGCCCATGCCATTGATTCCATGTCTGTCTTGGTCCACAGCATCTGGGGTCTTCACTACGGTAATTTAATTGCAGTTAATATTTAGATAGCTATATATAATTAAACATAATAGTTTTCAGGGTTCCCAAAATCACCCCCAGGTTTGGTGATTCACTGGAAGGAATCACAGGACTCAATATATAGTCATATTCACAACTAAAACATATTGCAGCAAAAGGATTCACTATAAAATCACCAAGGAAGAAGGCACACAGGGTACAGTCCAGAAGAAACCAAGCATAAGCTTCCAAAGGAGTCTTTCAGAATGTGTTTAATTCCTTCAGCAGTGAGTTATGACAGTAGGTGCAAATTGTTGTCCATCAATGAAACTCACCTGAGCGTTGAAGTCCGGGGTTTATATCAGAGGTCAGAGTTCTTAGGTATTCTCAGCCTCACATACTAAAATTCCAGTGTTTAGTAGAAACAGCATTGTTTGTATCAGCAGTTTAGGCTTAGAGACCCACATCATTTTGGAAGTTTTATATCAGGGTAAAGAATTATTGTTTACTAGTTAAATAGGTCCAACCTTACAAGTAGGCTTGTCCAGAGATAGGAAATCTCAAGCCTGCTTTGTTAATTTTTTTTCTGCACAGTAAGAATAATCAAACTATTGGACAACATGCTTTACAGATGTGATCTGATCTTAATTTAGTTTGTTATTTCAGGGCGTGCTAAGTAAATCAATTAATTGGAGGGAACTAGAAAAGCAGTATTATACACAGACAGTTTATGAAGAAGAAATTATTCACATGCTTGAATACTGTGGAGTAAGTATTTTTAACTTTTGCGTAACATGTGGGGGGGGTGGATTTTGACCATGGTTAATGATTCAGATTTTTTAAAAGAATTGCAGATTTTTTTTAATATATATATTTTTTTTTTTTTTCTTTCTTTCTTTTTTTTTTTTTTTGACCTTGCTGCATGACTTGTGAGACTTTGGTTCCCTGATCAGGGATTGAACCCAGGCCCTCGGCAGTGAGAGCACAGAGTCCTAACCACAATCATCCAAAGCTAATGTATAGCTTACTACGTTTATTAAATGGCCAGTGCATTTGTAATAGGTCAAGAATAGAACTTGACCACCCAGCTCAGCACTTTAGCACCCAAACCAAAAACCTCTTTCATGTGTTCTAATCAAAAGGCCCTCCTCCCTCTACTGTTTAGTTATCATCATCCTGATTTTTATAGTAATTACTTCCTTCTGTCTTTAAGATAATTTTATTGTCCAGATACGCATTCCTAGATACACATCTTTTATTTGATGTGTCTTTTAAGTATCTTTATAAATTCTTCTTCATTCCTTTCTTTTCATTATAATTTATCTGTTGAAGAACCTGGGCTATTTACCTGTAGAGTTTCTCACAGCTGAGATTTTTGTTTGTATTCTCATTTATATTCCTCCATGTTCTTTGTCAAGAGTATAGGGAGCAGGTAATGTCTGGCTGCTCTTTACTGTGGTGTAAGCAGCCATTGATGCTTAATGCCTATGTCTATTACATTGAGAGCTGCAAAATGCTGATACTCTAATTCTGTCCTTTTTTTTTTTCATTTATTAATTTAAATACTTTTATTTTAAAAAGTCACTTCCTTTGCTAATTATTTGGTTGTCTCATAGTTCAATTCATATTGTTATTTAGTTGCTAAGTCCCATCCATCTCTTTTGCAACCCCTGCCAGGCTCCTCTGTCCATGAGCTTTCCCAAGCAAGAACACTGGAGTGGGTTGCCATTTCCTTCTCTAAGGGATTTTCCTGAACCTGGGATGGAACCCAAGTCTCCTGCATTGGCACACAGATTCTCTGCCCCTGAGCCTCAGTTCATATAGGAAAGGCTTAATTCTTTCCCTTAATTTACCAATTTACCAATTCAGGGAAATGAATTGCTTCCTAATTACTCTCCTAAAGTAACCATTCTTTTCATAAATTTTAAAGTTTTGCACATTCAGTTTGAAAGTTACTGATAATCTGGGTGAGTTGGGAGTGGGGGAGGCTGGTGGCACCCACTGCACAGGTTTTGCCCCAGTGTCAGCTGAGGCAGCCATGGTGCTTTGCAAGGAGTGGCGGGGACCACCCCTGATTCTCACACACCCCCACCACGTGAGCCCCAGGCAGAGGGAGGGTCAGCTGAGTGTGGCCTCAGGGGCCGGATGCAGGTGGGATGGCGGTGGGGGCTGAGGAGGGGGTTGGTGAGGAAGGGTGAGTGAGTGAAGGGGAAACACCAGCATGGAGGAAAAGTGCAGATGGCTTCAGGTGCCACGCTGGTCTGGTCTGGAGATCAAACCCAGTCTCGATCCCTTTTGGAAGGAAGAATATTCCTTAAAGAAATAATATTTTATTCCTCCAAGCATGAGCTTGGAATCTGAAATTGAGGTACATGAGAACATAACAGAATTTAAGCCTTATCTCAGAAGTGTATGGTAGAGGGGAAACACCAGCATGGAGGAAAAGTGCAGATGGCCTCAGGTGCCACGCTGGTCTGGTGTGGAGATCAAACCCAGTCTCGATCCCTTTTGGAAGGAAGAATATTCCTTAAAGAAATAATATTTTATTCCTCCAAGCATGAGCTTGGAATCTGAAATTGAGGTACATGAGAACATAACAGAATTTAAGCCTTATCTCAGAAGTGTATGGTAGAGCTAAAGAAGACAACCAACCAACGATCACCTGAAAATGTGACTGGCTAATAATCCCAGGACAAAATTAGAGACTACTCAAGTTTCCCTCCTGGCCCAGACAGTAAAGAACAGGCTTGAAATGTGGGAGACCCAGGTTCGATCCCTGGGTAGGAACAATCCCTTGGAGAAGGAAGTGGCAACCCACTCCAGTATTCTTGCCGGGAGAATTCCATGGACAGAGGACCCTGGTGGGCTACAGTGCATGGGGTTGCAAAGAATCAGACACAATTGAGCAACTAACACTTTCACTTTCACTCAAGCATAAGGCCTCTACAAAGATGTTTGATGTACAGGCCTGGGCTGAGTATGTTGTGGTATAGGCTTGCAAAAGATCCACATGGCTTCCTTACAACAGTTATTTTCGTCCTTACTCCATTGTTTCTGGCAAGTGCAGCACTGGCTTAGAAATTGGCAAGGCTGATTGAGGCCAAGGAAAAATGTCAAGAAAATATTTCAAAAGTTAAAGGACTGAAAAAGGATTGATGGGTAGAAGGGGAGTTTGGGGGAGAATGGATACATATGCATATATAGTTGAGTCCCTTCACTGTTCACCTTGAAGCTATTACAACATTGTTAATAGGCTGCATACCTCAGTGCAAAATAAATGTAAAAAAAAATTCTTCATGAAAAAAGGAAAAAGGAGTGAAGGGATGAACAGGCTCTGTAATCAGAGGAAAATTGTTTGGAAAATTAAGCAGCTTTAGGAAGACCCATTAAAGTTTCTTTTCAGATCTTATGACAGTATTATTTAGTAAACAAAGTCTGAGAACATGGAAGAATCATGTTAGTTCTCACCTGTACTGTATCAACTTTTAGGCTTCATATAGAAGTTTGTTGACAGTTAATGTAAATTTATATTTATTATGCTATTGATTCTTTTTAACTGACTTAGTCATTTGCCATTTTGCAGCTTCTGTATTAAAATGAATACATCCTATGGAGAAAAATGGCTTTAGATTATGAACTCTGTTCAAATAATGGTTTAAAATGGGGTCCTGTTCTAGACAAAGGAGATTAAGAATGTCAAAATCAGAATTGTCCTGAGGTGAAATGCATGCTTAGGCTTAAAAGAGATAGAGTGTATTAATTACATCTTTTATCATTATTACTTATTTCTTGGAAGTGAATCGTTTCTGGCTCCCTCAAAGCAAAATAATATTTATTCAATGAGTACTTATTTTCTGTATTTTTCTCATTTTAGCTTTTGAGATACTTGTAATTACCAGACATTCTGCATTCTTAAAATTTTTCAGGATGGGGAACACATGTACACCCATGGCTGATTCATGTCAATGTATGGCTAAAACCACTACAATATTGTAAAGGCAGTTAGCTCTTTGTCATATAAGTTGTAAATATATTTTCCCAGGCTGTCATTCTTTTCTTTGACTGCTTTTAGTATCTGACAAACTTTATTTTTTCTTAAATTGTAAGTTCTTAAACTTAGTGTGTATTATACTTTGGGGATTTTAATAATTAATATTTTTTCTTGATAATTTTTAATTTGTCTTAGTTCAGCCTAAGAAAAGAATTTGGGGTGACTGAAGTATTACTGCTAGGATGCACTCCTAAGAATTTTAGAAGTTCTGAGGTTAAAACAAATCATGGATTTCAAAACTGTGACAATAAAAACATGACACAAGCAAGATTTCCCTGGCTGTCCGGTGGTTAGGACTCTGCACTTGCACTGCTGGGGGCCCAGACTCAATGCTAGTCTGGGAAGCTAAGGTCCTGCGAGCCTAGTGGTACAGCCAAAACAAACAAAACAAAATGTGTCACAGCCTAAATGATCATCTTTATCATTTAGTAGGAAACATTTAGCAATAAAATACAATTTGTCTTAGTCCTCAGTTAAATTTGGATGCCTTTTTTTCTGTTTTTTTTTTTTTATTATTATGGTAAAATATATACCACATAAAATTTACCACTTAAGCCATTTTTAAATGTACAGTTCATTAGTATTAACCATTTTAACCATTTTTAAGTGTACAGTTCAGTAGTAGTAAGTACATTTACACTGTGTAACCATCACCTCCATCCATCACCACCATTCATCTCCAGAACTTTTTCCTCTTCCTAAACTGAAACTCTGTACCCATTAAACTAAACTCTGTTCATCCTTCTTCCTAGCCCCAGGCAGCCACCATTGTACTTCCTGTCTCTATCAATTTGACTGCTCTAGATTCCTCATAAAAGTGGAATCATACAATATGGTCCTTTTGTGTGTGGCTTATTCATTTAGCAGAATGTCTTCAGAGTTCATCTATGGCGTAGCGTGTGTCCGAATTTCATTCCCTTTTAAGATTGAGTAATAATCTATTATATGGATATATTATATTTTGTTTGTGCATTTATTCCTTGATGGATATATGTGTTTTCTCTTTGTTTTGACAAGGTTGTTACATAAAATCCTATTTTATATTAAATGACATTTTCTTCTCTTTCATATGTTCAGACAGATTCTTTCAAAATGGGACAAGAGTTTGTGAAACGCTTCCCTAGCAGTGCAGACAAGCTAACTAACCTTAATCTGGTTTCTAGAACTTTAAATTTAGATATGACGGACCAAGTTGTGTCCCAAAAACCTGTTGAGTGCCATAAATCTAGTAAAACATCAATCAGTGCCACATCAGAAGGACTCTTGTTACAAGATACCTCTAAGATGGACTGCTTCAATCAAACACTTTCAGCCAACAAAAGTAGTTATACAAGTTGCAGTCCTCAGTCATGCCACCTACTCAGTAAAGAACAAAGAAGAAACAATCTTCAGAAAGAATCTTTAATATTTATGAAAGGAGTTATGGATGAATGTACTCACGTAGCAAATTTCTCAGGTATTAATTTTTATATGAAATTGAGAATATATGCTGATGATAGGTAAAATGTGTGAAATATTTTTAAAGTATGCTATAAGATAATTTCATTTATCATTGGCTCCACAATGTGTTTTCTAAGATAAGTGAGTTATTTAAATGTACATTTAAATTTTATCCATGAAAATCCAAGACCATTTTATTCATTAAAAACATTGGGGTTTGTATCTTCTTTAGAATACTCATCTTACTGTATTAGAGATGAATATTATAATGTTATGGTTTAGTATAGTTTATTTTTTAAAAACTTATTTTGTTTATTTATTTTTCACTCTGTTGGGTCTTCATTGCTATGTGGGCTTTTCTCTAGCCACAGGTAGTGGGGGCTACTCTCCTGGTTGCATGGGCTTCTCATTGCGGTGGCTTCTCGTGCTCAGCTCTGGGGTGCTCGGGCTTCAGTCGTTGCCCCTCCTGGGCTCTAGCGCACAGGCTCAGTAGTTGTGGCACACAGGCTTAGTTTGCTCCACAGCATGTGGGATCTTCTCGGACCAGGGATAGAACCCATGTCTCCTGCACTGGCAGGTGGATTCTTTACCACTGAGCCACCAGGAAAATCCAGTATAGTTGATTTTTAATTTAATGATCAAAAGTTTTAGTTTGGCAAGTATTTTTTGCATACTCACTGCATTGTGTGGCGTATTTTACTTTTCAATATGGTTACCAGTATTTATATATAAAATTCTTAGAGCTTCTTCAAAGTATATATGTTGCATCTTAAAAAATCCTGTGCCTAGTTCCAGTTGACCCAAGCCTCATCATAGTGGTTCAAGCCAAAGAAGATGCCTATATTCCACGAACAGGAGTTCGAAGTCTGCAAGAAATTTGGCCTGGTTGTGAAATCCGATATCTAGAAGGGGGTCATATTAGTGCTTATCTTTTTAAACAAGGACTCTTCAGGTAAGATGATTGGTCTAACTGGTGTCTGGTGTCTGTTACTTGTTTGTTTGGGGGATTTTTTTTTTCTCAATAAATATGAAAAAATTGATATTTGTCTTATAGATTTTAGTCCTCTTATTTCCTTCCTGCTTCTCTCAATTCTCACATTGTGATGCTCTTTCCTATCTTGTCTTATTTTCTTTTCCTTCTAGAGAACTAGGAAATAGCATGTGATAGGCGTGTTTTATTGTGTGGTTTTACTCTCTTCAAATATTAATAACCAGCTATTTTAGAGTGTAGGGAGGAACACTAGGGTTTGTAAAACTTGCTTTGACTCATCGTGAATTTTTCACTCCACTCTGATGTTCTGTCAGAATGACCTGAGCATCCCATGGAATAATCTAGCAGTGTGTTCCAGCAGCCAGTAAATATTGAACCTTAAATGAGAAGTGAAATACTGATTTTATTGTTAATAATCTTGTATGACTCCGTATTTGTTAGAACTTACAAATAAAAGCTTTCCTGCAATGTGGGGGACCTGGGTTCAATCCCTGGGTTGGGAAGATCCCCTGGAGAAGGGAAAGGCTACCTGCTTCAGTATTCTGGCCTGGAGAATTCCATGGACTGTATAGTCCATGGGGTCGCAAAGAGTTGGACACGACTGAGCAACTTTCACTCACTCACTCATAAAAACTTTTATGCTGTTATTCTAGTTTTTTTATATGCCAGTTTTTTTCTACTTCTGTTCGTTTGATTGTAACAGTTATTATTGGAATATTTATCATTAATCAGTTCACATCAAGAGGTTAGACCAGTGCCCTGTGCAGTGTTCCAAAACTGCCAACTGGACAGTCATATCATAGAAGAATTGTGTGTGTGGTATGTTTGACATGTTTTTAGCTCTTTTTTAATCTAAGAAATAATTATCTGTATGTTGTTGCTTATGTAGTTCTATGTAGAGATGTCACCTTCTTGAGGTACAGATTAATTCTTCAAGTCTGTAATGTCCTCAAGAATGTAACACTTTCTTTTTATATAGTATGATCTTTAAAAAAAAAAATACTCGTTTGTAAAGCAGTGAGTTAGTCAGTGAGTGAGCAGACTATTTACCCAACACTCAAGTGACCCTCTGGCACAGCAAAACTAAAACAAAAGCAAACAAAAATTGTGCGTAGGGAGGGTTGCTAGGGTTGCCCAAGAAGAGTCTAAAGTTCTGTTACATGTGAATGCAGGGAACCCACATGCTTGCTTTAGTAAATCGTTATCAAATTTATTTTATTACTCTTGTATGTATAAATGTGGGATTATGGCTGAGAGGCATTAAGAAGAATATATGTAATCAAAGTCAGCTATAAAAACTCCTCAGTGCTCACTTGAAGGCTTCATTTGAGAAAGAAATAAATGTTAGCTATCAGTAAGTGCCAGGTACTAGAGCGATTTCTTCTGGTGTTACTTTTAATATCCCCTTTTATACAGAAACACAGAGAACAAAAAAGATTAAATAACTTGCTCAGGAGGAATAAATACTAAGCTATTTGACTTATACTCCCCACTAGTCACTTTAAAACCTAACGAAGTTTAGATGACATTGGAACAGCAGAACTTTACAAATTCATCCTTATCACTCAGCAGATTTAAAAGTAAAACAAGCCAATCCTTTGTGTGCTCTAAGAATTTGGGTTAAGCTGTTTGGATTGATAGTACAAGTGAGTAAGAGACTATTCAAATGATTTAAAATGCATATGTATACCTTTACTAACCCTTCTCATACCATGTACAGTAGCCCAGATTGCATCCTTGGGCCTCATTTTATATATTTTTGAGCCACACAAGAATGATACAAAACTTTTTCTTTCCAACAAATTGGAAATCACGGTACATAGCAGGTGCCAGTTTTAAAGTTAATCTTAGTATCTTTTTAAGGATGTGGGGAAATGCTTAGTCAAACAAATACAATATAGGATTAATATTAATATGATCTCAATTATTATTTATTTATTAAAATTTTTATTTATTTATTTGGCTATGCCAGGTCTTAGTTGTGGCATGTGGAATCTAGTTCCCTGACCAGGGATCAAACCCTGTCCCGCTTCACTGGGAGCGTGGACACTTAACCACCGGATCACCAGGGAAGTTCCTCAGTTATTATTTAAACTGGGTAAAAATACAGACATGAGCATTAAAAAAAAAAAGCCTGTAGGAAAAGATTAAACATAGATACCTTAGAGTGATGGGATTATGACTTTTTTCCCTTTTTCTGAATTTTATACAATGAAAATGTATTTGACAACAGGAAAAGAGCCAAAATAAGCCTGACAAATAATATCTTATGAACTTGGGCCAGGTCAATTTGACTGTTTATTTCCAATTAAAATATTAAAATACCTAGTGAAGTTAATGTAGGAAACTAAGGCTTTTGAGTTCATTTGCTATATCATAATCTATGAAACAGATTGAATATGACATTTGAAAAGTTATATAGCCAGTTAATTTTCAACAAGTAGAAAGAATAGAAAGAACCAGTTCCTTTTCGTTTTATCATATTTTATTCATATAAATAACATAAATTTCAAGGCACAAAAAAAGTGCTTCTCAGGAAAAGACGGCTTTTATCAACCTTGAGTTTATAAACCATCAGTTTCTGAATCATAAGTTGGAAGCACATTTGAACTTTTCCAGTAGTGGCGAATTACATGGATCCAGACACCGTCACATACCTGTCTGTTTGGATACAGGGTCAGGTTGCAAGCCACAGGGTATTTGGAAATAACTTAGAGTAAAAGCATTGTCTGTCCCCCTTTTTTGCCAATTACTTGAAGTTTTTCTTTCATGTTTAATTTTAGGCGAGCCATCTATGATGCATTTGAACGCTTCCTCCATAAATACGCCAACTAATGGGCTCGCTCTATGTAGCCGGTGGAGCCGTCATGTTTCTCACAAAAGGAGCTTCATCCTTTGATGGTGTGAAGAACAAGCAGACAGCACTATCTACTCTACCTGCTGTCAGCTGAGCCTGGAATTTAGTATTACAAATCAGTCAACTATTATCTTTAAATACATTTGAATAATTGTAAACCAACATTTGGATGAAACAATGTTGAATATTTTGTTAGTTTGTGGGAGTCCCATAAAAATCAATTATCTAGTCTGTTGTTATTTATGAAAACTTTACATTTTTATTATGAATAATTTATTAATTTAAAAGCATTCATAGAAGCCCTTTTGGTTTTTAAAGAACTGCTAAATCAAACTTCGTTTGTAATATGTCAGCCTGTGTTGTACATATTCCCTTACATGGTATTTCTATTATTGACTTGATTTGAGAAACATGTTTCTTCTATGGATCCATAGTGAATTTATAATCCTATTTTCAATACTAATTTTCTGCCATGGATAATTCTGTGTAAAAGCAGTGTTAATGTTAACTTTGAATTCTAAGAAATCCTGATTGCTTTGTATTTAAGTGCTTTTAATAATTGAATGTGAGAATGAAGATAAGATGCATAAGACTTTAAAACTTTGCCAAATATTAGGTTAGAAAAAAAAAATGCCAAACATATTTCCCCTACTTGAAAAGTTTCAATTCATGAAAAATGAAAATGGACACAGACCTATTGCATTACTTGATAACAATTTCTTAACATTTTCTTGTATACATACTTAGAGTTTGCTAAACATCTAACTTTAAGCCAGATACTTAAACAGCTTTGACTTTTTAATTTCAGAAATTAATGGCCACTTAAAAAATTGATTTGTCCCATATACACTTCATTTTATAGAAAAGATATAATAACTAGTAACTTTTTAACCTTTTTAAAAAGAAGTATTATATGGTTACACTTGGTGCTTTCTTTTTATGTTAAACTTCTGAAGCCAAGAGCTAAAATGTTTTTTAAAAGTAGAAGATACTTTGGTTGGAATAAATGTATTTGAGTTGCATTTGTTTGAAGTATGTGTTGTCTGTGGGTTACTTTATTATAAGTAGTCATACTCTATCTAGTAAGGATATTTGAATTATAAGGTGCTTTTGCAGCCTTTTTAAAGGAGATTTTATTTGTCCTTATAATGCCTCCATCACCTTAATTTTTAAAAACTATTTTTAAATGATTAACGTGAAGTCACCAATGGCATACAGTGTTGTAAATTCTGTAAAACTGCTTTGACATAACGAACAAACATGGTTTGGGCTGTAAAATTTTACATGTTTAGATTACAACCTTTATACTGACAGTATGAAATTACTAAAGTTCTCCAACAAAATACTCTTTAAAGATAAACTTGTTGGTTAACTGAAATACAAGTATTTTCTTATGTATTTAGTGAGGTGATTGAATGCTTTCTGAGCAATGGCTTGAGCAAACCCAGTACTTTATTTTTCACATAAATATTTCCTATAAGCAATAATGTACATAATAATGTATGTAACTTTCTATTTGTAAAAGAATAAAATTCATTTAATTTTAATAAACTCTTAGGCATAACTAATTTCTCCTAAATAAATGTGAAAAAAGGTATTTTTAAAAATTTCTTCTCTTAGTCAGATGTTTTAAGAACATATCCACACAACTACCTAAAGAAATGTTGTCTCATTTTTAAGACTGGGTATGTAACTTGCTAGAAATTCATTAGCCCAGAGCTGCAAACTGACAGTCAGTCCAGGCCAGCTTGGCCCACAGTTGTTTTATTCAGTGTGCATAATTCCAAAACTTTTGAATTCAAAAAGTCTTTATATTGGGTATGCAGTCCCCCATTTGCCATAGCCCACCAGACTCCAGGCTCTTACATGAGACTACTTCACTACTTTGTGTTTCCCACTTGGCCCTGAAGACATCTGAGCTTGAGACCTCAGTTTAGATCTGTGGTTTAAAAAAATTTCATGATAAGACTGTAAGTACTGTTAAATTATTTTAGCATATGCATTTTTAGATTGTGTCTTATGAATGTAAATTTTAATGTGGTGCTTTCTTTTGTAAAGATCATTGAATTATTAACTCTGTAACTGAAAATTTTAAATCATTTCCAGATATTTTATATTCACAATAAAAGTCTATTTAAAAAATTACTTGTTATGTTCAAGAGGTTTTCTTCTAAATACAGAACACCCATGTCACATTTGATTAACACGGCCTAATTTGGGACTTCCCTGGCCGTCCAGTGGTTTAAGACTCTGCACTTCCACTGTAGGAGTCATAGGTCCCATCCCTGCCTGGGGAACTAAGATCCCACAAGCTGTGGGGCACAGCTTAAAAAAAAAATCCTTAAAGAACATTCACAATGTAAAATTAAAAGGGACAAGAATTGACACACACCCATAATTATTTTAGTTAAAAAACAGTATAAAAATAAAACTAGCTTAACTGCTGCTCTAAGGAAATGGCAATCTACTCCAGTATTCTTGCCTGGAGAACCCCCATGGACAGAGGAGCCTGTCGAGCTGCAGTCCATGGGGTCGCAAAGAGTTGGACACAACTGAGTGACTAAGCATAGAAGAACTGATCAAAGAGTTAAGTCTGTTTAATGGAATCTGCTCCTAAAAATATTTTAGAAGTGTTATGACTAGATCATGCATTGTCCTGTAGGTTAGGTTAAGGATTTTGGTATTCATGCAAAGCTACAGAAAGCCATGAAGGGTTTTCTTCAGGTGGGGATGAAGTGGGGGAAACGTGAAGTTGGTGGAGATTAAATATATGATTTCATGTGTTTTAAGAAATTCACTCTGGCTTCAATGAAAAGAACAAGGTGTAGGGGGCTGGCAGTCCTTGCAGAGATAAGCTAGAAGGCTATTAAAGTGGCCCAGGTGAAGAATGATTATAGCTAAGATTATGATAGCAGTGGGTGGATACAGAGAGAACTGGATGGATTTCAGATGATGGATTGGTGATGAGTTGGAATGAGGTATAAGCGAGTGGTATAAGGTATAAGCCTTTCAAAGAGAGAACCCTGGAAGAAGACCAATGTGAGGGAAAGCATCTAGAACCTAGTTTGGCATATACAGATTTTTGATGTCTAAAAAATAGTAGGATATATAAATCAGAGACTCAGAGCAGAGAATTGGACAGAAGGGGGAAAAAAAAAGACTTGGAATCACCAGTGTTTATAGGGTAACTGATATTATAGGTATGGTTAAGATTTTGAGGCACGTAGGGAAGAAAAAGGACAACGGTTCTCTTTTTGATCTTAGGAACCCTTTATACATTTAACACGTGAAGGCCCTAGGGAGCTTTCGGTTATGTGGATTACATTTATCAATATTACCACTTTACAAATTGAAACTAAGAAATATTTTAAAATATTGATTAATTTTAAAATAATAAACCAATACATGTTATATTAGATTTCTAGGGTCGCTGTGAAAAATGTAACACAAAATGACTGGCCTTAACCAAAAGAAGAAGGCAATAGCAACCCACTCCAGTATTCTTGCCTAGAAAATCCCATGGGCAGAGGAGCCTGGTAGGCTGCAGTCCATGGGGTCGCTAAGAGTCGGACATGACTGAGCACCTTCACTTTCACTTTTCACTTTCCTGCATTGGAGAAGGACATGGCAACCCACTCCAGTATTCTTGCCTGGAGAATCCCAGGGACAGAGGAGCCTAGTGGGCTGCCGTCTATGGGGTCGCACAGAATCGGACACAACTGAAGCGACTTAGCAGCAGCAGCAGCAACCAACAGAAATTTTCTCGCAGTTCTGGAGGTTAGAAGGCCAAAGTCAAGGTGTCCATAGGTCCTTGCTCCCTCTGAAGTTTACAGTGAAAGATCTGCTACATGCCCTGCTCCTAGCTCCTGATGGTTGAAGACAATTTGTAGCATTCCTTGGCCTGTAGATGCATGATTCCAATCTTTGCCTCCTTCCTCACATGGCATTCTCATTTCTGTATCCAAATTACCCTCTTCTTATAAGGACATCAGTCATTGGATTAGGACCCACTCTAATCCAGTATGATCTAATTTTAACTAGATTACATCTGCAAAAATCTATTTCCTAAGATCATATTCAAGGTACTGGAGGTTAAGACTTGAACTTATCTTGGGACTTCCTTAGTGACCTAATGGTTAAGAATCTGCCTTGTAATGCAAAGGACACAAGATTGATCCCTGGTTGGGGAAGTAATATCCCGCATGTCACAGAGCAGCTGAGCCTGTGTGTCACAAGTAGAGAGTCCATGAAAGTGAAGGTCGCTCAGTTGCGTCTCTTTGGACCCCATGGACTATACATATATATATAGCCCACGAAATTCTCTAGGCCAGAATACTAGAATGGGTACCCTTTGCCTTCTCCAGGGAATCTTTCCAACCCAGGGATTGAACCCAGGTGTCCCACATTGCAGGCAAATTCTTTACCAGCTGAGCCACAAGGGAAACTATGAGAGAGTCCGTGCATCCCAACAAAAGATCTCACATGACACAATGAAGAGCCCACAAGCTGCAACTAAGGCCAGATGCAGTCAAATATTAATAAATACTTTTAAAGACCAGTGCACCCATGAATGTTAACAGTTTTAATAAAAAGTAACTTGTTTTCCAATACCCCAAAAAAATATTTTTAGTGAGTAGTGTAGCATTATTTTAGTCTTGCGAAACTTTTAAATATCTAACTTTAGAGAAGACAGCTGGACTGCCATATCCGCTTCTGCATTTGATCTGTTCTGAAAGGTTAAAAGGGTGTGAATAAAATCTGGTTGGAAGAAGGAAAAGTGTTTTCCTTTTTAGATAATTAAGGATATTCCTCCTTGATACTACACCCAAATACCATAAGTGATAGTTTCTTAAACAATGCAATGTGGTATCTCAAACCATATTAACTTTTCATTCTCTGATTCATTAAAAACTATTGTTTTCTATCCTGGAACAGAAAAAGCACATTAGTGGGAAACTTTCTTAGTTTTGACAAACGAACCACAGTTACGTTAAGATTTTAGGTGTAGATCAATGAAAGTCATTTTGGAAATCTTGCTACTTCCTTTCAGTTCAGTTCAGTTCAGTCGCTCCGTTGTGTCAGGCTCTTTGCGACCCCATGGACCGCAGCATGCCAGGCCTCCCTGTCCCATCACCAACTCCCAAAGTTTACCCAAACTCATGTCCATTAAGTCAGTGATGCCATCCAACCATGTCATCCTATGTCATCCCCTTCTCCTCCTGCCCTCAATCTTTCCCAGCATCAGGGTCTTTTCAAATGAGTCAGCTCTTCACAGCAGGTGGCCAAAGTATTGGAGTTTCAACTTCAACATCAGTCCTTCCAATGAACACTCAGGACTGATCTCCTTTAAGATGGACTGGTTGGATCTCCTTGCAATCCAAGGGACTCTCAAGAGTCTTCTCCAACACCACACTTCAAAAGCATCAATTCTTCGGTGCTCAGCTTTCTTACATCTATACATGACTACTGGAAAAACCATAGCCTTGACTAGACGGACCTTTGTTGGCAAACTAATGGCTCTGCTTTTTAATATGCTATCTAGGTTGGTCATAACTTTCCGTCCAAGCAGTAAACATCTTAATTTCATGGCTACAGTCACCATCTGCAGTGATTTTGGAGCCCCAAAAAGATAAAGTCAGCTACTGTTTCCACTGTTTCCCTATCTATTTGCCATGAAGTGATGGGACCAGATGCCATGATCTTAGTGATCTTTGTGAATGTTGAGTTTTAAGCCAATTTTTTCACTCTCCTCTTTCACTTTCATCAAGAGGTTCTTTAGTTCTTCTTCACTTTCTGCCATAAGGGTGGTGTCATCTGCATATTTGAGGTTATTGATATTTCTCCCGGCAATCTTGATTCCAGCTTGTGCTTCTTCCAGTCCAGTGTTTCTCATAATGTACTCTGCATATAAGTTAAATAAGCAGGGTGACAATATACAGCCTTGACGTACTCCTTTTCCTATTTGGAACCAGTCTGTTGTTCCATGTCCAGTTCTAACTGTTGCTTCCTGACCTGCATACAGGTTTCTCAAGAGGCAGGTCAGGTGGTCTGGTATTCCCATCTCTTGAAGAATTTTCCACAGTTTATTGTGATCCACACAGTCAAAGGCTTTGGTATAGCACTTCTATAAATTTCAAGTTGTTTTACACTTAAAAAGTTTCTTTAAAATGGATGCTCATATTAATACATTTATTAATGTTTTGCAATTTTAAAAATATTTTCACTTATCTTGCTATATCGTAACAAATGAGTTCACAATAATGGCTAGAATTACTATGTTCACTTTAGTGTGTTAGTCTCTCAGTCATGTCTGATTCTTTGTGATCTCATGGACTATAGCCCACCAGGCTCCTCTGTCTATGGGGATTCTCCAGGCAAGAATACAGGAGTGGGTTGCCATTTCCTTCTCCAGGGAATCTTCCTGATTGAGGAGACTCCATGGGCTCCCAAATAGCTTTACACAACCGAGCAACAACAATAAAGTTTCTAATCTTTTCTTTCTAAAACCCCCAGAGCTTACATTTATCTTACCCTTATCTCATTATATTTAAGTACTCAACTGTTTGTGCCCCACCCTCTCCAAACCCAGTCTGTAAAACAAGCAGGTCTGATTCATTTTTTATGCAGGCAGTTCCTGGCATAGTTCAAGGACTACCAGCTGGTCCATTCCGAGTGTAGTGCTCTTTTCCGTGTACCAGATTGTAATTTTAAACCACAGTTGACCCTTGAAACTCAGGGTTTAAGTTAGGAGCTTTGACCCTCTGCAAAGCAAGAAATCCTTCTGTAATTCAGCCCCACATTAGGTGTACTTGGTTCCAAAGTATTCCCTGCTCAGCATTCCTATATTCTATCAACACTGCTTTGGTCCTGCAGTGCTGTGGTGTTTATTACTTTTTTAAAAGTCCAGGTATTTTTGGATGGACCCAAGCAGTTCAACCGCCTGTTGTTCAAGGATCAACTGTACATTAGATTCAGCAGCTGAGGAGAGAGGGAAGCGATAGCCTTGGTGGAAGATCCTGTTCTTTGGTGAGAACTGCCATCTTTTAGGGAGAAGGCAATGGCACCCCACTCCAGTACTCTTGCCTGGAAAATCCCATGGAAGGAGGAGCCTGGATGGCTGCAGTCCATGGGGTCGCTGAGGGTTGGACACAACTGAGCAACTTCCCTTTCACTTTTCACTTTCATGCATTGGAGAAGGACATGGCAACCCACTCCAATGTTCTTGCCTGGAGAATCCCAGGGATGGGGAAGCCTGGTGGGCTGCCGTCTGTGGGGTCGCACAGAGTCGTGCACGACTGAAGTGACTTAGCAGCAGCAGCAGCCATCTTTTAGGGATACTTTCCCAGGTTCAAGTTAGAAGTGAGACATCTAAGGATCGCTCTAAAGATAAAGGAGCACCAAGGAGTAAAGTGAGAAGCATTGAGACAGGGGTAAAACAATAGACGCAGTGCTTCCAAGTGTAGCAGCAGATCTTCATCCTGCTCCACCTGCAGCTGCGACCGCAGCACCAGCAGCGGCTCAAGGGCCAGGGAAAGTTTCAGCAAGTCCGTCCGTCTAGCACCTCCAGCTCCCAGCAGCTCCTGTGCCACTTAAGTCTCTCTCGACGCACATGTGCCAAAAGGTGGTGTTCCTGCTTCCCATGCAAACCACCTAAAAGAGATGAAAAAGGAAAAAAAGCAGAGACCTTTCCTGAAACCCCACAAAGTGCGTATCAGGAAGCTGATGAAGCACGTGATGAAGGATCTTGTCATGGAGATATTCTCCACCTGTGGGGAAATTTAAATGACTGATACGAAGAAAATGCCTGTACGAAGAAAGCATCTAGATCTATCTGCAGGCCACATAGTAGAGTTTGAGAATCCCTTTGGAGGTACGAAGGCCCTGAAGCACGCGGACAGAGGATACACTGGTGACCAGGGGATCACCGTCACTGCTGTGCTGGCCCCCTGAGCTAGGCTGCCCCCCACCTTCTCCACCCCAGGTGATGGGGATGCCGCCACTGGCCCCCTGGTGGCTCAGTCCCCGCTTCCCCCGCCACGCCACAGAAGCTGCCCCAGCTCCAGTTCCTCTGGATAAGCAGGGCCACCCAAGTCCTGCTTCATGTGACTTATACCCCACGCAACTGGTTTTGTCACTTTTCTAGTGAAGGAGGAGAGATCGGAAAGAAACACTCGCAGAGGCAGGCTTCTAAGGCAGCAGTTGAGACTTTTCTGTGAAGCCTGAGTTCTGGCTGCAGGAGTGCTGCTGATTTGGGATTAGACCTCCAGTTTCCTGGCTAGAAAACGCACACCTTTGCAGATCCTGTGACACAGTCGGTTCAGTGGCAAAGCCAGCGGGGACAAACAGGGCTCCAGGTGACAGTGTGGCCCCTGCCTGTGTGTGCATGCTAACTCACCTCAGTTGTGTCCGACTCTTTGCAACCCCATGGACTGTAGGCCACCAGGCTCCTCTGTCCATGGGATTCTCCAGGCAAGACTACTGGAGTGGGTTGCCACGCCCTCCTCCAGTTGCCATGCCCTCCTCCAGTCTGGGGGCACATTTTTCCTTTCCATAGATGACCTGGGGCCAGACTAGGGGCATGGTCATACTTTTGCTTGTTACCCTGAGAGATCCTTCAGGAAAAGGAGCGGAGCTTTAGTGCAGCTCCCTTTTCAGTTCCGCCTGGCCCCTGCTGCCCTAGGGTCAAACATCCAAAGAAAAGCCTCCCTCCCTCTGTTACCCCATTAGTTGGTTCTGTTTCTGTATTCATGCAGTTATATGCACATCTTATAATTCCCTTTCTCTCTCTGAAGTTAGTGAACAGGTCGCGAGCCAGCTCTGTAGAGTTCTTATGGACACCTCTGTGGCTGATATACACGGTTGGCCTGCAGGTTACCTTGGCAGCATGTACATTCTTTGGCTTTTATTGTACAGTCTGTACAATGGGAGAGAGGGACTGGAGGCTGAATTAATTACCAATGACCAATGATTTAATCAACATGGCTAAGTGATGAAACTTTCAGAAAAACCCGTAAGCAGTGGGATTTAGAGAGCTCTGGGTTGGTGAACACATCAAGGTGCTGTGAAGGGGAGGGTGGGTGTGACATGCTGGGAGAGAGCAGGGAAACTCAGTCCCTCCTCTCCCATACTTTGCCCTGTGCATCTCTTTCATCTGGCCGTTCCAGAGTTGTATCCTTCATGATAAATTTAAAAATGTAAACAAAGTGTTTCCCTGAGTTGTATGAGCCTTTCGAATGAATTATCAAACCTAAAGAGAAGGTTGTGGGAACCTCTTATTTGTAATTGACTGGGCAAAAGTGTGGGTGGCCTGAGTACCCTGTTTGTTGCTGACGCCTAAAGTGAGGGCAGGGGAGTTTGGGGGAGAATGAATACATGTATGTGTATGGTTGAGTCCCTTTGCTGTCCACCGGAAACGATCACAACATTGTTAATCGACGATGCGCCAATGCAAAATAAAAAGTTTTAAAAAAAAAGGAAAAAAATGATAAAAACTAAAGTGAGGGCAGACTTATGGGACTGGGTGTTTTAACTTCTGAAGTAGTTCATGTCAGAACTGAACTGAACTGTTGGACACCCAGGTGGTGTAGGAGAGTCAGGATATAGAATTGATGGGTGGTGTCAGAAAACACTCCAGATCTACATCAAATCTGTTCCAAATACTCATCTGTAAATGCTGTTTCATAACGAAATTTTACATATTTCAACTTTAAAAGCAACTTTTCATGCAGATATGTGCTGCCAAACGACTGATATCCATTTAAGGCAAATGCTTTTAATTAAACATATTCACCACCCTTTGGAAGCCATTTACAGCATTTGATTAGATTCTATTCTCTGGATATCTGCCTTTTAGCAATAGTACAAAGTGGTGAAAGCACCACATATGGTCTCTGTCACAAGTACTCAACTCTACCATTGTAGTGCAAAGGCAGCCATAGGCAGTACATAAATGAATGAGCATGCTGCATCCCAATAAAACTTATTTATAGAACTGGAATTTAAATTTCATATAGTTTTTATGTACCAAGAAAACTTCCTTTTACTTTTTAATACTAAAAGATATAATAACAAGTTAAGAGGAAAATTAAGATTCAGGCCTTTAGGCTGAAAGATCTGGTTAGAAAAGGTGTTGAGGCCAGAAGGAGCTAGATTTTTATTCTGAAAAGCTGCTCAATTATACAACTGACCTTATGGCTTTGGTTTTCTTGGAGGGGGAACCTCAACAAGATGTCTAAGGTCCAACATTTTTAAAGTTTGCATCAAATATATTCTAGACTTTTAAATTTTGTGCAATATGCAATTATTACATTGATGGAGGTCAAATTCCAAGCTAATAGCTATTGACCCCAGCCATTATCATATTTAAAAGTGAATTTATGGCTTCTCAGCCTTCTGGCTAATATCAAGTGTAGTATCTGTTCTTATCAGTTTAATATCTGATAAATCCTCTAGCCAAGAACAATATATTAAATGGATTTTTGAAGCAGAGAGTTGGAATAGGAACTTGCTCTGTTCACGACCTGATACTGCAGTACTTCCAGGAACGGTGCACCCCCCTCGGGGACAATTTTTGAAGTACCAAAAGGCAGAAACTGCCCTTTCCTGTCCTGGAGTGGGGTTTTCATTGTAAGCTGTCTCAAGCTAGCCCAGGAAGTTGATTTTCTCAGGTTTTCCTGCATTACTTGTAAGAGTTCCTGACAGTTGCTGGAAGACAAGCAAATAACTGAGTCCGGTGGGGTGGGAGGTGGCTGGAGGTGGGGTGGGGGGAGGGGGAGTAAAGTGAATGGAGAAAAGTAGTTTAAAAGTTAGGCTTATTAAGTCTAGAGATCTAATATACAACATGATGACCACAGTTCTTAATATTGTATCGGGGACTTCCCTGGTGATCCGGTGGCTAAGACTCGGCTCTCAAAGCAGGGGGCCCAGGTTCAATCCCTGGTCAGGGAACTACATCCCATATGCCACAACTAAGAGTTCCCATGCTGCAACTGAAATTCCTGCATGGACAGTCTTCGTGGAGAGTCGCCGGGGTTTTCTGCACCAACAGTGCTTGAAGGGAACCCGGTAGCTCCTTCCCCGCCTGCTCGTCGCCGCCCAGCCGGACTCCTCAGCACCTGACAGTGCCCTCCAACAGGCCCAAGGTCCCCGCCGCTGCTCCAGTGCCGCACAGCGGCCGCCACCACCGCCTCTTCTCAGCTGCCTGCGATGACAACCGCATCCCCGTCGCAGGTGTGCTGGAACTACCACCAGGACTCGGAGGCCGCCATCAACCGCCAACCAACCTGGAGCTCTAACGTCTCCTATGTCTACCTGTCCATGTCATACTATCTTGACCGCGATGATGGGGCTTTGAAGAACTTTGCCAAGTACTTTCTTCACCAATCTCATGAGGAGAGGGAATATGCTGAGAAACAGATGAAGCTGCACCACCGACGAGGTGGCCAAATCTTCCTTCAGGATATCAAGAAACCAGACCGCGATGACTGGGAGAATGGGCTGAATGCAATGGAATGTGCACCATGCTTGGAAAGAAGTGTGAATCAGTCACTACTGGAACTGCACAAACTTGCCACTGAAAAAAATGACCCCCATCTGTGTGATTTTATGGAGACTCATTACCTGAACGAGCAGGTGGAAGCCATCAAAGAATTGGGTGACCACAAAACCAATCTTCGAAAGATCCGGGCCCCTGGATCTGGCATGGCAGAGTACCTCTTTGACAAGCACACCCTGGGACACAGTGAGAGCTAAGCCTCAGGCTGGCTTCCCGTAGCCACAGGGGTGACTTCCCTGGTCACCAAGGCAGTACATGTATATTGGGGTTATAATCATCTTTTCTATTCACTTTCACTTTCATGCATTGGAGAAGGCAATGGCAACCCACTCCAGTGTTCTTGCCTGGAGAATCCCAGGGATGGGGAAGCCTGGTGGGCTGCCGTCTATGGGGTCGCACAGAGTCAGACACGACTGAAGCTACTTAGCAGCAGTAGCAGCAGCATCTTTTCTATAAGTTGTACCAAAACATCTACTTAAGTTCTTTCTTTAGTACCATTCCTTCAAATAAACTAATTTGGTACCAAAACAAACAAATAAAAAATCCTGCTTGCCACAACTAAGACTTGGCACAGCCAAAAAATAAATGGATATTAAAAAAAAAACAAAAACACTATCAAATACTGGAAATTTGCTAAGAGAATAAATTTTAACTGCTATCATCATAAAAAAAATATATGGTAACTATATGAGGAAAAACTATGCCAAAGCCTTTGACTGTGTGGATCACAATAAACTGTGGAAAATTCTTCAAGAGATGGGAATACCAGACCACCTGACCTGCCTCTTGAGAAACCTGTATGCAGGTCAGGAAGCAACAGTTAGAACAGGACATGGAACAACAGACTGGTTCCAAATAGGAAAAGGAGTTCGTCAAGGCTGTATATTGTCACCCTGTTTATTTAACTTATATGCAGAGTACATTATGAGAAACGCTGGACTGGAAGAAGCGCAAGCTGGAATCAAGATTGCCGGGAGAAATATCAATAACCTCAAATATGCAGATGACACCACCCTTATGGCAGAAAGTGAAGAGGAACTAAAAAGCCACTTGATGAAAGTGAAAGAGGAGAGTGAAAAAGTTGGCTTAAAGCTCAACATTCAGAAAACGAAGATCATGGCATCTGGTCCATCACATCATGGGAAATAGATGGGGGAAACAGTGGAAACAGTGTCAGACTTTATCTTTTTGGGGCTCCAAAATCACTGCAGATGGTGACTGCAGCCATGAAATTAAAAGACGCTTACTCCTTGGAAGGAAAGTTATAACCAACCTGGATAGCATATTAAAAAACAAAGATATGACTTTGCCAACAAAGGTCTGTCTAGTCAAGGCTATGGTGTTTCCAGTGGTCATGTATGGATGTGAGAGTTGGACTGTGAAGAAAGCTGAGCACTAAAGAATTGATGCTTTTGAACTGTGGTGTTGGAGAAGACTCTTGAGAGTCCCTTGGACTGCAAGGAGATCCAACCAGTCCATTCTGAAGGAGATCAGCCCTGGGATTTCTTTGGAAGGAATGATGCTAAAGCTGAAACTCCAGTACTTTGGCCACCTCATGTGAAGAGTTCACTCATTGGAAAAGACTCTGATGCTGGGAGGGATTGGGGGCAGGAGGAGAAGGGGACGACAGAGGATGAGATGGCTGGATAGCATCACCGACTCGATGGACGTGTGTTCGAGTGAACTCCGGGGGATGGTGATAGACAGGGAGGCCTGGCATGCTGCGATTCATGGGGTCGCAAAGAGTCGGACATGACTGAGCGACTGAACTGAACAGAACTGAAAGTGTCATTTTGCTATTCTTATGTATATCAAACCATCATACTGTATACCTTAAATATGTACTATTTTATTTTTTAAAAATATCCAAAGATACAAAAAAAAAGGAACAAAAAAGAGGGAAAAAATGTAAAAGCCAGTCAGTATTCTGTAATAACCCACATGGGAAAAGAATCTAAGAATATGTGTAACTGAATCACTTTGCTGTAGACCTGAAACTAACACAACATTGTAAATCAACTATGAAGTGAAGTGAAATGAAGTGGTTCAGTCGTGTCCAACTCTTTGCAACCCCATGGACTATAGCCTACCAGGCTCCTTGGTCCACGGGATTTTCCAGGCAAGAATACTGGAGTGGGTTGCCATTTCCTTCTCCAGGGGAACTTCCTGACCCAGGGATCGAACCTGGGTCTCCTGCATTGTAGGCAGACGCTTTACCATCTGAGCCACAACTATACTTCAATATAAAATAAAAATCAAATTAAAATTTTAAAATGTAAAACTACTCTTACACTGCACCTGTATAAAATAAGTGGTGGACAGGGTTTGATCCAGAGGTTACAGTTAGCCAAGTCCTGATCAAGATAATCCATAAATCCCTTCTGTACAGGTAAATCTTTTTTTTTTTTTTTAATATTTATATATTGAACATGAACAAGATAATCCATAAATCCCTTCTGTACAGGTAAATCTTTTTTTTTTTTTAATATTTATATATTTATTTATTTTTGGTTTGCACTGAGTCATCTTTGCTTTGTGCGGGCTTTCTCTAGTTGCATTGAGGGCTTCTCACTTCGGTGGCTTTTCTTGTTACAGAGCACAGATTCTAAACGCAGGGGCTTCAGTAGTCATAGCATGCAGGCTCAGTAGTTGTGGACACACAGGCTTAGTTGCTCCACAGCATGTGGAATCTTCCTGGACTAGGAATTGAACCCATGTCCCCTGCATTGGCAGGTGGATTCTTATTCACTGTACTACCAGGGTAGTCCTCAATAGGCAAATTTTTGATGAAAAGACAGGTTTGGTCATCATAGACTCAAGAGCAATGGAGAGTAAGAGTTAGGAGGTATCTTCATGCCTATGTACTTTATGGTGGACAGCTTTGTCTATCACAACTTTGAGATGTTCAAATTCAAAAATGCTCTCATTGCAAGAAATACTAGTAGGAATTCCCTGGTTGGTGGTTAGGACTCTGCACTGCCACTGCAGGAGACACAGGTTCTATCCCTCACCTGCCCCATGGCACACCCCTGCCCCCCCCCAACACAAAAACCAAACTAATTCTGCTATGAACATTTGATTCATGTCTTTTGGTGCACCAGTTACTGTTGGGTATATACATAGGAGTAAAATGCCTGGGTCAGAGATATGTTCATGTTCAACCACACTACATACTGGCAAACAGATTTCCAAAATGGTTGTGCTAATTTATATTACTACTGTATAAAAGTTCTCATTAATCCCCATCCTCATCAATAATTTTGAAAGTGTCAGACCTTTGTAGCCACACTGATGGGTTATAGTGGTTTTAACCTGTATTTTCCTCACTTCTTTCTTTCTTTCTTTTTCTGCCATGCCACAAAGCTCTTAAGATTTTAGTTCCCCAACCAGGGATCAACCAGTGACCCCTGCAGTGGAAACCTGGAGTCCTAACCACTAAATTGCCTGGGAATTCCCATGCTTTCCCCTAATTTCAAATGATTTTCATGTTTATTCCTCACATTTTGATTCCGATTTTACTCTCAGTCAATTCTTAAAAATTTCTCTGACTTAATTACATGCTAAGGATACTAGGAAGAGGAGGCAAAGTGTCTATACCCACACTCCTATCTCAACCCCAGTTATTCTAGGGAGAAATTTAGAACTTGATTCTTTTCTTTATCTTACTTCGAACAGCTATTAGATCAGCAAGTCCTATTTCCAAAATGAATCTTAAGTCACTCTACTGCCATATGTACTGCCACAACTTGAATCCAGACCAATGTTTCATTCCTGGACTGCTACAATCACTTATTTTTATCACATTTTGGCTTTTGCCACTGCCCATCTCCCTTTATTTTCCATTTTGCAGCAATTGTTTTTAATGATAGAAACCTTTTGGTGGTTTCCTATTACTCTGAGAATAAAATTCAAGCCCTACCACTTATAGCTTCCCTGGTGGTTCAGACGGAAAAGAATCTGCCTGCAATGAAGGAGACTTAGGTTCAATTCCTGGGTCAGGAAGAGCCCCTGGAAAAGGGAATGGCAATTCATTCTAGTATTCTTGCCTGGAGAATTCCATGGACAGAGGAGCCTGGAAGGCTACAGTCCATGGGGTCACAAAGTCAGACCTGACTGAACAACTAACACATTGACTTTCACCACCTCTGGAAGCTGCAGGCTTGCCCTAGGCTATCTCTCCAATCTCTCCAACCCATGCTTTGTTTATTGTGTCCTAGCTACAGTCTTCTTACCAGGCCTCAGTAAAAACACTCTTCACTCATCTTCTTTCAGTCCTTAACACCAAACTTCTTTAAATTTTTTTTTTTTTTTTTACCATTAAAAAAATTTTATTGGGGTATAGTTGATTTACAATGTGTTAGTTTCAAGTATACAGTAAACTGAATCAGTTATACATACACTTTGGGATCCTCTTCTCTTATAGACTACTACAGAGCACTGAATTTCCTGTGCTATACAGGTCTTTATTAGTTATCTATTTTATACTTAGTGGTGTGTATGTATCAATTCCGATCTTCTAATTTATCCCTCCCCAAATCTTTCCCACTTCTAGGCATACAGTTCAGTGGTAATAACTATGTTCATAACATTGACCAATTATCACCACCATCCATCCCCATCAACTCTTTCACCTTGTAAAAGTGAAACAATACCCATTAAATACTTCTTCACTTCCTCATTCCCAGCTCCTGACAATCAGCAGGATTATTCTTCTTCTAAGAATATATCCAGACAACCTATGTTTTCACCAATTCATCAAAAGAAAACTGGATGATTGTGTTAATAGTATAATTAAAACCTCAAATATTAAAAATATTATGGTACTCCATCTAGAAATCCTCAACACTGGTGTCAATATATGACAAACCTAATTTTAGTTTTTTGTAATGTAGCTGGAAAGAGGTACATAACAGCTAGATGTCAACTGATGCTCATTCACTTTCACATCCCTAAACCTTTCTGTACCCTCTTGTTTTTACTCAGACCCACCTATTTTTATTTGCTTTAAAACATTTTATTGCAATCTTTCTAATAAAGATCACCTAATTGATTTTGGTCCCCAAACTTCTAATCAGCCCATCCCCTCTGCACCGGAGTTTGACAGCTGCTCACACAGGTTCATGCAGGAAACGTGAAGTTCCAAGGATCTGACCAACACCAGGTAGGACATCCTCTGCATCAGCAAAATCCTAAAACACAGTACCAGGCAGAAGGCATGCTGCTCTCCACTTCTTGTCACAGCCTGTTGCTGAAGTGGCAGGAACCACCACCTGGACATCCCAGCCACCCCTAAAGTGCTTCTCCAAGAGAATTCTAAACCTTAGGCCTTCAGTCACCAGGTTAGCCTGGAATCTCTGTGAAGGGGTACTGCCCTGGCTGGGCTTCCAAAGCTGTCAGGCCTTCTTTTAAAAATAACACACCGGTGGACGTTTTAACTCCCTCGTGGTGCCTCGGACCCTCCTTCGAGAATCAGGAGCCTGCACGCGGTAGCTGTGCAAAGACGGCGCAGGCGGCAGCCTCCCCCTGGTTTGGCGAAGGTTCCGCAGCAGACTACTGGGAAACCGCCGGAGAACCATTTCTACTCTCCGCGTGTTCGCAGAACAAAGAGCCAAACTTTAATTTTAACTTTACTTTCATTTCAACTTTAAATACTTGTCCCAGAGCCTGGTTCTTCTCATCCTTTAATTCTCAGTTAAATTTTACCTTATTTGTTTCCTTCATAACATTTATCAATAATCTGTTATTAATGAGTTTGTTTGCTCTTTGTTAGTTTCCTCTAATAATAATTATTATAATAGTAATAAAACAGGAGGGAAGGAGGGCAGGGCATAACATTTAAAAGAATGATATAGCCCAAGGACAGGACATAAACTGATTAGAACGAAATGGGTTCAAGAAGGCAGATGAGTCATCTTCCACTAAACCTTGAGCTGCAGTATAGGCTCATTTTAACACGTAGCAACAAATTAATAGTCCCTGGTGGCTCAGTCGGTAAAGCGTCTGTCCGCAATGCGGGAGACCTGGGTTCGATTCCTGGGTGGGGAAGATCCCCTGGAGAAGGAAGTGGCAATCCACTCCAGCACTCTTGCCTGGAAAATCCCATGGACGGAGGATTTACTCCTTCTTATGGGATCGCAAAGAGTCGGACACGACTGAGCGACTTCACTTTCAACACATAGCAAACTAAATGAAACATCCACAGGCACTATGACAGTTCCAAGGTGGACCATAAATGAAACAGGAGGGAAGGGGGAAGGGCTCAACTTTTGAAAAAATGACGCAGCCTGAGAACACAACATAAACCAATTAAAATTAAATGATGCTGAAGCTGAAGCTCCAATACTTTGGCCACCTAATGTGAAGAAGTAACTCATTGGGAAAGACTCTGGTGCTGGGAAAGATTGAAGGCAGGAGGAGAAGGGGATGACAGAGGATGAGATGGCTGGATGGCATCACCAACTCGATGGACAGGAGTTTGAGCAAGCTCCGGGAGATGGTGAAGGACAGGGGTGCCTGGTGTACTGCAGTCCATGAGGTTGCAAAGAGTCAGACACAACTGAGTGATTGAACAACAACAACTGTTAGGAAGTGGCAGAGCTGCTATTTGAACCCAGATGACTGAACAACAACAATCTAGTTATGGGCTTCCCAGGGGTGCTAGTTGTAAAGAAACAGCCTGCCAATACAGGAATTGGAGGAGACACAGGTTCAGTCCCTGGGTTGAGAAGATCCCCTGGAAGAGGGCATGGAAACCCACTGCAGTATTCTTGCCTGGAGAATCCCATGGACAGAGGAGCCTGGAGGGGTTCACGGGGTAACAAATAGTCAGACATGACTGAAGCGACTGCGCAGGCAGTCTAGTTTCATTTTAACCCATGCCACTGTCATTTTTATTTTCTAACTGTAGGTTACAATCTGTATGTACCTGTGTCAAGAAATTTAGGGCTTCTTGAAAAAAAATTAAAATGGAATAGAATAAATCCTTACTCATTTAGTAAAGATGAGCACTGGTTTTCAAGCTTTTGACTCAATTATATATATATAGAGAGAGAGTCACGAGGTGTGAAAGCTACCGTACTATGCATTCTGCCTTTCTGTATAAGTTTCAGAACTGACCAGTGACCAGGTTCACCAGTGTATTCCCAGGGTCTAGCCCAGCCACTGGACCACAGTAAGCACCCAGTGCGTATTTATTAATTTGCCAATAATAAACTATGATAAATACTAAGAAGGTGATAAAAACTTTTCCTTAATTTCTCTGCAAAGTTTACTTCATCTTATGTCAACCACTGATTTGAACTTGAATTTGTGCCAGTATTCATAAAGCTATACTAATATTAAATCTAACTGGTATGAAGAATTCTTCTGAATTATTAATTTGTTGTATACCCTACTATTTGAAAATCTGTTCTATGAAAATTGGAAGAGAAAAAGGTATGCTTCCTTGAGCTTATACTTTTAAAACATTTTTTTAAAGATTAAATATTACTTAACTATTATTTGTGTTATTTCAAGTTATTGTAAAAGCACAAAGAGTAAATAGTGTGGCAGGAAAGGCAGACAGTTGTTGAGTGTCAACTCTAGGCATTACTGGCTGAGAGTTTTCAAGCAAGACACTTAAACTTTTGAAAGTTCCTATTTTGTTCAGTTCAGTTCAGTTGCTCAGTCATGTTTGACTCTTTGCGACCCCATGGACTGCAGCACACCAGGCTTCCCCATCCATCACCAACTCCAGAGCTTGCTCAAACTCATGTCCATTGAGTTGCTGATGCCATCCAACTATCTCATCCTCTGTCATCACCTTCTCCTCCTGCCTTCAATATTTCCCAGCTTCAGGATCTTTTACAATGAGTCAGTTCTTCACATCAGGTGGCCAAGGTATTGGAGCTTCAGCTTCAGCATAAGTCCTTCCAAAGAATATTCAGGACTGATTTTCTTTAGGACTGACTGGTTTGATCTCCTTGCAGTCCAAGGGACTCTCAAGAAGTCTTCTCCAACATTATAGTTCAAAAGCATCAATTCTTCAGTGCTCAGCTTTTTTTATAGTCCAACTCTCACATCCATATGTGACTACTGGAAAAACCGTAGCTTTGACTAGACGGGCCTTTGTCAGCAAAGTAATGTCTCTGCTTTTTAATATGCCGTCTAGGTTTGTCATAGTTTTTCTTCCCAGGAGCAAGCATCTTTTAATTTCATGGCTGTAGTCAGCATCTGCAGTGATTTTGGAGCCCAAGAAAATAAAGTCTGACACTGTTTACAGTGTTTCCCCATCTATTTGCCATGAAGTGATGTGGCAGAATGCCATTATCTTCATTTTTTAAATGTTGAGTTTTAAGCCAGTTTTTTCACTCTCCTCTTTCACTTTCATTAAACTGATGTATTCAGATCAGATCAGATCAGATCCGTCACTCAGTTGTGTGCGACTCTTTGCGACCCCATGAATCGCAGCACGCCAGGCCTCCCTGTCCATCACCAACTCCCGGAGTTCACTCAGCATCACGTCCATCCAGTCAGTGATGCCATCCAGCCATCTCATCCTGTTGTCCCCTTCTCCTCTTGCCCCCAATCCCTCCCAGCATCAGAGTCTTTTCCAATGAGTCAACCCTTCCCATGAGGTGGCCAAAGTACTGGAGTTTCAGCTTTAGCATCATTCCTTCCAAAGAAATCCCAGGGCTGATCTCCTTCAGAATGGACTGGTTGGATCTCCTTGCAGTCCAAGGGACTCTCAAGAGTCTTCTCCAACACCACAGTTCAAAAGCATCAATTCTTTAGTGCTCAGCTTTCTTCACAGTCCAACTCTCACATCCATACATGACCACAGGAAAAACCATAGCCTTGACTAGACAAACCTTTGTTGGCAAAGTAATGTCTCTGCTTTTGAATATGCTATCTAGGTTGGTCATAACTTTCCTTCCAAGGAGTAAGTGTCTTTTAATTTCATGGCTACAGTCACCATCAGCAGTGATTTTGGAGCCCAGAAAAATAAAGTCTGACACTGTTTCCACTGTTTCCCCATCTATTTGCCATGAAGTGATGGGACCGGATGCCATCTTCGTTTTCTGAATGTTGAGCTTTAAGCCAACTTTTTCACTCTCCTCTTTCACTTTCATCAAGAGGCTTTTGAGTTCCTCTTCACTTTCTGCCATAAGGGTGGTGTCATCTGCATATCTGAGGTTATTGATATTTCTCCCGGCAATCTTGATTCCAGCTTGTGTTTCTTTCAGCCCAGTGTTTCTCATAATGTACTCTGCATATAAGTTAAATAAACAGAGTGACAATATACAGCCTTGACGTACTCCTTTTCCTATTTGGAACCAGTCTGTTGTTCCATGTCCAGTTCTCACTGTTGCTTCCTGACCTGCATACAGGTTTCTCAAGAGGCAGATCAGGTGGTCTGGTATTCCCATCTCTTGAAGAATTTTCCACAGTTGATTGTGATCCACACAGTCAAAGGCTTTGGCATAGTCAATAAAGCAGAAATAGATGCTTTTCTGGAACTCTCTTGCTTTTTCCATGATCCAGCGGATGTTGGCAATTTGATCTCTGGTTCCTCTGCCTTTTCTAAAACCAGCTTGAACATCAGGAAGTTCATGGTTCACATATTGCTGAAGTCTGGCTTGGAGAATTTTGAGCATTACTTTACCAGCGTGTGAGATGAGTGCAATTGTGCAGTAGTTGGAGCATTCTTTGGCATTGCCTTTCTTTGGGATTGGAATGAAAACTGACCTTTTCCAGTCCTGTGGCCACTGCTGAGTTTTCCAAATTTGCTGGCATATTGAGTGCAGCACTTTCACAGTATCATCTTTCAGGATTTGAAATAGTTTAACTGGAATTCCATCACCTCCACTAGCTTTGTTCGTAGTGATGCTTTCTAAGGCCCACTTGACTTCACATTCCAGGATGTCTGGCTCTAGGTCAGTGATCACACCATCATGATTATCTGGGTCGTGAAGATCTTTTTTGTATAGTTCTTCTGTGTATTCTTGCCACCTCTTCTTAATATCTTCTGCTTCTGTTAGGTCCATACCATTTCTGTCCTGTATCGAGCCCATCTTTGCATGAAATGCTCCCTTGGTATCTCTGATTTTCTTGAAGAGATCTCTAGTCTTTCCCATTCTGTTGTTTTCCTCTATTTCTTTGCATTGATCACTGAAGAAGGCTTTCTTATCTCTTCTTGCTATTCTTTGGAACTCTGCATTCAGATGCTTATATCTTTCCTTTTCTCCTTTGCTTTTCACTTCTCTTCTTTTCACAGCTATTTGTAAGGCCTCCCCAGACAGCCATTTTGCTTTTTTGCATTTCTTTTCCATGGGGATGGTCTTGATCCCTGTCTCCTGTACAATGTCACGAACCTCATTCCATAGTTCATCAGGCACTCTATCTATCAGATCTAGGCCCTTAAATCTATTTCTCACTTCCACTGTATAATCATAAGGGATTTGATTTAGGTCATACCTGAATGGTCTAGTGGTTTTCCCTACTTTCTTCAATTTTAGTCTGAATTTGAACCTACCTAAAAGTAGAGAGATCTACCTTCTTAGGAATGGCAATCTGACTGAAAGGTAGACTAGTTTTGTTCTGAAGCTATGATAAGCACAGGGTTTTTACCTATCTGTATGATACAGATAAGGTTAAAAAAAAAAGCAAATTTTTATAAAGGTGCTTTTATTCTCACTTTATCTAACATTGAATACCTCAGTTGTACTAAGTGAAGGGAAGGAGCAATGCACATTATCATTGACCCTACGTTGAAGGTTAGAGATAAGTGGAAGCATTTACTACTTACCTTAGAATTAGCTTATTATTAAAGCAATTATTATGATAAACAGAGTCTAAGGCTCTTCAATGGAGAAGGCAATGGCACCCCACTCCAGTACTCTTGCCTGGAAAATCCCATGGGTGGAGGAGCCTGGTAGGCTGCAGTCCATGGGGTCAATAAGAGTCGGACACGACTGAAGCGACTTAGCAGCAGCATATCTAGTTTAAAAATCTTTTTTAAAAATGTTATTTTATAGGTAGTTAAAAAAAAAACTTGGGAGTTCCCCAGTGGTCCAGTGGTTAAGAATCAGCCTGCCAGTGCAGGGGACATGGGTTCATTTCCTTGTCTGGGAAGATCCCACATACAGAGGGGCAACTAAGCCTGTGCACCACAACTACTGAAACCCACCCTTCTTAAATCCTGTGCTCCGCAATGAGACAAGCCAACACAATGAGAAGCTGGTGCACCACAACTAGAGAGTAGCTCCCACTTGCCACAGCTAGAGAAAGCCTGCATGCAGCAATGAAGACTTAGCACAGCCAAAAATATATGAATTAAAAAAAAAATCTCTAGGGGACTTCCCTGGTGATCCAGTGGTTAAGAATACCCCTGCCAACACAGGAGACAGTTTCTATCCCTGGTCCGGGAAGATCCCATATACTGTGGAGCAACTAAGCCATGCAGCACAGCTACTGAAGTCTGTGTGGTTAGAGCCTGTGCTCCACAACAAGAGAAGCCCCCAATCTCTGCAACTAGAGAAAGCCCTCTCACATTAATGAAGACCCAGCACAACCAAAAAAAAAAAAATCTAAAAAAAAAATCTCTGGGCTCAGTTTTATCTTATCCTTGAAATTTAGGACTTTGGAAAGTCCCTTGAAGATATATATTAACATATTCTAAACAGGAAAAACAAGATTCACCTCTTAGAGGTTCATTTGAACATGTGATCATCAAGTTTGTATAAGTACTTTAGATATTCCATTACTTCTGAGCCTTAGAGACCCATTCTTTCTTTTTTGAAAAGATAATCCTATACCTCTGTTCTAGATTTCAGTTTCCCATTTAAATAAAAAAAAAAGATCAGACTTCTAACTTGGTAATGCAGTAAAATTAATGCTTGGTTAAGCATATGCATTTAAAAGCATAAAAATAGGTAGAATTATTGAGCTAAGCTCTTGGTAAGCATTTTACACATATTATCTTATATAATCTTCACAGTAATTATATTAAATAAGTCTAAGTGGAGGGAGAGAAGCTGGCCAGTTAAAAGATTGTAACAGTATTGTTGTTCAGTCACTAAGTCATGTCCGACTCTTTGCGACCCAATGGACCACAGCACATCAGGCTTCCCTGTCCTTCACTATCTGTCAGAGTTCTCTCAAACTCATGTGCATAAAGACTGTGATGCCATCCAACCATCTCATCTTTTGTGGTTCCCTTATTTTTTTGCCTTCAATCCTTCCCAGCATCAGGGTCTTTTCCAATGAATGGACACTTAGTATCAGGTGGCCAAAGTACTGGAGCTTCAGCATTAGTCTTTTCAATGTAACAGTATTACAGAAGCATAAAGGCAGTTAGAGTAGGGTAGCGGCAGTGGAGAAAGTAAGACTTTGTGATAGACGCTTAGGAGGTACAATTAACTGGTCTTGGTGAATGTCTAGAACCTGCTTGGCAGATGCTTGAGAGATATTTGTAAATTAATAGATTATGGAGAGTGAGGGTTAAGGGAGTAAAAGGGTCACTCCTAGGTTATATGGTGGTACACTCACTAAGTTAGGGAAAAGGGAAGGAAACCTGGTTAAAGGATGTACCTTTCTCACATTCCTACTGGTAGCTGGTTTTCTCATCCCCATTGCCTTGATGGCAGTATTTTGAACCAAATAATTTTTTTTCTCCAGGCCAGATAGGGAGCCTACCCAAGGGCAAATAATTCATGGGATGGCTAATGATCTGTGTGATCTGGGTACAAAACATAAATTAAATCGAGTCTTTTTTCATTTATTTGAACTAAGAAGCAGAGGCAGAATCTGGCAGAGGACAGGCCAAATGACTTAACCTAACAGAGGTTCAGCAGTGGCAAATGAGGTCAGTTAGGTTCCCATCAGATATCAGGTGGAAAGTGCAAACTGAAGAATTTGAAGAGAGTTATTAAATTATTTGAGAGCTTCCCAACAAATGGCTCAGTGGTAAAGAATCTGTCTGCCAATGCAGGAGCCCCAGGAGGCTCAATTCCTAGGTCTGGAAGACCCCCTGGAAGAGGAAATGGCAACTTGCTCTAGTATTCTTGCCTGGAGAATCCCAGGGACAGATGGAGCCTGGTGGGTTACAGTCCACAGCGTCCCAAAGAGTCAATCATGACTGAGCACACACATACATTAAATTACTTACAGAGGTGCAGGTAAGAGTCAGGGAAAACCAACAAGGGATGGTGCACTACCTCAAGGGCTAGCGGTTATTATTACACTTAGGCCTCTAGAGGCAAAGGGAATGTTTAGAGTCTGCAGTCAACCCTTGGTGATACATCTTAGGGAACAAGGACTATGACCCCACTATCTTCTGGCCTTGAATCTCCAGCAGATACGTCCCACTACCTGAATCCACAGAGATACCAAGCAGGACAAGGGATTATCACAGGTGTAATCCAGGCGGAGTCAGCTCTTCCTGACACAAGAGCAGGGAAGGGGTGGAGAGCAGATATGGAGGAGCAAATAGGAAATAGGTGAGGTTGTTTCCAACAGTCAGTTACTTGGAAGCAAGAGTTAGTAACATCTGTTTGAAAGAGGACAACAAATAGCCAGCTCCCTTCACTGACATCAGTGGTAATGCACTAGAGTGAAGATACCTTATCATCTTGAGCTCTTTGCAGGCCTTTTGAATACACACTAACCCTCCAGTTCTCTTCTTGCAAGTACAACTTATTGCCAAGAAAGTCCTTTTGTGTTTCTTCAATAAAGCATTATGATTTTTCACTTCAGAAACAACAACAACAAAACAGCAAACAAACAAAACCACCAACCATGGTTAAGTAGTCCATATGAATTTAACTTCAGGAACCACTCCACATACCCATCTTTTCAACTGAATCTACATCTTTAATCCACTCTATTTAAATAAATGGTAAAACAGCTGAGAAAAGAGACGCTAAAGGCAAAGGAGAAAAGCAAAGATCTACCCATCTGAATGCAGAGTTCCAAAGAACAGCAAGGAGAGAGAAGAACACCTTTCTCAGTGATCAATGCAAAGAAATAGAGGAAAACAATAGAATATAAGACTAGAGATCTCTTCAAGAAAATTAGAGATACCAAGGGAAAATTTCATGTAAGGTGGGCACAATAAAGAACAGAAACGGTATGGACCTAACAGAAGCAGAAGATATTAAGAAGTGGCAAGAATACACAGAAGAACTACACAAAAAAGATCACTCACCTAGAGCCGGACATCCTGGAACGTGAAGTCAAGTGGACCTTAGGAAGCATCACTAGGAACAAAGCTAGTGGAGGTGATGGGATTCCAGTTAAGCTATTTTAAATCTGAAAAGATGATGCTGTGACAGTGCTGCACTCAATGTGCCAAGAAATCTGGAAAACTCAGCAGTGGCCACAGGACTGGAAAAGGTCCGTTTTCATTCCAATCCCAAGGAAAGGGAATGCCAAAGAATGTTTAAACTACTGCACAATTGCACTCATCTCACACACTAGTAAAGTAATGCTCAAAATTCTCTAAGCGAGGCTTCAACAGAATGTGAACCAAGAAATTCCAGATGTTCAAGCTGGATTTAGAAAAGGCAGAGGAACCAGAGATCAAATTGCCAACATCCGTTGGATCATCAAAAAAGCAAGGGAGTTCCATAAAAACATCTACTTCTGCTTTATTAACTACACCAAAGCCTTTGACTGTGTGGATCACGACAAGCTGTGGAAAATTCTTAAAGAGATGGGAATACCAGACTATCTTACCTGCCTCATGAGAAATCTGTATGCAGGTCAGGAAGCAACAGTGAGAACTGGACATGGAACAACAGACTGGTTCCAAACTGGGAAAGGAGTACATCAAGGCTGTATATTGTCACCCTGCTTATTTAACTTATATGCAGAGTACATCATAAGAAATGCTGGGCTGGATGAAGCACAAGCTAGAATCAAGATTGCCGGGAGAAATATCAATAACCTCAGAAATGCAGATGATACCAGCCTTATGGCAGAAAGCAAAGAAGAACTAAAGAGTCTCACGATGAAAGTGAAAGAGGAGAGTGAGGAAGTTGGCTTAAAACTCAACATTAAAAAAACGAAGATCATGGCATCTGGCCCCATCACTTCATGGCAAATAGATGGTGAAACAACGGACACTGTGATAGACTTTTATTTTCTTGGGCTTCAAAATCACAGCAGATGGTGACTGCAATCATGAAATTAAAAGATGCTTGCTCCTGGAAAGAAAAACTATGACAAATCTAGACAGCATATTAAAGAGCAGAGACATTACTTTGCTGACAAGGGTCTGTCTAGTCAAAGCTATGGTTTTTCCAGTAGTCATGTATGGATGTGAGAGTTCAAACATAAAGAAGGGTGAGTGCCAAAGAACTGATGCTTTCAAACTGTGGTTAGAGAAGACTTGAGAGTCCCTTGGACTGAAAGGAGATCAAACCGGTCAATCCTAAAGGAAATCAGTCCTGAATATTTATTGGAAGGACTGATGCTGAACCTGAAGCTCCAATACTTTGGCCACCTAATGTGAAGAGCTGACTCATTGGAAAAGACCTTGATGCTGGTAAAGAATGAAGGCAGGAGGAGAAGGGATGACAGAGGATGAGATGGTTGGATGGCATCATCGACTCGATGCTCAACTCCCAGGTTTGAGCAAACTCTGGGAGTTGGTGAAGGCCAGGGAAACCTGGTTTGCAGCAGTCCATGGGGCTGCAAAGAGTAGGACCCAACTGAGCAACTGAACTGAGAACAGATACCATTTTAACAAGCTTTTGTAAAAGAGACTGAGGAAGTACCTGGGGAAATTCCAAAAGGTTGATTATAACAGGAAGATCACCTAGTTGATAGGTAAAAGCATAAGGCTTCACCAATAAGAGTAAGTGAAGATGGTGCGTGCTAAGTCGCTTCAATCCTGTCCAACTCTTTGTGACCCTATGGAGTGTAGCCTGTCAGGCTCCTCTGTCCATGGGAGTCTCCAGACAAGAATACTGAAGTGGGTTGCTATTTCCTCCTCCAGGGGATCCTCCTGACCCAGGGATCCAACCTATATCTCTCTCTTAAATCTCCTGCATTGGCAAGCAGGTTCTTTACCGCTAGCACCACCTGGGAAGCCCAGTAAAGATGGTGCCTCTCTGGAAACACACTTTAACATGGACGTACAAGGACTTATTTAATTGGAAATGGGCTTCCCTGATAGCTCAAAGGTAAAGAATCTGCCTGCCATGCAAGAGATGCAGGTTCGATCCTGGGGTTGGGAAGAGTCCCTGGAGAAGGAAATGGTAACCCACTCCAGTATTCTTGCCTAGGAAATTCCATACACAGAAGAGAATGGCTGGCTACAGTTCATGGGGTCACAAAAGAGTCAAACATGACTTAGCAACTAAAGAACAATGACTAGAAAAAGGTTTATAAGGTTGCTTAGGATGGGGTAAATTGTAAATTAGTGATGTAGAAAACAAGAAGAGGCTTTATTGTTTATAGTTGTTGTAATGTGTGAATAGTTTATTAGCCTTAGGAAAATAAGGAATTTACACCTAGTACAACTTTTGAGTAAACAAAAAATATACTTATCTCAAGTTTAATGTGATTGAAACAAGACTCATGGTAGGTGAGTCCTGGACACATTTCTCAGCCCTTAAAGGAAGCCAGGAGGGACCCAAAGCCAGGTCCTTACAGATGTCAGGTACAGCTATTTTGCGGGGTTTGGGGGGCCAGTCCCCCAGGTAAAACTTTTTCACCAGGCTGAACTCATTTTCAGTAACTTGTAGGGCAACAAAAACATTATTAACTCATAAAATAAACTCACATGAAACCAATAAACCAGTATCATTTACTTGAGTGCCAAGTAGAAAGCTCTTATTGTATTTTAAAACTCAAAACATATTTATACCTTATTAACACTACTAAAGTAATGCTCAAAATTCTCCAAGCCAGGCTTCAGCAATACGTGAACCATGAACTTCCAGATGTTCAAGCTGGTTTTAGAAAAGGCAGAGGAACCAGAGATCAAATTGCCAACATCTGCTGGATCATGGGAAAAGCAAGAGAGTTCCAGAAAAATATCTATTTCTGCTTTATTGACTATGCCAAAGCCTTTGACTGTGTGGAAAATTCTTCAAGAGATGGGAATACCAGACCACCTGACCTGCCTCGTGAGAAATTTGTGTGCAGGTCAGGAAGCAACATTAGAACTGGACATGGAACAACAGACTGGTTCCAAATAGGAAAAGGAGTACATCAAGGCTGTATATTGTCACTCTGTTTATTTAACCTATATGCAGAGTACATCATGAGAAATGCTGAGCTGGAGGAAGCACAGGCTGGAATCAAGATTGCCGGGAGAAATATCAACAACCTCAGATATGCAGATGATACCACCCTTATGGCAGAAAGTGAAGAGGAACTCAAAAGCCTCTTGATGAAAGTGAAAGAGGAGAGTGAAGAAGTTGGCTTAAAGTTCAACATTCAGAAAACGAAGATCATGGCATTCGGTCCCAGCACTTCATGGGAAATAGATGGGGAAACAGCAGAAACAGTGTCAGACTTTATTTTTGTGGGCTCCAAAATCACTGCAGATGGTGATTGCAGCCATGAACTTTAAAGACGATTACTCCTTGGAAGGAAAGTTATGACCAACCTAGATAGCATATTAGGAGAAGTCAATGGCATCCCACTCTAATACTCTTGCCTGAAAAATCCCATGGACAGAGGAGCCTGGTAGGCTGCAGTCCATGGGGTCTCTAAGAGTTGGACACGGCTGAGCGACATCACTTTCACTTTTCACTTTCATGCATTGGAGGAGGAAATGGCAACCCAGTCCAGTGTTCTTGCCTGGAGAATCCCAGGGACAGGGGAACCTGGTGGGCTGCCGTCTATGGGGTCACACAGAGTCAGACATGACTGAAGCGACTTAGCAGCAGCAGCAGCAGATCAGATCAGATCATATCAGTCGCTTAGTCGTGTCCAACTCTTTGCGACCCCATGAATCGCAGCACGCCAGGCCTCCCTGTCCATCACCAACTCCCGGAGTTCACTCAGCATCACCTCCATCGAGTCGGTGATGCCATCCAGCCATCTCATCCTCTGTCATCCCCTTCTCCTCTTGTCCCCAATCCCTCCCAGCATCAGAGTCTTTTCCAATGAGTCAACTCTTCACATGAGGTGGCCAAAGTACTGGAGTTTCAGCTTTAGCATCATTCCTTCCAAAGAAATCCCAGGGCTGATCTCCTTCAGAATGGACTGGTTGGATCTCCTTGCAGTCCAAGGGACTCTCAAGAGTCTTCTCCAACACCACAGTTCAACCATCAATTCTTCAGCGCTCAGCTTTCTTCACAGTCCAACTCTCACATCCATACATGACCACAGGAAAAACCGCAGCCTTGACTAGACGAACCTTTGTTGGCAAAGTAATGTCTCTGCTTTTGAATATGCTATCTAGGTTGGTCATAACTTTCCTTCCAAGGAGTAAGCGTCTTTTAATTTCATGGCTGCAGTCGCCATCTGCAGTGATTTTGGAGCCCAGAAAAATAAAGTCTGACACTGTTTCCACTGTTTCCCCATCTATTTGCCATGAAGTGATGGGACCGGATGCCATGATCTTCGTTTTCTGAATGTTGAGCTCTAAGCCAACTTTTTCACTCTCCACTTTCACTTTCATCAAGAGGCTTTTGAGTTCCTCTTCACTTTCTGCCATAAGGGTGGTGTCATCTGCATATCTGAGGTTGTTGATATTTCTCCCGGCAATCTTGATTCCAGCCTGTGCTTCCTCCAGCTCAGCATTTCTCATGATGTACTCTGCATATAGGTTAAATAAACAGAGTGACAATATACAGCCTTGATGTACTCCTTTTCCTATTTGGAACCAGACTGTTGTTCCATGTCCAGTTCTAATGTTGCTTCCTGACCTGCACACAAATTTCTCACGAGGCAGATCAGGTGGTCTGGTATTCCCATCTCTTGAAGAATTTTCCACAGTTGATTGTGATCCACACAGTCAAAGGCTTTGGTATAGTCAATAAAGCAGAAATAGATGCTTTTCTGGAACTCTCTTGCTTTTTCCATGATCCAGCGGATGTTGGCAATTTGATCTCTGGTTCCTCTGCCTTTTCTAAAACCAGCTTGAACATCAGGAAGTTCATGGTTCACATATTGCTGAAGCCTGGCTTGGAGAATTTTGAGCATTACTTTACCAGCGTGTGAGATGAGTGCAATTGTGCAGTAGTTGGAGCATTCTTTGGCATTGCCTTTCTTTGGGATTGGAATGAAAACTGACCTTTTCCAGTCCTGTGGCCACTGCTGAGTTTTCCAAATTGGCTGGTGTATTGAGTGCAGCACTTTCACAGCATCATCTTTCAGGATTTGGAATAGCTCAATTGGAATTCTATCACCTCCACTAGCTTTGTTCGCAGTGATGCTTTCTAAGGCCCACTTGACTTCACATTCCAGGATGTCTGGCTCTAGGTCAGTGATCACACCATGGTGATTATCTGGGTCGTGAAGATCTTTTTTGTATAGTTCTTCTGTGTATTCTTGCCATCTTTTCTTAATATCTTCTGCTTCTGTTAGGTCCATACCATTTCTGTCCTTTATTGAGCCCATCTTTGCATGAAATGCTCCCTTGGTATCTCTGATTTTCTTGAAGAGATCTCTAGTCTTTCTGCATATTATAAAGCAGAGACATTACTTTGCCAACAAAGGTCCATCTAGTCAAGGCTATGGTTTTTCCAGTGGTCTTGTATGTGAGAGTTGGACTGTGAAGAAAGCTGAGTGCTGAAGAATTGATGCTTTTGAACTGTGGTGTTGGAGAAGACTCTTGAGAGTCCCTTGGACTCCAAGGAGATCCAACCAGTCCATTCTAAAGGAGATTAGTCCTGGGTGTTCATTGGAAGGACTGATGCTAAAGCTGAAACTCCAATACTTTGGCCACCTCATGCAAAGAGTTGACTCATTGGAAAAGACTGGTGCTGGGAGGGATTGGAGGCAGGAGGAGAAGGGGACGACAGAGGATGAGAGGGCTGGATGGCATCACCGACTTGATGGACATGAGTTGGAGTAAACTCCGGGAGTTGGTGATGGACAGGGAGGCCTGGTGCGCTGCAATTCAAGGGGTCGCAGAGTCATAGACGACTGAGCGACTGAACTGACCTGAACGTATATCCATTCCATGAAAACGTATTTGGACTACGGGTTAATTAATAAACACGGGTTCTCTACAAAGCAAAACAAAACAAAACCTTCTATAAAAAACAAACAGTGCTTTCCTGGTGGCTCACTGGTAAAGAATCCGTCAGTCATTGCAGGTGACATGTGTTAGATCCCTGGTCAGGGAAGATCCCACAAATGCCCAGCAACTAAACCCATGGTCCACAACTACTGAGCCTGTGCCTTAGTGTCGGAGCCTCAACTACTGAAGCCTTGGAGCTCTAGAGCCTGTGCTCCTGCAACAAGAGAAGCCATGAAATGAGAAACCTGACCACTGGAACTAGAAAAGTAGTACCCCTCGCAGCAAGAAAGACCTAGCACAACCCCAAATAAACAAACAAGAACCTAATATATAGCACAGAGAACTATATTCCATATCTTATAACAAGCTATAATGGAAAATAATTTGAAAAAGAATATATATAACTGAATCCCTGTGCTGTACACCTGAAACACTTAACAATTTTTTTAAGAAAAGACACAGACAAAACCTGTAACTTTGTTTTTTTCCTTTTTTTAAGCCGGCTTAGCATTATCTGTTTTACTCCTAAGCACTTTAAAAATTTCGGATTGTGGGTGGGAATAAGGGCGGGAAAATGCACTATATCTGGTCCCGGGGCAAAGGCTTCTTAAAGTTACCTATAGATTATTTCGGATTGTGGGTGGGAATAAGGGCGGGGAAATGCACTAATTCTGGTCCTGGGGCAAAGGTTTCTTAAAGTTACCTATAGTTTACACTGTTTTTTATTTTGGACGTGGCTCAAGATCACAGGGGAGAAAGCAATGGCACCCCACTCCAGTACTCTTGCCTGGAAAATCCCATGGACAGAGGAGCCTGGTAGGAAGCAGTCCATGGAGTCGCGAAGAGTCGGGCACGACTGAGCGACCTCCCTTTCACTTTTCACTTTCATGCATTGGAGAAGGAAATGGCAACCCACTTCAGTGTTCTTGCCTGGAGAATCCCTAGGACGGGGGAGCCTGGTGGGCTGCCGTCTATGGGGTCACACTGAGTCGGACACGACTGAAGTGATTCGCAGCAGCAGCAGGATCACAGGTGATCACAGTGCCCGAAAACGCCGGGGGAAACCTTTTCACCGGGCGAAGGGACGGACGCGGGGAGCAAATTGGCCCGGTGGTGGTGGTGGTGGGAAACTAAGGCCCATTCGGGAGCAGCCCGGGGTCGACCGCCCAGATTACCCACTTTGCCCCGAGGGAACTGGTCTTCAGGGACCGGGGCAAAGAGACTCCAGCCCCGGGCTGCCCAGAGCCACGTGCGTCGGGCGCCCCGCCCCTCCCTCAGAGCCGGCGGAGCGAAGCGCAAGCCGGTTGCGAGTCACAGAGGCCTGGTGCGCGCCCCGCCCCTGTGCCCGTAGCGAGGGCCGCCGCGGCCCGGGAGCCGGGGAATCGCCGTGTTCGCCCTCCTTTCCCCTCGGCTGGCCGCTGGGGCGGGGCCGGCCCTCAAGCAGGGCGGCACCCAGGCGGGCTCGTCAGTCACCCACCGCGGGCGGCGGCCTGGCTAGGTCTGGAGCCGGTGAGTAGCCACGTCACGCTCCTCCGGGAGGCCCCGCCCCCACTCCGTCCTCTCGGACCGCCCCCTTTCCCGGCCCCGCCTCCGCCCCCGCGAGCAGTTACCGGCTGAGGTAGCGCGCGCCTCTCCGACTCTGCTAGAGGTCCTCAAGCCTGGGCTTGCGGTGCTTTTGCCTCAGGCCGCGTCGGGTGAGGGCTCGCGGCTGCGGCTGCGACACCCGGCGCGTGTTGGCAGGCTCGGGGCTAGCGCCGCTGAGGCTGGCTGGGCCGACGGGCGGTTAGCGCCCCGTTCGACGCGGGGAGGGGCGGCACGCCGAGAGCTGCACGGCCTCCTCACCCGACGCGGGCGGCCGTGGCGACGGCGGCCGGGTTCTCGGGTTCTCTTCCTCAGGCCGGAGCCAGTCGGTGTCCCGGCGGAGCGAAGGGCAGCCGGGCTCCCTTGCCCCGGGCCCCCCCTGGCTGGGGCGGCTGGGGCAGGGGGACCATGTCTGCTCGCATTCCAGTGCCCGCCGCTCACCCTCGGGAGGAGCCTCCCGCGGGAGAAGCTGAGAGGGAGTCGCTGGCGGCCGCGGCGAGCCGGCAGGCGGAGCAGCTACCCCCGCTCGAACGGGAGGGCAAGGAGGCGGCGAGGGAGGAGAGGGCCGCGACCGGCACCAGCGCGGGGGCGCGGGGTGAGCCGTCGCCGGTGCCGGTGTTGGGACACAGCGTGCCTCAGGCGGCCGTGCCTGTGAAGCCCCTGGCGCTGCACCTGGCGCACAAGGCGCGCGGGCCAGGGGGGCCCTTTGGCGGGGAGCCGCCGCGACCGATGCCGCGGGACCAGCCGGCCGAGAGCGCCCGGGAGGAGGCGGCGGCGGCCAGCTCTGGGGAAAAGCTGCAGCCGCCGCCGCCGCCGCCGAAGGAGAATCCCTGGACCAGAAAGCCTCCCCAGCACCTGTCCCTCGCCGGGACGGGGCCTCTGCCGTTGCCCCCACTGGAAACCTTGGAGGCAGGTCTGTGGCTCCTCTGCGGTAGGCACCGGGAGAGTGTGTGCAGGGGCGACTCGTGGCGACCAAGGCTCCGCGGGGCTGGGGGAGGGGCAGGGGCAGGGGCAGGGCTCCTTGCCCTGTCAGTCGGAGGTGTTTCGTTCCAAGGTGTCATTCATTCTGCCTATTTACATAAATGGACATCTGGGAAGGGAGCGACAGGAAGAGGTGGGACCTCGGGTTCTCCTTGACAAGTGGAGGCACGGCGGGGGCAATGGAGCTGAGCCACTGCGCTGGCACTGCTTCAGTTTTGTCTTGCCCCCACGTGGTAGTGACTTGGGAAAGCTGACTTGAGGTAGATGTTCAGTTCATCCTACAGAAGTTTCTGTAGACTGAGAAGAGGTGAAGCAAGTCGGACGGGGGATTTATTAATAATTGGAAGCGCAGTCGTGATTTATTATGAAATAATTGATAAGCTGAAAATTGTCAGGGTTTTCAAAACGGTGCTAAGTAGTCATATTAAAAATGAGATACTGTACTGTAGTTGTTAGTAAAAAGTTTTGAGTTCATAACTGTGGGAAATTGTTGAAATAGGGTAGTTGACCGGAGAGTGAATTGCTCGTTAGGTGAATAGTAGTCATAGTAGTCTTGTGGTTCAACGGTAAAGAATCCTTCTGCCAATGTAGGGTATGCCTGTTGGATCCCTGGGTCGGAAAGATCCCCTGGAGAAGGAAATGACAACCCACTCCAGTACTCTTGCCTGGGAAATCTCATGGACAGAGGAGCCTGAATGGCTGCCGTCCATGGGTCGCAAAGAGTCAGATACGTCTTAGCGACTATACAACAACAAACATTCAGTTACCTCTCCTTCCTAGAGTAGGTAAGATTGTGGCACTGAATTTGATGCTGACCAATGCCCTATGTTCCCTAGAGATTTATTTTGGTTATAACAACGTCAGGTTTTTTTTAAGTTAAATAGATATCCTAAATAAACCAAGACTAGTTTTGCTGTCTAATTAAGTTGTAGTAAGTTAAACTTTTCATATAGAAATTACAGCTGTTTACTTACAAGTGTTTGCTTTTCTTAAAGGTTAACAGTGAAACAGGGAAAATTTAAGCGTGTTTACAGGGTTGTGAGGATCAAATGAGACTAAGGAATGGTCAAATATAAGGTGATTGTTATAGACACATTTTGCAGCTATAGTAACATTTCTTCTAAGGAACTCCAATAGAGGGAGATAAGTGTTAGCTGGTTTACACAGTAATAATCATTTTTTAATACTGCAGAACAGTATAACTTTAAATAAATAGTTATTTTACATCTGAGGTTTGATGGTCTTTAAATTATCATTTGATAAATCTTAACACAGAAAAATCTACTCAAAATTTTTTCTCTAAATTTAAACTTACCACCATTTTCTCCTAGCTACAAAGCTCCATTTGTTTACCACTATTACTAACTGAAGAGAACAGAAGTCTTAAATCGAAAACTTTAGTGAATCTTAATGTCTGTCTCACCTCCCTACTTTGAGACTTACACACATTATACATTATAGTCAGTGATCTACCAAAAAAAAAAAAAAAACAAAAACAACAACCCTCTTGATTGTACAATTAACTTGACAGGTTTTAAGACTCAAATTTTAATTGGAGATTACCTTGCTAAAATATTTAACAGTTTATTATAATTAGCCTGCAGTTGCCTTCATTAGGGACCTTAATCTTTGCTGCAGATTAAGCATCTGGTGATTAACCAGGTGTGATTCACAGGGACTTTAATTTTGCTGATGTTTCTCTGTAGGCAACATTTCTGTTCTTGGAATCTATTCTGTACCTGCAGGAATACTGTTCTTTATATTTGGAGTGCTGTAGTAACCTTATAGTCTATCCCCCACACTGACTCTGTACTTCTACACAACTTCTATTCGTAACTGAAAAACTCTGTCTAGGTAACTTAGATAAGAGTTTGTGGAGTAGAAATGCACAACTTGCGTTCTAGACCAGACTAGCTACTACCTAGCTAGTTGACTTTCAGCAAGATTTCTGGGCCTTGTAAATGAATGAAGTGGATGTATTTTCTTTCATTTCTTAATACCAGAGGGCCTTCTGTAACCTAGGTCTGCCAGCTTTCTATTTTCCTAAGTAAATTTGCAACCTCAATAATAATGATACAGGAGCAGACGCCCTTTATGGTTCAAAGTCCAGAATAGGTGCAAACTTAGGGGAGTGTTAAATTAGTACAATAATCTTTTTCGTTGGAAGCCTATGTGATTTATCCTATAAACCAGGAGATTCATGAGAGGGAAAGAGGATATTAATTATGCTATAATACCAGAATTAAACTTTCGTTTTTCCTAGCCAAACGAGGATTTACTGTTACTCACTTAATGAAGTACCAGAATTCCATCCATAAAATTTTTGCCAGAAAGTTTACTGCCAGAGATAGAAACATAGGAAATGTAGGGAAGTATTTCTGGACTTGTAGTCATGAATTTTTTGTTAGAACCTGGAGTTCTAACTGAATTGCAAGTGAGGAATTCTTCAGCCCTGTGACACACTTTCCTCCACTTTGGGGATGGTTCTGGCTTGTGTATTGGTGTTTCTGGTAATCCAGATAAGAACCTCTTTTCAGCTAAAGCCCGGCCCACAAGAGAGCCTAGAATAGTATCACTGTGGTCTTAAATTCTGGTCAGGAGACTAGAAAGAATTGTTCCCCGATCCATGTTTAAAGTAATTTTACTTATTTTGAAGACCTTTACTAAAGTCACAGTATGGGATTTATGAGTCACTTACCTTGTACCCATGGTTACATTTTGCATATTAAAAATCAAATTTCTAAATTTAATTTTTACTCACAAAAATATTGATTTGGGGACTTGCCTGGTGACCTAGTGGTTAGGATTTGGCTCTTTCACTGCAGAGGGCCTGGTTCAGTCCCTGGTTGGGGAACTACCGTTCATGCTGAGTGGTTGGGTCACAATACAAAAAATTATTTTTTTCTTTTTCATCTTTAGGCTTCTTGACCCCCATCAACCTTTTTTCCAAGTGTGTTTCCCAGAAACCTCAAATAAACTTACTGTAAATCTAATAATGTTTTACTTGTTATATAAATTATACATAAATATGTTTTTATAAACACAGAAATTTGCTGTTCCCTTCAAAAAGAAGAATAGTCATGTTACCAGTTTATTGAATATCCTTTCAGACCTTTCTGTGAAATTATTTCCAAATACAGTGTTTTGTATGTGTATTTAGACTATTCTCAATTTAAAATTTTGCCTGATCCTTTTATTTTTCTTTACAGTGAGTTTTTAAATTATATTAACACTAGTTTCAGATGTGTGATTCAGATTTACATATGCATATTGTGGACTTCCCTGGTGGCTTAGTGGTAAAGAATCCACCTGCCAATGCAGGGGTTGTGGGTTCGATCCCTGGGTCAAGAAAATCCAGATGGTGCTAGTGGTAAAGAACCTGCCTCCAGTGCAGGAGACTTCAGAGACACAGGTTCGATCTCTGGGTAGGGAAGATTCCCTGGGGAAGGAAATGGCAACCCACTGCAGTATTCTTGCCTGGAAAATCCCATGGACAGAGCTGCCTGTCAGGCTACATATAGTCCATGGGGTTGCAAAAGAGTTGGACACAAATTAGCAACTAAACAACAACATTGCAAAATGATCATCATATGTTTAGTTAACTACCATCTACATACTTTTTATAAAATTTTTTTCTTGTGATAAAGTTGATGCTTTTTAGTCTAAACTTTAAAAAACTGCAGAGAAGTGGTCTATAAATATAACTGATGTAGTCAGTTTAGCCATTTACCCATTAGTCAACATCCTGGTTGTTTTAAACATCTTTATGCATTTCTCTTATATACTGTCTGATTTACTCTAGGATAGCTACATGGAATTGTTAGGTCACAGTGTATTTGTTGACAGGTTGTTCTCTAAAGTAACTACAGATTGATAGTGTCAATTTTAGAGTCTGAGAAGTAAGTAGGCTTTTTTACATATTTTTTTAAGGCACTCATTTACTGTAATAAAATGGCATTTGATGACATTTCTCCATTAAATATAATAAAACCATGTGATTAATGATTGATAACTGTCAATGCATTTTCTTAATTAAAACTTTGCTAAAGATTATGGTCATGAAAATTAGAGTAAAATCACCTATAATGTTGCATTTTTTTATTCTCACTATCCAAGCTTTTCAAATGAATTGTTTTCTTATCAGAAATTGTTTCCTTATAGATTAAGATATTGCAGTAATACTCAAAGTTGCATTTTGGCTCACCAGTGATTGAAAAATGGATATATGAAGATCATGTACTTGTTTATGTGTATGTATATATGTGTGTGTATGTATATATATATATACACACATATATATACACAGAGACATGTATGTATATGTGTGTGTATATATGTTGGATATATATACATACATATATATGTATATATACATATAAACGTGAGTGTGTGTATGTATACATTGGAGCTTAAATTTCTTAGGCTTCATCTGTCTGAAAATTTTTTTTAATTAAAGTTTCTATATTTCTCAGTTTTTAGGTTGGCTTTCTTTTTTAGTCTTAGATTTTTACCTAATGACATACTGGAAGAACAGCTTCCTCCATTTTGTTTGGAACATGGGAAAATGAAAATATTTTCTTGGTCTTGTTTTACCTGTTCTATATGTGTGTATAAAATTATATGTAGAATCTGGTATATTAATACATACAGATTTGTCATATTTCTTAAGTTTTGTATTATTTTTTATAAATGTACCAATAAAATCCCATGGATGGAGGAGCCTGGAATGCTGCAGTCCATGGGGTCGCTGAGGTCAGACACGACTGAGCAACTTCACTTTCACTTTTCACTTTCATGCATTGGGGAAGGAAATGGCAACCCACTCCAGTGTTCTTGCCTGGAGAATCCCAGGGACAGGGGAGCCTGGTGGGCTGCCGTCTATGGGGTCGCACAGAGTCGGACACGACTGAAGCGACTTAGCAGCAGCAGCAGCAGCAGTACCAATAATATAACTACTATATTGTTGAATATAGGAGTTATATATTTATTTTTGGCTATGCCACACAGCTTGTGGGATCTCTGGAGCAGTTTTCTAGAACAGTCATGGCAGTGAAAGCCACGAATCCTAACCATTAGGCTACCAGGGACCTCCCTAGAGGTTATTTATTTAAATACAGTTATCTAGGGAACTTCCTAGAGGTTATTTGTTTTAATGAAGTCTGGTGGATCTTCCAACCCAGGGATCAAACCCGTGTTTCCTGTGTCTCCTGCATTGGCAGCCAGATTCTTCACCACTGAGCCACCTAGGAAGCCCTTTATCTGCTACAATGAACATAGTTTTTTGGCTGTGCTGCTCGGCATACAGGATCTTAGTTTCCAGACCAGTTGAACCCATGTTCCCTGCAGTGAAAGCATGGAATCTTAACCACTAGCCCGCCAGAAATCCCTACAGTGAAAATTTTATACAGACATCTTTGTATCTTGTCTTGATTCTCAGATAATTTCTGAGAAATGGAATTTTTTCATTAAAATGTATATGCATTTTATTAATTTAATTTTTAAAAACTTTATTGGATTCCAGTTGATTTACAATGTTGTGTTAGTTTTAGGTGTACCTCAGAGTGATTCAGAATGTATATTCATTCTTTTTCAGATTATTTTTTCATATAGGTTGTCATAGAACATTGAGTACAGTTCCCAGTGCTATGTAGTAGGTCCTTGTTGGTTATCTTTTAAAAGGATATATATATATTAGTAGTAGTAGTACTTTTTTGCCATGTGGCTTGGGGGTTTTATTTAGTTCTCCCACCAGAGATTGAACCCAGGCCCTTGGCAGTGAGAGCAGAATCCTAAACACTGGATTGGCAGGACATTCCAAAAATATACATTTTAAATGACAGATTACCCTTGAAAGAGTCTACTACTTCATATTCATTCCAACAGCGTGAGAGAAATGTCCATTTATACAGGCTTCTCAACGCTTGGCATTTTCTTTTTTGTCAGCATAATAGGTGAAAATTGTCTTCACTTAAATTTCTTAGTGCCATTTCATGTTTGGCTACTGCTATTTCGTTTTTGAATCATATTTATCTTTTATTCAGATGTGTTTTTTTTAAAGCTCATGTCATTCTTTTAACTAAAAAAAGAGTGGGTTGATGAGGTGGTCTAAGAGAGCAGCACAAAGGACTTCCTTATGTTGAATTTGGAATTAGACAAATGTATTCACAGTTGGCGTTGCACAACTAGGTGTTCCCTTTCTGTCTCTGTTGGGTAGTCTACCCTGTGTGGTTAATAGCATGAAGGAGCAGACCAGAATGCTTACTTTTTGTGGACAGCTAGCTCCCAAAGGAAAGAGGGGAAAGGTGCTGGCTTTGCAAGTCAGTTCTTTTCCTAAACTCATTAATCAGGAAACATTGTTTCTGTGAAAACAATTGGGACTTGGGAATAGGAATGTTCTAGGACAGTCTTCCTTTTAAAAAAGTAAATTAACTATAAGTGCCACTTGGTAACCAGTATTAAGAAATCCCTCTTTCCTGTCCCGGAGTATCCAACCACAGTGGCCAGCATAATTTGTCAAATATCTTTTGATGAAAATAAATTACCATATTGGTAAACTATAAATATCCAAATTACAGTGTGTACTTAAAGATACTCTTGTCAATAAAATGTCAGAATTATAGAGGCCACAGAATTAAATGCGATCAACTTTCCCATATATTACCTGAGGAAGAGTTAAAGTTGAGAGATTAAAATTTAAACAAAAGAATTGGTTGAAGTAAAAATCTCTTTTCCTTTTATTTTTAAATGTGTGATGAAATAAAGATCCAAGATTCTTCCTTCCTGGCTGCCCTGCATGGCTTGTGGAATCTTTTGTTCCCAAATCATGGTTTGAACTCAGGCCTCTGGCAGTTAGAGAACTGTGTGCTAACCATTGAATCGCCAGGGAGTTACCTCCAACTTTTTTTTTTTTTTAATTGAAGTATAGTTGATTTACAGTATTGGGTTACCTTCCCAACTTCTTTTAGCCAGAGGTTATAATCAGTGTCTGTGTAGGGTATGGCACCATGTTGATTTTTAAATCAAAAAGATTATTAACTTACATTCAGATATTTTTGTTTGTAAATAACTTGTCATTTAATACTGAAGTTTAAAAGTTTATGTGGTCAGAATAATTTTTAAATTTCTGACCTTAATTTTGTGATTATTAATGTCTTCTTGATTGTAATAAAATTCACTTTTGTGGCCTATGCCTAACTACTTCCCATTACATCAAATAGTTTGTGTAAGGCTGTGTTTTGTAACCACCAGGCAATAATTTACTTGACTTAGCAATATTTTGGGATGTGTTTTTACTTGGCTAAGGGAAAAGTCTTTCAAATGTTTGATACTGTGTAACTTTCATAAAATACATGTGCTATTTATAGAATATACCTTAGTCAAATTCCAGATAATATTTGGACAAATACTGTTTTTGTTAGATTAGATTTTTTTCCTGCCTCCCTTTTTGTCCTACCCATCCATCATATTTTTTTCTGCATCTCATTTTTCTTAATGAAGTATTTATCCCTATGCATATTTACATGCATGTATACATTTCCCTGTGGTAGTTTCTGTAGACTTTTTAAGAAGAGGTGAAGCAAGTTGGAGAAGGGGGATTTATTTATAAATGGAAGCGCAATTGTGAATTTTGTTATGAAATAATTGATAAGCTGAAAATTGTCAGGATTTTCAAAACAGTGCTTAGTAGTCATATTAAAAATGAAACTGTACTATGGTTGCTGCTGAAAAATTTTGAGTTCATAATTGTGGTGGAAAATTGTTGAAATAGGATAGTTGGACCTGATAGTGAATTGCTCATTAGGTTAATAATAGTCTTGTGGTTCAACTGTAAAGAATCCTCCTGCCAATGTAGAGTATGCCGCTTGGATCCCTGGGTTGGAAAGCTCCCCAATGACAACAAACTCCAGTATTCTTGCCTGGGAAAATCCCATGAACAGAGGAGTCTGATTGGCTGCAGTCCATGGTCGCAAACAGTCGAACATGACTTAGTGACTGACTGCACAATATGCTTCCCTGGTGGCTCAGATGTTAAAGAATCTGCCTGCAGTGCAGGAGACCCAGGTTTGATCCCTGGGTTGGGAAGATTCCCTGGAGAAGGGAATGGCTACCCTTGCTTGGAGAATTCCATGGACAGAGGAGCCTGGCGAGCTACAGCCTATGGGGTTACAAAGAGTGGGACATGACGGAGCAACTGACATTTACTTACACATTTACTTGTGTCCCTAAAGTATAAGGAAGTGTAGAGCAAATAGCCATGTACTCACTATCTGCTTTAGAAATAGAATTTCTACAATTTTCACTCTCCTTGTGTGCCCATCCCTGGGGATGTCGTCATCCTTCATCCAGCTTCCTTTCATAATATCTTATTTGAATTTTTCTGGTTTTAACTCAAAAATCATTTTATTTTACTCTGAATTAGTCATTGCTATGATTTATGGGATTCATTGTTTACTAAATTATTGTGTTTTCTGTTTATTCGACTTTAATATTTACTTTAGGGCATGTTTAACTAGATAATCATTGTGCTAGATAAAAAGACATTTTAAAGCTTCATTTGGAGACTATTGTTATCCATCATTGTGTTCTTATTCAAGATTGGGACAGGTGATGATACTGTGATAGTCTTACACATGCTTTTACAGATGTCTTTTATTTTTTATGGCTTGATTCTAGAGATAAGCTATTTTGGTTTTTCCAAAGACAAATTGAAGTCTTCTGACTTATTTTCTGGATGCTTCTTGATGTATGTGAATATATTTATATATACAAATATATTTATAGATTATATATTTAAATATTACATGTATTATATATATAATATATGGCTTCCCTGGTGGCTCAGTGGTAAAGAATCCACCTGCCAATGCCGTAGATGTGGGTTTGATCCCTGGGTTGGGAAGATCCCCTGGAGAAGGAAATGGTAACCCATTCCATTATTCTTGCCTCGGAAACCACATGGACAAAGGAGCCTGGAGGGCTACAGCCCATGGGGTTGCAAAGAGTCAGACATTACTTAGCAATTAAACAGCAACAACAACAACAAAAATATATATATATATCCCATTGGGAATTGATTCACCAACTTTACAACTTTACAAAAATGTGTTATGTTACACCTGTTAGTGAAAGGACTGGTCTGTCAGTTCAGTAAGCTGTTAATATTTTCTTCTTTATTTGAACACTGTAGACCACTTTCAGTCCATGTTTGAAATGTGGTTGATTTCTTGTTAGGAATTTGAGTCTTAGAATTTTGCATTTTGTTGAAAATAATGACTACATTGACTTACTGAAATTGCTTTAATTGTTACTTTGTCAATATTTTAAGTGATACGGCTGTAAAAAACAGTTCTTTGTATTTTTTTTTTTTAGAGCTCAGTTCCCCTCAAATTATAAAAGCAGGAAAACTCAAGACAAAGAAATCCAATAAGGTATATTTGACAATAAATAAATTTTGACTATTCTGAAAGGAACTGCTCAGATTACTGTGTATTTTTCTCTTCTGTCATTGATGTTTGATATTAATATACTAGAGAATTGTAGCCTTTTCCAGATCTCCATGTGTATATGTTATCCTGCGTCTATCAGTTTAGTCAAAGTTGTTCATCATGCCAGAAGTTGGATTATAAGACCAAAGCATTCTTTCTGGGTTCTGTTGTTTGGAGAAAGTTTTGGATTAATTTGGCAAATACCTACATATAAATGAATGTAGATGATTTTAAAAGTTACATTTACTTTTAGAAAAATCTTTTTCTATTTAAAAAATTCCTACTTTGTATAACACTTCTTTTATTACTTATTAGGCTAGTGATTTCAGCGATATGGCAAATTGGCCAACACCAAGTGAATTAGTGAACACTGAAGTGAGTATTCTTTTAAAACCTTTTTTTAAATAAAGGGAAAGTATTCTCATTTCACATGCAAACTTTATTTTACTTCAAATTTAGATAATCACATTGATAAAGTACCCATTTTTCAAATACTTTGATTTCTTTCATCCCATTGCCTTCATCTGGTTGTATTCTCAGGACCATATATTTGGAAAGGTTGGGGTACTGTGATGTCAACTTCACGTTATGCCTACAAATAGATTATTTTTTAAAGTAATGTCTAATTGAAGCCCATTTTGTATTTCAAAATTTATTTTATATACATTTGAGTAAAATTTTTTCAATGTGTTGAAGTCTTAAGTCTTTATATATACATACATATATATATGTATAACAAATCGAAAGATGTTCAATATATGGATTTTTAAAAACAGTTTTAGATTTTTATGTTTGCTTTATTATTTATGACTGTGCTGGGTCTTTGTGCTGCTCTTGGGCTTTCTCTAGTTATGGTGAGCAGGGGTAGAGCACAGGCACAGCAGTTGTGGTACACAGGCTTAGTTGACCCCAGGCCTGAGGAATCTTCCTGGACCAGGAATTAAACCCATGCCCTCTGCATTGGCAGGTGATTCTTAACCACTGGACCACCAGGGAAGTCTTAGTAAATGGATTTCTAATTTAACTATGAAAGAAGCTCTAAAAAGATATTCTGAAATAGTCTGTCAAAAGGCTTTTTAGGGACTTCCCTAGCTGTCCAGGTGTTAAGACCATGCTTCCACTGGAGGGGGTATGGGTTCAGTCCCTGGTTGGGGAACTAAGATCCCACATGTTGGAGCCACAGCCAAATAAAAAAATAATAATAAAAAATAAAAAGGATTTTCTTTTTAAAGAAGTAGTATATATAGTCATCTGGTTCCATGGTTTCATTTTACACTGTACATTTTGTTATTTGTATTTTGTGCAGTAATATGGGAGTATAGTTTAATATATATGAAACAACTTGATGAATAAACAACATAATAAACTGTATATGAAGGGTACAGTCTGATATACTTTGACCTGTGAAACTTTCTCCACAAACAGGATAATGAACTTGATTTGTAACTCTTCTCTGTCATGTCCCTTTCCATGCCATTATCCCAATCACTGATAAGCTGTACTTAGTTAATTTGCCCTTTCTCCAGTTTTAAAAAAATTTTTCTTGGAGTATAGTTGATATACAATGCATTTACTACAGTTTTATATAAGTGGAGTTATACAGCATGTACTTTTTTTTTTGTCCCTGGCTTTCATTTAGCTTAATTATTTTGAGATTTATTTATGTTATATATATGAGTTGTTTGTTCTTATTTACTGGGTAGTAGTCAATTGATAGATATAATGCTGTCCATTCACCTACTGGTGAACATTTGTGTTGATTCCAGTTTTTTGACTGTTAGAAATAAAGCTACTATATAAACATTTGTGTACAAAATTTGCATGGATATATGCTTTTATTTTTCTTGGGAGTAGAATACCTGGATTTTATGGTAGCTATTTAAAATTTTAAATTACCAAACTTTTTATTCCACCAGCAGTGTATGAGAATTCTAATTGCTCTATATTCTCACTAATACTTGACATGGTCAGTCTTAATTTTAATCAGTTTAGTAGGTGTGTGATGGTATCACATTGTAGTTTTACTTTGCACTTTTCTGTTGATGTCAAGTACATTTTCATGTACATTTGCCATCAGTATATCTTTTTGATGAAACGTCTGTTTAACACTTGCCCACTTTTTAATTGTTTCCTTGTTGCTGCATTTTAGAGTTCATTATATATCTTGGATACAAGTCCTTTTATCAGATACTTAGTAACTATGTTCTCCTTGTCTTTCACTTGACTTTTCTCTTAAGTGTCTTTTGTAGTTTTTTATTTTTGATAAGAGTTGTCATTTGTTTTATGATATGTAGGTAAGGTATTACCACAAATTTGGGAATATGTTAGAGAAAATGTTCATGAAAATTTAACTCTGTAAAACCTTTTGCAGTGTCAGAATGTCATCAGTCAAGGCAATAAGAAGCCACAAAATAGGAAAGAAAGAGAAGACAAGGTTGAAAAGAGAAGTGTTAACAATGAAAGCAAAGAAAACCGGGAAACAAAATTAGATGGTCCTGGTGAAAATGTCAGTGAGGATGAGGCTCAGTTAAGTAATCAACGAAAAAGAGGTTAGTTTGTTATACCTTCATTTTTATTTTAAGTATTTAAAGAGAGCTGTAGTAATTAAGAATCGTATTTAATCAGTTGATTGCTGGTAGTCACCAGTGAGTAGTTTGGATTTCTTCACAACTGAGTGACTGAGCACACACACATACACAGAGCACACGTTTATCTTTAAAACAAGGAGTTTGTTGTTGTTAGTCACTAAGTTGTGTCTGACTCTTTTGTGACCCCATGGAATGTAGCATGCCAGGCTCCTCTGTCCATGAGATTTCCCAGGCAAGAATACTAGAGTGGGTTGCCATTTACTTCTCAACTCAGGTAATGTTCCCAACCCAGGTATCAAACCTTCATCTCTTGTGTCTCCTACACTGGCAGGTGGATTCTTTATCACCAGGGAAGCCTAAAACAAGGGCTTATTTATCCCCAAAGAATCTCACTGATACTCATTAGAATTTAGAGTATAGACTTTAGAGAACTTTTAGATTCTTTCGTTTTCCCTTTTCCTTATCTGTCCATAGTTTGCCATATTTGTAGGAAATTAATACAGTAATATTCTCTTAATTAATTTGGTAGTTTTTCCTTTGCCCATGAATCTTTTTCTTTTAGTGGAAAATTGTTTTGGGCAGAAATCTGAACATTTTGAAACCTTAACTGTGCAATCCATGAATAGGTAAAGATTTCACTGTACTATAGCTATTAATTATGCTATCATTTAGTCAACAAGAAATGTCAAATTGCTTTTATCTCTGAAGAAGTTAGGAAAATACAAAGGTTTATCAAATGCAGTTAGATTTGCAGTTAAACTTCATTTTGAAAAAGCTCATTAGTAGTTATGCTGGATAAACTAAAATTTGAGGCACTTATTTTAAACTAAAAGTGTTTTGAATCAATATTCAAACAATTATCAGGTATACCCTGTTCTAAAGCCTAAGTATCAAGTATTAGATGAAAGTAGTGTATATACTGGAGAAGGCGATGGCACCCCACTCCAGTACTCTTGCCTGGAAAATCCCATGGGTGGAGGAGCCTGGTGGGCTGCAGTCCATGGGGTTGCTAAGAGTCAGACGTGACTGAGCGACTTCACTTTCACTTTTCACTTTCATGCATTGGAGAAGGAAATGGTAGCCCGCTCCAGTGTTCTTGCCTGGAGAATCCCAGGGACTGGGGAGCCTGGTGGGCTTCCATCTATGGGGTCGCGCAGAGTCAGACACGACTGAAGCAACTTAGCAGTAGCAGTGTGTATACTTAATATTTTTTATAACTTCTTTGTCAGAATTAAATTGAAGAGTGTGCATTTCACTTAAAAGCAAAAGAATTCCAGTTATATTCTATCATTGTCTTTTCACTTGAGCTTTAGAAACGTTGCAGTTTTCATTTATTTAATTAAAATTTAGCATCCTTTCACAATTGCAAAGCTTTAATGAAAATTGTACATTGTCCTTAAATGATTTTATTTTGTTTTCTTCAAGCTAATAAGCACAGATGGGTACCACTCCACTTAGAAGATGTAAGACCAGAGAGTCAAGAAAGACCAGGGTCCCGGAATAGCTCAAGATGTCAACCTGAAGCAAATAAATCATCACATAACAATAGGAGAAATGACACACGAAGTGAGTAACATTTTAAGAGAAAAATGACTAATTTAGCCTTAATGCTCATTATTGTAATAACCATGTATACAATATAAAGTATTTGAGAGTAAGTTGCAGATATTGTGCCCCTTATTCAGAGTTAAAGAGTATATATCATAAGAACAGTAACACAGTCTGTCTGTCCACAGACAGAATTTCTCAATAATGCCCTTTGCAGTTTTTCTGTCTTTTGCAGAATCTAACCTGTGATCACACATTGCTTTTACTTGTCTTCTCTTTCATCTCTATTAGTTTGAGATAGTTATTCTACTTTTGTCTTTTCATGATGATCTTTTTCTGAAGGACATAGGACAGTTATGTGTCTATGCCGTACCTCACTTTGGGTTTTCTGATGTTTCCTCATGATTGGGTTATTGGTTTTTGCCAAGAATACTGCAAAAGTTAAATGATTTTCTTTCAAGTGTGTAACTTGAAAATACATATAATATTGGTGTATCTTATTATTGGTGATACTAACTTTGAGCAGCACTTGATTAAGATGAGGTACTCCAGGTTTCTTTATGATAAAGATACTCTTTTTTCCCTTGGTGATTAATATGTAATTTGAAGTCAGAGACTTTGAGAATGTGAGAATACCCATTTTTTCATCAGACTTTTCATATGAGCTTTAGTTTTATTCTTACATGACTGAGGTATTAACCATGATGGCTACAAATGCTAATTTAGCTATTGCAGCTTCCTTATTGGCATTCCACTGTAAGGAACAACTCCCTGTTATTATTGGTATGGACTAAAGTTGTCTTGTATTTTCAGCGGTTGAAATCATTACCGTGATTGTTTAATTTTAATGCTCAAATTGTCTCAGAGTTGGCTCTTGGGAGCCTCTTATGTATGTTTCTGGATCCTTTAAAAAGTCAACTTTACTGAGCTAATAATCAAAGAAACTACAGTGAAATTACTGTCAAGTCCCTAACCACGAGTTTACTTTCTGTCAGATTTTATTTACCTTTTCATAATAAATTTAACTATCAGATCAGATCAGTCGCTCAGTCGTGTCCGACTCTTTGCGACCCCATGAATCGCAGCATGCCAGGCCTCCCTGTCCATCACCAATTCCCAGAGTTCACTCAGACTCACGTCCATCAAGTCAGTGATGCCATCCAGACATCTCATCCTCTGTCATCCCCTTCTCCTCTTGCCCCCAATCCCTCCCAACATCAGAGTCTTTTCCAATGAGTCAACTCTTCGCATGAGGTGGCCAAAGTACTGGAGTTTCAGCTTTAGCATCATTCCTTCCAAAGAAATCCCAGGGCTGATCTCCTTCAGAATGGACTGGTTGGATCTCCTTGCAGCCCAGGGGACTCTCAAGAGTCTTCTCCAACACCACAGTTCAAAAGCATCAATTCTTTGGCGCTCAGCCTTCTTCATGGTCCAATTCTCACATCCATACATGACCACAGGAAAAACCACAGCCATGACTAGACGGACCTTTGTTGGCAGAGTAATGTCTCTGCTTTTGAATATGCTATCTAGGTTGGTCATAACTTTCCTTCCAAGGAGTAAGCGTCTTTTAATTTCATGGCTGCAGTCACCATCTGCAGTGATTTTGGAGCCCAGAAAAATAAAGTCTGACACTGTTTCCCCATCTATTTCCCATGAAGTGATGGGACCGGATGCCATGATCTTCGTTTTCTGAATGTTGAGCTTTAAGCCAACTTTTTCACTCTCCTCTTTCACTTTCATCAAGAGGCTTTTGAGTTCCTCTTCGCTTTCTGCCATAAGGGTGGTGTCATCTGCATATCTGAGGTTATTGATATTTCTCCCGGCAATCTTGATTCCAGCTTGTGTTTCTTCCAGTCTAGCGTTTCTCATGATGTACTCTGCATATAAGTTAAATAAACAGGGTGACAATATACAGCCTTGACATACTCCTTTTCCTATTTGGAACCAGTCTGTTGTTCCATGTCCAGTTCTAACTGTTGCTTCCTGACCTGCATACAAATTTCTCAAGAGGCAGGTCAGGTGGTCTAGTATTCCCATCTCTTGAAGAATTTTCCACAGTTGATTGTGATCCACACAGTCAAAGGCTTTGGCATAGTCAATAAGGTAGAAATAGATGTTTTTCTGGAACTCTCTTGCTTTTTCCATGATCCAGCGGATGTTGGCAATTTGATCTCTGCTTCCTCTGCCTTTTCTAAAACCAGCTTGAACATCAGGAAGTTCACGGTTCACATATTGCTGAAGCCTGGCTTGGAGAATTTTGAACATTACTTTACCAGCGTGTGAGATGAGTGCAATTGTGTGGTAGTTTGAGCATTCTTTGGCATTGCCTTTCTTTGGGATTGGAATGAAAACTGACCTTTTCCAGTCCTGTGGCCACTGCTGAGTTTTCCAAATTGGCTGGCATATTGAGTGCAGCACTTTCACAGCATCATCTTTCAGGATTTGAAATAGCTCAACTGGAATTCTATCACCTCCACTAGCTTTGTTCATAGTGATGCTTTCTAACGCCCACTTGACTTCACATTCCAGGATGTCTGGCTGTAGGTCAGTGACCATATAAATTATATCCTCTTGTATTTTTTTGCTCAGCATAATGATTTTCACATTCATCAGTATTGTTCCATATATCAGTAATTTCTATCTCTTGATTGCATAACAGTTTTCTATTGAATGGATATACTCCTTTATCCATTCATCTGTTCATGGATATTTGGCGTGTTTCTAGTTTTTGGCTGTTATGACTAATGCTGCCATCAACATTTGTATACAAGCTTTTCTGTGGGCAGATGTCTTTATTTCCTGTAAACATCTAGGACGGGATTGCTAGGTGGTATGGTAAATGTGTATATGTATATATACACACACACATATATATATTTACACAGATACACAGACACATACATACATACATATATTTGGTGCACCACACAACATGATCTTAGTTCACTGACCAGAGATTGAACCTGTGCCCTTGGCAGTGAAAGTGCAGAGGCCTAACCACTGGACCACCAGGGAATTCCCTGAGCATTTGGTTTTTAGTTTTCTACTGAAGTCTTTTTATTTTGTTTTTTATTTTTAAAATATTTTATTTAATTTCGACTGTGCTGAATCTTGGTTGCGTGAGTTTACTTTAGTTGTGGTGGGGGAGTAGTTCTCTATAGTTGTGGCGCATGGGCTTCTCATTGCAGTGACTTCTCTTGATGTGGATCATGGGCTCTAGAGCTCAGGCTCAGTAGTGGTGGTGCGTAGACTTAGCTGCTCCACAGCATGCAGAAACTTATACCGAACTGGGGGTCAAACCTATGTCCCCTGCATTGGCCAGTGCATTTTTTACTGATCCACCAGGGAAGCACCTTCTACTGAGTCTAATAATTTTTAAGGCGTGTTGTCCTATGAAAGCATTGTGCAGCGAATACCTGTCTAATCACCATCTAGATTTAGTAATTTGGCTATCTTTAATTCATCTGCTGAATCATCTGAAAGTAACTTGCAGATATTGTGACACTTGAGCACTGATGTCCCAAGAAAATGCAGCATCCAAGAAAATCAACACTAATTCCCTTATATCATCTAAAATCTAGTTAATAGTTATATTTACTCAATTGTCCACAAAATATGACATATAAAATTATAAATCTTGCTACTGGTATTTAGTGAGTAGAAACTAAGGATAACACAAAGACATCCTACAGTACCCAGGACAGCCCCCACACTAAAAAGTTATCTGATTCAAAAATGTCAATAATGCCATGGGTGAGAAACCCTGGTCTCTAGGGTATACAAACCTTTACATTTATTTCATTGTTTCAGTTTTTCAAAATTGAAATGTATTTGTTTTTACTCTGGCATTATACAAAAGTTCTATCTTCTCTATCTTGGTCAATGTTTAATATTATAGGACCTTAAAATATTTTTCACACTGGTACAGATTAGAAAATACCCTTTGATTGTCTTAACTTGCATTTCTCAAGGCCAGTGACACTGAACATCTTTTTTTATTGTCTCTTTCCATTTCCTTGTTTGCCCTTCCAATCTTTTAATGATTTTTTTCCATCTAAGTCACTGCATGTGTGAGAATGTGCATGTGCATGAGATACATTTGTGAGTTCTGTATGCATGCTGGATATAATTCGTGTATTGTGCTTCTGATATCTTCTCTCAGTTTTTCTGTTTTCATTTCCTTTTTTCTTAAGGAAAAAGTCTTTTACTTAAATAGAAATATCGTTTCCTTCAAAAATCATGTTTATGAAAATAAGTTGTTAGGGTGAAAACAAGTTGTCTTTTTTTTTTCTTTTGGAGTTTTGTATAGTATAAAACTCAGTTACCTTGGAACTTCCTGAATTTTTAACAGTACAGTTTTAGCAAAGGATCTCATTATCTTTGTAGTATGTTATTTTATTTATTAGAATATCTTCTAATAAGATACTATTATTATTATAATTATTATATCAGAGGATGAGATGGTTGAATGGCGTCACTGACTCAATGGACATGAGTTTGAGGAAACTCACGGAGATAGTGATGGAAGCCATGATTGCTGCAGTTCATAGGGTTGGAAAGAGTCAGACATGACTTAGAGACTGAACAGCAACAACATAAGATGTCTTTTATGCCAGAGATTTTGACAAACTCCTATGTAATCTCTTCAGTTTCTATCTTTCTGAAGAATGACCAGTTACTAATAACTGGTTACAAAGTGGGGTGGGGTGGTTACCACATGTTTGTATGATAAGATGTTAATCATAGTTGCAAATTGGAATGTATAAAAATATTTTTATTTTAAAAAAGGTTGGAGGCGTGAAAGAGAAAAGAGAGATGATCAAGATGAAGTTTCCAGTGTGAGAAGTGAGGGTGGTAATATCCAAGGCTCCTTTAGAGGCCGAGGACGAGGCCGAGGACGAGGAAGAGGCCGGGGCAGAGGAAATCCTCGATGTAAGACATCATTTTTGTTTTGTTAACTTAGATGAACGTTGAAAAATGTACAGATCCTCTGTTTTTCCCACTATACCATATAGTGTTTCAACTGATTTTTGTCTGATAATAAAGATGGTTTTGTATTTGTTAGCCCTTGAGAAACTTCACTTTGGATTTTTCTTTATAGTAACTGTTCTTTGTTTTTTTTCAATCTGTGATCATTTTTCTTTCTTTACTACTTCAAGTGAACTTTGATTATTCATATGGTTATCAAGAACATGATGAAAGGACTGATCAAGCATTTCAAACAGAGCTTAATGCCAGTATGATGTATTACTATGACGATGGTACAGGCGTTCAGGTGTATCCTGTGGAAGAAGCATTGCTCAAAGAGTATATTAAGCGCCAAATGTAAGTCATCAGAGCCTGAACAGATGGGGTAGGAAAATCTGTTATAATGTCAAACTTTAACATCATTGATAATGAATATAACACATTTTTCTAAGCTGTTTATTAGTAAAATTAGAGGATTTTAATAGTATTTTATATTTTATTTCTAGGAAATGTTAGCAAAGTATATAAAGTATTTTAGAAAATTTATATTGGTTCATGTTGTTTATATGACTCCTGCTTTCTCTACTGAGGTATTTCTCTACTTACAAGGGTATTAGTGAAAAAAGCGTAATATGAATGATTAAATATAAGAATTTAAAAAGTGAAACTGTTAATTGCTCCATCGTGTCTGACTCTTTGTGGTTCCATGGACTATTGCCCGCCAAGCTTCTCTGTCCATGGGCTTCTCCAGGCAAGAATACTGGAGTGGGTTGTTGTTACCTTCTCCAGGGGATCTTCCTAACCCAGGGATCGAACCTGGGTCTCCTGCATTGCAGACAGACTCTTAACCATCTGAGCCACTGAGGAAACGAGTGTGTATATTTAAAATAGAACAAGTGAAATTTAGCTAATTTGCAAATAAATGTTTATATTAAAATTTGCAGATGAACATAAACGGCAAAAAATGGTTGCTGTCTTCTGACTTACTTCACAATTGATTTCAGAATTCTGATTGTTACTTTTAAGTTCTCTGTGACACATATTAAAAGGAGACTAATCTTTTTTAGTTCAAGATTTTTTATAATAGTTGCTTTCTGAATATTGAAGTTGATGTTAGGAGAATATTGCTTTTTCTATTATCTTTAAGCAAGAAAAAAATAACCCTCTGTGTATTAGTATTGTGTAGGATGTTTTGCATGTTTATATACTGATTTGCATATTCATATCTAATTTGCTAAAATTTCAACTTCTTTTTTTAAATTCTTATAAAGGGAAGGGAAAGGCTCTTTTTGAAAGGACATAGAAGTTTTAAAATATCTACCTTTATTTTAAAAAAGAAAATGAACCTTGGCCCATTACTAGAAAATAATTTTTTCATCAGCATCAGCCAGCCATCTTCCTCGGATTCCATCATGATGGATTTGATTGGCTTACAATATAAAGCAACTTGTTTATTTTTTTCTTGCTTCTTTTGTTACAATTGATGAAAACACTGAAGAAAAGGGCCTTTTTATGGGCAGAAAGTGCCTGGCATGTGGCTATCAACTTCAAATTATTATTCCTTTTTGTTTGTTCATTTGTTTGTTTTGGTAACTCTTGCTACCAGGTCCCTTCTGAGACCTGACAGTGGACAGGCAACTCCATGTCAGGATAACTGGCCTTCCAATGTGCTCATACAGGTGAGGGAGGAGAACAGCTACTTCAGTGTTGACAAAATTTCTGACCATGCAGTGTAGAATCCAGAGCTTCAAGGTGTAGGACATGATAATGTCCCCTAGGACAGTGGACAAAATGTCAGACACAGCACTGGGCATGGCTTCTTTTCTTGTCATTGTTTAGCAGCAGAGTTTTTGGCAGGTACTAGAGCGCCAAGTTTAGAATGGCTGTTTACTGTTATCATTCTCTGATTAGTGCACATCTAGATTTGAGGAGTCATGCTTTTTGACTTTGTGTCTTTAAGGTTTCTTATACATATACAGGCTTATTCATTCATTAGTGTTTAGATTTTTCTCTTTGAGAAGTTCCTGAAAATCTTCTTGTACTTGTGGAATATTATGCTAAATATTTTTGAAGAGGCTTAACTGTATCATAGATGTTTGAGTTCTTAAAATAATTTTAACTGAAAATGTGCATTAACTATTGGGAGATAGCCTCTTGGCATTCAGATATAAGTATGTTTGCAGCCCATTAAAAGTTTTAAAAAGTGTATACTCTAAGTACTAGTGATTTATGAGTTTATTTAGGTACTGTGTTTTTCAGAGTACTAGATTAAAAAAAATTAATGGTTCAGAGAAGTTTTAAGTCTAAGAACATTTTTAACTCATGGTTAAATCAGATGTCTTAATGTCTGAAAATTTTCAAATTTAAACATATGTATTATGTGCCCACCACATGGCAGGCACTGTGAAAAGGGCTTTTGAGGTATAACAAAAATCAGAATGTTCATTTCTTCAAGACTTAGATTTTTTTCTTAATTTTCTTCAGTGTTTAAGGAGAGTAAATGATTTACCTAGTGTTACTGAGATGTTAGTTGTATTTCACTGATCTAAAGGAGCTTTGCACTTTGATAGTTGAAAAATATCAGAGGAAAAAAACAACTTGAGTATTTACATTTCTAAAATGAGATTTTTTTTTTTCCCATGCAGTGAAAGGTAGCTCAAAGCCAGCTTTCATTTATAGGTAATTATTTCTTCAAAATTAAGAATTTGACCTAAATACTTCAAGGGTATCTTTAGTCACCCAGTTGCCACCCTTTGAAAACTTGCTTTGTGATTTGGATATAGTGTAGGATTGTTAAACTGTAAGCCATATCATTTGATGTCATGTATTTCTTTTGTATTATTCTTTTCTACATTTCCCCCCATTTATCCTCTTGTTTTGTTTCTCTAGAATCTTGTTCTCATTTTTTAAAATGTGCAAGCTGTAATTTAAACAAGTGTTTCTGAAATGCCATTATTAATATGTATTCTTCATATTATCTTTGTATGTTGGAACTTGTCGATCCCACAGCTTGTTCATTTATATCTCCCTCTCTACTTTCCTAGAGAGACAATTAAGGTGTGAAAGTTTGCTTCTATAGTTTTTTGCCTATGTTTATACTTCATGGTGTTATAGATGTTCTTTATTTAGCTATATTCTGTTCACTTCTAATGTCTTTTATAGTTCTCCCTCTCAAAGGGGAGGCTGAGGGTCTTGAATCATTCAAATATAAAATTGGGTGTGTGCATCTGTGTCCATATATTCACACAGCTGTTACTAAACATTGTGCTGTATGCTAGACTTTGGACATATTAAACAATGTCATTACCCTACCAGCTTAGAAAACACAGCAAACTAATCTACTCTGTAAACTTGATAAAAACTGCTTCTAATATACCATTATTCTCAGTGATGGGAAAAAGTTGGAAGGCAGTCTGTTGACATGTTTAACTTTGCTATTTAGTGTTTAAATGAAGCAAGTTAATGTGACTTTTTTTTTAATTTATTTTTTTTATTGAAGGATAATTGCTTTACAGAATTGTGTTGTTTTCTGTCAAACCTCAGCATGAATCAGCCATAGGTATACATATAACCCCTCCCTTTTGAACCTGTCTCCTGCCCCATCCCACCCCACTGGATTGATACAGAGCCCCAGTTTGAGTTTCCTGAGCCATACAGCAAATTCCCGTTGGCTGTCTATTTTACATATGGTTAATGTGGCTTTGAAATGAAATTTTCACTTAATTGACTCATTAGAAAGTTAATCATTTAACTGTTTTAAAGAATAACACTCTTTAATTGTTTATGCTTAGGAAAAGCTGATCTAAGTACAAGTTAGTTTTTGAGAAGATAGTATTCTAAATTTCTTTCTCTTTGTGTAAGAGAATTTACTAACAGTAGGGTTTTACAGCTATTTATATTTACCCTATGTTACAGTGAATGTGTATAATGTTACAATAAATCAAAATAGTTTTATAGCAGTGATATCTTAAGCAATAGATATTTTAATTTCCAATTGAATAAATTGATGAAATTTATATTTACTTCTTTTTCTTTTCAGTGAGTATTACTTCAGTATAGAAAATTTGGAACGGGATTTCTTTCTTAGGAGAAAGATGGACGAGCAAGGTTTCTTGCCTATTTCCCTGATTGCTGGTTTCCACCGAGTTCAGGCTCTCACTACAAACTTTAATCTCATTTTGGAGGTAATTATTCATATACAGAACAGTCTGTACTTTCAGTTATTCTGTGAACCTAAAACTGCTCTAAATAAATCTATTAAATAATTTTAAGAAAAAAGCAAAAACATTCTTCCCTGGTAGCAGAGCTGGTAAAGAATTGGCCTGCAATGCTGGAGATCCCAGTTCAATTCCTGGATTTGGAAGATCCCCTGGAGAAGGGGTAGGCTACCCACTCCAGTATTCTTGGGCTTCTCTGGTGGCTCAGATGGTAAACAATCCGCCTGGAATGTGGGAGACCTAGGTTCGATCCCTGGATTGGGAAGATCCTCTGGAGGAGGGCATGGCAACCCACTCCAGTATTCTTGCTTGGAGAATCCCCATGGACAGAGGAGCTATAGTCTATAAGGTCGCAGATGTGGACACAACTGAGTGACTAAGCACAGCACAGTAACCTAAAACTCTCAAGACTGTATCTCAAGGCTCTTTTGCCATTTTATAAAATCCAAATAAATGTCTAACCTTGGAAACCCCTCAAAGGATTACTGATGTTTCCACCTGTTTTTAACCCACCCTTCTTGGCTGGGTTGAAGCCCAAAAGAAATTTAAACATTCTTGGGTATTCTTGGTCCTTTAGTATTTAGGTTGCTGTAAAAGAGCTTGTATTCTCATCATTAAAATTTTGAGAAATTTTCCTGTATACCAAGGGCTAATTTAAAATAGTTATTCCAGTTGTGTTCTCAAAGCTTTTATTAAATCTCTTGTCTGTTTTGTTGTAGAAATGGTTTCAGCATTTTTGGTTTTCCATTCCCTACATATATTCATAATATTTGCCCTTTTTGCTATATAGTTTTCTGAATTTTGGCAGTCTTACACACTTGTGCCACCTGTGTAGCCAATCTTTCCTCATATATAGCCCCTTGGGACACTGATCTGATTTTTTTTTTTGTCCCTCTAGTTTTGCCTTTTCTAGACTATCATGTAAATAAATTATACATCAATAGTTTGTAGCCTTTTGTTTCTGATTTCTTTGACTTAGCATAGTGCTTTTGAGATTCATTCTTGTGGTTTCATGTATCAATAGTTTGTTCTTATTGTTGACTGGTATTTCATAGTAAGGATGCACTACATACAGTTCATTTGGAGATTATGAATAAAGCATAGATCTAAATATTCAGGATTGTGATTGCTGGAATCTGTGGTAAGTGTATGTTTAACTATAGGAAGTTGCCAACCTATTGTCCAAAGTGGACTTAACCATTTTGCATGCCACCATTTTGTATGAGAATTCCATTTACTTTTCATCAGCACATGGTATTCTCGGTTTTTTGAATAATGGTCGCAAAGAGTCAGACACGACTGAGCATGCTCAGATCGCTAAGCAAGCTCTAGCTCCACAGTCATTTTCAATGAAGTTATTGATTTCCTCCCTACCTCTGTAAGAATCCGGTTGTAATTCATTGCATCCTTTTTTGGTCTGTTCATATTCCCATTAAGTCCTTAATTTTTATATCACTGATTGTCTACTTCTATTATAAAACTTACAGCAGTGGGGAAGGGATATTTTTAAAAGAACTTTTGCATTACTATTATGGTTAGCATTATTGATACGTAGTGGCTGATTTATAGTAAGAAATAAAACTGTTGTGAAACAGAAACACATAAGCATAGTGATTTAGAACAGCATAGGTCTGTATTCATTTAACATTCATTATGTACCTACCACTTATTACAGTAGGAAAGATGTCTTTTTTTTCCTTTAGGAAGATAGGGCTTCATTAGGCTTTGCAGTGTAAACATACTGATTTAGAGCATGGACTTGAGAAACTGCGTACATATCCTCATAGCTCTGGACTTCAAGCACTAAAGGCAGTGTTCTGAGATTTCTGTAAAGTGGAAATTGTTACAGTACATACTTCATGGGGTTGTTATAGATATGAAATGTGTAATGACAGTATCTGGCATACACCTTAAGCTCTAAATAAAAATATACTGTTGCTTTTATATCCTTCTATTTATACTCCTTTTAATCAGCTTTTTCCAATATATATTTGAATATGCTTAAGTGTTAACTTTCTTGAAAAAGCTATCAAAGGAAGCAAAATATTCTTTATCTATTTCCCATATCTACCTTGGTTGAGAATGTCTACATAGCCACACTTACTGAATTGGTTTCCTCCTTTCCCATTCATTTTCACCATACTGAATTCTTTTTCTTTCTTTCTCTCTTTTTTTTTTCTTATTTACATATGTATGTTGTGTTTTGAATGCTCTTGCAGCATTGTCACTTAACAGTTATAGTACAATATTGTCTATAGTCATTGTACTGTGCATTATATTGCTGTCTTATTTACTACTACTTATAAGTAAGTAGTACTAAACAACATCAATCTTATCCCCTCGTCCATTTCCTGGTAAGCATTTTCTTCTTTTTTTTTTAAACAAGTTTCATTTTTTTAGATTCCACATATAAGTGATATCATACAATACTTGTGTTTGTCTTTCTCTACCTTTTTTATCTCACTTACCATAATGTGTTCAAAATTAATCCATGTTGTCAGAAACAGCAGGATATCCTCCTTTCTCATGATTGAGTAGTATTCTATTGTGTATATATACAACATGGTTTTTATCCATTCATTTTTTAGAGGTCATTTAGGTTGTCTTCATATCATGGCTACTGTGAATAATGCTGCAGTACATTTGGGAGTGCATGTATCTCTTTGAATATTTTTCATTTTCTTTGGATATATACCTAGAAGTGAGTGGAATGGATCATGTGATTGATCCAGCTTATTGCATTCTTGATAGTTGCTCCAAAACTGAGCTATTTGTGTCTTCTTTTTTTGTTAGATTTAATTGATTCTGGCTCTGCATCTAGTCAGTTGTATTCAAGTTATTTAACGTCTTACATGCTAAAGTTTTCTCATTGTTAAAATACAACAAATAATTGCTTAAGCTATCATAGAGTATGTGGACTTAGAGGAGTAATTAATATAATAATCATAAAGTCCTTAGAACTGTGCTTGCTATTCTCATCTCAAACCTTGTTGCCCAAATTGGCTGACCTTGTGGTTCCACAAAATGTGTGCTGCTCTTTTCTTACTTCTGTGTCTTTGCACAGGCTAGTCTTTGTCTTAGTACCAGTCATAGGACCTGGACCTAGGGATATAACATCTATATGTTCCAGCATTGCTGGTTGCTCATAATAACAGGACCAAGTACAGAAAAAAAGGACCAAATACAGAAAAAACCTCAGAGACTCAGAAATAACTGACTCATTGTTTCAGAGCTCAAGATAACAAGATTTGGTTTTAGTAAAAATATGTTTTAACACTTGTTTTGTCTAGATCTTTTCCTTAATTTATGTATGCTGTGAATCTTTTAAGGCCTGAACCACAATTTTTCTCCTTTCTGTTTTCTTTATTTTCTTGAATTTTTTTCCCCCAGTGGAGAATCCCCTGTGATTCAAGATTCAATGGGTATATAGTGAAAAATTTCCTTCTTATCTTTCACCAACAGTGAACTAGTTAAACCTTCCTTGGTGTGGCAAGTAGTGCTACGCCTTTTTATGTATTTTTCCTGAGATCATGCATGTTTTACTACATAATACTGTTTTGCTCCTTTAATAAAAACAGCATATATTGGAATATCATTCCATATAAAGAACTTTTAATTTTTTCTTGAAATTTTTTCTTTAAATTGTGACATAGCTTAAACACTGTAAATAATAAATTATAAGATTAAGGATGACTTCTTTTCCTCTATGTATGTACTCATGTTAAGTATTAAGTTTAAGGAAGCTTGGCTTCCCTGATAGCTCAGTTGGTAAAAAATCCACCTGCATTGCAGGAGACCCTGGTTTGATTCCTGGGTTGGGAAGATCTGCTGGAGAAGGGATAGGCTACCTACTTCAGTATTCTTGGGCTTCCCTTCTGGCTCAGGTGGTAAAGAATCTGCCTGCAATGCAGGAGGCCTGGGTTCTATCCCTGGGTTGGGAAGATCTCCTGGAGAAGGGAAAGGCTACCTACTCCAGTATTGTGGCCTGTAGAACTTCATGGACTGTATAGTCCATGGGGTCAAAAAGAATTGGACACGACTGAGCGACTTTCTCTTTCTTTTCCCCTATATATGTACTCATGTTAAGTATTAAGATTAAGGTAGAACATTTTCACCATCCCAGAGAGTGCACTTGTACCCCGTCCTAGTCAGAATCATTGCTGTCCTCAAACATAGCTGCTTTTCAGAGAGTTCCCTCACCTGTTTAAAATATTACATAAAGTATATGAATTATTTTATACCAGACTTTTGCTTATTATTTCTGTAAAGCTTATTGTTACATGTGGCAGTTGTTTATTTTCCATTCTGCAGTAATATTTAATTGTATCATTATGAATATACTATTTTTTCATGCTCCTATTAGTAGACATTTGGGTTCTTTACAGTATGAATATGTGACTGTTGTGAATGTTATTGTACATACTTTTGGATGGACATATATATTTATTGTCCTGTGAAATTGATAAGTAACAGGATATATATATGTGTGTGTGTGTATGTACAAAAAAAAAATATATATATATATAGTATATGAGCTTAGCTTTTGTAAATACTGCTAAACATTTTTTCCAAAGTATTGAGCCCATTGAAACTATTGCCATTCAGAATGTTTGTCTTCACATCCCAGTGAACACCACTGGTAGTCTTTTATTCACAGTATTTTGAAAACCCATAGGGAAGTTTTAAGGAGATGTTTCTCTTTCTTTTTTAAATTCAGGTGTAATAAGTAACATGCTATAAAATGCAGGACTCTTAGGTGTTCAGTTTGAGTTTTGAAAATTGTATAAGCCTGCTCCAAAGATATATCAATAGTTCATTACTCTAAAAACTTCCACAGTGGCCCTTTCCAGTCAGTTCCCCATCCTCTTGTCCTTTGCCCTGCCTAACCAAACCACTTTTGTGATTTCTGTTACCATAGATTTGTCTGTTATTTATGTCTGTATAGATGGAATTTTTCTGTCTCCTTTCTCTTTGATTTCTGGGTTTTTTTTTTTAATGTAATGTTATTTGAAGTATAGTTGATTACAGTGTATTTCTCCTGTACAGCAAAGTGATTCAGTTATACATATATATATACATATATATATATATCTTTTTCATGTTCTTTTCCATTATGGTTTATTACAGGATATTGAGCATAGTTCCTCATATTATACAATAGGACCTTGTTGTTTATCCATACATCTCTATATAATAGTTTGTATCTGTTGATCCCAAACTCCTAGTTCATCCCTCTTCCAACCCTGTCCGGCAACCACAAGTCTGTTCTCTGTGAAGACAAGGGTTATTTTATGAAACTTTTGTTATATATGTACATAAAAAGTTGCATATGGATGTATATCTCTGTGAGGTTCCAATGTAAGATGTATTTCTAAAGGTCAAATCAAATTTTGAGACACTGGGGATTACTTCAGGAGGTGAAACACTAGGATTTGAAAGGGAAGATCCCAAAGGGGAGGCATCAGGCAGAGTAGAACACTGCCCTCTGGTGGATGGAAAAAGGCAGCACCAGACCTCAGAACTAAGATCATGGCATCTAGTCCCATCACTTCATGGCAAATAGATGGGGGAACAATGGAAACAGTGACAGACTTTATTTTGGGGGGCTCCAAAATCACTGTAGATGGTGACTGTAGCCATGAGATTAAAAGGCGCTTGCTGCTTGGAAGAAAAGTTATGACCAACCTAGACAGCATATTAAAAAGCAGAGACATTACTTTGGCAACAAAGGTCTGTCTAGTCAAAGCTATAGTTTTTCCAATAGTCATGTATGGATGTGAGAGTTGGACTATAAAGAAAGCTGAGTGCCAAAGAATTCATGCATTTGAACTGTGGTGTTGGAGAAGGCTCTTGAGAGTTCCTTGGACTGCAGGGAGATCCATCCAGTCCATCCTAAAGGAAATCCAATGAATATTCATTGGAAGGACTGATGCTGAAGCTGAAACTCCAATACTATAGCCACCTGATGTAAACTGAACTGAAAACCTCAGGTATCAACAGGATCTGGGGTAAAGTTGTTTAGTCGCTAAGTCATATGCGATTCTTTATGTGACCCCATGGACTGTAGCCCGACCAGGCTCCTCTGTCCATGGGATTTCCCAGGCAGGAGTACTGGAGTAGGTTGTCATTTCCTTCTCCATCATTTATAGTTTTTAAAATTCATCCGTGTTGTTGCAAGATCTGGATGCTTGGTCCACTGCTTTGCTACCAGAGTGTCATTGCTTCCAGATGGTTCAGTGGACAAAACTAGGAAAATATATTAAAAAAAAAAAAAAAAAAAACCATACATGTATCACAAATTCAAAACCCTATTTGGGACTTCCCTGGCAGTCCAGTAGTTAAGACTGTGTGCTCCTAATGCAGGGGGGCTTGAGTTTGATACCTGGTCAGGAACTAAGATTCCATATCCTGCAAGTTGCCTGGTACAGCCAAAGATTAATAGTAATATAAAATACAAGGATGAGTAAGAAAAAAGAAATAATAAAAAGATATTCTTCTTTATTTCCTTCATTCCATATTTCAGACTCTCTTCTCTTTCAGTGATTATCCTGATTCTCATCAAGAGTTTGTTTTTAAAAATTTCAATACTAACTTTATTAATGTCCAATTACAGAAAATATAACTTGAGAAGTAAGCATGATGCTAATATTAAGGTATACAAATGTAAGATACTTAAGGTAATAAATATAATGTGTTCTCCAACTAAAATACAGTGAGTTTTAAATCTTTATGTTAACACTTTGTATGTTGAGTTTTTATACTTGTCTTTTTTCCTTGTCTCTAAAGGTGAGTACCCTTGAATTCAGTTAAGACTCTAATTTTTATTTCGAAGAAATTTTCTTATAGTTTTATTTTGCCCTTGAATTATACCATGTTTATTTATTTATTTATTTATTTATTTTTGAAGTTTATTTTTGAGAGCCAGCATATCCTAGGGGTTAAGAGTTGTCATGTTCAGTTCAGTTCAGTTCACTTGCTCAGTCATGTCCGACTCTTTGCGATCCCAGCATTAGGGTTTTTTCAAATGAGTTGGCTCTTCGCATCAGGTGGCCAAAGTATTGGAGTTTCAGCTTCAAAGTCAGTCCTTCCATTGAACACCCAGGACTGATCTTTAGGATGGGCTGGGTGGATCTCCTTGTAGTCCAAGGGACTCTCCAGAGTCTTTTCCAACACCACAGTTCAAAAACATCAATTCTTTGGTCCTCAGCTTTCTTTATAGTCCAACTCTCACATCCATACATGACCACTGGAAAAACCATAGGGTTGACCAGACGTGACAAAGTAATGTCTCTGCTTTTTAATATGCTGTGTAGGTTGGTCATAACTTTCCTTCCAAGGAGTAAGCGTCTTTTAATTTCATGGCTGCAATCACCATCTGCAGTGATTTTGGAGCCCATAAAAATAAAGTCAGCCACCGTTTCCACGGTTGCCCCATCTATTTCCCATGAAGTGATGGGACCAGATGCCGTGATCTTCATTTTCTGAATGTTGAGCTTTAAGCCAACTTGTTCACTGTCCTCTTTCACTTTCATCAAGAGGCTCTTTAGTTCTTCCTCACCATCTGTGTGGATTACAATAAACTGTGGAAAATTCTGAAAGAGATGGGAATACCAGGCCACCTGACCTGCCTCTTGAGAAACCTGTATGCAGTCAGGAAGCACCAGTTAGAACTGGACATGGAACAAGAGACTGGTTCCAATAGGAAAAGGAGTACGTCAAGGCTGTATATTGTCACCCTGCTTATTTAACTTATATGCAGAGTACATCATGAGAAATGCTGGGCTGGATAAAGCACAAGCTAGAATCAAGATTGCTGGGAGAAATATCAGTAACCTCAGATATACAGATGACACCACCCTTATAGCAGAAAGCAAAGAAGAACTAACCTGATGAAAGTGAAAGAGGAGAGTGAAAATGTTGGCTTAAAACTCAACATGGGGGACAGATAATAGTTTGACCTGGTATTACCTCATACTAAGTCTATGACCTTTATCAAGTTACCCTACTTTATTTCTTTGAGCCTCAATTTCTTATCTATGAATCCCACCTTATATTTACAAGGTGTTACGAGGAATCTCTGCATATGTGTGTTTATTATTCAATAATGGTGGGATTTATTATAGTAATTAGGTATATTGCCTAAATTTTACTTGGTGATATTAAGGAAAACAAAAGGAAATATTAATAGGAAAGGAAAAAATTGACAATAAAATTATAGTTGAACCTAATTGAAAATACTCCTTAATTGAAAATTTTTCACAATTAGAATAATGTGCTACATGCTAAATCAGGATATTTCATACTTTTCAGAAGCAAATGATTTAAAATTTTTTTCTGTTCATGGATATTTTTAAAAACATTATGATACTATATGCTGATTTCAGATTTAAATTAGAAATACAGGGTGTACAGTTAAATTTTTGAGTGAAATTGCTTTAATAATTAAAATACCTATTTATAGGCACTGAAAGATAGCACAGAAGTGGAAATTGTGGATGAGAAAATGAGAAAAAAGATAGAACCAGAAAAATGGCCAATTCCAGGCCCCGTTCCACGGAGTGTGCCACAGACAGACTTCTCTCAACTGATTGATTGCCCAGAATTTGTACCAGGGCAAGCCTTTGGTTCACATACAGGTAACAACTTTTCTTCTAGAGCAAACAGCATTAACAGTGGGGTATTTACTCCAATTTACCTATCTTTGTAAAAGTTTATTTAGACTCAGCAGAAAATTAAAGATAATTTAATGTTTTGATGCTTCATATTTTATTAATAATGCCTCCCACAGAAAGCTGTAAGTTAAATAGGGATTTAGGAATTATGGGAAGTGCTCTGCTCTATTTATTCTTATTTGTATACTTTGTCATATTTGGATTTTTTTCCTATCTTAATTTTACTAAATGGTTATAGATATATTCTGCTTGTTTCCCCTTGTAAGATTGGAATAGTCTAAAAGTCTTACACTCAAGAGTGGGGGTAGCCTTCCTTTAATTTTTTTCCCAATGTACTTCAGCTTGGTCTTGAAATCATAAGATGACCTATATTCTAAAGCAGAATTGGGGATCTCTTATGAAGTTATTATAATTATATGTTAAAGAATTGGTGGTATTTAGAATTTCCCAAAATTGCTTTAATGTTAAGAATTTTTTCCTGGATCATTTTTAAGACATTCCCTCTTGGGAAAAAAATATGTGTGCTTAAACTTTTTTCAGTCAGGGTGATGATCTACTGATGCTCTTGGATGTCATTTCATCGGAATATGCAGAGGAATAGGTGACTCAATGAAATATCATTATAAATATTGGAACAAATCGTGCTGCAGAAATGAAAGCGACCAGACTTCTCTCCAAGACTGTCTACTTCCACTCCTTGTGGAGGAGATTGGGCCAACACTACAATGGAGATAACACCTTTGTGATGATGATGAAAGACAGACCTGAGAACTGCTGTTGTTTTTAATAGGAGCTGCCCATTTGCTTGTAATTAGCCTGAGCTGCATGTGCAATTTATTCACGGTGGGAAAGTTAATTATCATTCTGGAAATATTGCAAGATTCTGTCTTTTCCTTCCAGACTTCTGTACTTGTGTCCAGATCAATAAAGCAGAAATAGGCTTGAGTGGAATTTCCCAGTTTGTTAGATCCTTTGCTGTTTTCAGTATAGTGTACATTGTGTAACTCACCTATTGTCATAATATTTCACACGGACTATGAGATTTATTAATGTGGACTATTAAGGATAAGAAACCTTAAGAAATGAACAAATGTATTTTTTTTTTTTTACTCTTTGAAATCTATTTTTGATATACCATTATAGAGACCTGCCATCAATAAAGCACTGATGGACAGTCTCACAGATATTTTTATTGAGCATTTCTTTGATTGTTAGCCCTCTGTGCCTCTCTGCCTAGAAAGCAATTTGGGCAGGTGTTTTAAAAGTTTGAGAACTTCAAGTGACATTTTTTTAGGTTTTAAAAAAAATATATGATGTCTGATTGTATAAATTAGATTAATTTATTGTATAAACTTGGGGTCCAAGATGATATATTTAACCTTATGAACAGGCATTAGGTCAGTTGTTAAACAGAAACAGGGTAGGTAAGATAGTCAAGTTGGTGATGCCTGTCCGTTAATCATTTATGCATTGTTAATAAAATTACAAGAATAAAATCAATGTTTGTACATTTTTGTGTTTCTTTGAATATATACTTATTTACATGCAAGTACGTATTATCTGAATCAAGTCAATCTGTATAGTTACCCAAAGCTATGATTCAAGGTGGATAAAGATGTCATGAAATAGGTATCATGAAATATATATGGTAATTTATCTCTGAAAAGTCATGTTGTCAGTTTTCAACTAGGAAGAAAAATTTTTTTTCTAGGTTTTGCAAATTAGAACCTATTAAGTGTCTCAAAGTATGTGTCTAATTTTTGTCCACGACTAAGTGGTATTAATTTTTTTGGGGCCACATCCCATGGCTTGTTGAGATCTTAGTTCCCCAACCAGGATTTGAATCTGTGAATGAAAGTGCAGAGTCCTAACCACTGCAGAGCCAATGCGTTCCTATAAACAAGTTTAATGTCAAATAATCCAAGTCATACTCAAACTCATTTGATCTTGGAAGATTAGGGTTTTACTATTAAATGGGCTTCCCAGGTAAGGGCATGGCAGTCCACTGCAGTATTTTTGCCTGGAGAATCCCATGGACAGAGGAGTCTGGGCCACAGTCCATAGGGTCACACAGAGTCAGACACACCTGAAGCGACTTAGCACACACACACATTATTATTAAAATTTACACACACATAGTTTGAAGTCTTTTCTTTGTAAAAGATATAGTAAATCATATAGAACATATGTTTAGTTTATATGGTGAACACCCTTTAAAAACTATCAAAGACTCTGTTTAAGTTTTCTTAACCAAATTCTTTGATATTTTAATGTCGTTTACCTTATGAGCACATGAGTTGTGAGTATTGTGAAATATATAACTTCATAGCAAAAAACATTACTCAGGCTTAAAGAGCATTTAGAGATGATTAAATTACATAGGTTTTTACAGGTTTTCTTCAATTTCTGTGTTAAAAATAGTAGATAACTGATTTCTCTGCCTTGTGCCAGATACTGTTCTAATATATACATGAACTCTGCATACTAATTTAGTTAATTCTCCCAGTTACTAGAGTGCTGGTTCTTAATCTACTTTTAATTCACTGCATGAATAGAAACAATTCATGGCACCAGTAATAGGGTTCTCTGAAGTTAATGTTTTTCCCATTTTGTACAACTTTCAATGTTAATACTAACAGTCCAAATCTTTTCACTCAAACTAATTTTTTGGATCAATTAATTTGTACCATTAAGTTGTAGAGCAGCAGTGTCCAATAGAAATACTTAGTTTGCTACACATGTAATCCTAATAATTTAAATAGTATTAAAAGCTGTAAAACATGAAATTAATTTTAATATATCCAAATGTTAGAACATTAAAAATTATGGACCAATGTTATTTTTGTGCCAGGTCTTTGAAATCTGCTGCATATTTTATAGTTATATCCTGAGCACATTTCAGGAGTAGCCACATTCCAAGTGCTCCGTACCTCCATATGGCTAGTGGCTATTGTGTTGAACAATGCAGTTTTAGAGCCTTTTTTGTTATGAAATAATATGCTTCTTTTTAAAGCAATATAGTCATTTGGTGGTTGAATCTTGGATCTAACCGTGTCCATGGAAACAATAATAAATCCATCTAATTGTAGTAGGTAGTAGATGAACGTAAAATCTTGAAATACTCTTCTCAAACTCCTGGCATGTGCCCTTGCATTTTCATTTAGTAAATTAAAAGGATTGTTGGTATACATTTATTCAACTTTCTCTATGTAATATTCTGCTTTGCAGTATTTTCAAGGAATTGGCTTTGAGGAGTAAATAATGCTTAGAAGTTTACAGTATAAATTTGTTTCTGAAACACATTTTGTCCAAAGCAAGTGCATAATGCATTATAACTTAATATTCTTTCACTTTTGAAAAAAATTTTTTATAAAGGAAATTATGATTTGTATTTTATAAAGTATATAATTACTTTCATTAATTGTGGAGAAAGGCATTTTAAATTCCAGCGGAACTGTAAAATATTCTAACTAAATATTATTGCCAGTGCAGTGCACTTTAATGATGTGACACATTATGCTTTTTACAGTATTCAGTTTACTGGATTTAAGTAAACCTTATTAGGAAAAGGAGAAAAGGCTGTCTTAGTGTAGATTCTAGTAGAACCAATGACATTTTATTTGCTTAGTAGCATTTTTTAAGATTCCTTAATTTCATTGCAGTTTATGAACCTAAGATTTCACAGAGAATTGACTGAAATAAATGTGTTGTCATAATTAATAAATGACTGGCATTGATGTTCTTGACAGGTTTGAATGAATGTGTCTCTGTAGGGGTTGATAACATTGCTGCTGTTATTCATTGGCTTCATTCTACATCTTACAGAGCCCTTTCGTTTTGAATATCATTGAAAGGTTATAATTGAGATTGATTTATCATGTTTTTGTGAAGAAAAAAAATAATCAAGCCCAAGTAAAGAAAAAATGTGCTTTATAAGTAAGTAAACCATTATTTTAACTATAGAACTAACTTAAAATTTTAGAGTCTGCCCCAAATTCTCCAAGAATTGGAAGTCCACTGACCCCAAAGAAAAACACAGAAACAAGTAATCTTCAAGGAATGTCTAGAGGTTTATCTACCAGTTTGCCCAACTTGGACTCAGAATCTTGGATAGAAGTAAAAAAGAGACATCATCCATCCCCAGTGAAACTGAAGGTAAGTTGTTATGACCCAAGTGAAGTTTGTATTCTATATCCTGAGTGGCTTGTAAGGCCACTGTTTTTGAGATACATATATAAAATTTGGTAAAGTTTAAAACAATGGTAAAATTTGGAACCATTGCCCTTCAGCAAAAACTTACAGGTTACTAAGTAGTTGAAAATAATTGTATCAATTTTAAAAAATTATCTTTTTTCTGAGTATGATTTTTAAAATATTCTGCTTTAATCTTTTTACTTGAAATTTGTTTGAATACATTTCAGTTTTTTTAAAGATGACATTTTTCTAAATTTTGAATTTATAACTTTGCCACATTATATGTAACCTTCTTAATTATAGAATTATTTTACATATAATTATTTGTAAAGAATACATGTCTGGTTTGTTTCTGTTTTGGTGATTTTACAGTAAGGAAAATAATAAATTTCTTGGGGACACACAAAGAAGTGAGATGATGGTAGTTAGGGAACTATACGAGAGTTTCTTGCAATAGAACTGCTATATTTTTGGCTGATGGTTGGATATGCGAACTTGAAATGTGATAAAAATGGCTCTGATATAAGCTACAAACACAAATGAGTACAAGTAAAATGGAAATCCTAGTAAGGTTGATAGGTAACATCAATGTGTATCTTGTGGTAGTCTGCTATAGTTTTACAGTATGTTAACTTTGGGAGAAAGTGGGTAAAAAGTGCACGAGATTTCTGTTTTCTTTCTTTCTTTTTGGCTGCACTGTGTGGCATGTGGAATCTTAGTTCCTTGACCATGGATCAAACCCACAACCCATGCATTGGAAGTGCTGGACTACCAGGGAAGTCCTCAAGATTTCTATTTCTTATAACTATATGTGAATGTACAATTAACTAAAAGTAAAAAAGCTTACTGAAAATAAACTTGGTAATAGTGCCACTAAAATAATTCAAATATTCAAAGTAAGCTCTAAAAGGAAGAGGTCACAAAAAATAACAGACCCAAATGTAGGAAGACTGAAGAAAGCTATCATTAATATTAAAGATTACTATGGTAGGGCTCTTTATTCCCAAGATTAAAGTGTGAAGAAAGAAAGCATGAAGGACTTAAGGGTGTTTCTTCATTGGAGGAATGGAAAGGATGTTGATATTTCACCTCAGCATAGGATGTTTTGCAATGTCTGGAGACAGTTTTTGGTTATTAAAACTGAAAGTGCTACTGCATCTTGTGAGTGTGAAGGCCAGGGATGCTGTTCATATCCTGTAGTGCATAAGACACCTCCACCTCCACCACACATCCTAAAGAATTATGAAGCCCAACATGTCATTAATGCTGAGTTTGAAGCCCTAATCCAAGATAACTTTGTACTTACTTATATGCCATTTAAAAAAAAAATTGGAATACATTTAATTTACAATGTTGTGTTAGCTTCAAGAGTACAGCAGAGTGGTTCAGTTTTATATATATATATATATATTCTTTTTCAGATTTTTTTCCCATTATAGGTTATTACAAGATACTGAATATAGTTTCCAGTGCTATGCAGTAGGACCTTGTTGTTTATCTATTTTATACGTGTGCTTGCTTAGTCCCATGGAATTTTACAGGCAAGAATAATGGAGTAGGTTCCCATTTCCTACTCCATGGAGGGGATCTTTCCAACCCAGGGATTGAACCTTTGTTTCTTGTTCCTCCTGCACTGGCAGGTGAATTCTTTACCACTGTGCCACCTATAGTATTGTGTATGTTGATACCCAAATTCTAATTTATCCCACCCCAACTCCCACTGTCCCCTGTGGTAACCATAAGTTTTTTATGTCTGTTAGTCTTTTCTGTCTTGAAAAGATAGCTTTTAAATTAGCAATGGTGGTTACACTCAGCATACTTAAGGTTTTCTTCCTTGGGTTATTTTAAAAGCCTAAGGCAGCTTCTCAAAATAAGATTTTTTTTATTAATTTATTTTAATTGAAGGCTAATTACTTTATAACATTGTGGTGGTTTTAGCCATACATTGACATGAATCAGTCATGGGGGTACATGTGTCACCCCATCCCAAACCCCCTTCCAACCTCCCTCCCCATCCCATCCCTCTGGGTCATCCCAGTGCACAGGCTTTGAGTGCCCTATTCCATGCATCGAACTTGGACTGGTCATCTATTTATTTCACATATGGTAATATACATGTTTCAATGCTATTCTCTCAAATCATCCCACCTTCAGCTTCTCCCACAGAGTCCAAAGTCTGTTCTTTATATCTGTGTCTCTTTTGCTGTTTTGCACCTAGGGTCGTCGTTACCATCTTTCTAAATTCCATATACATGTGTTAATATACTGGTGTTTAATATATTGGTGTTTTTCTTTCTGACTTACTTCACTCTGTATTATAGACTCCAGTTTCATCTACCTCATTAGAACTGATTCAAATGTGTTCTTTTTAATAACTGAGTAATATTCCATTGTGTATATGTACCACAACTTTCTTTTCCATTCATTTGCCAGTGGACATCTAGGTTCTTTCCATGTCCTAGCTATTATAAACAGCGCTGCAATGAACATTGGGGGTACACGTGTCTCTTTCAATTCTCTTTGGTGTGTGTGCCCAGCAGTGGGATTGCTGGGTCGTATGGCAGTTCTATTTCCAGTTTTTTAAGGAATCTCCACACTGTTCTCCATAGTGGCTATACTAGTTTGCATTCCCACCAACAGTGTAAGAGGGTTCCCTTTTCTCCATGCCTTCTCCAGCATTTATTGTTGGTAGACTTTTTGATAGCAGCCATTCTGACTGGCGTGAGATGGTACCTCATTGTGGTTTTGATTTGCATTTCTCTGATAATGAGTGATGTTGAGCATCTTCTTATATGTTAGCCATCTGTATGTCTTCTTTGGACAAATGTCTGTTTAGTTCTTTGGCCCACTTTTTGATTGGGTCATTTATTTTTCTGGTATTGAGCTGCATGACCTGCTTGTATATTTTTGAGATTAATTCTTTGTCAGTTTTGTTTGCTGTTATTTTCTCCCATCTGAAGGCTGTCTTTTTCACCTTGCGTATAGTTTCCTTTGTTGTGCAAAAGCTTTTAAGCTTAATTAGGTCCCATTTGTTTATTTTTGTTTTTATTTCTATTACTCTGGGAGGTGTGTCATAGAGGATCTTGCTGTGATTTATGTCTGTGAGTGTTCTGCCTATGTTCTCCTCTAGGAGTTTTATAGTTTCTGGTCTTACGTTTAGATCTTTAATCCATTTTGAGTTTATTTTTGTGTATGGTGTTGGAAAGTGTTGTAGTTTCATTCTTTTACAGGTGGTTGACCAGTTTTCCCAGCACCACCTGTTAAAGAGATTGTCTTTTCTCCATTGTATATCAAAAAGAGATTTTCTGAAGATCCTGATTAATTTCTGTATTTGTCATGGCAAATCTGGATAACTTGGGAGGATCATATCCTGGACTCATTGACAAAAATTTGTACCATATTTCATTTATTCCAAGATCTACATTTTTTCCTCCACATTAAAAAACTCTTTAACCCCTACTTTTTTTTGTCTCTTTCTCATAAATTATAAAAAATTTATATATAAAATATAAATTTATATATAACTGATACCAAATAACAAAAGGCTCTCTCCTTGCTTTATCATTATTAACAGTTTGGTGTTTTTCTAAGACTTTTTTCATGTTTTTGTAAATGTGAATAATAGGATATGTAGTTTTGTTTTTAATTATATTCACAGAGTGTTAAAACTTCCTTTTTTAAAAAAGTAAAAACTTTTATTTACTAGAATGTTAGCTCCATCAGGGCAGAATTGCTGTCATATTTATTGTTATAATCTCCTACTTAGAACAGTACCCAGTTCATGTGAGGATCCAGATAATTATTGACCAAATGAATGAATATAGATTCACATGAATAGGAATTCTGGAGAGAACAATTGTCTTATTCTAGGGATAGGTGAATTAGCATTTACTGAAGGATAAGGATTGATCAGAGCATGGCATTGGAAGATGAGAACATTGAAAAATCTATTTCTTTGTGTTGAGAGTTTGAAAATCTAGATTGTTAGATTTTAGAGGATCTAAAATCTACAAATTTGGACTTTATATATGTCACTCAACAGTAAGCTATTTTACATTTTTCATGAGGGTGGAAATTCAATAATTCAGCGAGTGTTAGTGAATTTAACATGAAATTTTGAGGTAAAAAGATTGAGAATAGGGAGGATCATTGAATCTGGAAGTCCAAAGACCTTATTTTTTCTGGGAATACCTCTGAAGTCCAGTGGTTAGGGCTCTGCGCTTTCATTGCTGGGGGCTTGGGTTTGAACCCTGGTCTGGCAACTAGGATCCCACATGATGTGCCACAAGACTACCTTGGTTGTCTAGTTCATACTCATAGACTAATTTTGAGATTGTGGACCAACAATGTCACATTTATAGGCCTTTTCTTCCTTCATCTGTAAAATAAGTTGGTATGCTGTAATGAATGTGCTAAGGATCATGCTAATTTTAGAGGAGTTTTTAATATCTTTCTTTTATTCAGTTTTGTGGGTTTTTTTAGTCTTGAACTTAGTAGTTAGCAATTGCTTACTATTTATTGGGCCAGAATAATACTGGCATGATTTTCTTTTACCATTTGACTGTTAATCCAGTTATTGAACAGTCTTGATATTACTTACATTAACATTGTTACACAACATTTATTATAAAAGTGATAATAATGGTTTTATATAAAATACCAATTCCTTCCTCTAGGAACCACCATCTCTTCCTGAAGAGGCATCAAATCAACTATATCTTCCAGATGAACAAGAACAAGAAGAACTTGATTTTTTCTTTGATGAAGAGATGGAACAAATAGAAGGTCAAAAAAACACATTTACTGATTGGTCTGATAATGATTCAGATTATGAAATTGATGATCAAGATTTAAATAAGATTTTGATTGTAACTCAGACACCTCCTTACATGAGAAAACATCCTGGAGGAGATCGAACAGGCTACCACATGTCTCAGGCAAAAATTACATCTGAACTTGCTAAAGTTATCAACGATGGTTTATATTATTATGAGCAGGATCTGTGGATGGAAGAATATGAAAACAAACACAGAGCCATAAAGGTAATTGTTTATAACCAACATCTTTCTATTGATACTTTGTTTTGATTGCATGTTGCTGCTTAGGTTTTCCTAAACTTGAGACCTTACTTGAAATTTTGAGTATAAATAAATTATATTTAATTTGAAAAATTCCTAGAAATATATGATATTTACAACCTGAAAAAGTTATTTTATTAAAATGACAGTGAAAAACAAAAACAAAAATGACAGTGAATAAGTGCTTTCATTACCAAAAAATATTAGCACTCTATGATTTAAAAAAAAATCCTACCTTTTTTTCAGGTGAAAGTAATAAGAAGGCCTTTCCTCATTAGAAGACATAAAAACTAAAGTTATGGACTGGCTTAGTTTATATGCTCTTTACATATGTGGCTATAAGCACTCCAGCTGTGTGAGCAGGGCTTCAGAAAGTAGTTACTTTCGTTGCCCTTTGTGTGCTTCTCACCTTAGTCTGTGGTGCAGGTTCTGTGACAGTGGAACTCGTTGTTGACAAGTAGACAAGATTACACTGACTGTCTTTCCTTGTTGATCATTACTTTGTTGCAGGACCTGTTTGAAAGTTTGCTCCAGTTTTTCATCTTGAATTTCACCCAACCTCCTGGTACCTACACCAGTTACTAAGATAAAATATGAGAGTCTAGAGTAGTCTACTGGCTGTCTGCATTCCTTTTATATGACTTTTAGTGGTTTAGACAGGGATTTAAAAGGATCTTTTTCTGCCATTAAATTGATTAGAAAATTCCCCAAAATTAAATATTTGTTTTGAGGTTAGAATAATGAGGAAAAGTTGTATAATATGCCAAATAGGAAAGAGATTTTAGAAATAGAGTTTTAGACAGAAAAGCCAGCCAACTCATGGTTGGACAGAACTGGCTGTGTGTGAAGCTTCATATCATCAAGAAGTGTGCTTTCCTTCTCAGTTCTTCTTCCTGGAATTTCCATCACTGCTTTTATCCTCTTGTCTCACCACTGCCTTTTTGAAGATCCTGCCTCAGGAATATGGTAGCTTGTCAGTAAATTGGAGCCTGAGCAATTCTCACAGTCCTACTGCTATGGGAAAGGAAGTATGTTTTTATAAAGTTTCTTGGTTGAAATCTTAACTTCTATAAGAATTGTTACATTATTTGTGATACTTAGGTTCTATAAATAACATCTAGCTTAAATCCTTTTGGGAACAGAAAAAGATAGAAAATAAATTTACAATAGGTTAAGATTGCCCTACCTCCATTCCCTATTCCTCTGTCCTGCATTGTTCTTCACCATCTGCTGTTCTGTGTATTGCACTTTTGATCATGTAAATGTCAGATCTGTGAGGAAGGGAATTTTGTCCTGTTTTTTTGTACAGCCGTATCTCCAGTTGTAGCACAGTTGTTACAGTTTCTGATGCAAAGTAGTACTCAATTCATATTTGTTAAAATGGATAATGAATTATAGATTAAACATTATGAACTCACCAGAAGAACCTAACCTTTGTGTATAATGTTGGTTTTAAGAGAAGATATTTTCAGAGGTCCAGATAATGAAATTTCAAGTCACCTTGAAGCAAATGCTCTTGGCAGGTGACTATTTGCTTGAAAGTGTAGACAGCAATAATTAAATACAATTACCTCATCTGTTGCCTTAGCCAAAGAATATTGGTCCAGGGAAAAAAGTCTTGGCTATATGGTTCTTAAGCATTATGGGTCTGTTCATAATTATGTCTTACCTAATCCCTATTGTTTAACTTATTCCTCTTTTCTCTAATTCTGTGCTTAGCATATACATTCTCATTAGAATTGTACTTCTTCTGTGGTTCTGTATAGAGGGAGAGAAATCAGTTATTTAATTATTTATTATTCCTACTGTGTGTATGTGACACCATGTTAGGTACTGGGCATGAAATGGAAAGATAACAGGATTTCTACATGCCTATTCTTACATATACTTGGGACAATAGACATTAAAATAAACCACAGTAAGTACCTGATCACAAATTAAGGTGCTGTTGAATTAGGCTATAAGGGAATGCCTGTGAGAAAGTCACAGTTATAGTGAGATAGAAAGTATAGATAAGAATGAACCATGCAAATAAATAAACCATATTCTAGGAAAGGGGAATAACGAGTGTCAAGAATATGAGATGGGAAAGAATTTGGTATATTTGAGGAAATAAAAAAAGTGTTTATAGTATTTATACAAGAGAACAGTTATAGATATGTAGGCATGTATCTGATCATAGAAGGTAACATGTGGGCCTTGTTAAGTAATTTGGAATTTACCTAAAGTTCAAATGGAGTACCTTGAAGAATTTTATACAGGTGACAGCATGTGATCTAATTTTTATTTTAGAAATACCACTTTGGTTACTATGGCAGAGAATGGATTAGATGGGGACAAGAGTGGCAGATGAAATTCAGTTGGGAGTCTATTAAAGTAGTCCAGGAGGTGTATGTTGGTAATTTAAGATAAATTGGTGGCAAAGGAAGTGTAGAAATTAGACGACCCAGGTCTGAATCTTAAGGAAGGACCATTTAGGAGTTGTATAGGAAACTGGTGTTGTGGAAGCTGAACACTGTGTTCATAAGGAGAGAATAATCAGATGTGCTGGAAGCTGGACAGATTGAGTTTAGGTATGAATGAAAAGAATGCCAAATTGGTCGGGTTGTTTGGTGATCATTTCTGACTTTGTGAAGGGAGTTTTGCTGAATCTATAAGCTATGTTGAAGTGTATGTACCAAAGAGTAGGTATAGGCCTTCTGTTTCTGACATGTCTTTATTGCTTAAAGACAGTTAAAATGGCCTGCTAATAAGTGAGAAAATATGAACTTAAAATCCTTGCAGATCTGAAAGATAAGTTATCAGAATAAAACCAAAGAGGAGTAGAGGATTAAAACCAGTTTTGCCTGGGAGAGCATTTTGAAATTTGGATAGTTTGTGAAGTTCAGCTTTGCAAAAGCCACCCAAAATATAGAGTAAAAGACAAACCTGTGGCCTAGTCAGAGTCAGGGTTTCTAATAGGAGTCCCTTCCCCTAGAATTGGTACCTGAAAAACTATACCGTAGTGAAAGGGAACATAACTGCTTTCTCATCTGCTTCTCTGCTGCTGCTGCTAAGTCTCTTCAGTCGTGTCCGACTCTGTGTGACCCCATAGACAGCAGCCCACCAGGCTCCCCCGTCCCTGGGATTCTCCAGGCAAGAACACTGGAGTGGGTTGCCATTTCCTTCTCCAGTGCATGAAAGTGAAAAGTGAAAGTGAAGTCGCTGAGTCATGTCTGACTTAGCGACCCCATGGACTGCAGCCTACCAAGCTCCTCCGTCCATGGGATTTTCCAGGCAAGAGTACTGGAGTGGGGTGCCATTGCCTTCTCCGATCTGCTTCTCTAGAGGACTACAAAGCATATTTCCTAAGTTGTGCTGAGCAAGGTATCACATGTGAGAATGAACAGAATTAGCAGACAATAAGCCCATACCATGAAAAAATTTAGGTAGTAGAATTATTAAGCGTAGTATAGAGTAACTGTGCTTACTATGTTTAAAGAATATCTGCAAGGAAAAAGAAATTCTAAAGAATAACCTTTGTAGAACTTCTGGAAGTAAAAACAGTTAAAGGCTGAAATTAAAAACTCAGTTAATTAAAGGGATTAACAACAGATTAGATACAATTAAAGAATCAGCGAACTGGAAGACAGGTTACAAGAAAGTATTTAGAAATCAACAGAGATAAAATATATGAAAGAGGGTATAGAATGGTATTCTGTAGAAAGTCGTTGCTATTATTTGGTATATTTCAAATCTAGTTCTGTAAGTTAACATTTAATGAATTTTATTATAAATCTTTTTATTTTTGAGAAAAGTAAAAAGCAAGTGCAATATAGAGTGAAAAACATGGTCTAAGATATTTATTCAGAGTTTCAGAAGGAAAGAGAGTAAATGGGACAGAGTCAGTGTTTTAATAGGTAATACCTAGGACATTTTCTGAGCTGCAGAGAAGTACCAGCGTAGAGTAGCCAGGGAAAGAGTGGTTACTTTAAAGAAGAGTGGCTGGACAGTTAACTGACAGCTAACTTCTCACCAGTAACATTTGAATGCAACAGACCATGGAATGATGATGTTAATATAGCAAGGGAAAATAACTTTCAACACATAATTGTATGCCTTGCAAAAATATCTCTCAAGTAAGAGAGTGCAATATAAGAGAAACTGCAGACAGCAGAACCTCATCAAAGGAATTTCGAAAATTGAAATAAAAGTGATTCCAGATGCCAGAGGTGCAGAAAGGAGTATAGAGCAAAGCAAGTGATAAATATGTAAATAAAACCTAAATAAATATTAACTTTATAAGATAATAACTGTGTCTTACAGATTAACATTAACACAAACTGAGAGAGAGTACTTAAAGATACTTTTGTGTCTGAAAAGAAGATAATTGATTATTTTTCAGTTTTAAAAGTTATTATTTTTCAGTTTGGAGGCTACCCATTTAAAAATAAATGTCTTAATGGGCTACTGGTTAGAATGTAATATGGTTCAGCTATTTTGGGAAGCAGTTTGGCAGTTCAAAATGTTAAACAGAGTTATTATATGACCCAGGAATTCTATTCCTAGGTATATAAATGAGAGAAATGACAACATATGTCCACACAAAAACTTGTACACAAATCTTCATTGTAGCATTATGAAAATGTAAAGAACTCAAATATTCTTTGTCTGACGAATGGATAAATAAAGGTGGTATAGCCATACAATGTAACATTATTTGGCAATAGAAAAAAGTGAATTTACTGATAATGCTACATGAAAACATCATGCTAAATAAAAGAGGCAAGTAACAAAGTAGTACATATTATATGTTTCTCTTCATCTGAAACCCAAAACAGAGAGAAATTAAATTGGTGGCTGCCTAGGGTGGATTTTGGGGTGGATAAAGAAAATAGTGACTGCTAGTGGATACTAGGTTTATTTTTGGAGTGATAAAAATGTTGAAATATTGATTATGATGGTGGTTGCAAAATTGTATACTAAAAACAATTATACACTGGGATAGATTGTACCATATTTTGATTTTATCTTAATGAAATGATTTTTAAACAAGTAAATGGAAAGACATCCTGTGTATATGGATTGGAAGACTGCTGCTGCTGCTGCTAAGTCGCTTCAGTCGTGTCCGACTCTGTGCGACCCCATAGATGGCAGCCCACCAGGCTCCGCCGTCCCTGGAATTCTCCAGGCAAGAACACTGGAGTGGGTTGCCATTTCCTTCTCCAATGCATGAAAGTGAAAAGTGAAAGTGAAGTCGCTCAGTCGTGTCCGACTCTTAGCGACCCCATGAACTGCAGCCTACCAGGCTCCTCCATCCATGGGATTTTCCAGGCAAGAGTACTGGAGTGGGGTGCCATTGCCTTCTCCAATGGATTGGAAGACAGTACTCCCTAAAGTGATCTACAGATTCAGTGCGATCCCTGAATGACAATTTTTGCAGGAATAGGATAACAGATAATGAAATTTATATGGAATCTCATGAGACCCTGAAGAACCAAAGATAATCTTTACAAAGAAGAAATAAAGTTGGAAATCTCATGCTGTTGATTTCAAAATACATTTCAAAACTACAGTAATCAAAACAATGTCACTGGAATAAAGATAGACATCGACAAATGGAATTATAGAGCCCAGAAACAAACCCTTGAGTTGACTCTATGGTGTAATGATTTTGAACTTGAATGCCAAGACCACAGAATGGGGAAAGGACAACCTCTTCAACAAATGGTGTTGGGGAAACTGAATACTCACATGCAAAAGAATGAAGATGGACCCTTACTGTATCACCATAATACCTAAAAATTTTAATAACAGATTAAAGACTAAAACCTAAAACCCAAAGTTTTTAGAAAAAAACATAGGAGTGAAACCTTGAAACATTTGATTTGACAGTGATTTCTTGTATATAACACCAAAAGCACATGTGAAAAAAACAAAAATGGACAAGTTGGAATTCATGAAAATCAAAAACTTATGTGTATTAACAGACACAAAACAGGATGAAAGGACAGTCTGCAAAACAACAAAATATTTGCTTATCATAACTGATAAGATATTAATACTATTGAATGTAGAAAGAAACCCAACAACTCAACAAAATAACTCAGTTTAGAAAATGTCGTAGGACTCAAATGGATGTTTTTCCAAAAATAATATTCAGATGGCCAATAAGCACATGAAAGTATGCTTAGCATCATTACTCAACAAGGGAAATACAAATCAAAATCAAATGAGTTAGCACCTCAAACTAATTAGGATGGCTACTTTCAAAATAAAAGGCAAAACACAGAAAATTTGTTGGAGAGGGTGTGAAGAAATTGAAACCTTGCATTGGTGGTGGAAACATAAAATAGTATAGCTCCTATGGGAAACAGTATGGCAGTTACAAAACTAAAGAGCAGCAGTATTTACAATAGCTAAAAAGTGAAAACAACCCAAAATGTCCATTATCAGATGAATTGATAAACAAAATGGTGGTGTATAGGTGCAATGGGATATTATTCAACTTTCAAAAGGAAGAAGGACATCTGTCACATGCTACTACATCAATAGTCAAGATATGCTAAATGAAATGAGTCACTGAGACATACAGTATGATTCCAGTTATATGAAGTACTAAAGTAGTGAAGTTCATAGAAACGAGTAGAGTGGTGGTCATGGGGTGAGGAGAAATGGGGAGCTATTAAATGGAATAGAATTTCAATTTTGCTTAATAAAAAAAGTTTGGTATCTGTTCCACAACATGGTGAATATACTTAACACTACAGAACTATACACTTAAGATGGTTAAGATAGTAAATTTTGTTATTTGCTTTTTTTTTTAACCCCAATTAAAGGTGAAAATTATAAAAGAAACCCAGCCACTTATCAAGTAAATAAAAAGTAAAGAAAAAAACTTTTGTACATATATTAATATCAGACAATAAGCTTACCAATTAGACTTGAAGATGAAAAGAATTACTAGTGCTAGAGAGTGTCTTTTTAAATAATTAAAAGTGAAGAAATTCATTAGAAAAGTGTAACTTAAAATTTGATGTATTTAATGCAGAATATTCAAATATGTGAAGCAAAAAGTTAATAGAACAAATCTAGTCATAGTGGCTTAATTTACCTCCTAAGTAAATAAGAAATGTTCAAGTAATTTAAAAAGAATAATTTGATAAACAGCTCTGTACCTAGCAACTGCAGAGTATAGCAAATTTTTAAGCATAATATATAAAACATAATAATGCATAAAACACATTAGAATTAAAATAATTTGGTGTTTAATAATAGAAATAAAACCCTTTTTGTCTTGGAACAAAGCTATATTTTATAAATAACTCACCAAGGAAGAAATCATAGTGAAAATTAGAAAATCTAAGTGGAATGTTAGCAAAATTTTAAAGGTGCACCTAGAGAGATAAGACTTAAATGCAAATGTTAGGTAAAATTCTTGAAATCAATAAACCAATCACTGTTGTTATTTTTTCTGTATAAAAATTTTCCCTCAGGTCTCAAAGCCTTAAAATAAAAATTTCTCACAGTCCTTGATAGGGGCTGCTGCAAGTGTGTGTGTGTGGTTCTGTTTGATTGGTATTCATTCTGAACGAGGAGCTCTTATACAGCATTTGCTCATTCATTCATATAGCAGATGGGGTGAACAGGAGGATGCGCTAAAGTGTACTATTTTGTGGGTTTTATGTATATTTACTCACAGTCTACTGGCTAAGGCAAATCACATGGCTAAGTGTATGGGCTGGAGTTGTATATGCTCAAATGAGATGAAAGACAATTACATGATCCTTTAATCTAGGAAATTTGGGCTGTGAACAATAATATTAATAGAATCTACTATAGATTTTATAAAGCTAGAAATTTCTCATGAAGTTACAAAAATTAGCAAAATAAAGTTCCATAAGTTCAGTTCGGTTCAGTCACTCAGTCGTGTCCAACTCTGCGACCCCATGGACTGCAGCACACCAGCGTGATGGACACTCCCTGTCTATCACCAACTCCTGGAGTTTATTCAAACATGTCCATTGAGTCAGTGATGCCGTCCAACCATCTCATCCTCTGTCGTCCCCTTCTTCTCCCACCTTGAATCTTTCCCAGCATCAGGGTCTTCTCAAATGAGTCAGCTCTTCGAATCAGGTGGCCAAAGTATTGGATTTTCAGCTTTAACATCAGTCCTTCCAATGAACAGTAAGGACTGATCTCCTTTCAGTTCAGTTCAGTTCAGTCGCTCAGTCGGGTCCGACTCTTTACGACACCATGAATTGCAGCACACCAGGCCTCCCTGTCCATCACCATCTCCCGGAGTTCACTCAAACTCACCTCCATTGAGTCGGTGATGCCATCCAGCCATCTCATCCTCTGTCGTCCCCTTTTCCTCCTGCCACCAATCCCTCCCAGCATCAGAGTCTTTTCCAATGAGTCAACTCTTCACATGAGGTGGCCAAAGTACTGGAGTTTCAGCTTTAGCATCATTCCTTCCAAAGAACACCCAGGGCTGATCTCCTTCAGAATGGACTGGTTGGATCTCCTTGTAGTCCAAGGGACTCTCAAGAGTCTTCTCCAACACCACAGTTCAAAAGCATCAATTCTTCGGCACTCAGCCTTCTTCACAGTCCAACTCTCACATCCATACATGACTACTGGAAAAACCATAGCCTTGACTAGACAGGCCTTTGTTGGCAAAGTAATGTCTCTGCTTTTTAATATGCTGTCTAGGCTGGTCATAACTTTCCTGCCAAGGAGTAAGCGTCTTTTAATTTCATGGCTGCAGTCACCATCAGCAGTGATTTTAGAGCCCCCCAAAATAAAGTCTGACACTGTTTCCACTGTTTGCCCATCTATTTGCCAAGAAATGATGGGACCGGATGCCATGATCTTTGTTTTCTGATTGTTGAGCTTTAAGCCAACTTTTTCTCTCTCCTCTTTCACTTTCATCAAGAGGCTCCTCAGTTCTTCACTTTCTGCCATAACAGTGGTGTCATCTGCATATCTGAGGTTATTGATATTTCTTCCGGCAATCTTGATTCCAGCTTGTGCTTCCTCCAGCCCAGCGTTTCTCATGGTATAATGTGCATATAAGTTAAATAAGCAGGGTGACAATATACAGCCTTGACGTACTCCTTTTCCTATTTGGAACCAGTCTGTTGTTCCATGTCCAGTTCTAACTTGCTTCCTGACTACATACAGATTTCTCAAGAGGCAGGTCAGGTGGTCTGGTAGTCCCATCTCTTTAAGAATGTTCCACAGTTTATTGTGATCCACACAAAGACTTTGGCATAGTCAATAAAGCAGAAATAGATTTTTTTCTGGAGCTCTCTTGCTTTTCCAGTGATCCAGCGGATGTTGGCAATTTGATCTCTGGTTCCTCTGTCTTTTCTAAAACCAGCTTGAACATCTGGAAGTTCACGGATTGTTGAAGCCTGGCTTGGAGAATTTTGAGCATTACTTTACTAGCGTGAAACTTCCATAAAAGTATATGGAAAGAAATAATTGATCTAAAAGAGGTTTTAATCGTACAATTATTTGAGAAAACTAAGATTACACTTAGGAAGACAAAACAGAGGAAAACGTACATTTTTAGCTGCAGTGAAAGTGGGGGTGTACTTACTGATTATGGAAAAATTTTTATTTTTAAAAGTACTTCAGACCTATAATTTGAACATTTAAATTCAGACAAAGGAAATTTTCTAGAAAAATATGTAAATTACCAAAACTGACTATAAAAGAATATAAGTTGCTAAAGACCATTTTAAATAATCTTCAAACTCTGATTTAACTTAGGTTTATTAGCAAGTTCTTCTAAAATTGAAATAATTTCAGCCATGCAGTTTCCAGTGACTAATAGTAAATATTCAAGTATTTGTTGAGTAGCTGAGGTGAAAAGAGGAAATATTTGATTCATTTTATGAAAAGAACATAACCTTGATACTAACACCTGAAGAGAATATGAATGAGAAATTCATGAAAATACAAATGATGGTCTTGTAAGATTTTATTTTATGATAATATGAAACAACCATGAAAGAATCTATATATTTTCTATGGCAGCCATGACACATTACTGTGAATTTGGCAGCTATAAAACAATATGAGTTTATCATTTAATTTTGTAAATCAGAAGTCTAAGTGAGCTCAGCCAGTTTCTCTACTCTGAGCCTACAAGAAAAATCCTGGGCTCTTATCTGTATTTTTCTGTGAGAAATTACTTCCAAGTTCATTCAGATCATTTGCAGAATTCAGTTCTTTGTGGCTCCATGTAGAGTGAAGTCCGTCATTTCCATTTTGGCAGACTGATGCCTCTCAACTTCCTTAGACCACCTGTGTTCTTGGTCAGATTGCACTGTCACTCTTTAAATCAGCAGCAATTGGTGGAACCCTGCTTTGAATCTTTCTTGCCACATCTCTTTTGCCTGTAGTTGGAGAAAGTTTTCTGCATAATAAGATCGCTCAGAAAATCTTAGTTACATCTGCAAAGTCCTTTTTGCCATGTATGCAGTGTAGTTACATGTTGTGGAGATTGGGATCTGTACATCTATGAGAGACCCTTCTGCCTAGTATAAGGTAGATCTTTAAAAGGATACATCACACTTTTAAGGAGAGCATTATAATACTTTTTAAGTTTTTAGTGAAGACACAAATGAGAAAAATATCAAAGTTCATGTTTGAAAAATCAATGTGATAAAGAAGGTGATTTTCCCCAAATGGATTGAAAGGTCAATTATATTCCAATAAATATTTCAACAGTGTTGTTTTTTTTTAAGGAATTTTATAAACTGATTCTAAAATTTATATGGAAATGTAATGGACAGGAAACTCATCACACTCCTAAAAGTGAGGCAACTTGTTTTTATTAAATTAAGGGTATGATTTATTAAATTAAAGATATGAGATAGACTATAGGAATGAAATAGAAAGTACAGAAACAGTTGGATCCATCTGTGCACACTTGGCAAATGACAGGATTATGTATCAAAGAGATCTGATTTTTAATAAATAGTACTGGAAAAGTTGTTGGGGAAAAAGTGAAATTACAGACTAATGGCTTACAGTGTCATTCATATCTATTTCAGTGAACGGCAAAAACATTATTAATGGATAACAGTACAAGGTCTTAATGCACTCAGAGTAGGGAAAAGTTTCTTGAATGGACACAAAAATCACAATCTTAAATGACAAGGTTGGTAAATTTTAAAAAAAGGGTTTTTCATTAAACATCAAAGAGAGGGCATACATAGTCCGCAAAGTGAAGAAGAGATGGTTCTCATTCATTATTTGATAGGTATTATAAAACAAATGTATATAGAAGTGGTTAAAAAATAAAAAACACTGAAAGAGTAAAAACTAGTTATGAGACATGAACAAATGTTTCACAAAAGAGGAAGTCCAACTATTGAAATCATGAAAAGGCCTTCAAAGTTATTAATAAAGAAGATGCAAATTAAAGTTTCATTGTAAAAAGCACATTAGCAAAGTTAAAACGTCAGGCAGAAGTGTTTGGGAGTATTTAGAAGGAGAACTTCATTAATCTGTCTGTGGTAATGCCAAATATAGAACTGTACCCTGTGCTTACCATCTCTACTCAATATGCTCTTGGGTTGCATTGTTCAAATGTTATAGCTGTTATAACCACATGTGGTTATTGAATCCTCAAAATGTGGATAGTCTAAAATGAGATGTGCTTTAAATGTACAGTTTAAAGACTTAGTAAGAAAAAAGAATGTTAAAAAACCTCAATTTTTTAAATAATCACACTGAAATGATAATACATTTGGTTAGGTAAAATAGTAAAATATTTGCTCTTTTATTTCTTTTTTAAATTTTATTTTATTTAACTTTACAATATTGTATTGGTTTTGCCATATATCAAAATGAATCTGCCACAGGTATACATGTGTTCCCCATCCTGAACCCTCCTCCCTCCTCCCTCCCCATACCATCCCTCTGGGTCGTCCCAGTGCACCAGCCCCAAGCATCCAGTATCGTGCATCGAACCTGGACTGGCAACTCGTTTCATATATGATATTATACATATTTCAATGCCATTCTCCCAAATCATCCCACCCTCTCCCTCTCCCACAGAGTCCAAAAGACTGTTCTATACATCAGTGTCTCTTTTGCTGTCTTGTATACAGGGTTATTGTTACCACCTTTCTAAATTCCATATATATGTGTTAGTATACTGTATTGGTGTTTTTCTTTCTGGCTTACTTCACTCTGTATAATAGGCTCTAGTTTCATCCACCTCATTAGAACTGATTCAAATGTATTCTTTTTAATAGCTGAGTAATACTCCATTGTGTGTATGTACCACAGCTCTTTTAAAAAACCTTTTTAAAAACTGTTTTTAAAACTTTATTTAAGCTATAGCATGCAGCACACTAGATCTTAGTTCCCCAACCAGGGATTGAACCTGTGTCCCCTGCATTGGATGTATGGAGTCTTAACCACTGGACAGCCAGGAAAGTCCCTAAAAAACCTTTTTAATGTAGCTACTGGAAAACTTTACATTGTGATTTTCAGTATGTATGTATTGAACAGTACTTCTCTAGCAGAACCCAAGAAATGTTCATCAGGAACAATATGTAACAGTATAGCAGAATTATTCATTAAATTCACAAACTGGAATAACCAAAATGTCCAACAGCAATTGACTGGATATGTTGTGGTACAGTAAACAATGTGATACTATATAGTAGTAAAAATGAGTGACAGGTAGTACACATCTTTGTTAATCTAGAAAACAGTGGTGAGTACAAGAAGTTACGTACAGTTGCTTACAGACTATGATTCCATAAAGCTCTTGAGAACAAGTCAATTCAAAGGTGCATTTTGTAGAAATATGTACAAGTATACCTATAATATAAAGAAAAAGTCGAATAATTATCATGTAAGTCAGGATTTGAGTTGTTTCTGTGGGGAATAAAATACACAGGGTTTCCAGTGTACTAACAGTGTTATGTTTCTAGTAGCTTTTACATACTAGTTTTCTAAACAAGTTGCACATGTATGTATAACACATTTTCTTATGTGGCATATTTTTATGACAATGCAAAGAACAAGCTAGCATGAATGGGAATGTGTGGGACAAGAAGAGGTAAGCCAAAGATGAGTTATTTACTTCTTGGAGCTGCAAGGTTGTTCTTGGGCTAAAATCAAGATTTGATTGGCCCTCCCCCCCCTCCTTTTTTAAACTTAAATTTTTTTTGAAGTATAGTTGAGTCACAATATTGTGTTATTTTCAGGTGTAATGTTGAACCTGTTCTCATTTTTCGTATACAGCTATTTGTATTCCTGTTCAGCAGTCTCCTTTGGGCGGTGGTGTAAAGCTATATGTTGTTGAAGGCTTTATTAACAGATTTAAAGATAGGGCTTTCTTTGAAGAGACAGACTGCTGGGCTTCTGCATCTTGTCACTCATATTGCTGGCTGGCTTCTGGGCTTGTGAGGGTCAAGAGTTGTCCAGTCTACTATCTCTCATGATACCTCTCCCTAATGAGAAATCTTGAGTTTGAAACTGCAGAACAAAGGAGAGAAACCATTACAACCTGTTCTTCAGTCATTATACCCTCTGTCCAAGTTGCTTGTGCGGAAACCTAAACATGCTCAGGCCTTTTTTTCCTAGCATTTCAGGAAGAATCTTCAAGTCAGTCAGTCAGTCTCATCTTTAGGCTTATAGCATTTGCTGTTGTGCAGTATGTCAGTTTTGCCCAGTACTTCTTCGAGGATTATGTGAAGTTAACACAGGTCTATGTGTCAGTTTCCAGAGTTCTCCTTGGCTTTCCTGCCTTTGTATTGTATGATAGAACATACTCAGTTTTGCTGGATGACTGAGACCATCAGCAGGCTCATTGCTGAGAAGGTAGACTGGACATAGGCTCTCTTCTGCCATGACTTATTCTGAATGTGTGGAGCCTAAAGCCTTGGGAGACCTGATGGCTGTAACTCTGTAGATTACTTTGCTGCCTTCTGTTGCATTTCCCTTACAAATACAGGCAGGTCGTTGTTGCACATGGTGAGAGGAACTTCAGTTGTGGTGAAATCTTTGGTATATAGCTGGAAGGGTGTACAAATTCACCAGGAGATGCCACATCATTACTTGGTGGGCAGACAGAAACATGACATCATATTGACTTGGCAAGCTGAGAGTCACCACCACCATTTGAGCTGTTCCTCTTCTCACTAGAGAAGGACACCAACTTGGGAACCTCTCTGGCAAAAGCCGGGGACTGTTCTTGACCAGGAGTCAACTTGGGTGCAAGTTTCACTGTATGCAATTCTGGACCAAAAATTAACTTCTCTGAACTTCAAATGGGGATCATTCTTTTTTTTTTTTCCAGATGAGGATCATTCTCGTCGTCTTTACCTCACTGGGTTTTAAAGACTTAAAAATATATATTTTGTTTATTTATTTATTTGGCTGTATCAGGTCTTAGTTGAGGCAGGTGAACTCTAACGTTGCATCATCTGGGATCTAGTTCTATGACCTGAAACCCTTGAATTGGGACTGCAGAATCTTAGCCACCGGATCACCAGGGAAATTGCTTTTAAGACTTGAAAACTGAAAGACTGAGCATGTGTGACAAAGAACAAAGGCCATATGGTTATGTGGAGGAATAATGATACAAATGGAGGTGAGATCAGGAATTTAAAGACAATGCCGAAACTTCAGGCATTACATAGAAATTGTGACATCAAAGTGCAGTCTGTAGAGGTCTTCCCCTCTACAGGCACTGTGAAAGTGAAAGTGTTAGTCACTCAGCCATGTCCGACTCTTTGCGAGTCCATGGACTATAGCCCTCCAGACTCCTCTGTTCATGGAGTTTTCCAGGCAAGAATACTGGAGTGGGTTGCCAATTCCTTCTCCAGGGGATCTACTTGACCCAGGGTAGATTGGGTAGATTGGGTCACCTGCATTGCAGGCAGATTCTGAGCCACCAGGGAAGTACTATAGGGTCTGATATTTTCATAATTCCTTTTGTGTTGTGTATTTTAAAATGCAAAACTCTTAATTTTTCCTCCTAATATCTTTCTTTGAAAGACTTCCTCAAATTTACTTTCAACATTAGGCCCCATATCAACTGTAGTCATTCTCTCTTTAGAATGGTTTTGATTTGACTTCTCCCTGCTGAAGAGACAAGTGAATTAGACCTAATTTTAGCTCACTGTTTAATTCCAGCCAAAGCCTCTGCACAAGTCAGTTCCTTATTTTAATACACATACTTCAAATATGGTTCGATTTCAAGTTCAGTCGCTCAGTCGTGTCTGACTCTGCGACCCCATGGACTGGAGCACGCCAGGCCTCCTTGTCCATTACCAACTCCCAGAATTTACTCAAACTCATGTCCAATTCTTCAGCACTCAGCCTTCCTTACAGTGCAACTATCACATCCATACTAAATGGACCTTTGTTGGCAAAGTAATGTCTCTGCTTTTTAATATGCTGTGTAGGTTGGTCATAATTTTTCTTCCAAGCAGCAAGCATCTTTTAATTTCATGGCTGCAGTCACCATCTGCAGTGATTTTGGAGCCCCCCCAAATAAAGTCTCTCACATGTTTCCATTGTTTCCCCATCTATTTGCCAAGAAGTGATGGGACCAGATGCCATGATCTTAGTTTTCTGAATGTTGAGCTTTAAGCCAACTTTTTCACTCTCCTCTTTCACTTTCTTTCATCAAGAGGCTCTTTAGTTCTTCTTTGCTTTCTGCCATAAGGGTGGTGTCATCTGCATATCTGAGGTTATTGATATTTCTCCCGGCAATCTTGATTCCAGCTTGTGCTTCATCCTGTCCAGCATTTCTCATGATGTATTCTGCATATAAGTTAAATAAGCAGAGTGAAAATACACAGCCTTGATACAGTATGGTAGCTTTGTTTTAAGTTAACTCTTTGCCAGGAATTCATTCATTAACATATGTTTGAGTGCCTGCTGTGTGTTGGGGGCTAGGAATGTGGTATTTCAGGATGGTGACATTGGTGAAAGTGTGGATGGATATAATTAATTCAGAAAATCTAGATAATAGATAACTGCCATCCATGATTGACCATTGAATTTAGTTATGAGCTGCTTCATAAATAGGAAATAAGAAACTTGCTGATTTATCGCAGTGGAACAGTTAAGGGAAAAGCCTGAATGAAGAAATGACAAGTGGAAGAATGTAATACATTCAGATATATGTAAGTATTGAATATTGCATTAGCAATATAATATGAATATTGAAGCTCGGTATAATTTATTGGAGAAATGGCAGTGCCTAAAAGTGTTGCTGAGTCCAAGCTTGCTCAGTTCGCTTACACAACAGGCCAATGAATCCCCGAAACATGTTGAGGCAAGGAATATGACTATTTGGAAAGTAAGCTGACAGAGAAAATGACAGACTAATGTCTCAAAGTAAGCATCTTGTTACTGAATCTGGATGCCAGGTTCTTTTAGAGTCATAGAAAGAGAAGCAATGAGGAGCTAAAGTCAAAAGGCAGAATAGGGAGGGAGAGGCAGTGAGGAAGAAAAGTAAAAAGAGTCTTCAGTCTTGCAAAACATCTCCTGGAAGGGTCAGCCTTTGGAAGGGACATGTTAATCTCTTCTTTTTGTTGTAGCTATTCACGGGTGGGCAGGGGAGACTATCTCTCTATGAGCTGAACAAAGGCTTTTTAGTTTAACAACCAGGTAGTGGGCAGGGTCCTCTGAGGCAGGCCATTTTATGTATGATTGTAGTAACAAAAGAAACAAAAAGCAAGTCAAAGAAGCAGGATTGGTTTTTCCCTGCAACAAAAGGAGATAAGGAGTCAAAGTTTTGTGTGTGTGTATTTGTGTATTAATATATTTTTAAAGATTGGAAAGCACTGGAACATTTTATATGGTTATGGGAATGGTCCAGTGGAATGGGAGAGTTGAGGATATAAAAGGAAATAGAAAACGGAGCTAAATTCTTCAGGTTGTGAAACTGGATAAGATTCAGAGCATATGGATCAGAATTCGTCAGCCTTGGCCCTGTTGACATTTGGAACAAGGTAATTCTTTCATGGGAGCTATCCTGTACAACAAAGAATGGTTAGCATCATCCCTGGCCTTTACCCACTAGATACCAGAAGTACCCCACCCCCATGACAATTTTAAAAAATGTACCTTGAAGAGAGTTATGTGCACAGAATCATCTCTAGTTAAGAATAATTGATATAGAAGTATTGGTCTTTTAAAGAAAGGCTTTGGGTTCTTTACCTAGAGGGAAGAAATAGAACATAAGCATGTAGATGGGTTTGTAGATTAGTTGGTAATAAAAGTAATTTTCTTCTCATGATTTTACCCTTCTCAATGAAATGAGTCAGGGTTATGTGGTTGGTCAAAGGGTTGAGAGTGACAAAGTTAAAAAGTCATTTTTGTAGAACGGGAAATAAAGGTTCTAAGAAAAATCAAAGATTTCTAGTGAGCAGTGGGAGGGCTACAGACTATTTTTGTTGCAGAAATTTTACTAGAGAGGCTTTAGACCAAAGAGACCAGACAGGAAAATGGAGGACAGTACCAAGATACTTTTTGATTTATTTCTAAAAATGGTAGATAAGATCCTGTCTCGATCTTACTTGGTCATGAGCATTTAAAGCTGTTAACTTCTTGAAACTTTTTGACTTTTCCATTACACCATATTTTCTTGCTTTTCCTTCTACTTCTGTAGCCATTCTTTTTTCAGTCAGATTTACAATTATCTTCCATCTGTTCCTTAATTTTCAGCAATTTCTAGGTTTATGACTTAAGCCCTCTATATTCTTACTGTTAACTGCTCTCCCTAAGCACTCTTTCTACTCAGGACTCTATTACCACTGTTTTTTTAAATCCCAACGCTTTTATATCTAAATTAGATTTTGACCCTGAATTTCAGATACAATGGGTCTAGCTGTTTCCTGGGACATTTTCATAATATTTATCATATAGTTCTTTAAAAAACAACATGCCCCAAACCAAGTTTCTCCATTCATAACCTGCTTCTTTGTTCCTTTTCTTCCTCCAACTTAACAGAAGTCCCCGGTTGATTTATGATTCCCATCTTGGTAATTGGGTCTGCAGTCCCTGCATATTGATTGGCATGGGTATATCCCTCTTGCCTCACATTAGTCAATAGTCTTGTTTATATTACTCTTACGTCATGAATTCTTCCATATCTCCATATTTCTGGCTTCATGTCACTGCTCTTTTCTCTGTACACTGAAGTACTTGGAGTTGAAGTTTCCCAAAGATACTTTTCTCATCTTTAAGCTTTTGCATGTGTTTCTCCAAACCCTTGAAATGCTTTTGCCTTCATCATCTTTGCTACATAAACTCCTAGTCGTGTTTCAGACTTCATTAGACAAAAAAATAAGGGTATGCTAGTTTTACAAATTGAAAATGAGATCCCAGAGAAAAGAAACTGAGCTCAGAAATGGGCATATACTCAGAGGGCATGTAGTAAATCAGATAAACTCAGTTTTGAAATTCACATCCTCATCAGCATGAGACTGCAGAGAAACCTTAAGATTCATCCAAGTTAGGAAGTAAAATAGGAGACAGGGGTACATCTTAAATGTACCACTCAACTGAGGAGTAAAGAGAAGAAGCTATAAGAAAAATTGCTTGTTTTGTCTTGATTCTGAATGGAGGCAGGTAGGAAGTAACCACTTGATGGTCAGACATTTTAGATTTGCAGCTCAAATACATAACGTAGTTCTGTCTGAAAAAACTAGAGCTAAGAACTAAAAAGCCTCTTGATGAAAGTGAAAGAGGAGAGTGAAAAAGTTGGCTTAAAGCTCAACATTCAGAAAATGAAGATCATGGCATCTGGTCCCATCACTTCATAGGAAATAGATGGGGAAACAGTGTCAGACTTTATTTTTGGGGGCTCTAAAATCACTGCAGATGATGACTGCAGCCATGAAATTAAAAGACGCTTACTCCTTGGAAGAAAAGTTATGACCAACCTAGTTAGCATATTGAAAAGCAGAGACATCATTTTGCCAACAAAGGTCCATCTAGTCAAGGCTATGGTTTTTCCAGTGGTCATGTATGGATGTGAGAGTTGGACTGTGAAGAGGGCTGAGCACCAAAGAATTGATGCTTTTGAACTGTGGTGTTAGAGAAGACACTTGAGAGTCCCTTGGACTGCAAGGAGATCAGCCCTGGGATTTCTTTGGAAAGAATGATGCTAAAGCTGAAACTCCAGTACTTTGGCCACCTCATGTGAAGAGTTGACTCATTGGAAAAGACTCTGATGCTGGGAGGGATTGAGGGCAGGAGGAGAAGGGGACGCCAGAGGATGAGATGGCTGGATGGCATCACTGACTTGATGGATGTGAGTCTGAGTGAACTCTGGGAGTTGGTGATGGACAGGGAGGCCTGGCGTGCTGCGATTCATGGGGTTGCAAAGAGTCGGACAGGACTGAGCGACTGAACTGAGAATATAAAGTAGTTCTAGATTGTTAATCATCACAGGTGTCTGGCATAAGCATGCCTATATCCTCTCTGGAGGAACTTATTTCAGAGGTTGAAAAACTCTTCTGTACTGGGCTGGGTAGTAAGTATTTTCTGCCTTTCAAGCTACTTAGAATTTCGGTTCTTGTATCCTGTACTTTGCTTCATGGTTTTTTGTTTTGTTTTTAAATGTAGCCATTTATTGTAAAAACTGTTCTTAGCTAGAGGGCTCTACATAAAACAGACTACAGGCCAAATTTGGCCCATTGATGTAGAATGGCTTCATTCTAATATTATTGGAATGTAATATTCCTCCAAATATTCCCATAAGTATTTTCTAGAGAAATTAAGTGATCAGAGGAAAAAATTGACTAAGCAGGCAAGGAAATAAGTTACCAAGTGTATTATTGTAGCCAAAATGACAGCAGAAAGAGACCCATAGGTCCTTTGAATGCTGCAATTATCAAAGCACAGAATAACAGTCACAGAATATAAATGTTTACATGGTTTAATTAACGAATGATGAGGTTCAAAATATGTGAAAGGGAAAATTAACAGTTCAGATTTGAAAAAAATAAAGGAACAAAGCTCCTATAAGAAGTGAAAGTTTATTTGAGGTTAAAAACTCAATGGTTGGATTTAATAGCAGGTGAGACAAAGTTGATGAGACACTGAGGATTTGTAAATTAAAAGAGAGGTCAGTAGAAATTACCCAGGATAAAGCACAGAGTGAAAGGGAAGGTATGAAAGAGGTTCAGGAAATGGAGTTAGAATGTACAGATCTAATTAGAGTTCCAGAAAAAGCAGGGAAAGAATGGGCAGAGGCAATACATGAAGAGAGATCAGTACAATTCAGTCTCTCAGTCGTGACCGACTCTTTGCGACCCCATGAACTGCAGCATGCCAGGCCTCCCTGTCCATCACCAACTCCCGGAGTCCACCCAAACCCATGTCCATCGAGTCGGTGATGCCATCCAACCATCTCATCCTCTCGTCCCCTTTTCCTCCTGCCCTCAGTCTTTCCCAGCATCAGAGTCTTTTTCCAATGAGTCAGCTCTTCGCATGAGGGGGCCAAAGTATTGGAGTTTCAGCTTTAACATCAGTCCTTCCAATGAACACCCAGGACTGATCTCCTTTAGAATGGACTGGTTGGATCTCCTTGCAGTCCAAGGGATTCTCAAGAGTCTTCTCCAACACCACAGTTCAAAAGCATCAATTCTTCAGCGCTCAGCTTTCTTTATAGTCCAACTCTCACATCCATATATGACCACTGGAAAAACTATAGCATTGTCGAGATGGACCTTTGTTGACAAAGTAATGTCTCTGCTTTATAATATGCTGTGTAGGTTGGTCATAACTTTCCTTCCAAGGAGTAAGCGTCTTTTAATTTCATGGCTGCAATTGCTATCTGCAGTGATTCTGGAGCCCAGAAAAATCAAGTCAGCCACTGTTTCCACTCCCCATCTATTTGCCATGAAGTGATGGGATCGGATGGCATGATCTTAGTTTTCTAAATATTGAGCTTTAAGCCAACTTTTTCCCTCTCCTCTTTCACTTTCATCAAGAGGCTCTTTAGTTCTTCTTCACTTTCTGCCATAAGGGTTATAGGGCTAAGAAATTTCTACAAATCATGAAATATGAATTTAATAAGTCAAGCTTTGCAGGAATGTGAGGCTTATTTTAGGAAATGTTAGGAAACCAATTGGCCACATTTAGAGGTCAGAAGAGAAAAATATAAACAATGCATAGAGCAATAGCATTTGATAAGCTAATATTTATGATTTAGAAAAATGAAATTGTAAAATACATATAAATTTCTGTAATGTGAATAAAAATTTCTGCCAAGGAACCTGAATTTAACATCATACATAATATTAAAAATTTGAAAGCATTTATTTAAAGAATAAGATGAAATTAATAGTTATTTTGAAAACCTTGGAAATTAAAAAAATGAATTATTAGAATTATTATTAGACTGTAGATATTTGTTACTGGATACAAAAATCAGTGTCTAAAAATCTGTTTGCATTTCTTCCAGCAAAATTAAATTTTAAAATGAAACTTTAAAAAATGCTAGTATTTTATAATAGCGTTAAGAAATATGAAGGAAGAAATATGAAGGAGAGCTTCCCTGGTGGCTCAGTGGTAAAGAATCCCTCTGCCAGTGTAGGAGACTTGGGTTTAATCCCTAATCCAGGAAGATCCCACATGCATAGAACAGCTAAGCCCATGTGCCACAAATGTTGAACCTGTGCTTTAATGCCCTGGAGCTACAACTACTGAGCACCTACCACTACTGAACTCTCATGCTGCAACTGCTGAAGTCTTGTGCCCTAGAGCCTGTGCTGTGCAACAAGATAAACCACCACAAAGAGAAGCCTGGGCACCAAAACTAGAGAGTAGCCCCCACTCGCTGCAACTAGAGAAAAGCCTACACAGCAACAAAGACCCAGCACAGCCAAAAATAGATAATGAAAGAAATATGAAGGAACTAGGACTTGGTCATAACAAACCTGTACAAGATCCTTGGGAGAACATTATAAACTTTATTAAAAAGTTATTAAATGATCTAAATAGAGATGCTATCTTTATGGACTGCAAGAGTTACTATTGTAAAGACAGTTACTACTGTAAAGACAGTCCTCAACATCTTGACCTGTAAATTTTTTGCAATCCCTAATGTTTTTCCCCTCTCTCCCTCTCTATTGGAGGAACTGATTCCAAAATTTATATAGAAGTGCAAAAAGCTTATAGTAGCAAATACACTTTCAAAAGAAAAAGCACAGGGTTGTCTTGCTCTACCAGATATCAAGGGCTTTTTTTTTTTTAAAATAAAATAAATGATAAAAAATATTTTTAAATAATTAAAACAATGAAGTATAGGTTATGCATATGTAAATAATCTGAGAGAACAGGGAACCAAGAATTTGCTCATATATAGAAACGAGATGTATGTCACAGGTGGCTGTATTGTAGAACAAAGAGGAAAGAATGCACTAAATAATGATGCTGAGTCAAAAATATACTCTTATGGGGAAAAAAAGAAATTTGATGTATGCCTCAAACTGTATTTGCCTTAACTTTAAGTGGAGGAGAAACCTAAATGTAAAAGACAAAACAATAAAACTTTTCTGAGAAAGATATTTCAATGATGGAAGTGCAGGGAAGGCTTTTTCCCATAAATATATAAACCTAAAGTTGTTGATCGGAGAAGGCAGTGGCACCCTACTCCAGTACTCTTGCCTGGAAAATCCCTTGGACGGAGCAGCCTGGTAGGCTGCAGTCCATGGGGTCTCGAAGAGTCGGACACGACTGAGTGACTTCACTTTCACTTTTCACTTTCATGCATTGGAGAAGGAAATGGCAACCCACTCCAGTGTTCTTGCCTGGAGAATCCCAGGGACGGGGGAGCCTGGTGGGCTGCTGTCTATGGGGTCGCACAGAGTCGGACACGACTGAAGCGACTTAGCAGCAGCAACAGCAAAGTTGTTGATGCACTTTATATCATTAAAAATAAGTATATTTATTAAAGTATACCATATGCTTAAAGCTCAACATTCAGAAAACAAAGATCATGGCATCCGGTCACATCACCTCCTGGGAACTAGATGGGGAAACAGTGGAAACAGTGTCAGACTTTATTTCTTTGGGCTCCAAAATCACTGCAGATGGTGACTGCAGCCATGAAATTAAAAGACGCTTACTCCTTGGAAGGAAAGTTATGGCCAACCTAGATAGCATATTGAAAAGCAGAGACATTACTTTGGCAACACAGGTCCGTCTAGTCAAGGTTTTTCCAGTGGTCATGTATGGATGTGAGAGTTGGACTGTGAAGAAGGCTGAGCGCAGAAGAATTGATGCTTTTGAACTGTGGTGTTGGAGAAGACTCTTGAGAGTCCCTTGGACTGCAAGGAGATCCAACCAGTCCATTCTGAAGGAGATCAGCCCTGGGATTTCTTTGGAAGGAATGATGCTAAAGCTGAAACTCCAGTACTTTGGCCACTCATGCGAAGAGTTGACTCATTGGAAAAGACTGATGCTGGGAGGGATTGGGGGCAGGAGGAGAAGGGGACGACAGAGGATGAGATGTCTGGATGGCATCACTGACTCGATGGACGTGAGTCTGAGTGAACTGTGGGAATTGGTGATGGACAGGGAGGCCTGGCGTGCTGCGATTCATGGGGTCGCAAAGAGTCGGACACGACTGAGCGACTGAACTGAACTGATACCATATGGGAGGTAAAAATAATTTACAAGTTGAGAGTATATATTTTGGAATATATACAGCCAAAAATAATTATTTAGAATGTATAGAGAATTCTTATGACTCAATAGGCAAAGACAGAGAGCCTTATTAAAAAATGCTTAGATACGGTTTTACAAAAGAGAAAATCCCAGTGACTGAAAGAAGAATTTTAAAAATGTTTAACCTCATTATTAATTAGAAAGTTGTAAATTAAAACCACAATGAGAATTGTTTCATACTCACAATATTGTTTTATGTGCTCATTGTTTTCCTTTCTGTATCCCTGATTTCTACTCTTAATATTTACTTTGGAGATAATTTGCTCTTTTTCTTCTAGCTTCCTAAGGTAGAAACATACTGTTCACTAGTTAACCTTTCTTCTTTTTCCTTTACAGACATTTAAAGCTATAAATTTCTCTCTAAGCACTGCTTTAACTGCATCTGACAAATTTTGATCTGTTGTGTTTTTATTATTCAGTCTGAAATATTTTATAATTTCCCTTGTGATTTCTTCTTTGACTCATAGATTCCTTAGAAGTATGTTTTAAAGATTTCTAAGTGTCAGGTGAGTGTAATCTCCTCAGTTCTGTCTCGTCACAACAAAGATTTGAATCGATGGACATTAAAGCCCTCGGTGCATCACAGCTCTTGGACAGACCATGTTATAGCTCTCGCGTCTCCAACAGACCATGTTATAGCTCTTAGACAGATCAGTGTTACAGCTCCGTGTTACAGCTCAGTTTTATTTAGAAAATAGCAGGAAAATACATGCTTGAGGCGTGAGGGAATGCCGACCCAAAGAGAATAGAGAGCCCCAGCCCTCTGGCTCCTCTTCATATGTTTTTTCCTCCGCCCTGGGCCTGCCCTATGTAAATTGGGCTAGCCAGGACTGCTGTTTGTTTACCTGAGGTCCTCACTCCCGGTCCTCGGACCTTCCTTTGACCTTTCTTTGTTATATTTTTGCGGGCTTTTCCCTTCCTTGTCTTTTAGCCACCACCATTTTGGACTCCTGTTTCCTATTCTAACTACCTAACACTAAGTATCTGGGGGATTAAATAATTTTTTTTAATGTGGTAAAATACCAATAACCAGCTTACCAAAATACAATACCAATTGTATTTTTAAAGATACAATTCAGTGTTGGGGATTTTTCAGATACCTTTCATTTATTGACTTTTAATTTAATTCCTTTAAAATCAGAGAATGTTTTGTTTAGATTTCAGTCTTTTAAAATTTATTGAGACTTATTTTATGGCCCAGCATATGGTTTATCTTGGTGGAAATTTATGTATACTTGGAAATAATTTATAATATGCAGGTTTTAGGTATAATCTATAAATATCAATTAGGCCAGGTTGTTATCTGATAGGGCTGTTCAAATCTTATATATCCTGTAGATGTTTTGTTTTTTTCTTGTATAAATTACTGAGAGAGGGATATTAAAATCTTTAGTTATGCTTAACATTTATTTCTTCCTTTAGAGCTGTCAGTTTTTGCTACATAAATTTTGTAATTCTATTATGAAATACATATATGCATATGATGCAGGGAGCTTCCCTGGTGACTCAGAGGGTAAAGAATCTGCCTGCAATGCAGGAGACCCAGGTTTGATCCCTGGGTTGGGAAGATCCCCTAGAGACGGAAATGGCAACTCACTCCAGTATACTTGACTGGAGAATTCCAGGGACAGAAGAGCCTGCAGTCCATGGGGTTGCAGAGAGTTGGATACAACTGAGCAACCAACAGTTTCACATTCATGTATATGATGTATGTATGTACATCTGTTATGAGATGCAATATGCATATATTGTTATGTATTATTGATGAATTGATTAATCATTATGAAATATGCCTCTTAATTTCTTGTAATACTGTATCTTGAAGCTGATGTTGAAGCCAAAGTTACCAGCTTTCTTTCATCTTTTCACTTTCAACCTATTAGTGCCTTTATTTTTATTCATTCCATTTATTTTGCCACACCAGGTGGCTTGCAGGATCTTAGTTCCCCAACCAAGGATCAAACCTGGGCCCTGGCAGTGAAAGTGCTGAGTCCTAGCCCCTGGATCACCAGTGAATTCCTTGATTAGTGCCTTTATTTTAAAGGAGGATTTCTTGTAGACATCATATAATTGGGTCTTATTAGTTTTAATATTTTTATTTCCTTTTAACTTCTTTTGTGACCTCTTTGAGCTGATTAAACATTTTGTAATATTACATTTTATTTTCTCTTGCCTTCTTAGTTATGCTTCTTTAAATATTATTTTTTAGTGATTACTCTAGTGCTAATAACATGCCTCCTTAACTTAGCTTCCCTGGTGGCTCAGACAGTAAAGCATCTGCCTGCAGTGCGGGAGACCTGGGTTTGATCACTGGATTGGGAAGATCCCCTGGAAAGAAATAGCAACCCATTCCAGTACTCTTTCCTGGAAAATTCCATGGACGGAGGAGCATGGTAGGCTACAGTCCATGGGGTCGCAGAGAGTCGGACACGACTGAGAGTCTTTACGTTCTTTCTTTAACTTTTCAAGATCTACTTAAAGACAGTATTATATCACTTCACACTTTTCACTTCTCATCTGACATTTAGTACTTCTTGGCTTATAAATATGGTTTGTAATTCCAAAAATATGATTCTACTGCCTTTGTGCTAGTGTTGTCATATCCTTTTACATGTGTTCTAAATCCCATTTTAAAGTATTATACTTTTGCTTTAAACTAACAGTTGTCTTTTAAGGAAATTGTGGAAAGAAAATCATAGTCTTTTATATTTACTCTTTCTGTTTCCTCTTATTTTTCAAGTTTCTATATGATTTCTCTTTCTACTTGAAGAATATTTTTTAGCATTTCTTATAGTGTATATCTGATAATAATACATCTCAGCTTTCATTTACTGATAATGTATTTATTTGATTCTAATTTTTTAATGTCTTCAGTAGATACAGAATCTGGATTGACAGTCTTTTGGCATTTTAAGATGATATTCCATTGTCTTCTTTACTATACAGTTTCTAATGAGAAGTCAAGTATTATTTGTATTGTTGTTCTAGTATATTTCTTAATCTGTCCTCCCCTCATCCTCTGTCCCTGGCTACTTTCAAGATTTCTAGCGTACTACCGATTTTTCAGCAGTTTTGCTGTGATGTGTTTCAGAGTGATTTTCTTTGAATTCATCCAATTACAGGACAACTGAAATTCATGGACTAATAATTTGATGCTTTTCTTCAAACCTGGGGAAATTTCAGCTGTTGTTTCTTTGTACTTTTAATCTTACTACTTTTATTAGGGAATTTCTATTACATGTATGTTACACCATTCAGTAGTTTCACAGACTCCTGAAGTTTTTTCTGTTTTCTTACGTATATTTTGTCTGTTTTATAGATTAAATTGTTCTACAAATCTGTCTTCATTTTAATTAATGCCATCTTTGTTCTTTTCTTAAGCACATCCAAGGGCAAAGTTTTTGGTTATGTAATTTATATTTTTGTTGTCAGTTCACTTCAGTCGCTCAGTTGTGTCCAACTCTTTGTGACCCCAAGGACTACAGCAGGCCAGGCCTCTCTATCCATCGCCAAATCCCAGAGTCTACTCAAACTCATGTCCATGGAGTCGGTGATGCCATCCAACCATCTCATCCTCTGTCATCCCCTTCTCCTCTAGCCTTCAATCTTTCCCAGCATCAGGGTCTTTTCCATTGAGTTAGTTCTTTGCATCAGGAGGCCAGAGTTTTGGAGTTTCAGCTTTAGCATCAGTCCTTCCAATGAATATTCAGGACTGATTTCCTTTAGGGATGGACTGGTTGGATCTCCTTGCAATCCAAGGGACTCTCAAGAGACTTCTCCAACACCACAGTTCAAAAGCATCAGTTCTTCGGCACTCAGCTTTCTTTATAGGCCAACTCTCACTTCCATACATGACTACTGGAAAAACCATAACTTTTACTAGATGGACCTTTGTTGGCAAAGTAATGTCTCTGCTTTTTAATATGCTGTGTAGGTTGGTCATAACTTTTCTTCTAAGGAGTAAGCATCTTTTAATTTCATGGCTGCAATCACCATCTGCAGTGATTTTGGAGCCCCCCAAATAAAGTCTCTCACTGTTTCCATTGTTTCCCCATCTATATGCCATGAAGTAATGGGACCAGATGCCATGATCTTCGTTTTCTGAATGTTGAACTTTAAGCCAACTTTTTCCCTCTCCTCTTTCACTTTCATCAAGAGGCTCTTTAGTTCCTCTTCACTTTCTGCCATAACAGTGGTGTCATCTGCATATCTGAGCTTATTGATATTTCACCCGGCAATCTTGATTCCAGCTTGTGCTTCACTCAACCCAGTGTTTCTCATGATGTACTCTGCATAGAAGTTAAATAAGCAGGGTGACAATATACAGCCTTGACATACTCCTTTCCTGATTTGGAACCAGTCTGTTGTTCCATGTCCAGTTCTAACTGTTGCTTCCTGACATGCATACAGATTTCTAAGGAGGCAGGTCAGGTGGTCTGGTATTCCCATCTCTTTAAGAATGTTCCACAGTTTGTTGTGATTCACACAGTCAAAGGCTTTGGTGTAGTCAGTAAAGCAGAAATAGTGTTTTTCTGGAACTCTCTTGCTTTTTTGATGATCCAACGGATGTTGGCAATTTGATCTCTGGTTCCTCTGCCTTTTCTAAATCCAACTTGAACATCAGAAATTTCATGGCTCACGTACTGTTGAAGCCTGGCTTGGAGAATTTTTAGCATTACTTTACTAGCATGTGAGATGAGTGCAATTGTGCGGTAGTTTGAACATTCTTTGGCATTGCCTTTCTTTGGGATTGGAATGAAAACTGACCTTTTTCAGTCCTGTGGCCACTGCTGAGTTTTCCAAATTTGCGGGCATATTGAGTGGAGCACTTCACAGTATTATCTTTTAGGATTTGAAATAGCTCAACTGGAATTCCATCACTTCCACTTGCTTTGTTCCTAGTGATGCTTTCCAAGGTCCACTTGACTTCGCATTCCAGGATGTCTGGCTCTAGGTGAGTTATCACACCATCGTGATCATCTGGGTCATGAATATCTTTTTTGTATAATTCTTCTGTGTATTCTTGCCACCTCTTCTTAATATCTTCTGCTTCTGTTAGGTCCATACCATTTCTGTCCTTTATTGTGCCCATCTTTGCATGAAATGTTACCTTTGTATTTCTAATTTTCTTGAAGAGCTCTTTAATCTTTCCCATTCTGTTGTTTTCCTCTATTTCTTTGTACTGATCACTGAGAAGGGCTTTCTTATCTTTCCTTGCTATTCTTTGGAACTCTGCATTCAGGTGGGTATATCTTTCCTTTTCTCCTTTGTCTTTTCACTTCTCTTCTATTTGCAGCTATTTGTAAGGCTTCCTCAGACAAACATTTTGCCTTTTTGCATTTCTTTTCCTTAGGGATGGTCTTGATCCCTGTCTCCTGTACAGTGTCATGAACCTCTGTCTACAGCTCTTTAGGTACTCGCTCTAACAGATTTAATCACTTGAACCTTTGTCGCTTCCACTGCATAATCATAAGGGATTTGATTTAGGTCATACCTGAATGGCCTAGTGGTTTTCCCCACTTTCTTCAATTTAAGTTTGAGTTTGGCAATAAGGAGTTCATGGTCTGTGCCACAGTCAGCTCCCAGTCTTGTTTTTGCTGACAGTACAGAGCTTCTCCATCTTTGGTTGCAAAGAATATAATCCATCTTATTTTGGTATTGACCATCTGGTGATGTCCATGTGTAAAGTCTTCTCTTGTGTTGTTGGAAGAGGGTATTTGCTATGACCAGTGTGTTCTATTAGCCTTTGCCCTGCTTCATTTTTGTTGTAGTCTTACTTTTTTAGGTGCAGTTCCCTATCTCATCACTCATTAAGATCATCTTTTCCTTTAGTGCCTCAAAGATAACTCTATAATAGTTATTTTTAAGTCCCTATTGTAAAATCCAACGCTTGAAATATCTGGAAGACAATTTCTATTGACTTATCTTCTTGACTGTGTGTTACAATTGCCTGTTTTTTTTGTTTTTTTTGTTTTACATTTTAAATATTAAATGAGAAATGTCTTTTTACTAGACATTATAGATATTATCTGCTTATACTGTAGAGATTATAGATTGTCATCTTCGTCTGAGGAATGTTGATTCTTTTTTCTTATTGGTTGCCCAACTTAAAATGTTGTTGGCTTGATTTTGCTCTTTGTTGGGCCAGATCTTTGAAAAACCTCTAACTTTATAGAATTTAACCTCTAAACTCTGTGCCCCCTTAAAATCTTGTCAAGTATTGGGTTACACCTCTGCTAGAGAATCTAGAGTAAGTCTTACTGTAGGGTGTGGGCCTTACTCTATAGCATGGCCTAAATTTAAAGTGTATCTCAACTGGATCCCTTGCATGTTGATGAGTGGTTAACAAGGGGTCTCCATTCTCAATTGGGTCTATATGTCATCATCTTCCAACACTACTGGCCTTTAATATATGTCTTTAGCTCAGTTTCACTGCAGGCATTTTTGGATATGTCTTAGGGAGTCTTATATTAGTTTTCAGTTATTTTCATTGGGAGAAATAGGCTTGTATCAGCTCCTCTATCATATAAAAAAGTATAAGATCATAACTCTTACATCATAAAGTTAGTCTGACAGAATTCAGTCTTTGTAAAGAATAGTGCAGTAGGAACTCAGATACTACAGTTAGTGCTAGATTAAATTGTTACAACCATCTTTTTTTTTTCCCCTTTGGCCTGGTTTTGAACTTTATCTAAATGTTACCATACAGTATACTTTTTTTTTTTTTTAACTTTTTATTGGAGTATAGTTAATTAACAATATTGTGATAGTTTCAGGTGGACAGCAAAAGGACTCTGCCATACATATGCATGTATCCTTTCTTCCCCAAGTTCCCCTCTCACGCAAGCTGCCAGATAGCATTGAGCACAATTCCTTGTGCTATGCAGTAGGTCCTTGTTGGTTATCCATTTAAAATATAGCAGTGTGTAGATGCCCATCCCAAACTCCCTAACTATCCCTTCCCCTGTCCTTCACCCCAGCAACTCTAAGTTTATTCCCTAAATCTGTGGAACACATTCTTCCTGAGTTCAGTTTCTGTCTTGTTTCTCATTCAATCATCCATTCATTTGTTCATTCATTACAGATACCTGAGCACCTGTGAGGTGTCAAGTATACTGGTAGGCACTTTGTATACAGTGTTGAGTTAAATAAAAAGTCCCTGCTGTTGTGGCATTTACAGGCCTAAGGTCCTTTATGTTTCCCCTGTTTGTTGAACTTGGACTAGGAACCTCTTTTGTATGTTCAGTTTAAGGTGTGGACTAGTCAGCCCTACAACTGACTCATATCTTGCCTTTTCCTGGGACTCTGCTTGATTTCCTTTTCAGGTTTCTGTGACAGAGAAATATTTTTACAACTGCTCAAACAGTGGTTGAAAAGTTGTCCCCTTATAATTTCTGTCAAACTTTTCATCCCTTGATGCAGGCAAGAGCTTAGTCTTGGTTTTTAGGCAGTATTGGGAAATGTACAAAATCAAAATAGAATAGGTAGCCCAGCTAGCAAAGGTAGCCAGTTGACTTGAAGCAGGAAAACGGAGAAAAGAGAGGTGAGGACAGAAAGTAGCCACTGGTGCTGGAAATGGGTGAACTATCTCAAGAAAATGTTAAAACCTTGTGATTATTGCTAAGGACAATGATGAAAATCTTGTGTTTTAAAAAAGTGGAGTGAAGAATGACCAAGAACACTAAAATAATTTATGTCAATAAATGAAAAACAAATCAGTTTCTAAAGTATCTCCTTCAAAGATAATGTTAAAGCTAGCTATTACAATGAAACATGTAGTTTATAAAATTCTACATATAAAATTCTGACCTATTCCTTCTTTGATGGAATTGCAGTCATGTGTAACACAGATGTACTTTTTAATATCTTGATAAAAGATAATTTATGAAAAATATAGTTTGTAATTTTTAAATGACTTTCTTGAGTAAAGAAAAGTTGCTCAACCTTTTGATTGATTGGTCTAAGAAGACATAACTGTGTCTTCTGTAATGCAGTGAAGTCAAAAATTACTTGGGAATTGGTTCTAGAGTCCTTTTTAAGTTGAAAATTGGGTATGGCCAAAATACTCTTAAAATTCCCTTTAACCAGTTGTAAAGTATGTATGTGGTTTTAAGCACAACCTCATGTCATAATATGCATATGTAAAGTTATTATCTGTATGATAATGTAGCAGGATCATATTTATAAAATACTCAAGTGTTTCACTGTCAGAAGCACTGGAGCAAATTTATGAAGATTCTAACTTGGTGGCTCTTTCTGTTCATGGTCATCTTTTTCATAAGAGCTGATTTTTCGATTTAGTTAGTGTTTCTCTATGGTTCTCAACTTTTTTTAAAAAAACATGGTGATGGTGCTCAGTGAGACTATACTTGTTTGGATGGGCACTTTACCTTTTAATCCTTTTTTTGGCAGCACTGCATGGCTTGTAATATTTTCCCAGCCAAGGATCCAACCAGGGCTCCCAGCAGTGGAAGTGCAGAATCCTAACCACTGAACCACCAGGGGATTCCCTGAACACTTTATCTTTTCATGGTCAAGGCATTATTAAAATGTATATATCCTTTTGTTGTGTTTTTCTTTATGTGAGATAACATTTTAGGGCTTTAAGTTCTCCAGTGCGTGCATATGTTCTTTGAGTTAGAATGGTTGTTGCATTAAAAAATAATAATTTGAAAAAAGTTTCTGTTGTTGAACAAGTAAAATCAAATTTCTGTAAGTTAAATATCAATATTGTTTTAATGTACTGAAGCTAAAGATTGGGTAGATGGGATGTGAGCAGATTGTGAAGTGTCTTAAAAGCTATGTAGAAACTTAGAATAAGGAGCGGTTGCACTTCTTATAAAGAAAAGTAGTATGATCAAAATATGGTTTAATAAGGTTTTAATCTCACAGAGGCATTAGTTTAGGTCAGAGTAGGGGAGGGCAGAGGATGAGTTACAATTCATTAATTGTAATCCAGGGATGAAATGAATTGCTGAACCAAAGGGATACCATTTATTTTTTTTTTCAACAAATATTCATTAATAGCCAGTTATGTTCCAGGCTTTGTGAGAATTGAAGATTAAGATACTATTTCCATGATCTTTTGGTACAGAAGATTTACTAACCAGGATGTAACACAATGATGCTAATGATTGATAAAATGTACTACATTTAACTTTTTGTCTCTTACAAAAGACACCATAAGAGAGTGAAAAGGCAAGGTTCAGAGTAGGGGAAAAACCATTTAAAACATCTTTTAAAGAACTCTTAAAAGTCAGTGAGAAGGACAACTGTATAGGAAAATGAGCAGTAGAATTAAACAGTCCTACCACAAAGAAAAAGCTATCCAAATAACTTGTAAAAAGATTTTCATCATTATTAGTCATCAGAGAAATACAAATTAAAATCACAATCAGATAACATATCTACCAGAGTGGCTAAATATTTAAATTTTTAAGTTTGGGGGATAATTATAGATTCATAAGAAGTTAGAAAAATAGTTCAGAGAGGTCCACTGTACGCTTCATCTAGATAACCGTGAAAGGTTATCATCTTAGATAATTATATCTAATATATTAGATAAACCATAATTAAAGCACAATATTAAAACCAGGAAATTGATGTACATTATCACAATGATAATATGTATGTATAGTTCTGTGTCATTTTATCACATGTTGATTCACATAACTACCCTCAAAGTCAAGGCACTGAATTGTTTTTTCAGCACAAAGATCTCCCTTGTGTTCAAAAAAAAAAAAAAAAAAAAAGATCTACCTTCTGCTATTAAATTTACACCCATCTGCTCCCTTCTGCTATTCCTAATCCTTGGTAGCCACTAATCTGTTCTCTCTCTCTGCAATGTTGTCATTTTGAGAATGTTACATAAATGAAATTGTATAGCATGTTACCCTTTGAGACTGACATTTTTTTCAGTCATAATGCCCTTGAGGTCCATTCAAAATGTTTATATCCATAGTTTCATCCTTTTCAAAAGGACTAAATTTTTAAAAACTGACAATCCCAAGTGTTGATGAGAATGTAGAGCAATATGAACTTACATATTGCTAGTTGGAATATAAATAGGCACAACCACTATGAAAGTGTATTTGCCAATTTCTACTAAAGTTGAAGTGCACCACCTAATTCAGCAATTCCACTCCTAGTAAATACTGAATAAAAATATATGTCATGTCTGCTGTCATAAATCACAGGAATATTTTTTTTGGGGGTCTAGCTCCTAAAGTAAAGGGAATAAAAGCAAAAATAAACAAATGGAACCTTATTAAACTTAAACAATTTTTGCACAGCAAAGGAAATCTTCAACAAAAGGGAATGACAACCTACCAACAGAGAGAGATAATATGCAAATTATATGACCAGTAAAGGGTTAATACCCAACATGTATAAATAGCTCATATAACTCAATTAAAAAAAAAAAAAGACTAAAAAATTGGTCAAAGAACTGAAGAGACATTTTTCCTGAGGACAGGTGGCCAACAGGCACATGAAAAGATGCTCAGCATGATTAATCATCAGGGAAATGCAAGTCAAAACCACAATGGGATATCACCTCACATCTGTCAAAATGACTCTCATCCAAAAGAACACAAATAACAAATGTTGGTGAGGGTATGGAGAAAAGGGAACCCTCCATGCTGTTGGTTGGAATGTAGATTGGTGCAGCCACTGTGCAAAGCAGTATGGAGGTTTCTCAAAAATCTAAAAGTAGAACCACCATGTTACCTGACAATTCCAGTCCTGGGTATATATCTGAGAAAAAAACAAAAACACTTAATTTAACAAGATACACACACCCCAATGTTCATAGCAGCAATATTTATAAGTGCCAAAATATAGAAGCATCCAAAATGTGCATCAACAGATGAGTGGATAAAGATGTGATGTATGTGTTTATATGTGTTTATGTGCACACACAGAACAATGGAGTACTATGCAGCCACAAAAAGAACAAAATTTTGCCATTTGCGGCACTGTGGATGGACTTAGCATTATGCTAAATGAAGTAAGTCAGAGGAAGTATGATCTCATTTATATGTGGAATCTAAAAAACACAGCAAACTAGAGAATATAACAAAAAAGAAACATTCTCATGGATATAAGAACAAACTAGTGGTTACCAGCCTGAGAGGAAAGGAAGGATGGGCAATATAGAGGTGGGTTAGTAAGAAGTACAAACTATTGAGTATAGGATAAGCTTATCCTTGGTAGCTTGTACATATCCTTAGTATGTTGTACATATCCAAGGACTATAACCAATGTTTTATAATAATTATAAATGGAATATAACCTTTAAGAATTGTGCACCACTGTGTTGTACCCCTATCACATAGAATTGTTCTTGTTGTTGTTTAGTTGCTCAGTTGTGTCCGATTCTTTGTGACCCCACGGACTTTAGCCCACGGGGCCTCTTTGTCCATGGGATTCTCCATGCAAGTATATTGGAGTGGGTTGCCATTTCCTACTCCAGGGGATCTTCCCGACCCAGGAATGGAACTGGCGTATCCTGGAAGTCTCTTGCATTGCAGGCACCTGGGGATAGCCTGTATAATATAGAATCAGATCAGATCAGATCAGATCAGTCACTCAGTCGTGTCCGACTCTTTGCGACCCCATGAATCGCAGCACGCCAGGCCTCCCTGTCCATCACCAACTCCCAGAGTTCACTGAGACTCACGTCCATCGAGTCAGTGATGCCATCCAGCCATCTCATCCTCTGTCGTCCCCTTTTTCTCCTGCCCCCAATCCCTCCCAGCATCAGAGTCTTTTCCAATGAGTCAACTCTTCACATGAGTGGCCAAAGTACTGGAGTTTCAGCGTTAGCATCATTCCTTCCCAAGAAATCCCAGGGCTGATCTCCTTGAGAATGGACTGGTTGGATCTCCTTGCAGTCCAAGGGACTCTCAAGAGTCTTCTCCAACACCACAGTTCAAAAGCATCAATTCTTCAGTGCTCAGCCTTCTTCACAGTCCAACTCTCACATCCATACATGACCACAGGAAAAACCATAGCCTTGACTAGACGAACCTTTGTTGGCAAAGTAATGTCTCTGCTTTTGAATATGCTATCTAGGTTGGTCATAACTTTCTTTCCAAGGAATAAGCGTCTTTTAATTTCATGGCTGTAGTCACCATCTGCAGTGATTTTGGAGCCCAGAAAAATAAAGTCTGACACTGTTTCCACTGTTTCCCCATCTATTTCCCATGAAGTGATGGGACCGGATATATAAATATATATATATTATATATATATATATATAATATTATATATCAATTATTACTATTCAGTCACCCAGTTGTGTCTGACTCCTTGCAACGCCATGGACTGTAGCATGCCAGACCTCCCTATCCTGCACCATCTTCCAAAGTTTGCCCAAGTTCATGTCCATTGCATCATTGATGCCATCCAGCCATCTCATCCTCTGATGTCCTCTTCTCTTTCTGGCCTCAATCATTCCCAGCATCAGGGACTTTTCCAATGAGTCAGTCGTTCACATCAGGTGACCAAAATACTGGAGCTTCAGCTTTAGCATCAGTCCTTCTAATGAGTATTTGGGGTAGATTTCCCTTAAGATTGACTCATTTGATCTCCTTGCAGCCCAGGGGACTCTCAGGAGTCTTCTCCAGCACCACAGTTCGAAGGCATCAGTTCTTTGGTGCTCTGCCTTCTATATGGTCCAGCTTTCACAATCACAAAATAAATGTCAATTATACTTCAGTTTAAAAGAAAAAGAGAAAGGGACTAACCTGGTGGTCCAGTGGTTAAGACTCCACACTTCTGCTGCAGGAGGCATGGATTCAATCCCTGATCTGGAAACTAAGATCCCGCATGCCATGTTACACAGCCAAAAAGAAGAGAGAGAGAAAAGAAATAAACCTATATTTTAAGAGTCCCAGATATAGAAAACAAACTTATGGTTACCAGGGGATAGGGCAGGGGGAGAGAGAAACTGGGAGGTTGGGACTGACATATATAGACTACTATATATAAAACAGATAACTAATAATAACCTACTGTATAGCATAGGAAACTCTACTCAATACTCTATAATGACCTAAATGGGAAAAGAATCTTAAAAAAGTGAATACATGTATAACTGATTCACTTACTGTACACCTGAAAGTAATACAACATTGTAAATCAACTGTATGCCTATAACAATTTTTTAAAAAGAGAGAAAAAATATGTCTGTTGACCAAAGTAAGTGTTCTGTAAAAACAGTTATGGTAACATTTTTTATAATGACTATTGTCTGAAAAGGACCTGAATGCTCATCAACAGTAGAATGGATTTTTAAAAAATCATGGTTTGATCATTGCAGGGATGGACAAGCTTTTTCTGTAAAGAGCTATGTAGTAAATATTTTAGGCTTGGTGTGTCATACATTGACTATGGCAACTACTCAACCCTGCACTTGTAGCACTGGAGCCAGCCATGTGCAGTATATAAACAAATAGGTACTTAACAAAAACAAACTTGGCTTTTCGGGGCTGTAGTTTGCTGATCTCTGGTGTAGAGTCACAGACTATAAATGAATCTCGTAAAGATATTTTTGTGTAAAAGAAACCATATGTTGTGATTACTTTTTTATAAAATTGAAAGGCAAATGAATCTATAGAATTAAAGTCAGAGTGTTGGCTCTCTTTAGGAAGAAAGAGGGTAGTAATAGGAAGGTGCATGAAGGTACTTCTAGGGTGCTTAGTTATCTCTCTACCTAAATGGTGGTCCCACAGGTTCATTCACTTTTGACCCCTCATTGAGATATAAACTTATGATTTATGTCCTCAATAATGTGTATATATATCCAGCCAGTCCATTCTAAAGGAGATCAGTCCTGTGTGTTCTTTGGAAGGAATGATGCTAAAGCTGAAACTCCAGTACTTTGGCCACCTCATGCGAAGAGTTGACTCATTGGAAAAGACTCTGATGCTGGGAGGGATTGGGGGCGGGAGGAGAAGGGGACAACAGAGGATGAGATGGCTGGATGGCATCACTGACTCGATGGACGTTGAGTCTGAGTGAACTCTGGGAGTTGGTGATGGACAGGGAGGCCTTGCATGCTGCGATTCATGGGGTGGCAAAGAGTCAGGCATGACTGAGCGACTGAACTGAACTGATATATATAAATTTGGGTGTGTTATACCTTAGTTAATTTTAAAAATTAAAAACAAAACAAACATATAATTTGTGTTCGTATCAGAACTGTGTTTATTCATTTTTGGCATGTGAGAAGCATACAATAAATGTTCACTGAAGTGAGTTGTTAATAGCAAGCTCTGTAGCAAGATAAGGGCCAGTGAAGAATAATAACTCTGAATTAGCTTCAAGAGTTTATTGAAGACATTTGGGAAAGTAATTTTGGTATGGGGGAAGTAATCATTTAAGACATTTTCATGGAAAAAAGATAGATCCTATTTTGAAAGGCTAACTGGATCTCCTAAATGGTGTGAACTGGCAAGTAGCTATTCATATTTGAATACAGAAGGAAAAGGTTGTTTGGTTAGCTATTAAGAGCAAGATGTCACAACTATTTTGTAATAAAGTTTAATTTGATTCATCAGACAAATTATTTTGTCTTTTACCTGTGTCCATTCTTTTTAGATGTTACGCTGTAAAAGGTTATGGACATATTAGCACTGAGTGATGTAGACATGATATAGGGTTTATTGGGGGAAAATAACCAGACGTAATACAATATAAGCAGCCCCTCAAACTCTTCCCCCCTCCCCCCATGGCTTTGGCCAGGCTTGGATAGTCTTCATGCACTATGGCCAAATGACCTTCCAGTAGAGAATGGCCTTTACCTTTGTAATGTTTTGCATATTTCTAGTCCAAGGCAAGGAAAATCTAAGTAAGTATGTAACGGAAATTAGAAGGTGGCCTAGGGACATGGATGGGCCCATTCTTCCTTAGAGCTAACAACTTAGACCTACTCAGCATCCTTGCTGCTAAGTTTATAAAAGGGGCTTGGAAATGAATCTTCAGATCCATCTAGATTTATCTTCCATCATATGTTTCCCCTATTAGAAAATGAGGTAGAAACTTCTTGGACTAGTATTAAAAGTCTACTGCTGCTGCTGCGGCTAAGTCGCTTAAGTCGTGTCCAACTGTGTGCAACACCATAGATGGCAGCCTACCAGGCTCCCCCATCCCTGGGTTTCTCCAGGTAAGAACACTGGAGTGGGTTGCCATTTCCTTCTCCAATGCATGAAAGTAAAAAGTGAAAGTGAAGTCACTCAGTCGTGTCGGACTCTTAGCGACCCCATGGACTGCAGCCTACCAGGCTCCTCCGTTCATGGATTTTCCAGGCAAGAGTACTGGAGTGGGGTGCCATTGCCTTCTCCTAGCTTTCTCCAACTTCCTTATCAAGGCTTTTTGCCACTAGTTCTAAATAAATTCTCTCATTTATTTGAGTATCTTCTAATAAATGACTTTATTCCAAGCTTCTCATTTGTGCTCATAGTACCTAATTTAGGATTATTTTCCCTTTCTCTAAATTCTCATTTAAGGAGCTTCTTTTGTCTCATCTCCTCTGTGATGCCTCCTTTATGATCTCAATTCTTATACCAAATATTACACTTTTCATATACTGTCTAATATTATTTTTATTTGTACATTTCTTTCTCTCCATCTAACTGGTAAATTCCTTAAGGATAGGAAATGTGTATTAGATTACTTTGTAACCTCTATAATACCTTAATGGTCTTGTGTCTCAATGCTCGATAAGTAATTAATGATAAGAATGTATGTTCTTATAATATGTTTTAATTATAAAATGTTCCTAACATTTTAGGGTTCTTGATGCCACCTTTAGACTCTGAATATTAATTATTTTTAAGTGTAATGCTAGATTCTTTATTGGAACATCTTTTTTTATTCTGTTGCAATCAATTCCGGTTTTTAAAACTCATTTTTTTGAGATTGGTATCAATTATTGTCTGTTGGTTACTCTCTTAGCCAGTTTAGTAATTAGATTCCTCCATTTTACTTTAGCAAGAAGTTGAGAACTTTAAGAAGCTAAATCTCATTAGTAAAGAGCAATTTGAAAACCTAACACCTGAGCTTCCTTTTGAGCCAAACCAAGAAGTTCCTGTAGCAGCTTCACAGTCCAGGCAAGGTATGTAAGTCTGCTTTTCTGTAAGTGTCTAAATAATATTAAAGCAGTTCTAAATTGTTTTTAAAGTTTGCTGCTTTGTTATTTGTGGAAAACGTTTAGGTGTCTGATTAAAGACTAGAATTTTAAAACTCAGCTTTTATTTATCCTTTGATGAACTTCAAAACATTTTCAAGTCTTAAAAAATACAGATTGTAAATTTGGTAAGACAGCCATGTAGTAAATGGACATAGTTGAAATCCCATCTTACTCTTGGTAAACAGGCAGAAAGGTGAACCAGGAGTTGTGTATTATATTACCAGATCATGCTCAAATCCAAATGCTTACTTAAAAAGTAAGCTTAATTGATTGGTTCTTTATGTGTCTTTCTTGATTTTAAGTTTGCTGGGAATCCTTCTCTTTGTGGAATAAGGAAACTTTTTCACTGACTTGCTGATTTCTTAAAATATACCATCAGTATAATTCTTTTGCTTTAAGGCCTTAGCTTTGTGTGAAAATGGAAATACATTTGGGAGATTCATAAATTGAATCTGACATTTTCAGATAAGTGTAACTGATTTTATTATAGTTTTTCTGGAAGGCAGATTAAAGAAAAACTTTTAATTTGGAAAACTTCAGACATATCCAAAAATAGAACAAATTGTATGATGAAACACCACGTGCCCATTATCTGCCTATGCATTAGCTACTTAATCATCTTGTAGCCAATTTTATTTCATCTTGACTCCACTCATTCTCTTTACCTCCCATTGGATTATTTTGAAGCAAACTCCTAATCATATTATTTATATTTTGTAATTTGTAAGTATTTTTGTATATATTATTAAAAAGAAAAGGACATCTATTTTAACACATAAATAACCCAGTACCATTATCATACTAAATAAAATTGTTAGTAAAATTCCTTAATATGAAATATCTAGTTGGTGTTCAAATTTTCTCATTCCTCACTCTAAAAAAAAGAAATCAGGATCCTTAAAAGTTCCAAACATTGCAGTATGTTGATATGTCTCTTTTAGTATATAGGTTCATACTGGTTTGTTTTTTTTTTCCCCTTGAACTTTATTGTTGTAGAAACTAGATTGTTTGCCCTGTATAGTATCTCACATTCTGGATTTTGCTGATTGCATCCCCATGGTCATCCAGCCATTTTCTGGTCCTGAATTTTCTTTAACTGTGATTTTGATACAGAGGCTTGAACAGACTGAGGCTCACATTTCTGTAAGAATATGTCATATATTGTTTTGAAAACTAGACCATGAGGCACATAATGCTTGATTCTTTCTTTTTGTTGGTGTTAGCTATTAACAGTCATTGCTTGTAGCTTTTGGTTCACATGGGGCTTCAAAATAGTGATAACTCTGTTTTCATAATTCTTTCTTAATTTAGTAGATTACGTCTGTAAAGAGAATTTCCGTTAATTGACTGTTTATCCTGAGATAGAGTTCTAACAGGAAAAGGAATAAATGCTTAATTCTTTGTTTTTGTTTACTGTTTCCAAAATAACAAGCTGGTTGTCTACATCCTTCTTTGGTGAGCAATGAGGATTCTTTTTGGTTTAGTGATTTAAAAATTTTAAATTTAATAATAATAATTTAAAAATTATCACTATGATCAAAACTACTAGAGTTCATCAATAAATTTGGTAGAGTTGCAGGATACAAAATTAATATATATATAGATATCAGTTGCATACTATCAACAAACTATCAGAAAGAGAAATTAAGGACCATCCCGTTTGCAATTACATTAAAAATAATAAAATACCTGTAAATAAGCCTGCCTACAGAGGTGGACGACCTGTACTTGGAACTGTCAGAAACTGATGAAAGAAACTGAAGATGACAGAGACAGATGGAGAGATATACCATGTTCTTGGATTGGAAGAATTAATATTGTTAAAGTGAACATACTATTCAAGACAATGAACAGATTCAATGAAGTCCCTATCAAAATACCAATGACAAACTTCCGTGGTATTCCAGTGGTAAAGAATCTGCCTGCCAATGCAGGGGACACGGGTTTTGATCCCTGGTCCAGGAAGATTCCATATGCTGTGGGGCAACTAAGCCACTGCACCACAACTAATGAGCCTGATCTCTGGAATCCACAAGCTGCAACTTCTGAGCCCATGAGCCACAGCTCCCGAAGCCCTCACACCCTAGAGCCAGTGCTCCACAACAAAAGAAGCCACCACAATGACACACCCACACACCACAACTGGAGAGTATTAGCACCCACTCTTCACAACTAGAGAAAGCCCATGCACAGAAATGAAGACCAAGTGCAGGCCCCCTGCCCCCGCAAAAAAATGCCAATGGCATTTGTCACAGAACTAGAATAAATTGGAAGCCCGAAAGGTGCCAAATGATTATTTCTCAAGACTCTAAGCAGTCTTGAGAAAGAATAACAGTTGGAAGAATCAGAATCCCTAATTAAGACTATACTACAAATCATAGCAACCTAAGTGTCCATAAACAGATGAATAAATAAAGAAAATATACATATAGATAGTTCAATTCAGGTCAGTTGCTCAGTCGTGTCCGACTCTTTGCGACCCCATGAACCACAGCACGCCAGGCCTCCCTGTCCATCACCAACCCCCAGAGTCCACCCAAACCCATGTCCATCGAGTCGATGATGCCATCCAACCATCTCATCCTCTGTCGTCCCCTTCTCCTCCTGCCCTCAATCTTTCCCAGCATCAGGGTCTTTTCCAATGAGTCAGCTCTTCGCATCAGGTGGCCAAAGTATTGTAGTTTCAGCCTCAACATCATTCCTTCCAGTGAACACCCAGGACTGATCTCCTTTAGGATGGCCATGAAAAAAGAACAGAGTTTTGCGATTTGCAGCAACATGGATAGACCTGGAGGGCATTATACTACATGGAATAAATCAGACAAAGACAAATACTCTATGATATGTCTTATATGTGGAATCTAAAAAATACAACAAACTAGTGAATTATAACAAAACAAGAAACAGACTCACAGATACAGAGAACAAACTAGTGTTTGCCAGTGGGGAGAATGAATGGGGATATTATGAGGTTAGGGGATTAGGAGGTATAAACTATTATGTGTGATATAGGCTACAAGGGTATAGTGTATAATATGGGGAATATAGCCAATATTTGGAGAAGGCAATGGCACCCCACTCCAGTACTCTTGCCTGGAAAATCCCATGGATGGAGGAGCCTGGTAGGCTGCAGTCCATGGGGTCGCTAAGAGTCGGACACAACTAAGCGACTTCACTTTCATTTTTCACTTTCATGCATTGGAGAAGGAAATGGCAACCCACTCCAGTGTTCTTGCCTGGAGAATCCCAGGGATGGCGGAGCCTGGTGGGCTGCCATCTACGGGGTCGCACAGAGTCGGACACAACTGAAGTGACTTAGCATAGCATAGCCAATATTATTTATAATTATAAATGGAGTATTACCTTTATAAAAAATTGTGAATCACTATATTGTACATCTCCAACTTATATAATGTGTATCAGCTATACTTTGATTAAAATATCATTATGATCTCTTAAATGTATTTGATGAATTATACTCTCATCTTGTTGATACTTGTGCCATTTATCAGTTTATTGACTTTATCTACCTTTCGTTGCTTTGTTTTGTGATAATGGAGTTGGATTCTTAACTGTCTTATTTGCCAGCTGGCCTGATGTTAATTAAGCTTTGTCAGTATTCTAGTTGCTACTGAGTTGCTTATTGTTTCTGGGCCTTTTCCATTGAAAGAGCTTGGAAATTTTTTTAAGGAAAATTACATTATGAATTTATGTTGATAATTTTTGTTCACATTTAAGATTAAAGGTTTTAATTTATTAGATTTTATATTTGTACCACTTTTTACTTACATAAAAAAATACTCCTATGCACAGTAACAGAATTGTTTATCCTATAATAATTTAAAAATAACAATAATATTACTGTAAATACTAAAAGACGCTTACTTGTTTTAAAGTTCTTTAAACATTTAAAATTTGAACTGTTTAAAACTTTATATTTTTAAACTTTAAAAATGTTCTTAGGGTATTCCACTAGGGATGTTCAGAGTAATTATAAGATTTTTCATGTTGTTAAATTTGAGTTCATTAAAATTAACAATTTATGCTCCTCCCTACATCATAGAATTAAAGTCCCATGAGGTATATTTTATTTTATTTATTTATTTATTTAAATTCCTGGGATCCACTTTTAACTGTTTAATAAATTATGCTATGCTATACAATACAGTTTTAAAATTCAGTGACTCAAAGTCATTTAAAGTGATTTTTGAAGTCAGAGTTAGCATGTGTATTTTTTTCATGGTTAAAGAAGTGACCATGTTTTCATTTTATTTTTAATTCGATAATAATTACTTTACAATATTGTGATAATTTCTGCCATATGTCAACATGAATTAGCCATAGGTATACGTATGTCCCCTCCCTCCCACCTTTTTTCCCCAACCCGCCCCTCTAAGGTTGTCACAGCGCACTGACTTTGAGTTCTCTGCATCCTACAGCAAATTCCCACTGGCTATGTTTTTACATATGGTAATGCATGTGTTTCAATGCTACTCTCTCAAATCATCCCACCCTCTCCTTCCCTTGCTGTGTCCAAAAGTCTGTCCTTTATATCTGCATCTCCTTTGCTGCTCTGCAGTAGGATCATCAGTACCATCTTTCTAGATTCCATATATATGCATTCAGTTCAGTTCAGTTAGTCGCTCAGTCGTGTCCGACTCTTTGCGACCCCGTGAATCACATCACGCCAGGCCTCCCTGTCCATCACAAACTCCCGGAGTTCACTCAGACTCATGTCCATCGAGTCAGTGATGCCATCCAGCCATCTCATCCTCTGGCGTCCCCTTCTCCTCCTGCCCCCAATCCCTCCCAGCATCAGTCTTTTCCAATGAGTCAACTCTTCCCATGAGGTGGCCAAAGTACTGGAGTTTCAGCTTCAGCATCATTCCTTCCAAAGAACACTCACGGCTGATCTCCTTTAGAATGGACCGGTTGGATCTCCTTGCAGTCCAAGGGACTCTCAAGAGTCTTCTTCAACACCACAATTCAAAAGCATCAATTCTTCAGCGCTCAGCTTTCTTCACAGTCCAACTCTCACATCCATACATGACCACTGGAAAAACCATAGCCTTGATTAGAGCCCCCCAAAATAAAGTCTCTCACTGTTTCCATTGTTTCCCCATCTATTTGCCATGAAGTGATGGGACCAGATGCCATGATCTTAGTTTTCTGAATGTTGAGTTTTAAGTCATCTCTTTCACTTTCCTCTTTCACTTTCATCAAGAAGCTCTTTGTTTCTTCTTCTCTTTCTGCCATAAGGGTAGTGTCATCTGCATGTTTGAGGTTATTGATATTTCTCAATAATCTCTTTGCTGACCCAGGGATTGAACCTGGGTCTCCTGCATTGCAGGCAGATTACTTACCATCTGAGCCATAGGAAAATGCCTATGGAAAAACATACTCCTGTGTATAAAATTGATGTGCTACATTATACATTATAATGTACAGTACATAGGAATATAGCCATTCTTTTGTAATAACTTTAAATGGAATAAAATCCATAAATATATTGAGTCACTATGCTGTATGCCTGGCAATCTTGATTCCAGCTTTTGCTTCATCCACAATATATATATAGTGTTTAATATATATACAATGTTTAATTCCTGAGAAATGGAAGGAATTCTATCTGGAGAGTCTGCAAATGGTTTGCCTGCATCTGAAATTTATGTTTTGGCCTTGGTGGGTTTGTGGGTACCAACCTGAATATAAATGATTATGCTCTTTAAGTAAAGTCTCAGATAATTACCCAAAGATTTTTTTTTTTAATACAATGTTTTTGGAAAGCTTGAATTTTTTCCATACTTAGTTTCTTGTTCTCATTTTCATTTCTAAATCAACTGTATTTTAAAGTCTGTGTGTGTGTGTGTGGGTGTGTGTAAACCTTCATGTGCTATAATCTCCAAGTTTTAAAAATATGAACAAAAATAAAATTAAGCACAAATTAAGAAGACAGAAATCAATCCAATATATTGCTGAAAAATGTTGAATAGATTAACTTTCGGTTAGAAAGACAGTTATGGATTGGATTTAAAGGATATTCAGCTCTATGCTGTTTGTGTGTCATAAGTATACACAGAGATTGAAAGGTGAAAGGATGGGAAATGCTGTAAAACGTTGATAGTAATAAAAAAGAATTGCTGTTGCTTTAAAAAATAGAATTTGAGGTGAAAAAAAAAATTTTGTTTTCACTGTCATTAATATCTATCTTCCTGTTTATCCTCTAGACCTGATCCAAACACACTTCCACCCCTCACCCCCAAATCAGCTTTAGCTGGTGCCCTAGAGATCTTTGTGTTTAAGACGGGTCAAGTCAATCATCATCTTCCCTGACAGCACTGGATCAGTCATTCTTTGTCTTGAAACATTCTTCTTCCTAGATACTGTTTGCTTAGTTCTCATTCAACTTCATGGAGTCTTTTATTTGCTGCTTCTTTCCCATTTCCCCAGGCTTTGGATGCTTTAGCACTTAATCTTTCAAATTTCTTCTTTCTGATTCTCAGTAACTCTGCAGGTAATAGTATTTAGTTTCATGTTTTTAAATGGCATCCTTATAGTGCTGCTGCTGCTGCTAAGTCACTTCAGTCGTGTCCGACTCTGTGCGACCCCATAGACGGCAGCCCACCAGGCTCCCCTGTCCCTGGGATTCTCCGGGCAAGAACACTGGAGTGGGTTGCCATTTCCTTCTCCAATGCATGAAAGTGAAAAGTGAACGTGAAGTCGATCAGTCGTATCCGACTCTTAGCGACCCCGTGGACTGCAGCCTACCAGGCTCCTCCATCCATGGGATATTCCAGACAAGAGTACTGGAGTGGGGTGCCATTGCCTTCTCCAATCCTTATACTGCTGCTGCTGCTGCTGCTAAGTCGCTTCAGTTGTGTCCGACTCTGTGCGACCCCAGAGACGGCACCCACCAGGCTCCCCCATCCCTGGGATTCTCCAGGCAAGAACACTGGAGTGGTTGCCATTTCCTTCTCCAATGCATAAAAGTGATTATCAAATTTATATGTACAGACTCCATCCTGTATTCTGAATAAATAACTGTGTTTCAGCAGTTTCACTTGGATATTTTATAAACATGTCAAACTTCATATGGTGAAAATTGAAAGTCTGAATTCCCACCCCTTTCCAAGGAATTCTCCCAGACTTCCACATCTCTATGATATGTTAACTGTATCTTTCTAGTTCTACAGGGAAAAAAAAATCTTGATGTTATTTTTGATCTCTTTCTTTTTCAAGCTCTTATTTCTTATTCCTTGGCAGATTATTTCCATTATCCTTTAAAATATATCCAGAAGCTAACCACTTCTCATCTTCACTACTTCTATCACTCTCACAAAAGCTACCATCATTTTACATTGGTTAATTATAATAACTCCTAATCTATCTCCTTCCTTTCATTCCACTTTATAGGGATCCAGAATTGTCTTTTTTATTTCTTTTTTTAAAAGATATCATTTATACTCAGTAAATTTCACTTTATTCATATACAGATTTGGGAATTTTGACAAATACATAGTCTTGTAATTACCAACTACTCAAATTACAGCAAAGTTCTATTACTCTGCTCAAATTCTCCTATGCCTCTTTGTAGCCAACCCCATGCCTAGCCTTTGGCAGCCTGTTTTCTGTTTTCTACTTCTATAATTTCACCTTTACCAGAATACCATATAAATGGAATTGTATTGAGTGTAACCCTTTGTGTCTGGCTTCTTTTATTTACTGTAATGCATTTGAGATTCACCCATATTTTGTGTGTCCTTTTTATTGGTAAGTAATATTCCTTCACATGAATATAAGCAATTTACCATTAGTTGAAGAACATGTGGGTTGTTTTTAATTTTTGGTGATTGTGAATAAAGATGCTATAAATATTTGCTTATAGGTTTTGATAAGATAAGTTTTCATGTCAGTTGGGTAAATACTTGGAGTGGGATTGCTGGATCATGCGGTAAGTGTTTTTAACTTTATAAGAAACTGTCTAATGGTTTTCCAAAGTGGCTATGTCACTTTGCATCCCCACCAGTAATGTATGAGGGTTCCCATTGCTCCATGTCTTCACCAGCAGTTTGTATTGCAAAGTTTTAAAATATTTTTCCCTTTCTATTAGGTATGTAGTAGTGTCTCATTTTGGAGAAGGCAATGGCACCCCACTCCAGTACTTTTGCCTGGAGGATCCCGTGGATGGAGGAGCCTGGTGGGCTGCAGTCCATGGGGTCGCTAGAGTCGGACACGACTGAGCGACTTCACTTTGACTTTTCACTTTCACGCATTGGAGAAGGAAATGGCAACCCACTCCAGTGTTCTTGCCTGGAGAATCCCAGGGATGGGGAAGCCTGGTGCGCTGCCATCTCTGGGGTCGCACAGAGTCGGACATGACTGAAGCGACCTAGCAGCAGCAGCAGTGTCTCATTTTGACTAACAGTGCTGAGCATTTTTTTTTTTTTTTTTGCTATTGGTATATCTTTGGTGAAGTGATTGCTCAAGTATTTTGAGATTTTTTTTTTTTTTTTTAGTTGTTTCCTTGCTGAGCTTTCAGAGTTCTTTATTCTAATCCAAGTCTTTATTCAGTTCAGTTCAGTTCAGTTCAGTCGCTCAGTCGTGTCTGACTCTTTGCGACCCCATGAATTGCAGCACGCCAGGCCTCCCTGTCCATCATCAACTCCCAGAGTTCACTCAAACGCATGTCCATCGAGTCGGTGATGCCATCTAGCCCTCTCATCCTCTGGCGTCCCCTTCTCCTCCTGCCCCCAATCCCTCCCAGCATCAGAGTCTTTTCCAATGAGTCAACTCTTCGCATGAGGTGGCCAAAGTACTGGAGTTTCAGCTTAAGCATCATTCCTTCCAAAGAACACCCAGGACTGATCTCCTTTAGAATGGACTGGTTGGATCTCCTTGTAGTCCAAGGGACTCTCAAGAGTCTTCTCCAACACCACAGTTCAAAAGCATCAATTCTTCGGCGCTCAGCTTTCTTCACAGTCCAACTCTTACATCCATACATGACTACTGGAAAAACCATAGCCTTGACTAGACGGACCTTTGTTGGCAAAATAATATCCCTGCTTTTGAATATGCTATCTAGGTTGGTCATAACTTTCCTTCCAAGGAGTAAGTGTCTTTTGATTCCTATGTAATTTTCACATATCTTCCCCCAATATAAAGATTTATCTTTTCATTTCTTAAGAATGCCTATTGGGAGTTCCTTGGTGGTCTAGTGGTTAGGATCTAGGACTTTCTCTGTTGTGGCCTGGTTTAATCTCTGGTTGGAGAACTGTGATCTTGCAAAAACTGTGTGGTGTGGCCAAAAAAAGAGCACCTTTTGAAGAGCAGAACTTTTTTCTTTTTTGGTTGTGTTGGGCCTTTGTTGCAGTGCAAGGGGGTTTTTTCTAGTTGCGGCGCACAGGCTCTATAGTTGCAGTGCACGGATTTAGTTGCTCTGTGGTATCTTAATTCCTTGACCAGGGATTGAACCCACATCCCCTACATTGGAAGACAAATTCTTAACCATTGGACCACCAGGGAAGTCCTTATAACTGTAATCTTAAAAATCAATATGTGCCGTCCGCTTTTTTTCTCTTTTTATTTCCAAAATATTTTGACTATTCTAGTTTCCTTGCATTTTCACATAAATTATAAAAATAGCTTATCGATGTCTATAAAAACTCCAACTACTATTTTGATTGGAACTGCACTGAATCTACAGTTTAGGACGAATTATAATATTTTAACAGAATTGAATCTTCCAGTCTATGAATATGGTATACTTCTTTTAAGTATTTGTTTGTTCTTCAGTGTCTTATGGTTTTTGTTGTATTTTGTACACATTTTGTTACCTATGTCCCTAAGTATATTATGATTTTGGTGTTGCTATAAATGGTGCTTTAAAATTTTTATTATCTATTGTTTATTGCTAGTATATAGAAATAGGATAGATTTTTTTCATATTATTCTTTGTGATGTTAATTTTAAGTGTCAGCTTAACTGAATCAGAGGATACCCGGATGTCTGGTTAGACATTGTTTCTGGGTGTCTCTGACGCTTTTTCTACATGAGATAAGTATCTGAATTTTTGGGCATGGTAGATTGCCATCCTCAGTATGGGTGGACATCATCGAATCCACTGAAGGTCTGAATAGAACAAAAATGTGGAGGAAGGAGGAATTTGCTCCTTTTTTGCTGTCTCATTGACCTGGGACGTCTCGTCTCATCTCAGACTGGTATTTATATCATCAACTTCCCTAGGTCTCAGGCCTTTGGACTCAGAGCTGAATTACATCACAGGCTTTTCTAAGTTTCCAGCTTATAGATGACAGATTGTGAGATTTCTCATCCTCCATAATCTTGTAAGCCAATTCCTCATATTAAATCTTCTTTTCTATCCTGTTGGTTCCTTTACTCTGGAGAATCCTGACTAATACAGCTGTGTATCCTGTGATATTGATAAACTTACCAGTAATAGTTCTAGTAGCTTTTTCTGTAGATTCTTTGATATATTTTACATTGATCGATTTCTGCATAGATAGTCATGTTGTCTGTGAATAGCTGCAGTTCATTTCTTATTTTATATACTTTCATTTATTGTCTTATTACATTGATTGGGACCTCCAACATGATGTTGAATAGAAGTTATAAGACATCCTTGCATTGTTTCTGATTTTAGGAGGAAAGCATTCAGTCTTTCACCATTAAGTATGATATTAGTTGTAGATTTTATTTCTAGTGTACTGAGAGTTTTTAAAACATTCTTATTTATTTTATTTGGAGGCTAATTACTTTACAGTATTGTGGTGGTTTATGCCATACATTGACATGAATCAGCTATGGGTGTACATGTGTCCCTCATCCTGAATTGCCCCCTCACCTCCCTCCCCATCCCATCCTTCTGGGTTGTCCCAGTGCACTGGCTTCAAGTGCCCTGTTTCATGCATTGAACTTGGACTGGTGATCTGTTTCACATATGGTAGTATACATGTTTCAATACTATTCTCCTGAGAGTTTTTAATCATGAATGGATGCTGATTTTTGGGGGGGGGGGATTTTTTTTTCTGGGTCTTTTGAAATGATTACATGTTTGTCTTAATTAGCTTATTTGTATTGTGAATTGCATTGAATTATTTTCAAATAATGAGCCCAGGATAAACCTTATTTGACTGTGACATATTACCCTTTTTATACACTGTTAGATTCCATTTCCTTTTTTTTTAGCGGAATGAAGAATATTGGTTTTTCTTGGATTATCTTTGCTTGATTTTGGTATCAGGGAATACTGCCTTATAAATGAGTTAGTAAGCATTCCCTCCTCTTCTGTGTTTTGGAAGAGTTTGTATACAATTGTTATTATTGATTCCTTATAGGAGTGGTAGAATTTGCCAGTGAAGTCATCTGGGTCTGGGATTGTTGGAATGTTTTTAACTACTAATTAATTTTTTAAAGAGACATGGGCCTATTTAGGTAATCTAGGTTTTCTTGAGTGAACTTTTGTAGTTTATATATTAAAGAGTTTGTCTATTTTGGGGTGTGTTTTTAGTAATATTCCTTTTTTATTCTTTCAATGTTTGTAGGGTCTTTAGAGATACAGGCATACCTCAGAAATATTTTGTATTTGGTTCCAGACCACCATAATAAAGTAAATACCACAGTGAAGCAAGTCACATGAATTTTTGGTTTTACAGTCTGTATACAGCATGTGTACACTATACTGTGGTCTATTAAGTGTGCAATAGCATTATGTCTAAAATTAAAATGAGCATATCTTAATTTAAAAGTATTTTATTGCTTAAAAAAATGATAACCATCATCAGAGCCTTCAGTAAGTTGTAACAGTCCTTTTCCTGGTGGAGGGCCTCGCCTCAGTGTTGATGGCTGTTGACTGATCAGGGTTGTGGTTGCTGAAAGTTGGGGTGGCTGTGGCAGTTTCTTAAAATAAGAGAACTATCAAGTCCACTGAATTGGTTGACTCTTCATTTCATGAACAATTTCTCTGTGACATTTAATGCTGTTTGATAGCATTTTACCCACAGTAGATCTTCTTTCAAAATTGAAGTCAGTCCTCTCAACCCTGCCACTGCTTTAGCAACTAAGTTTATACAGTATTCTAAATTCTTTGTTGTCATTTCTACATTCTTCACTGCATCTTCATTAGGAATAAGTAGATCTCATCTTAAGAAACCACTTTCTTATGAGATTACAGCAGTTTAGTCTCATCTTCAGTCTCCACTTCTAATTCTAGTTCTCTTGCTATTCCCACTGGTTGGGACTACACTTTGAAAATTAGTACTTTAGCCTAATCCTTGAAATATCAGTCTTCTTTGATAAACTTTTAGCAGAAATTGTATGGTAGACGATCACAATTGATGTTCCCAAAGAGCAGATGGCCTGGTCTTCTGTGTTTTAAAGCTTTTTTGAGGTATAATTTACACAAAATTAACTCACTTTAAGTGTATAGTGTGATTAATGTCAGTAAATTTGTATATTTGTACACCAGTGCCATAATTTAGTTGTTTAGTTTCTGTTTTTAAATTTATTTAACTGTGCTGGGTCTTAGTTGCAGCATGTGGGATCTAGTTCCCTGACCAGGTATCAAACCCAGGCCCCGTGCATTAGGAATATGGAGTCTTAACTGCTGGGTCACCAGGAAAGTCCCCCATAATTATTTTTAAATTGCATCATGCTAAAAGTTCCCTCACAATCATTTGCAGTCAATGTCAGCACTCAGTTTCAGTCTGATGTAACCAGTGATCTGCTTTCTGTCTTTATGTTTTTGCACTTCCTAGAAATTTCATATAAATGGAATATATATGTAGTCAATGTGTCTGGCTTCTTTCAATTAATATAATATTTTTGACATTAATCCATGTTGTTGCTTATGTTGATACATCTCTCCTTCTTGTAAGGTGTAGTGTTCTATAGTATGGACATACTTCATTTTGTTTATCCATTTGGAAATAGGTGTATATTTGTTTTCTTTTTCCACTTTTGGCTATTATGGAAAATGCTATTTTGAACATTCACATATAAGAGATGGCCCATGATTTTAATTAAAAAGAAGTCATAATATCTAAATGATATTCATATGTCATCTTTGTATTTTATAAAAAATACTTTTAATGTATTCTTATTTCCTAACTACTTATATTTCTAGTAATATAATTTTTGTACTGAATATATTTATGTACTTGCAATTTTCTTAACTATTTTTGGTAATTTTTTTGTGAAAATATTATAAATTGGTAAATGATACACTACACAAATTTTGTAAAATGTTTCTTTTGAGATAACAAAAAGTACTCTATAGATCTTAATCTTCATAAAACTGGTATATCTGCTCTTGGTGATGGGTCAAATTCAGACTGAATTAAACCTGGGATAAAATAAATGTAAAACTGAAATAAAACTTTAACTTTTTAATATGAAAATGTTCAGATAAAGATAAAAGCAGAGAATAAAAGCAGAGAGAACTGTTAATGAACTCCCATGTACTTATCTTGGGCTTCCCCTTGTGGCTCAGCCGTGAAAAATCAGCCTGCAATGCAGGAGACACAGGAGACTCAGGTTCAATCCCCTGGATCGGGAAGATCCCCTGGAGAAGGAAATGGCAACCTACTTCAGTATTCTTGCCTGGAGAATCCCATGGACAGAGGAGCATGGAGGGCTATAGTCCATGATATATGGACTCTCTCTTTGAGAGAGTTGGACAGGACTGAAGCACCTGAACATGTTTACTGATGTTATCACTGAGTTTAGATGTTATCAGCCTGATCTATTCATCATAAAGTTTCCCTTAATTTTTTTTCCCCCAAGGCTTTTGTTGCTAGAGCAGTTTTAGGCTCATGGCAAAATTTAGAGGAGGGTACAGAGACTTCACATTTACACCCTGACCCTAGCTTACTAGCTATTACCCATCTGGTGAAAGAGGTTGCCTCCTCAGAGCAACAGCCCACATCACAGTGGTACGTTTGTTACTATTGATGAGCCTACGTTCACGCATCATAATCAGCAAAAGTCCATAGTTACATTAGCATTTACTTTTTTTTTTTTTTAGTTTCTGTTTTTCTTATTCTTTTAAAAGTTTTTAATTTATTTTTGGCTGTTCTGGCCCTTTGTTGCTGTGTGTGAGCTTTCTGTATTTGCAGTGAGTGGGGCCTACTCTAGTTGTTGTGTGAGGGCTTCTCATTATGGTGGCTTCTCTTGTTGCTGAACATGAGCCCTAGGCATGTGGGCTTCAGTAGTTGCCGCGTGTGGGCTCAGTAGTTGTAGCTCCTGGGCTTAGTTGCTCTGTGACATGTGGAATCTTCCCAGACCAGATATCAAACCCGTGTACCCTGCATTGGTATGAGGATTCCCTGGACCACCAGGGAAGTCCCAGCATTTACTCTTGGTATTGTATATCCTGTTGATTTGGATAAATGTATAATGAGATGTAGTCATCATTATAGTGTCATATATAGCATTTATTTATCCATTTACCTACTGAACGACATCTGGTTGCTTCCAAGTTTGGGCAGTTATAAATAATACTGCTTTAAATATCCATGTGCAGATTTTTGTGTGGACGAAAGTTTTCAGCTCCTTTGGGTAAGTACCAAGGAGGGTGACTGCTTGATGGTATGTAAGAGTATGTTTAGTTTTGTAAGAAACTTCCAAACTGTCTTCCAAAGTGGCTGTACCATTTTTCATTTCTACAGTACCACCGTGAATGAGAGTTTCTGTTACTTCATATTCTCATCCGCATTTGTTAGTGTTGTCAGTGTTCTGGGTTTTGGCCAGTCTAATAGATGTGTTGCACAATCTCATTGTTGTCTTACTTTGCAGTTCCCTGATGATATCTGATGTGGAGTATCTCCGTGTGCTTTTTGCCATCTATATATCTTCTTTGGTAAGGCGTCTGTTAGGTCTCTGGCCCATTTTCTAATCAGGTTTTTGTTGTTATTGTTGTTGAATTTTGACAATCCTTTGTATATCTTGGATAATAGTCCTTTATCGTATGTGTGTTTTACAAATACTGTTTGACATTCTGTGGCTCGTCTTTTTATTCTCTTCAAAGTGTTGTTCTCAAAGCCGAAGTTTTTCCTTTTACAGAAGTTAGTATAACAATTATTTCTTTCATGGGTCGTTAAATCTCTCCTCAGCATTTTACCAAATGATTTTAGCAGGTATTGATGAATATTTTCCTGATCCTCTATTTCACTAAAGTTGCAAAATAGTCAACTTCTAATTTTGTTATTCCTTTTATGTTTCTTAACCTAGAATTCTGTAAGGAAGAATTTTTTCTTTTAATTAACTCTTTATTTACTCTGGAATTCAATTTACAAAAAAGGTTAAATTCTTTTTTCTTTTCTTGTATTCTGTTGATCGTTTTCAGAATAATGAGTTGGTGCCATAGCAGCCTAGAAATTTGATTAAGTTTTAAAGTAACCATTATGAACTCATGGGGTCTGTTTATTTGATGTTCTTAGGCCAATTCGGTCATTGTTTTGACTGGCAGTGTCTCCTAAAGTTTGCTGCTATGTCTTCATGAACCATGCTAATATTTTCATTTTTAACTTCATTGCTTTCTGGCTCAAGATTTCCTAGGCTTTTATAATACTTTGTGCTTCAGACTTTTTTTTTTTTTTTTTTTTTTAAAGGAGACTGATCAGTGGGAAGTGGAATTTAGAAGCCATAATCTAGATGCCAGGACACTTAGGATTTCTGGGTTGTTACTGCTCCTAGATCTTTGAATATTTCTTTTACAAGGGCACTGGATTTACCATATTTTTCAGTGTATGCTCCCACTTTTAACCCCTGAGATTGTGTATCATCTTACCATACAGAAAAATACCATTAACACAATTCAGTTAAGTTTTTCAGTCATTGGATGGGGATATACTTTTTCCTAGGTACAGTTGTAGATCCTGGTGTACATATATAGATTGTGGCCCTTGTTTTCATGGAAACACTTGAGATTTACTGCTAGCATTTAATGGAAGATATATAAGAAAATAAATTTCAATTTAACAAATCTAAAAATAGATGGATAAAAATGCAGAGGTGGCACAAAAAATAATTGATTAATGGTTAATTCTGTTGGCAGAAGATGTTTGAACAATGCTACACATTCCCAGAGAAAGTACTCAGGATTTGTGCTGGATTTTAAAGGAATGATGTGAGTCTAATTGGGTGTAAAAAGATGAGGGAAAGGGACTTTTAGATACAGGAAAAAGCATATGAAAAGATATGACACAAGAAAACAAGAACAACAGAAAATAGGAATAACAAGTAGGTTGCTATTTGGGGCATCAAGACTGAAATGGAGAATGACAATAGAAGCAAAACTGAAGCACAATCAGGAGAGTATTATATGCCATGCTAAAGAGCCTATGCCTCTCCTAGAGGCAATGGGGAAAACCTGAAATTTTTTAAGTAGAAATGTGAAATGACCTGATTTGCTCCTTAGAATAATTATTCTAATATTTCTAATTATTTAATTAGAAATTATTTCTAATTAGAATCTAATTATTCTAATAATAGAATAGGACTAGGAAGGAAAATACCAAGATAGTGAGACTAGGTAACAGAGTGGGTTAGTTCCCTTTTGAGTTTACAAACTTGTGTCTAAATAGTACTTGGAATGTATTAGGTACTCAGTAATATTTGTTGAGTGAACAAAAGTTTATTGTATGAATCAAAAGAAGTTGGTAAGTCTGAAGAAAAACCACGTAGAAATTGAGCCTGCAGTTTTGACACTTTAACTTGATTTGTTTGCTTGCTTACTTAGTGTTTTACCTTAAGATTTTCACAAACTAATTAATAAAAGCAACCCAACAGAAAAATAATCAAAAGGATATGAATGGCAAGCTCACACAAGGGAAATCTGAGTACTGACTATATAAAAATATGCTCAACTTCACTAGTAACCAAAGAAATGCGAATACCTTTTAAATCCCATGAGATGGAAAAGTATTTAAAAGTCTAAGCAAAACCTAGCCTTGACCAGGATAACTGCTAATCAAAGTATGAATGGGTGAAACCACTATAGAAAGCAGGCTGGCAAACAATATTTAGTAAACCAGATGGTGCACATTGCACTTGACTCAGTATTTCCATTTCAGATATAAACCGTAGAGAAATACTCATACCTGTACAGAGACATGTTCAGCAATGTTCACTGCAGCACTATTGATTATACCAAAAATGTAAAAACACTGTCTCCAGGAGAATGAATAAATTATAATATTTGTATACAACATGATATTCTGCAGTGTAAATGAATAAACCAAAGCTATATGAATAGAACTTGAATAATGGTCACAAACAAAATATTGACTGAAAAAGCCTGCAAAATGATATTATACTGTGATGCCATTTATATCAAGTCAATTATGCAAAATAATATTATTACATATATAGAGTAATAGATAAAAATATCAAATTTAAGAGCCTGGTTATCTCTGAGGAGGAAAAGCAAAATGGGATTAGGAAAGGTTATTAGGCATATTTTTCTTTTAAAAAAAAGTTTGAAACGAAGCAAAATTAAAATTTAGTTATCTAGATGATGTGTAGACAAGTGTTTTTTTGTTTTTAAATTCTTTCTTGTATATTTGAAATATTTCTAATGAAAAAAGTACTCTGAGAATAGAGAATTTGAGAATAGAGAATTTCAGAATTATCCTTGTTCTCAGTAATAAAATAATTTTTCTAGCACTGAAATACTTTTAACAGCTTTTTTTTTTTTTTTTTTTGCAGATTTGACTGATGAATTAGCTCAGAAGCTGTTTGATGTTTCAGAAGTATCTTCAGCAACAATGGCCCATTCATTGCCCACAGCAGTTCCAGAATCTCCCAGAATTTACCCTGCAAGGACACCCAAGACACCGCGAACACCTCGATTACAAGATCCAAATAAAACACCAAGATTTTATCCTGTTAAAGAACCCAAAGCCATTGATGTAAAGGTACACAGAACACCAAAAATATAAAGCCTACATTTTGTATACTTCACCATTACAAAATGAGACTTTTTTAGTTTCTATCACAATAAAAAATTGTATTTTAAGTTGCAGGAATTCGTTAAAAAAATGATATTTTACCATAGTGATGTCTTCTCAGGATAAGGAATAACTTCTTTACAGTCAGATCAGTTCAGTCGCTCAGTCGTGTCTGACTCTGCGACCCCATGAATCGCAGCACGCCAGGCCTCCCTGTCCATCACCAACTCCCAGAGTTCACTCAGACTCAACGTCCATCGAGTCAGTGATGCCATCCGACCATCTCATCCTCTGGCGTCCCCTTCTCCTCCTGCCCCCAATCCCTCCCAGCATCAGAGTCTTTTCCAATGAGTCAACTCTTCGCATGAGGTGGCCAAAGTACTGGAGTTTCAGCTTCAGCATCATTCCTTCCAAAGAAACCCCAGGGCTGATCTCCTTCAGAATGGACTGGTTGGATCTCCTTGCAGTCCAAGGGACTCTCAAGAGTCTTCTCCAACACCACAGTTCAAAAGCATCAATTCTTCGGTCCTCAGCCTTCTTCACAGTCCAACTCTCACATCCATACATGACCACAGGAAAAACCATAGCCTTGACTAGACGGACTTTTGTTGGCAAAGTAATGTCTCTGCTTTTGAATATGGTATCTAGGTTGGTCATAACTTTCCTTCCAAGGAGTAAGCGTCTTTTAATTTCATGGATAGTGTTAATTAAAGATGATCAGAAGGTGTAATAAAGAATCATTTTAAGCTGTGTTTTATTTAATCCTTGTGTTGAAACCTTAGCCTTGCTAAGTTTTGTAACTTGTGTGTGAGATGTTTGAGTTTTGTGACTTCATATGATTTCATAATGTGTCATCCACAGTATGAAAATGTTTGAGTTGGTTTATAGTCAGAGGGTTTTAATTTACTTGTGAGGTTCACACTACTGAAAGTAATTGCAATGTTTGACTTCTTTTTCCTTAGAGTCCAAGAAAGAGAAAAACAAGACATAGTACAAATCCCCCTCTAGAGTGTCATGTTGGTTGGGTAATGGACTCCAGAGATCACGGGCCAAGAACATCCTCTGTCAGGTACTGTATCTGTCGAACATTGCTTTGTTCTTGATTTTAAGTTCACTGGAAACAGTTACTAATTAGATATTTGGGAACATTTAAAAATTGATACGTTAGCAAATTATAGAACAATGAAAATAGTAAAAAGAAGCCAAAGAAGAGGAAATAAGTGGGACATTTTTACAATAAGTATGTTAAGGAATAATTCAGTAGGATAGGTTATTTTTCCCCTTTTGAAGTAATTTCCACAAATGTGTACTCTTAGATTAATAATATTTAGGTCTATTAAAGTTATTATCTTTGGAAAGATTCCAGATATTTTGTGGCATAGTAGGTTCTTAGTGAGTTAATGTGCTAAACAATCTGCTCAAACTATGTAAAGAATATGGAAATAAAACACATTAATATTTTAGAGTTTTTCCTTTGGGGAAAAATAGATTAGCTGATTATTTTTCTTTTAGCTTTAATTTTACAAAAGACTATTATTTATCTCAAAAGAGATGACAGAGCAAACTTTTACTATGCCTGTTAAGTACATTATAAAAATATGGTTATGCTATGTCCTGTACAGAGGTGAGTTACTTTTGCTTTGTGTTTCTTGAAAACCTGTCTTGCGTTTGAATAGATATTTTCAGAATAATTATACTTTCTAATTGGAAAATGAGTTTTAGGAAAAGAAGTCTTTTTTGATTACTATAACAGAAGAATTAGCTTTATTCAAAGAAAAACTAGAGAGTTTATCATGATCTGAAAATCTCCAAGTATTTTTTTCCAGGGATATTCATGTGGTACTTTTCCTTTTGTTCTCATTAGATATATTTTCCTTAAAAGATAAAATGTCTATATGCTCTTCTTGCACATCTGTTGTCTGCTGCTGGTGCTGCTGCTGCTAAGTCGCTTCAGTCGTGTCCGACTCTGTGCGACCCCATAGACGGCAGCCCACCAGGCTCCCCCGTCCCTGGGATTCTCCAGGCAAGAACACTGGAGTGGGTTGCCATTTCCTTCTCCAATGCATGAAAGTGAAAAGTGAAAGTGAAGTCGCTCAGTCGTGTCCGACCCTCAGCGACCCCATGGACTGCAGCCTACGAGGCTCCTCTGTCCATGGGATTTTCCAGGCAAGAGTACTGGAGTCTACTTTCAGTTATTTTGTATTCTAAGTCATTTTCAGAGTTTGTTTCTTTAATTATTATTTTTTTTTGGAGGAGTATGTTTAGAGATCAGTAGATAATGATGAAAAATGTTGCACTGATACATAGCAGAGAAGACGATATAATAGTCCCTGCCTTTACAGACCTTAATTCAGAGATGACAGACAAGTATGTAATTACTATAATGAGAGGTGAATTTTTTTAATTGACTTACCTTGTAGAGTTTTAGTTACAAGCAAAATTGAGTGGAAAGTACAGAGTTCCCTTATACCTTTTGCATCCCCTGCCTCCCTCACCACAACCTTCCCCACTATAAACATTCATATCTTTTTAAAAAATTTATGTATTTTTAATTGAAGGATTATTTAATTGCTTTAACATATCTTTGGACCATCTACGTTAATGTAAGTATTGATTGGATTTAAATCTGTCATCTTATATTCTATTTGTCTCATCTATTCTTTGTTCTTTTTTCCTACTTTCTTTTGGATCAGCTTAGTTTTTGTAATGATTCTGTTTTATCTCTACTATTGGCTTGTTGTATCTCGGTTTATTGTGTACATTGTAACATATAATCTCCTTTTAAATGATACATCATTACATGTATAGGATAAGAACCTTACTAAAGTTCCATCTCCTCCCATCCTTTGTTATTATTATTTTTTAGACAATTAGGTTTTAAAGCAATTAACAGGAAAAAAGAAGTTTTCAAAATATTCTCATTTTTACCATTTACAATGCTCTTCATTTCTTAAATATTTCTTGTGCAGATATTTTGGCAATGAATTCTGTTAGCTTTCATTTAACAAGAAATGTTTAATAAAAAATTGAATTTAAAAGTAAAGCTGAAAGAAATTGAATGTTTAATTCATTTAAAATAACAATGATAAATATTCTATATTAACATAAATAAACATTTTTATGAAATATAGTTCTCAAAAAATTCCTGAATAGAGTAGTATTTGTCTTAAAGTTTTACATATTTTTTAATGTTTTGTTTTATATGAGATAACTGGATTCTCATATGTTTCTATATTGTCTTGTCATTTGTGGGGTTTTTTTGTTGTTGAAATAGAATAATAAACTCTGGGGAAGGGAGACATGTTTTAATAGCCTTTTCAGATAATTGAAATTTATTCTTCTTGATATTATCCAAAGTAGGTATTCTTCTTTGATGTTATTCAAAGTTGAACAAGTGGTAGTTTTTTAGAAGTTAGTTGCAATGTGGAATCTGAAACCATATGTCAATGACTTTCTTATACTCAGTGAAGTTTTCATACTCTGTTACATTAAAAGCCACTGGACTTCTTCCACTTTGAATGGCTCTTTTGTCATGCATGCTTTTGTAACATCATGAATCATTGGTCACCTGGTAAACTTGATTAACTTAGTTATGCAGACTTCTAAATGATGAAATATCTCAAAATACAATTTCAAAATAATCACATTTTAAAAAGTAACCCCTGAGGAGGAGGAGGAGGAAAAGAGGAGGGGGAAGAGGAAGAAAGAGAAAAGAGAGAAGAAAGAGAGAAGGAAACACCATGAATGTCCAACAATAGGGCACCAGTTACACATATTGCTTGCCACAGATACAAAAAAGAACTCTGCAACCATTAAAAAGTTATTTCTGACTAGCTTACAGTGTTTTCTTAAGAGGACCCCTAGATAAAATACAACCAACACAGAATGAATGAGTATATCACACGTGCCTGACACACAGCGTTAAATATGTGATGGAGAGAGGAAGGCCAGCTGGTGGGCAGGCACTGAGGAGTACACACAGTTCTGGATGTTTATTGAAACAAGGCCTCAAAACTGCAAGTGCAGAAGGAAGATTCTCAAATCTCATGATAGAGAGCCCGTGAGGGCCGTAGCATCTATCAAAGGTGATGTTGAAACCCCCACCAGGTGGAAGAAGTTAACTGTGTGCTGCCCATAAGTGTAGATACCCCATACCCATTGGAACCAAAATTAACTCCTGATACCTCACCACCAACCAGTTAGCAGAATGAGAACTAGCTGATCATGTACCCCACAATCCCCCACCCTCACCTTTTTTTGTTGTTATTGTTGAAGTATAGTCAGTTCACAGTATTGTGGCAGTCTCTGCTGTGCGGCAAAGTGACTCAATTGCACATATATATGTGCTGCTGTGCTGTGCACAGTTGTCGTGTGCTACTCTTTGCGACCCTGTGGTCTGTAGCCTGTCAGGCTCCTCTGTCCCTGGAATTTCCCAGGCAAGAACACTGGAGTGGATTACCATTTCCTCCTCAAGGGGATCTTCCTGACCCAGGGATCGCGTCTCCTGCATTGTCAGGGAGATTCTTTACCATTAAGTCACCTGGGAAGCCTGTTATACATTCTTTTTTTTTTTTTTCATATTTTCCCTTATGGTTTATCCCAAGCAATTGGATATAGTTCCCTGTGCTATACAGTAGGACCTTGTTGTTTATCCATTTTAAGTGTAATAGTGTGCGTATACCAACCCCAAACTCCCAGACCATCCCTCTCGCTCCCTCCTTCTACCTTGGTAACCACGTATCTGATCTTGGTCTGCCTCACCCTGTCTTTAAAAACCTTTCCCTGAAAGCCAAAGGGGAGTTCAGGTCTTTGAAGCATTAACTTCCTGCATGCCTTGCTTGGTGCCTTAAACACACTAAGGAGAGTAATGTCAGGCAGATAACAGAGTGGGAAGGAATGGGTAGGTATCTGTCTCACCACTTAAACAACAATTATATTTTCAGAAATTGTCTGTATTGACAGTTTTGGAACTTTACAGTCTTTTTAAACACTTAAAGCTTCCAGAGGAAAGCATGTTGGGTAAATTGTCAATATTGGTTGATGTCAGCCTTTTGTGTAGTAGCAGCTGTCTATCTTCCACCACCCCCAGTCCTATGACCAGCATTTGGGAAGATGGCAACCCCCACTCTGGTATGGCTTGCTGGATCCAAAATAGGCAATGAAGACCTTGTCCTTCAAATATTGGAGTTTGTATTTCGACTGCTAACTGCCTCTGATCAACAAAGTACAGACAGAGTCTGGTGGCCATTGTTTCATCCATGAATGTCTTTTTTTGTTTTTGTTTTGACATTCAAAAGCAACCACTAAAGAGGGAAATTTAGAAAACTATCACCCATGCCCAAGAAAAGATGTAGACTCAGAAAAAGATCTAAGAGACTTTAAGCTTTCACCTCAGACTTATCTCAGCACAGAATTACCCTACAACAATTGAGGAAAAAAACAAACAAAACAGCAAACGCTGGGCAAGAGGGAGAATTTGATTTCCAGAGTTACCACAGTATAAGATTCAAATTTTCATTGTTAACAAAAAAATCACAAGGCTTACAAAGAAATAAAATATGTCCGTTTGAAGGAATAAAATTAATTGATGAAAAATGTACCTAATGAAGCTCCCATTCCCATTTTTCTTAATCAGAGTCTTTAAAACTAAAGAGTTAAATAAAGGAAGATATAGACAAAAGATAGCAAAGCAGTGTATGAAGAAAACAAGATTATCGAGAGAGAGAAATTATATAAAGGAACCAGAAAGGAATCTGCAGCTAAAAATACAGTAACTAAAATGAAAAATATACCAGGGGGTTCAAAAGTAGCTTTCATCAAACAGAAAGAAAAGAATAAGCAGACTTAAAGATGGAACAGTTTAAATTATCAAATCTGAGGAACAAAAAGAATGAAGAAAAGTCAAGCAGTATCTAAGGAATCTGTCAGATACATGAACTAGACCAGTACACACACTGTGGGAATTTCAGAAGGAAAAGAGAAAGGGGGCAAGAAGAATATTTGAAAGAATAGTGGCTCCCAACTTGATGGAATACATGAATCTACAGATCTGATAAGCTTAATGAACTTGAAGTAGGATAAACCAGAAGAGACTAACTTCAAGACACTTTATAATCACACTATTGAAAACCAAAGACAAAGAGAAAATCCTGAAAGCAGCACAAGAGAAGATACTCATCATATACAAGGGATCCTTAGTAAACGTATCAGCCAATTTCTCAGCAGAATCCTTGTAGGCCAAAAGCCAGTAAACTGATATATTCAAAGTGCAGGGGGGAAAAACCTGTCAACTAAGAATTCATTATCTGGCAACACTGCGCTTCAAATTTGAGAGACAGAGATAAAGCCTGAAGGGAGCAAAAAAGAAACAAAAGATACATTGATTTAGAAAAAAGGAATAAAACTGTCTTTGCTCACAGATGACATTATTGTTTATGTAGAAAGTCATAAATAATCAGGTTACATGGTTAATATACAAATGTGAATCACTTCCCTATGTACCAGCAATGAACTGGTAGAATTTGAAATTAAGGGCAAAATACTATTTGCATTATCACCCTGCCCAAAATATGTACAAGATCTATATGAAGAAAAGTATAAAACTGATAAGAGGAATTAAAAAAAAAAACTAAATAAATGGAGTTATATTCCATGTTCATGGATAGAAAGAGTACTGTTAAGATGTCAGTTCTTCCCAACTAGATCTACATATTCAAAACAATTCCAATAAAAAAATCCTAGGAAGTTATTTTGTGGATTTTAACAAACTGATTCTTAAAGTTTTTGTGGAGAAGCAAAAGACCCAGAATAGCCAACATGATATTTAAAAAGAACAAAGTTGGAAAATTGATAGTACCTGGCTTCAAGACTTACTGTAAAACTACAGTGATCAAAACAGTGTGATATTGGTGAAAAATTAGATAAATATATGAATGGAACAAACTAGAGAGCCCAGAAATAGATCCACATAAATAAAGTCAAATGGTCTTTGACAAAGGAGCAAAGGCAATACAGTGGAGCAAAGATAATCTTTTTAACTAATGGTGCTTAGCACAATTGGACATTCATATGTTAAAAAGTCTAAACATTGATCTTATATGCTTCTCAAAAACTAACTCAAAGTGGATCAGAGACCTCACAAAACTATAAAACTCCTTGAAGATAACAGGAGAAAATCTACGATCCTGGGTTGGTTGTTGACTTTTTAGATATGATGCCAAAAGTGAAGTTTGTGAAGGAAGAAATCAAGAAGCTGGACTTAATAAAAGTGGAAAACTTTCGCTCTATGAGTGACACTGCCAAGAGAATGAAAAGACATGCCACAGAGTGGCAGAAAATATTTATAAAAGACACATCTGAGAAAGGACTATTGTCCGTGATATACAATAAAACTCAACAATAAAGCTCTTAAAGAACTCTTAAAACTCAATAGTAAAACAAAACAAAACAAAAAATTAAAAAGCACCTGTTATAAAATTGGCCAAAGACCTAACAGACACCTCACCAAATAAGATATACAAATGGCAAATAAGCACATGAAGATACTCCATCCACATCGTATATTATCAGGGAATTGGAAAAGTGAGACAGCAATGAGATTGTACAACACACCTGTTAGAATGGCCAAATCCAGAACACTGACATCACTAATAAATGTTGGTGAGAATATGGATTAACAGGAACTCTCATTCACTGGCAATAGTTTGGAATCTAAAATGGTACAGCCATTTGGAAGATAGTTTGGAAGTTTCTTACAAAACTAAACATACTCTTACATACCATCTAGCAGTCAGCCTCCATGGTACTTACCCAAAGGAGCTGAAAACTTATGTCCACATGAAAATCTGTGCATGGATATTTAAAGCAACTTTATTTATAATTGCCCAAATTTGGAAGCAGCCAGGATGTCCTTCAGTAGGCAAGCGGATAAACTGTGATATGTCCAAACAATGAAATAGTATTTGGTAGTAAAAAAGAAATGAGCTATGAAACCATGAAAAGACATGGAAGAACCTTAAATGCATATTACTAAGTGAAAAGGCTATACACTGTAAAATTCAACTATTTGACATTCTGGAAAAGGAAAACGATGGATAGAAAGACTTTTTTTTCTAGGGGTTGAGGGGAAGGAGAGATGAATAGTTGGAACTCGGGATTTTTAGGCTGTGAAAATACTATGTATGACACTGTAATGATAGCTACTTCTTGTTATAAAGTATAGAATGCACAGCACCAAGAGTAAAGGCTAATATAACTGTGAACTTTGGGTGATTATAATGTCAGTGTGGATTGGTCAGTTGTAACAAATGTTACTACTCTGGTGGTAGATGTGCTGGATGTTGATAGTGGAGGAGGCCATGGTCTGGGGAGCAGGGAGTATAGATGGTATAAGGGAAATCTCTATACCTTCCACTCAATTTGCCATAATGCTAATGTTTCTTTAAAAGATAAAGTATTCATTAAAAAAAAAAAAAGCTGAAGGAGTTTGTTACCACTAGATTTGCCCAGTAAGAAATGCTAAAGGTAGTCCTCAGTTTGAAATGGACACTTGACAGTAACGTGAACACATATGAAGAAAGAAGCAATTTTGGTAAGAGTTTTACTGTAATTTAACTTATAACTCCACTTTTTACTTTCTATGTTATTTTAAAAGACAAATAACTTTTAAAAAATTACTGCTTTGTTATATACTATATAAAGATTTAATCAGTAACAGAAAGTAGGGAACAGATATGTATAAGAGTAGAGTTTTTGTTAATTATAATCCTCATGACTACCACAAAGAAAATATCTATAGATCATATATAAAAGGAAATGAGAAGAGAGTCAAAATATTTTACTCAGAAGAAAAAGAAGCAACACAAAAGTTAGTAAGAGGAAGTGAGGGACAGCAAATCTATAAGGCATATAGAAAACTAATAACAAAATGGCAGGTCCCTCCTTACCAGCAGTTACTTTAAATATGAATAGACTTCATTTTCCAATCAGAAGACAGAGATTGGTAGAATGGTAAAAAACATGATCCAACTATATACATCTACAGAGACTCATATTAAATTCAAAGACTCAAATAGATTGAAAGTGAAAGGATGGTAAAAGATGTACATTTGAGAGAGCTAGGATAGCTGTTTTAATATCAGACAAACTATAAGAAAAATACAAGAGATAAGGACATTATATATTAATAGAAGGTTCAATATAGAAGACATAGCATTTATGTAACTAATAACAGCCCCTCAGGAGATATATGAAACAAAAATTGACAGAAATAAGAGAAGAAATAAACATTCTGTAAGCATAATTGGAGATTTCAATACCCTGCTTTCAATAATGCATAGATCAACCAACCCAACATAAAATGATAAACAAAATAGAGTACATGAACAACATTATAAGGCAATTAGACCTAACACATTTAAGAATTTTTCACCTAACAATAGCGTGTGAATAGTGTGAAAGTCTCTCAGCCGTGTCCGACTCTTTGCGACCCCATGGACTATACAGTCCATGGAACTCTCCAGGCCAGAATACTGGAGTGGGTAGCCTTTCCCTTCTCCAGGGGATCTTCCCAACCCAGGGATCGAACCCAAGCCTCCTGCATTGCAGGTGATTTCTTTACCAGCTGAGCCACAAGGGAAGCCCAAGTATACTGGAGTGGGTAGCCTATCCCTTCTCTAGCAGATCTTCCTGATCCAGGAATGGAACCAGGGTCTCCTGCTTTGCAGGCGGATTCTTTACCAACTGATCTATCAGGGAAGGCCGTATCACCTAACAATGGAAGAATACAAATTCTTAAGATCACGTGGGGCATTCACAATAGACTATATGTTTAACCAGAACAGAATTTCTAATAAATTTTAAAAGAGGTATCACACAAAGTATCTTCTCTGACAACAATGGGATGTTAGAAATCCCTAACAGAAGGAAAATGAAAATTCACAAATATGTAGAAATTAAATAGCGTATTCTTAAGTACCCCATGGCAACCCACTCCAGTATTCTTGCCTGGAGAATCCCAGGGACGGGGGAGCCTGGTGGGCTGCCGTCTATGGGGTCACACAGAGTTGGACACGACTGAAGCGACTTAGCAGCAGCAAGTACCCCATGGGTCAAAGAAGAAATTACAGTGGAAATTAGAAAATACATTTGACCCTCTGTATCTTGGATTTCTCATCCATGAAGGAAAAAAAAGAAGATGCAAGAAACTCAAATCAGAAATGAAAATGGAGGCATTATTACTGACATTACAGAGATAGAAGGGATTCTAAGAGAATACTATGAACAATTGTTATATATCAAATTACATAACCTGGAATAAATTCTTGAAACACATAAATTACCTAAACTAATTTAATAAAAAATAAAAAATTCAACCCACCTATAAGAAATAAAGAGATTGAATCAGTAATCAAAAACCTCTAACAAAATTCTGAATCAAATGGTTTCACTAGTGAATTCTACCAAATATTTGAAGAAGAGTTAGCACTAACTCTCCTCAGACTCTTTCAAAAAACTGAAGAGAAGGGAATAGTTATTCTATTGAGGCCTGCATTACCCTAATACCAAAACCAGATAAAGGCATCACAAGAAAATAAAATTACATACTAGTACCCCTTATAAATGCATATGTCCTCAAAAAATATTAGCAAATTAAATCTAACAGTGTATTAAGAGGATTATTCACCATGACAAATAGGATTTATCCCAGTAGTATGTGATTCAATATAATGTAAGGAAACCAATATAATGCATCATATTAATAGAACCGAGGGGAAAAACTATGTAATCATTTCAACTGACATGGAAAAGTTATTTGATACAATCCACTGTCCTTTCATGATTAAAAACTCTTAGAATGCTAAAATTAGAGGGAAAATTCCCCAACATGATAAAAGATATTTATGAGAAACCCATGGTGGGCCTTATACTCTGGTGAAAGGCTAAAAGCTGTCATCCTAAGATCAGGAATAAGACAGGGATACATGCTTTTGTCATTGGTATTCACTGTTATGCTGGAATTCCTGTGTTCAAAATAGATATAAATCAGCTGTCTTTCTATATGCAGCACTGAACAATTTGAAAAAGAAATTCAGAAAGCAATTCTATTTACATTAGCATCTTAAAAAAATAAATACTTAGGAATAAATCTAACCAAGGAAGCAAAAGACACACACTGAAAACTAAAAAATTTTAGTAGACCTAAATAAATGGAAAGACAGCCCATTTTCATGGATAGGAAGACTTAGCATTGTTAAGACATTATTACAGTTCTAAGTGATCTATATATATTTGACACAGTCCCTGCAAAAATGGAAAAAGCTTATCCTCAATTTTTTATAAAATTGCAGGGAACCCTGAAAAGCCAAAATGACCTTTAAAAAAAATAAAATCGAAGGACCAACACTTGCCAACTTTGAAAGCTACTACAAGGATACAGTAATTAAAACAGTTTGGTCTTGGCTTAAGGACAGACATGTAGACTAATGGAACAGAAAAAAGAGTCTAGAAATAAACACTGTCGTATATGGTCAGTTTATTTTCTACAGTGGTGTTGTTCAATGAAAGAGAGAATCATCTTTTTAACAAACAGTGCTGGAAAACTGGATATCCAGTGTGTAAAAGGATGAGATCCATACTTTATACCAGATACAAAAAAATTAACTGAAATGGATTGAAGACATAAACCTAAGAGCTAAAACTATAAAACTCTTAGAAGAAAACATAGGGGAACATCTTTATGATGCTAGATTTGACAGTAGTTTCTTGAGCATGACACCAAAGCACAGGCAATGAGAAAAACAGATAAATTTTACTTCGTCACAATTATGCACTTTTGTATAAAAAAAGAATACTATCAAAGTGGAAAGACAACCTACTGAATGTGCTATGCTTAGTCACTCCATCGTGTCTGACTCTTTGTAACCTCATGGACTCTTTGTAGCCTGCCAAGCTCCTCTGTCCAAGGGGATTCTCCAGGCAAGAATACTGGAGTGGGTTGCCATGCCCTCCTCCAGGGGATCTTCCCCACCCAGGTATCGAACCCAGGTCTCTGCATTACAGACAGATTCTTTACCATCTGAGCCACCAGGGAAACCCACCTAGTGAATAGGAGAAAACATTTGCAAATTATATATCTGATAAGGGGGTTAATAGTCTGAGAAAATCTTCAACATGCCAGGAGCCGGCATATTGCATATTGAGTGCATATTGCATATTGAGTGCAGCACTTTCCACAGCATCATCTTTCAGGATCTGGAATAGCTCAACTGGAATTCTATCACTGCCGGGAGCCAGCGTGAGGAACTCTGCCCATGACAAAGGTCATGAGGAAGGAGGCTCCGCATATGCAAAGGTGGGATCGAGCCTCAGGAGTCCCCCTGGAAATTCTCGAGCATCTACCCCCCAAACCAGAGTCTGCCTACTTTTTGCTTTGTGCTTTCACCTACACCTCTGACTTTATGGGGGGCTGTCCCCCACTACCTCTCTCTGAAAAGAGAGTTAGCTTACAGATGTTAACAGGCCTCCTGGCCAGAAGCTGATGTAAATCACCTGAACTTTTGCATATGATAAGTTTGAAAGCCTGGCTTAGATTAGGACCAGGAACTACTGTCCTTGCATGACTCCACCCCTTCCCCCATTATCCTCTATGCACAACTTAAGGTATAAAAACTACTTTGGAAAATAAAGTGCGGGCCTTGTTCACCAAAACTTGTCTCCCCATGTCATTCTCTCTTTCAAATTCTGGCTGAGTCTCCATCTGGAGCGCGGAACCCGCCATGCTTGCTAATTATGCCTGGGCTTCTAAGATCCGACTGGGGAGGCCTCAGTGTCTCCTCTCCTTCGGGAGAACGGAAGGACGCCTGCGGCCTACATAAGTGGTGCAAACTTCTTGTCTTGAAGTTTTATTGGTCTCCCGCGTAAACCAAGCTACTCAGCCTCTTTTCTCCACTGAATTTTCCTACTGAGCTATCCTCATTCTATTATTCTTTATATCCTTAATTAACGTTTAATTAAGCAGTTGTTTCCTGACCCTCGCCTACGCCGTCTCTCCTTCGAATACCCTGGATCAGCTGGGGCTGGACCCCGGCAAACAACTTCAACACACACACACAAGTTGCTCAGTCGTGTCTGACTCTTTGCGACCCCATGGATTGTAGCCCACCAGGCTCCTTGGTCCTCCCGAGAAACCAACAGTTCTTGCACTATGATCTTGGACTTCAGGCCTCTAGGACTGTGAGAATAGAAATTTCTATTGTTTAAGCCACCCAGTCTGTGGTATCTTGTTATGGCAGTTGAGCTAATACAGATGTGTATAATCAAAAAAATTGAAAGTAAATGTTTGTGTGGATGTGGAGAAATTAGAACCTTGTGCTTTGCTCTTGGAAATATAAAATGCTGCAGCCATTGTGGAAAACAGTTTGGCATTTTCTCAAAATGGTAAAACATAGAATTACCGTATGACCTAGCTATTTTACTCCCAAATCTATATCCAAAAGATATGAAAAGTGTCAGTTGAACAGATATTTTTATGCCCATGTTTATAGAAGCAGTATTCATAATAGCCAGAGGGTAAAAACAATACATAGTCCATCAACATATGACTAGATAACACAATAGGTATATACATACAATGGAATGTGGTTCAACCATAAAGAATAATGAAATTTTGATTTAAGCCTCGACATGAATGGTCCTTGAGAACAAATATGCTTAGTGATACAAGGCAGACTCAGAAGGATGAATTTAGTATGCTTCCACTTATATGAGGTACCTAGAATAGTCAAATTTCAAAGACAAAGTAGAATAGAATTTATTGGGGGCTACAGGGAGAGGGAAAGTATTATTCATTATTTAATGAATAGAGTTTTTGTTGGGGATGATAAAGAAGTTTTTGTTAGAGATAGTAGTGATATAATGTGAATATATAATACTGATGAGCCACTACACTTAAGAATGATTAAAATTACAAATATCATATATATTTTACAACACACACAAAGTCTTAAACAAAAAAAGCCACTGATTTCATTAGGTAAGTGTTTAGATATGAGTGGAAACTATTACACTTATGGTAACAAATAAAAAGTTTCCAAAATCCTTATTTTTGCATGAAATTTGGATTTTTCCTCAACATTTTGTTGAGGAAACAAACAGATTCATGTTTTCATTTTCAAGGAAATGCCTGAGCCAAAACAAAGTCTGAATAACTAAGTTGTTGGTTAATCTTCTAATTAAAAATGGTATTCCATGAAAAAAATCAGCTAGTCCAGGTCACAAGTTTTTTTCAGGAGTGCTTTGACTTAGTACAACAATCATAATACTGCTGTAACAAATATGCCATAGACTGAGGAGCTTAAATAGCAAGTGTTTATTTCTCACAGATCTGAGATTTAGGTGCCCACAGATCCTGTGTTTGGTGAGGGCCTGCTTCCTAGTTTGCTCATGACCATCTTGTTGTATCCTCATGTAGCAGAGAGCCGAGAGAGCGGGAAGTACTCTTATATCTCCTCTCGTAAGGGCACTAATCCCACTCATGAAGGCTCTGCCATCATGACATATTTACTCCTAAAACCATCACATTGGGGGTTAGCAAGTCAACAAACAGTCCATAACAACAGCTTGATCATACTTGGTATGCTTCAAAAGTGCTTTTCTCCTCCTGATTGTTATAATAAACACACAGAATGAAATTTACCATCTTAACCATTTTTAAGAGTACAGTTCAGCAGTGTTAAGTATATTCGCATTGTTGTGAAACATCTCCAGAACATTCTCATTTTGCAAAACTAAAGCTTCTGTCCCATTTTGTCACACGCAGTAAGACGTACTCAAGTGTTGATAGTTCATAAAGTTAATTTTGTTTGCTTCATCAAGGATCTCTAAGATAAAACTGGCAAAAGAAAAAAATTCAAGTATTACATAGCAGTGAATAATACAACCAGTAGTAAGTAAGGTTTGGTGCCAATGCTTCAGTTTGCATCAGCAGTTTTATACAGCATTGCTTTAGAACCATCAGTATAAAAGTGAACACAACGAAGAGGGCAAATAATGTCTAGAATTTTGAAAATAGTTTTGACCTTGCAGGCTTTCTGAAAGGTTCTTGGAAACCCCTCTAAGTATCTGCAGACCACATATTGAGAACCAGTGATGTAAATCAGTTTTAGGAAGATCACTTTGGTGACAGCATAGAGGAAGGAGGTTGGAAAAACCCAGACACCAGTTAGTTCAAGTGAAAGGAGGAAAGCCTCAATTTGAATAATAGAGTGAAGATGAAAAGGAAAAGATGGATATAGGTGAAATTTCAGAGGTGAAATTGATTTACAGAGTTGTAGGTATGTCTTTAGGATAATGAAAATATTGTCTGTGTGCCGGATTTTATTCCTCATTTCTACTTTTTCAATTTATGTTATTAACCTAATTACTCATAAAAATTGAAAATTTCTCCAGTACCATAAGAAAAAAATAAATATAAACTAAATTAACAGATCTGGAAAAGAGGAGTAAGCTAGCTGGTCAGTTATCTGCTTCTACTTACTGTTTCAGTTTGAGGATTTATGACTATGTCCTTTATCTACTTCTGAATTAACCCATGTGTTGAACATGAATAGCTGTGTATCATTAGTTTAAGAGAGTTTTAGGGGCTAATGCCTTCACTGTTCAGACTCTCAGTAACAAACAGTGCAAATTGTTTTAAACACTTGGTTCTCGATATTTCAGTTTGAAGGTTTTTTTCCCCCTCAAACAGCAGTTCAAATGCTTCGCCTTCAGAAGGTGCACCACTAATAGGAAGTTATGGATGTACTCCTCATTCATTCCCCAAGTTCCAACACCCTTCTCATGAACTTTTGAAGGAAAACGGCTTTACCCAACAAGTGTACCACAAGTATCGTAGAAGATGCCTAAGTGGTAAGATGCTTTCCTTTATATAGTCATCTTTAAGATTAAAACATAATTGTAAAAAATTCAAGTTGTAACATTTAATATCAGGTTAAAATATTCTTTTATTTTGTTTTGTTTTAATTACCTTAAATGTTTTTATATATTCTTTATTCAAGTATTTTATAGTTTAGATACATTAGGGAATAAACTTTACTATGTTCTCATTACTATTGACAAATGCTTAAACTTGAGCAATGAGTCAGAAAAATGATTCTTCTTTGTTTAGAAGAAACCCACATATGTTTTGGGGATTAATGTATTTCAGCTTTCTTTATTTTATGCTGTGTAAAATGTCTGCCATTTTGACTTTTTTCAGAGAGAAAACACTTGGGAATTGGCCAGTCCCAAGAAATGAATACCCTCTTTCGTTTCTGGTCCTTTTTCCTCAGAGATCACTTCAATAAAAAAATGTATGAGGAATTTAGACAACTTGCTTGGGAAGATGCAAAAGAAAATTACAGGTCAAATATTTTCTCCTATTTTTACACTTGGAGGGAGTTTTTATTTTTTAAAGTTAATTTATTTTTGGCTGAACTGGGTCTTCATTGCTATGGATGGGCTTTCTCTAGTTGCACGAAGTGCATGGGCTTCTCACTGCAGTAGCTTCTCTCGTTTCGGTGCACAGGCTCTAGTTCAAATGGCTCAGTAGTTGTGGCTCACGGGCTTAGTTGCCCCATGGCATGTGGGATCTTCCTGACCCAGGGATAGAACCCATGTCCCCTGCATTGGCTGGCAGATTCTTAACCATCAGGGAAGTCCCTGAAGTAGTCTGATTTTGGACTGTGAAAATACCATGTGATAGCTAAGGAAAAGATTGTATTAGTTTTCTATTGCTGGATAGCAGAATACTCCAGAAATTAAAAGCTTAAAATAACAAACATTTATTAGGTAATAGTTTCTAAGGGTCAAGGCTCCAGGAACAACTTTACCGAGAATCTCTGGCTCAGTTCCCCTGTAGGATTGCAGTCAAGGTATTGGATGGGGCTGCAGTCTCTGAAGAGATTAGAGGATCTTCTTCAAGCTCATTCACTTAGATATTGGCAAGAGGCTTAAGTACCTCACCACCTAGGCCTCCCCATAGACATTTCACCATATGACTTCACTCAAAGTGAATGATCTAAGAAAGAGGAGAACTTCCCAGATGGAAGCTTCAATGTCTTACATAACCTACACCTGAAACTAACATCACTTCTGCCATATTATTGTGTTCACACAAACCAACCCTGGTATAATATAGGAGGGAACTACACAGGTTTGTGTATATCAGGAGGTGGGACTGTCTGAAACTGTCTTAGTGGCTGGTACAAAAGCCAAATGAAATTTGAAAGACATTTTTCTCTCTCTTGCCCCCACCATTACAGATTTCCCTTGGATGTGCATATATACATCCCCAAACTGATACATGCTTAGAGCCAAACCAATTGTTAAGATTCCTTGAGACAAGAAGTAAGGCCTTTCATGATACCTCCGGACTCACCTGTTCAATCTCATTTTTTCCTACTACAGTTAACCCTTCGACAATACCGATTTGAACCTGAATGGGTCCACTTATATGCATGTTTTCTTCAGTCGTAAATACTGTAGTACTCCATAATCCATGTGTGATTGGATCTGTGGAGTTCTCTTGTAAAGCTCAAATAAGAACCCATTGTTAATCAATTTGTGATCTTCAAGAGAAATACAAGATGCTGCAAAAACTTTTTTCTGAAAAAAAAAAAAAAAATTTTTTTTTTACACTTGCACTGACTTGTGTAAAAATAAAGCCTATTTCGTTTTCATCTAGAATCTTGATCAGGAATGATAGATAAATGGCATGTATACCTCATTACTGACATCTCTAATCAATCCCAGCATTATTTAATATTGTTCTTGAATTCAAATTTATAGTCTTTCTTCTCACACCTTTAATGGCTACTGCCAGTTAATCTGAGTTGGCACAAAAGGCAAAATTTGCCATTTCTTTAAAAAAAGGTTTTTTTTAAATTTTATATTGGGGTATAGTGATTTATATATATAGTGATTATATATGTGTATATATATATATATATATATAGTGATTTATAGTGCTGTGTTTCAGATGTACAGCAGAGTGATTCATTTATACATATATCCATTTTTTTCCAGATTCTTTGCCCAGATAGGTTGAGTAGTTTCCTGTAGTATACAGTAGGTCCTTGCTAATTATGTGTTTTATATATAGTAGTGTGTATATGTTAATCCCAATCTCCTAATTTATCCCTACCCCTACCTTTCCCCTTTGATAACCATTAGTTTGTTTTCAAGATCTGTGAGTCTGTTTCTGTCTTATAAATAAGTTCATTTGTATCATCTTTTTAGATACCATATATAATATTATATGATATTTGTCTTCCTCTGTCTGACTTCACTTAGTATGATAATCTCTAGGTCCATCCATGTTGCTGCAAGTGGCATTATTTATGGCTGAGTAGGTTCCATTGTATATATGTACACATCTTCTTTATCCATTCATCTGTTGATGGACATTTAGGTTGCTTCCATATCTTGGCTATGGTAAATAGTGCTACTGTGAACATTGGGGTGCATGTATCTTTTCAAATTATAATTTTCTCCAGATATATGCTCTGGAATGAGATTGCTCGGTCATATGGTAGTTCTATTTTTCACTTTTCTCTGTACTATTCTTCATAGTGCCTGATCTAGATATTCTCATTCAAACTGTGGTATGCTACCCATTAATGGGTTGAAATCAATTTAATGGTTTTAACTTACTTAAAAAAATAGTAAATGCAGGGGACGTGGGTTCATCCTTGGTCAGGGAACTAAGATCCTCCATGTCGTGGGGCAACTAAGTCCGCATGCTGCAACTACTACAGATTCCACATGATGCAATGAAGAACCCATGTAGCATAACTAAGACCTGACTCAGCCAAGTAAATTGTAGGTCAGTTGTTCAGTCGTGTCGGACTCTTTGCAACCCCATGGACTGCAGCACGCCAAACTTCCCTGTCCTTCACTATCTCCCAGAGTTTGCTCAAACTCATGTCCATTGAGTCGGTGATGCCATTCAACCATCTCATTCTCTGTCGCCCCCTTCTTCTCCTTCTGTCAATCTTTCCCAGCATCAGGATCTTTTTTAATGAGTTGACTGTTCGCATCAGGCGGCCAGAGTATTGGAGCTTCAACTTCAGCATCAGTCCTTGCCATGAATATTCAGGGTTGATTTCCTTTAAGATTGACGGGTTTGATCTCCTTTCTGTCCAAGGGACTCTCGAGTCTTCTCCAGCACCACAATTCCAAAGCATTGATTCTTCAGTACTCAACCTTCTTTTTGGTCCAACTCTCACGTCCGTACATGACTACTGGAAAAACCATAGTTTTGGCTATACAGACTGTCAGCAGCAACCTGATGTCTCCGCTTTTCAATGTGCTGTCTAGGTTTGTCATAGTTTTCTTTCCAAAGAGCAAGCACCTTTTCAATTCATGGCTGTAGTCACTGTCCACAGTGATTGGAGCCCAAGAAAATAAATTCTATCACTGTTTCCACCTTTTCCCCATCTATATGCCATGAAATGATAGGACCAGATGCTATGATCTTAGTTTTATGAATGTTGACTTTTGAGAGGGTAACAGGCAGGAAGGCCAAGGGTCTCCAAACGGAGGAAATAGACAGCAAGTGTCAGACATATTTTCTCTCTCTCTTAAGCGGCAGGACGAAACAAACTACAAGTGTCCAGATTTTTTCACCTTTTCTATGCAAATTTAAATAGGGTGGCCACGTGCATCTCGAACCTCCTTGCAAGCACAGAGGCTCGGGCTATTGGCCCGCACACCACTACGCATGTGTATCAACTACAAGGGTGGGTGATGGAGTTGAGGCTTTCTGTTAACACCACAGCCAAAGAGGAGGGTAATACTGTGCCTCTTTGTCAAGCCAAACCCTCCCCCAGCTATATTAATCTTTAAGCAAGTTCCCTACCAGCCACTTTGCTGAAAATCCTGTCAACAAAGTTGCCTGCAGGTATTGACCACAGCCCAAGGAATGCCTAGGACTCCTAGAATAGGTTTATTTTCCTGTGGAATGTGGAAAAGACGAAAGGAGTGTTAGACCTGAATACAGAGATGAGGAGAAAGTGAGAAAGCAGTTATTGAGAAGAGAATTTCACATTGGCTTCAACTCTTTGAATGGTTTTTCAGAGACTTCTTTTTTTTTAAAAAAGTTTTTATTAATATTTGTACTGGGGCATAACCAATTAACGGTTGTGAAAGTCCTGCAGTCAGTCCTGCTGGCCTTCAAAGTCACATTCTCTGGGGATTCCTAGTCCTTTGTCATTGTTGGGTCCCAGTGTCCTGTCAATTGTTGTTAAACAGCTAGTTGTGATTTTGATGGTCTCACAGGAGATGAGTGCATGACTTGGTCTCATAGGAGAAGGTGAGTGCCATCTTAAATCTGTTTCTAGAGAGACTTCTTTATTCTGTATGAATAAGGAAGACTGTGCAGTGATGTATGTCATAAACCATCACAATATTGTTAGTTATCCTCCAATTAAAAATAAAGTTAAAAAAAGGAAGACTGAGCAGGAATAAGGCTAAAGTGAAGCTTGAGGAATTGGGGTTGGGCACTGAAAAAATTTTGGCTAAGCTATTATCTAAGAAAAAAGAGAAATAATCAAAATAATTTTAGAAAGAGAGAGGCTCTGACGTTTGTGGATAAGTTTGGACCTACCTGCTTGGAAAGAGGAAGGATACGTTATGTTTGGAGGTATGTTTGTTTCATCATCTTCATCAAAATGCAGTTTTTGAATAAGATCTGAATGGGTTTCCCTCTAGCCTTAGATAGTGATCTCTCCATTCACACTTAAAATTTAAGAATTATGCTCCCATTAGAATGGCATCAAGAAAACAAAAAATAACAGTTGCTGTTGAGGATGTGGTGAAAAAGGAACCTTTATATACTGTTGGTGGAAATGTAAATTGGTCCAATCACTATGGAAAGCAATAAAGAGATTCCTCAAAAAACTAAAAATAATCTGCCATGTGACCCAGCAGTTCCACTACTGGGTATATACCCAAAGGAAATGAAAACAGTATTTTGAAGAGAGAAGAGCACTCCCATGTTTATCGCACTGTTCCCAATAGCCAAGATGGCAAATAGATGGGGAAGCAATGGAAACAGTGACAGACTTTATTTTTTTGGGCTCCAAAATCACTGCAGATGGTGACTGCAGCCATGAAATTAAAAGGCATTTGCTCCTTGAAAGAAAAGTTATGACCAACCTAGGCAGCGTGTTAAAAAGCAGAGACATTACTTTGCCAACAAAGGTCCATCTAGTCAAAGCTATGGTTTTTCCAGTAGTCATGTATGGATGTGAGAATTGGACTACAAAGAAAGCTGAGCACCAAAGAATTGATGCTTTCAAACTGTGGTGTTGGAGAAGACTCTTGAGAGTCCCTTGGACTGTAAGGAGATCCAGCCAGTCAATCTTCAAGGAAATTAGTCCTAAATATTCCTTGGAAGGACTGATGCTGAAGCTGAAACTCCAAAACTTTGGCCACCTAATGTGAAGAACTGACTCATTTGAAAAGACCCTGATGCTGGAAAAGATTGAAGGTGGGAGGAGAAGGGGACAACAGAGGATGAGATGGTTGGATGACATGAGTTTGGATAAACTCCGGGAGTTGGTGATGGACAGGGAAGCCTGGTGTGCTGCAGTCCATGGGGTCACAAAGAATTGAACATGACTGAGCGACAACTGAACTGAACTGGAGACAACCGAAATGCCCTTCAGAGAATGAATGGATAAAAAAGATGCGGTATGTATATGCAATGGAATATTTTTCAGCCATAAGAATATTCAGCCAGTTTCCAACAACACAAGAGAAGACCCTACGCATGGACATCACCAGATGGTCAACACCGAAATCAGATTGATTATATTCTTTGCAGGCAAAGGTGGAGAAGCTCTATACAGTCAGCAAAAACAAGACTGGGAGCTGACTGTGGCTCAGATCGTTAACTCCTTATTGCCAAATTCAGACTTAAATTGAAGAAAGTAGGGAAAACCACTAGACCATTCAGGTATGACCTGAATCAAATCCCTTATGATTATACAGTGCAAGTAACAAATAGATTAAAGGGATTAGATCTAATAGAGTGCCTGAAGAACTAAAAACAGAGGTTCATGACGTTTTACAGGAGGCAGTGATCAAGACCATTCCCGAGAAAAAGAAAGGCAAATGGTTGTCTGACAAGGGCTTACAAATAGCTGAGAAAAGACAAGGTAAAGGCAAAGGAGAAAAGGAAAGATATACCCATCTGAACGCAAAGTTCCAAATAACAAGGAGACATAAGAAAGCCTTCCTCAGTGATCAGTGCAAAGAAATAGAGGAAAACAATAAAATGGGAAAGACTAGAGATCTCTTCAAGAAAATTAAAGATACCAAGGGAACATTTCATGGAAAGATGGGCTCAATAAAGGACAGAAATGGTATGGACCTAACAGAAGCAGAAGATATTAAGAAGAGGTAGCAAAAATACACAGAAGAACTATACAAAAAAGATCTTCATGACCCAGATAACCACGATGGTGTGATCTCTCACCTAGAGCCAGACATCCTGGAATGTGAAGTCAAGTGGGCCTTAGGAAGCATCACTACGAACAAAGCTAGTGGAGGTGATGGAATTCCAGTTGAGCTATTTCAAATCCTGAAAGATGATGCTGTGAAAGTGCTACGTCAATATGCCAGCACATTTGAAAAACTCAGCAGTGGCCACAGGACTGGAAAATGTCTGTTTTTTCTTCCTTGGAAGAAAAGTTATGACCAACCTAGACAGCATATTAAAAAGCAGAGACATTACTTGGCCTACAAAGGTCCATCTAGTCAAAGCTATGTTTTTTCCAGTAGTCATCTATGGATGTGAGAATTGGACTATAAAGAAATCTGAGTGCCAAAGAATTGATGCTTTTGAACTGTGATGTTGGAGAAGACTCTTGAGAGTCCCTTGGACTGTAAGGAGATCCAATCAGTCAATCTTCAAGGAAATCAGTCCTGAATATTCTTTGGAAGGACTGATGCTGAAGCCGAAACTCCAATACTTTGGCCACCTGATGCGAAGAACCAACTCATTTAATGAGACCCTGGGAAAGATTGAAGGTGGAAGGAGAAGGGGATGACAGAGGATGAGATGGTTGGAATGCATCACTGATGCGATGGACATGAGTTTGAGTAGACTCCAGGAGTTGGTGATGGACAGGGAACCCTGGTGTGCTGCAGTCCATGGGGTTGCAAAGAGTCAAACACAACTGAGCAACTGAATTGAACTGACCTGAACCAAATTTAAAAAGAGGTTTCTTTTAAATTCTGTGTTTCCGTGAGGACACCTGGCTCCACCAGAACTTAACGTTTCTCAAACCTTGAGCTAGCTGATGAGATGCGTTTTTGTTTTGGAAATGTTTGTCTTAAGCTATGTTAATGAACTATGCATTGACCCTAGACTCTGTCTTCAAGTTGTTTCTACCTAAGACTCATGAACCTACTTGACAAACCAGTATGTTTTACTCATGCAAATGTTCTCTTAAGCTATGTTAATGAGACTGTATTTGCTTGAGAACCTGCCTTTCTTCAAGATTCATGTCAATCATTTTATGGCTGGGGCAACTCACCTTATGCCATTGTTATTTCAAAATGCATGTTGTGGGTGAGGGGCCTGGTGCCAGTCTCTGAGTTTGGAGACATTTCCTTTCTCTAATTAGCTGACTGCTGCTGCTGCTGCTGCTAAGTCGCTTCAGTCGTGTCTGACTCTGTGGGACCCCATAGACGGCAAACCGCTAGTAGCTATATAACATCTGGCTGAAGACCAGCAGGGGGGCACTCTTTATGCCCTCTTCTGATGTCTATGTCAGAAGCTTTCTCTATCTAAACTTTATCACACAGAAGCTCTGAGTGATCAAGCCTCGTCACTGGCCCTGGATGGAATTCCTCCCTTCAGGACACCAAGAATTACTGGAGTCGTTTGTGGCTTAACAACAATCTTTCAGTTTTAAACCAACCTTTTCACTCTCCTCTTTCACCCTCATCAAGAGACTTTTTAGTTTTTCTTTGCTTTGTGACATTAGAGTGGTATCATCTGCATATCTGAGGTTGTTGATATTTCTTCTGACAATCTTGATTCCAGCTTGTGATTGATCCGGCCTGGCATTTCACAGGATGCACTCTGCATAAGCAGGGTGACTGTATACAGCCTTCATGTGCATCTTTCCTAGTTTTGAACCAGACCTTTGTTCCATGTCTGGTTCTAACTGTTGCTTCCTGACCTGCATACAGGTTTCTCAGGAGGCAGGTCAGGTTGTCTGGTATTCCCATCTCTTCAAGAATTTTCCACAGTTTGTTGTGATCCACAAAGTCAAAGGCTTCAGTGTAGTCAGTGAAGCAAAGTAGATGTTTTTCTGGAATTCCCTTGCTTTTTCTATGACCCAGCGGATGTTGGCAATTTGATCTCTAGTTCCTCTGCCTTTTTAAAATCCAGCTTGAACATCTGGAAGTTCTCTACTCATGTAGTGTTGAAGACTGTCTTGAAGGATTTGAGCATTACCTTACTAGCATGTGAAATGAGCACAATTGTGTGACATTTTGAACATTTTTTGGCACTGCTTTACTTTGGGATTAGAATGAAAACTGACCTTTTCCAGGTCTATGGGCACTGCTGAGTTTTCCAAATTTGCTGGCATGTTGAGTGCAGCACTTTAACAGCATCGTCTTTTAGGATTTTTAATAGCTCAGCTGGAATTCCATCACCTCCACTGCCTTTGTAGTAATGCTTACTGAAGTCCACTTGACTTCCACACTCCAGGATGTCTGGCTCTAGGTGAGTGACCACACCATCATGATTATTTGGATCTTCTGTGTATTCTTGTCACCTCTTCATAATCTCTTCTGCTTCTGTTAGGTCCTTGTCATTTCTCTCCTTTTTTGTGCCCATCTTTGCATGAACTGTTTCCTTGGTATCTTTAATTTTCTTGAAGAGATCTCTAGTCTTTCCCATTCTATTGTTTTCCTCCATTTCTTTGCACTGTTCATGTAAGGCTTCTTATCTCTAGTTGCTATTCTCTGGATCTGCATCCAGTTGGGTATATCTTTCCCCTTTTCCTTTGCATTTTGCTTCTCTTCTTTTCTCAGCTATTTGTAATGTCTCCTCAGACAACCATTTTGCCTTCTTGCATTTCTTTTTCTTTAGGATGTTTTTGGTCACTGCCTCCTGTACAGTGTTATGAACTTACATCGTAGTTCTTCAGGCACTCTGTCTACCAGATCTACTAATCCCTTGAATCTATTTGTTACCTTCACTGTATAACCATAAGGGATTTGATTTAGGTCATACCTGAATAGTCTGGTGGTTTTCCTTACTTTCTTCAATTTAAGCCTCAATTTTCAATGAGGAGCTCCTGAGCTGAGCTACAGTCAGCTTCAGGTCTTGTTTTTGCTGACTGTATAGAGCTTTTCCATCTTCAGCTGCCAAGAATATAATCAATCTGATTTCAGTATTGACCATCTGGTGATGTCCATGTGTGGATTCTTTCCTTGTGTTGTTGAAAGGGGGTCTTTGCTATGACCAGTGCATTCTCTTGGCAAAACTTTTAGCCTTTGACCTGCTTCATTTGTACTCCATGGCCAAATTTGCTTGTTACACCAGGTATCTCTTGACTCCTACTTTTGTATTCTAGTCCCCTATGATGAAAAGGACATCTTTTATTAGTTCTAGAAGGTCTTGTAAGTCTTCATAGAACTGTTTGACTTCAGCCTCTTCAGCAATAATGGCTGGGGCATAGATGTGGATTACTGTGATATTGAATGGTTTGCCTTGGAAATGAACAGAGATCATTCTGTCATTTTTGAGATGCACCCAAGCACTGCCATATAAATAAATAATTTGTATTTTACATAGAAAATATGAGACTTCACTGATGATAGTGAAGTTAATATGTTTTATAATTCACAGATAAATGCAAATTTTAAAATTATTTTCAAAACTTATGTATGTTTTTATGTATACAAATATGTGTTGTATTGACTGTCACAAGGTAAAATATTTTTCTTACTGTTAGAACTAAGTTTTAAAGCTTTTGTTATAATTAGTCTCATCATATTTTGGTACTTATGCAAACAATTTTTATTTGTTCCTCAGGACTTTCTAATAACTTTTCTATCCAAGTATAGATTGGCAACTCTCCTTCTTTGTTCCTGTGCTATCCTGTATATAGATTTTTAAAACAGTGTTATAATTTTATCTATTTCTGCAGTGTTCATGATGAGACTGGATTAGCTATTCCTTAGCAAGTATAGCTCAATGGTTAAGCACCTGAAGGCTTTCAGATCAAACCCATTAACTTACTGTGACCTTGGCAAGTTATAATCCCAGTAAGCTTTAGGTTCTTTATCTATAAAGTGGGGGAAACTATGGTAGATACCCTCGTAGGGTTATTGTGAAGATTTAAAAAAGAAAACACAACATTTAAAGGGCTTAACATATTGCCTGATATGCTCAATAAGTGATTATTCTTATTAGAAAGAAGACCAGTACTAAATATATCCATTAACTAACATTAGCATAAGATGATTTCAAAGAAGGAAGGAGAGAAACAACGTTTCATAGATATCTGCAATATGCCAGGTCTGGTTTTTTAGTGCTTTACAAATATTATCTGACATTGAAAAGTAGGATATTATTACCCTCATTTTTAGAGATATGATTATAAACTAGAATTCAAATATAGTTCTTTCTGGTTCTCAGCTTTTATGTTTTCCACTCATCTAAGCTGTCTCACAGTGATGGGTCAGTGAATAAATGACAGCTGAGAGGCTGGTCCTATGCCCCTTCTCTTTCCTCCAGCATTAATGCTACATATTTGAGTTGCAGTATTAATGTCATGCTTTTGATCTTTGGAATTAGTTTTCTAAAAAACTGGAAATCCAGAGGTTGTAGTAGTCAGTTGTCCTTTACCAGTAGAATCCTACTGCTGCTACTGCTAAGTCACTTCGGTCGTGTCTGACTCTATGCGACCCCATAGACGGCAGCCCACCAGGCTCCACCGTCCCTGGGATTCTCCAGGCAAGAACACTGGAGTGGGTTGCCATTTCCTTCTCCAATGCATGAAAGTGAAAAGTGAAAGTGAAGTCGCTCAGTTGTATCCGACTCTTAGCGACCCCATGGACTGCAGCCTACCAGGCTCCTCCGTCCATTTTATTTTCCAGGCAAGAGTACTGGAGTGGGATGCCATTGCCTTCTCCAAGAATCCTAATATTCCTCTAAAATATCATTCACTCAGTATAACCTAAATTTTCTCAGTTCTGCTTTCCATAAAGAAAGAAGCCTCGGCTTCATCCCAAGAGATTATGATTTCATTGGTTTGGAGTGGAGCCTGCATTTTTTAAAAAGTTCCCTCAGTGGTCCATATATGTAGTCAAGGTGAGGACCACTGGTATCAATATAATATGATCCCATAAGAAGAGTTTTAAGATAGGTTTTTCATTCTTAACTGTTGTTTCGTGAGTCCTCAGTCAGACAAACTCAAGGAAAAGCATCATTTATGGCTACCAAACGAAAGGACTCAGGTTAGTGTGGTTGGTAAGTCCACATTTCTCTTGGCACCTTGCCAAGAAATTTGTTTATTCTTCCAGGCACACCATCACTCCATTTTAAATAAGCTGGTTACAAAAGACATATGCATACACATGTCCTCTTGTGAATAATGGCTAGGCAGTGTTATGTTACCAGGAATAAAAAAATGTTGCCTCTCCTCCACTGAGGTGCCCAGAATAATTTAGAGATTCTAAGTGAGGAAGTTTTTAAATTGTAGCATGTTTTAGTTGAATGAGCTAGATGGCACCTTTACTGTTGTCCATCGACTTATCCATGTTCACTCTCATGGATTCTGCTCATCCCCATTAGTTGCAGGTTGAGACTACGTACTTTCTTGATCCACTGTCCAAAACTTGTCTCAGGTTCTCTAGGTGGTTGTGAGAAGAAAGAAATTTACTTTCTGATTTATGCAGTGATACAATTCTTTTGGCAAATTATCTTTTATTTAATGTGCTTTATAAACAGGAAGGCTGTCTTAGAAGACAGTTTTAATTAGGTTTGTCCCTTTAAAGTTGGGGCTTCCCTGGTAGCTCAGATGGTAAAGCATCTGCCTGCAACGTGGGAGACCTGGGTTCCATCTGTGGGTTGGGAAGATCCACTGGAGAAGGAAATGGCAGCCCACTTCAGTACTGTTCCCTGGAAAATTCCATAGACAATGGAATCTGGTGGGCTACATGGGATTGCAAAGAGCCAGACACAACTGAGCAACTTCACTTCACTTTATAGTTGATTGGGTCAACCACACCTAGGGTCTATGACCCAAGAGTATGGTCTTTATTTTCCTAGAGTAGAGATTATGTTCAAGAGCATTTAATACCATGTACTAAAGCACCATTGCAAGCCTTGGTTGGAAAAAAATCTAAAACTGCCAATTTGTCACTAAATCTTTTGAAATACCAAGGAGTTCTTCAGAAATAACAGGAAGAGATCCTCTGTCTGTTCAAAGAAGCCACGCTCTAGTTGTTCATGGGCTGCCTCTTATTTTGCACATCTCTAGTATACCTCCATGAGATACTGTGCCCGAGTCAACAAAAATAGGAAAACCAGACGTGGATTAAAAAACTACATACATTTAAACATTCTTGTTTGGGATTATTTGTGCCATGTTTGCTTATGTCAGTGCTGTTAAGTATTATTATTTGCATTGTCATAGCGAAAATTTTATTATAAACCATTTCCCCCTACACAGGTATGGATTAGAATGTCTGTTCAGGTTTTATAGTTATGGACTGGAAAAAAAATTCAGACACGAAATTTTTAAGGATTTCCAAGAAGAAACCAAGAAAGACTACGAATCTGGTAAAAACAAAACAACACTTTATTCAATTTGAAAATTGTAAATATGAATCTGTCAATAAATAGGGAGATTGTATCCTTTTTTGGGGGGTGGGGGACAGACTAATATGACTTTCAGGCCACTATTATGATTTGTTATAAAGGATGGAGCACCATATAGTAAGAAGGTTTTTCATGTGAGATGTTGGAAAATAATCACTCCCAAGAGTTTCTTTATGGATTTGCATTTTGTCATTATTCCTTTGACTTACATGACTACTCACTGATGTTCCTTCCATTATGTGAAAATTCTATGTAATATGAGTAAGTGTGCTCGGAAAGGTGAAATAGTATAGTGGGTAACAATACAGGCTCTGGGCTAGAGTCTGAATTCCATTTCCACCCCTTAGTAGCTCTGTGGCCATGGTTAAGTTGCTTAATTTAACCTTGTTTAACTTGCTTAACTCAGTTGACTCATCAGTAATATTTACACAAGAGCACCTATATAACAGGGTGGTATATAGTTCAAATTAGTTTAATATACAATAAACCACTTAAATAATACCTGTTATATAGCAAATGCTTAATAAATGTTAGCTGCCATTATTCATTACAGTGTTAGCCTCAAGATCTAAATAAAGTGTATATTAGAAGACATGGCTTAATGCTGGTAAGACATAGTCAATATGAATCATTTCTTAAGGATTCTATATATTTTATTGTATATATTTTTTGTTACTAGGTCAGCTGTATGGATTAGAAAAGTTTTGGGCTTATTTAAAATATTCTCAATCTAAAACACAATCTATTGACCCCAAACTTCAGGAATACCTCTGTAGCTTTAAGAAGCTGGAAGACTTCCGTGTTGATGTAAGTTTTAAATTCTTTCACTGTATTATTTTTATTACTCTTATATTTGAGCTATTTGGGCTTATCAGTGACTTTCTTAACTTTAATTTTATAATTTTTATTTTTTAACTTTCATTTTGAAAATTCAACTTTCTAGTTTTGAAATCAAACTTTAAAATAGGTGCAAAAATGGGACTTCCCTGGTAATCCAGTGATTAAGACTCTACACTTCAATGCGGGTAGCACAGGTTTGATCCTGGGTCAGGGAACTAAGATCCCACATACCATGAGGCCAAAAAGGGAAGACAAAAACAAAACAGGTGCAAAAATAGTATAGAGAATTCCCATATACTCAGTTTACCCACAGTCCCTAAATGTTAATATCTTATATAACCACAGTGGAGTTGTCAGTCACTTTAACCAATTTGATTTCAAGAGGAAAAGGAAACATTTTTTAAAGAGAATGGAATGAGCATAAGATAAAGGAAAAGGGGAAAGAAGAGAAAAGAGAAACAAGGAAAGAAGAAGCAAAAGGAGCAGAAAAGAGAGAGGTGAAAGGTAAACTAGGTACTATAATTTGTTTGTCTTACAGTTTTGTGTAAATAGATTTGATAGTCCAGGGGTGCAGTTAATAGAAGTACCGACATCTCTGGAATTATAGAGCTGTGTTTCCAGAGTGGTCCAGCCAGTTCTGTCACAAAGATGTCCTTGCTTTATAATATTATAGTGACTTTTGCCCTGTCTGAAGAGTGTTCAAGAATTCAGACCTCTGCTTTTAAATAGAGTAGAAGTTTGGAGAAGGAAAAGATTAGAGTTATAAATGCTTTGCACTTGATGAAAGTTGCATAAAGAACAAAAATAGCCTCTCTGAAACGTTTTCCCAGAGTTATGGAACCCAGTGTATGTTTATGCTCTACCATATAGTTCAAGCCCTAAAACATAGGAGAAGCTTAATAAACATGTGTTGAATGAAAGAATTAACTGATAGGAAGGAAGTTTAAGTTTAATACCTTAAATTTCTGTTACATTTTCCTTGTACTAATAAAATCTAAAGTTTCCCTCTGTTAGAAAACTCTGACCTTAGATTTTGAAGGGAGAAAAAAATAGTAAAATCATCACTATGTTGTCTTTCATAACTTGCAGCCCCCTATTGGTGAGGAGTTTGGAAGAAAAAGACATTCATCTACTTCTGGTGAGGAGAGTAATCGTCATAGACTTCCATCTAATTCCTCTACAAAGCCACCAAGTGCTGCTAAGCCTACACCTGCTAATCAGCTTCAGGTTCCAGTAAATTCTCCCAGAAGGAACACTTCACAGGAGTCCAGTGACAATTCACACCAGAACAATGCTGCCTCTGTCCCAACAAATGGTGAACTGCCTGAGAAATAGACTCTTAACAAAAGTTGTTTACCCTTGAAATCAACATTTACATCAGTATTTATTTGGGAAAATCTTCTGATGTTTAATTGTGATAATCAGAAAAAAGAAGAAGGAAGAAAAATGGTAGCATTTTTTTCTAGCAGGATAAATTCTAAAAATGTTGCCTTGATTTCACTAAGGATAGTTTTGGTAACCTTTTATAGAGATCCTCTAGTAATATATTTTAGTCTCAGTATTTCTTTTTCAAAGCTATTGTTTACAAGAACAGCCTTCCTTAAATATATAAAAACATCACAAGGAATGCCTAACATTACAGCTCATACTTCTTAAAGAAGATATAGTATGTTGTATTCATCTCTTCTGTAGAGCTCTCTTAAAGAATCCAATTACCCCATTATCAATTCATATTTGAACTTATCAAAAACAAAGGAAGATTACGTATATATTTTTTTAAAATTCAGAAAAAGAATGTGAAATACCACAATTGCTTTTCTTTTAGATGTATGGTTTAAAAAAATTTTTTTTTTTTTTTCGAAAGAATAGATATATTGCAGTTATATTGAAGTATATGCACCTTGAATGTTGGGTTTTGCTTCCCCTCCCCGACCAAGTCATACTTCATGACTTCCATAGTTATTGTTGTGTTGATGTGGAGTGTTCTGAATTGACATCAGTCAATTATATATTAGGATGGATTTACTTTTTGTGACTATATAAACCTGCACAAGTAATTGAAATTGGAGTTGGGATTGGTTGGAATACTGTCCTAAGTTAATTAAATCTTGCACTGTTTTGAATGCATTTGCTCTTTGTACATCTGCAGGTCTGTATGTCACAAGTAGTCAGATTATCCTCAGTTTAAAAGGAATACCTAGTTTTTCCTTTTTTGTGTCTTTTAGTTTTGTTTTATGCTTATAAGTGTTTTCAAAGACAAATTTACTTCTAATTTTTATTACTGTTGCAACTGATGTAAATGATAGTTTTAGTTTTTGTGGGAATTAAAATAAAGCAATTATTCTAAATTATTTGAATTGAATTTTAATTATTTTTGTTTAGAATATAGTTGAAAAGCTGTAATTTTCAAATTCTAGTAGAAGACCATTGTATTTTTTGAATGAAGTTTTAGTGTTAAACTTATATCCATTTTTATTTAACATATATTTTCCTGTATTGGGAAGAAGCAACTAATTTAAGATACTAAATTAATTTATTATTTTCTCTTTGATGTCTTGTCGTTATAGAATGACAATATTGAAATACATATTTTCTTTGGATAAATGGACTAGCCTTTAATAAATAAGAGATTTTCATTACTTTATTTCCCATGAATAAGCAATAATCTGTAGTTGTATAATATTTAATATTTGGGAAGTCATCTTGATATATTACTTCTAAGAAACTGTCAAATTTGAATATTCAGAAAATCTACTTAGATCTTGGGAAGAGAATCAAAAGTAAAACAAATAGATTTAGATAATACATTTTAAAATGTTTTCTTACATGCATATGTAGTTCTGGCTTTTCAGTGAGGACTTTCCAAACCATGCTTATTAGCTTTGAGTGCTCTCTTGAAATGATCTAAAAATCTTTCTCAATACCCTTTTTGTGTTGAACACTTACGTCTGAAACCTGTATTTAACATTAAGATTACTTCCACTCACCTAAATATGCAAATGTATATTTGAAATTTGTATATGAAAATTGTATATTTTATGTGAAAATACAATAATCAAGAGTTTTGTGATGTGTAATAAATTAGTTTTATCATATTATTTTGATTATAAAAACAATACATGTACATTGGGAAATTTAGAAAAGCACAAAGATGAAAATAAAGTACTTTTTTAAAAAAGGAAAAAACAAAATCAGTATCATGCTATACATACAGCATTATCACCTGCTTTTACTTGTAGAGATAAGCATTTTCTGGTTATTAATATTTCTACACCATGACTTTTACAAGTTATATAGTATTGTAGCATGTGGATGTGTCATAGTTTATTTAGCTAAATCACGTATGGTTGAAATTTTGTCTGTGGTCAGGTTTGGGCTGTTACAAACAACAGTTTAATTGATAATATCCTTACAGATAAATCTGTGTGTAAACTTGGAGTTACTGCCTAACATAAATTCCTAGAAGTTGAAATTCTAAGTGAAAATATATTCCCAATTAACATACTCTAGAATGGTTGTAAAGTTTACCCTTTTACTAATAGCATCTGCTTTTCTATGTCCTTACCAACACTGGTTATTATAAATCTTTTCTTTGATAGATTGAGAAGCAAAAAATATTATTTTAATGTCATTATTAAGGTCGTCATTTTAATCAAGTTACTAATGAATGATAATTTTATTGTTTATTATAATATTTGTAGATGGCTTGGTCATATATTTTATGTTTTCCTTTTAGCATTGATTAATTGATTTTGATTAATTTATAGAGCTTTTTTACTTAGCAAGACTATTAATCCTTTGCTTTCTAATTTTGTTTATGTATATTTGACATAGTATGTACATTTTTTTGGTAAAAGTTTAAAAAATTATACCACTTAAAGCCAAATGTGAAACTTAAGCAAATAAAAGCATTGTTATTCAACGAAAAGAAAAATATTATTGACTATAAATCTAAATAGTCCTACTTAAAATTTATATAAGTTCCTAGAGAGCTTTCCTGGTGGCTCAGATGGTAAAGAATCCACCTTGGAGACCTGGGTTCTATCCCTGGGTTGGGAAGATCCCCTGGAGGAGGGTATGGCAACCCACTCCAGTATTCTTACCTGGAGAATTCCCATGGACAGAGGAGCCTGGCGGACCATAGTCTGTGGGATCGTAAAGAGTTGGACACAACTGAGCGACTAAGCACAGCACAGCACTAGAGACCTTAGATGTTTCCATCCTTGTGATTTTGTAGTTTTCAATTTTATTAAATAAAAAAGGCAACATTAAAATGTTTAAATTACTTGTCCTTTTAAAGGGATGGTTGAAACCATCTTTGGAATTCTTTATACTAAAAGGAATTAAATAAGAAAGTTATGTGTTAACATAGATATCATTTTAGTTTCTAAACAGATTTTATTTTTTAAACTTGTTTTTGACAGATTGGGACTTCATACTAACATTCTCTGATGCTTCCTCTTGCCATTATACTCAATGATATTACCTCTTTCCTTTCTGTGCTTAATCATATCTTTCACCTAATTTCTTAGCTCTTATGAAGCTGCTTTTATTTTATTACATAGGAGACTGATCTAAGAGAGTAATACCTAATTTTATCACCACTAGATGGCAGAATGGAATAAGTCAGATCTGTAAGTCTTTTGACAGGTGTGTGTGTGTGTGTGTGTGTGTGTGTGTGTGTGTGTAACTCTCACTCCACTCTTACTCCATCTTGTGATTGTGTGTGTGTGTATAAGTCTCACTCCACTCTTACTCCATCTTGTGGTAACATGTAATTATATCAGTTACTCTTGCATTCCTAATAGTCACATGTTAACTTATGATTACCTTGTTACAGCAATGTCAAACTGCTTAGTTATTAGTAAATAAATATAGATAAATTAAGGTTTGCATATGATTAAAGATAAAAATGCTTTGGGTTTTTTGGTCATTTCATTTAAAAATTTGTAGTACTTCATTAGCATTATTTGTGATTAACTCTTGAGATGTAAACAAAGCAAGAAAATTGTAAGATGTATCTGTTTAATTTGTCTAGCTAACCTAAGCTGTGTAGTGAAATCCTTCCTGAAACATGAGAAACTTAAAACTATGTGGTACTTTTATGACTTGAACTAAAAGTTATCATGCAGTTAGTTGAATGGCAGAGCAAGAATTTGAACTCAAGTAGTCTGGCCTAGACTTCAAGCTCTTCATTTTAACCAGACTGTTCTTTAATAGCCTGAAATATTGAAACATATGAACCCTGACTCTAAAACTCAAAATGCTGTGATTCTTAATTATTATAAAATCAAGATTAGATTCTTGTGGTTAAGACTAATGTTTTATCTTGGGCATCTTCTGTAGTAACTAGTGGTCTAGTGGAATAATTATATTAAATGAGTCATGGTTAATGACAATATCATTCATGTGTTTCAATATTTTCCTAGAATTAGGTAAGATTAAAAAAAAGTAAACATTTTATTCAAAATATGATTAGAAATTTTGCATTACATTAGAGTTATTATTGTCAACCACAGATACAAGATCCTATACTATTTAGAAATAAGTGTTCTAATTTTTAAGAAGCTTGAAGGAAATATGCCATATGGTTAATTAACAGGAAGCACCTCTGGCTTTAAAACATGTACTTTTTAAAAAATTTTCTGAATTCTTTACAATGAGCCTTTTTAAATTTTTAAAATAATATTTATTTTCCAATTTTTGTTAATATTTCATTTTGTTTTGCATGCTGGTAGTGTGACTCCATGGATTTAGCCTGCCAGGCTCCTCTGTCCTCTGTTCATGGGATTTCCCCAGGCAAGAATACTGGAATGGGTGGCCAAGTCCTTCTCCAGGGAATTAGCTTGCTTTTAACTTGTCCAATTAAAGACATGATTTGGTTAATACAATGGTTTCTGCCAATACACTATACACATTTGCTTCAGATTTTAAAAAATCAGAATGTGCTGTTTTTTGTGTTGATTTCGTTTCTTCCAGGTAATATGTCAGGTCTACAAAAATGAGTACCTTTCTCACGGTATTTTAAGGTATGTGAGACCTTCATTACAGCATGAACATAATCATAGTACTGTAATGTTTTTAATGTTAAAATTTTCTAGTTTCTAGTTGAGTGTCCTTAAGTATAATCTGAGACTGACTTTTAATGAATCAATAGAAGGGCTTTGAGAGGGAAGGTCTGTGAGACCCCAAAACTTAATACGCAGGATTTTACATACTTTTGGGGGTAATAATGCATAGCTTTTATCAGATTTCTGTGAGGATTTATGATCCCAAATAAGTTTAATAACCACTTCTCTAGAAACAACTTATTTGTTAGAAACATGAATCCTGGCTCCCCTCATTAAGTTACAGTCCTTCATCTACAAAATTGCACTTACCTCATAGTGTTACAAAGATTAAATGTAAAGCATTTAACACAGTAACTGACTTGCAATAAGCACTCAGTAACATTAGCTATTATTAGGATTAAGAGCTGGACAGGTTATCTTCACATTTGTAAAGATATTTTCTTCAGTAAACAGTGAATTTAATTTTAAATCTTCATGGGAAATTAATTTATTTAAAACATTTTAGTCAGTAGAAAAAAGTGAGATTCCTTAACATTGTTTTGTTGTCCTAGGATAATAACATATGAATACTTTGCTGCCCTTCTCACCTCCACATGAGAAGTAGGGGGCTTCAATTCAGTTCAGTTCAGTCGCTCAGTCGTGTCTGACTCTTTGCGACCCCATAAATCGCAGCATGCCAGGCTTCCCTGTCCATCACCAACTCCCGGAGTTCACTCAAACTCACGTCCATCGAGTTGGTGAGGCCATCCAGCCATCTCATCCTCTGTCGTCCCCTTTTCCTCCTTGCCCCAATCCTTCCCAGCATCAGAGTCTTTTCCAATGAGTCAACTCTTCGCATGAGGTGGCCAAAGTACTGGAGTTTCAGCTTTAGCATCATTAGATGCTGCTAGATTTCTGCTGACTCTGAACAACTGACAAGGGTAGGAATTCTATGAAGCAGTCACCATGTCATGGATTTGATTATGGTAATGTCTCACTTTTAGTTCTTGCCTCTTTTTTTTTTTATTCAGTTAACAGTTTTGCTCATTGTGTTTTCCCAACCTCACCACAATCTGTTATTTCTGCCTCATCGTAAATATCCAGTCCCTGAACAAGACATGAGAATCTGCCTTTCCATGGCCCATGCCTCTCCCAGACTCAGGCACACTCCAGTGACTGCCACACTGCCATTCATTGTCACTTACTTTCTTTTGTAAGAGGCAGAGTATACAGTGTAAGAGCCAAGGGAGGCATTGAAATATCTCACAAGTTTGTTAAAAACACACTTTTAGAGATTGTGTTGGGTCATCTAGGAACTATGGTGTAATGTAGTAGTTCTCAAGTTGTTGGTATGCCCAGGAGAACATAAATCCTTGCGGAGGAGTTTACATAGGCATAGATCATTTTAAAGGAATCAGTGTCCAGGTTCTCAGGTTACATGAGTACTCTTTACTAAAATTGATTTATCCAATAATATGCTTGAGTTCCTAGTAGTCTTTTTTCCCATGTTATAAAAGAAAGCCATTGCCCTTACCCATCCAAAATATTACTCTAGATGTGAAGGCCATCACGGGCCACATTTGAAATCTAATGATTTGTTGGGCTCTCATAAACTCATAAGACTTGCTGAATTTCTCTGCTTTATAAATACTTCTGTTAAGGGTAACAGAAGGTTTTGTGTGTAATTTTGGTTGGTGTTCAATGTGTTATTTAATGAGAGTTAGAATGTTTTTACCAAATCATACAAAATATATACTATAATTACTGTCAGTCCTCATCTAATTTCACCTGATAAAATGTTTACAATTTTCCACTTCCTATTTATAAGCTATGTCATTTTAAAAATAGCTGCCAAGCAGATTTGTTTTAGCAGACAAAAACCTTCTCTTTCATTAAATTTCATTAAATGTTAGATCATGATTCTTCTGACGATAAGCATTTACCATAAAACTTGTAGTGGGGATTGTCAAGTTATTTATCCAGTTCATTTCTCCTTCCCCTGGTCACACTGCATGTTCATTCTCCTGCTTTAGACTTGCCAGTATAACTGGTTCTGGATACTGAAAGGCAGAGGAGGTAAGGGACACTACTTTAAGACCTGCCTGAGTGCCATCTCCATGCTCAATCTTTCCTTTTTTGACTGTGTGGAAGCTACATGTTCAAGATAGCAGAGCCTCCAAATGGAGGAACCCATGTCCCTATCTCCACTAATCTCTTATGAGACTCTATATTATCAAAAAATAGTCTTCTATTATATTAAGCCATCAAGAGCTTGGAGTTACAGTAGTTAGTATTATCTTTACTGATGATGCAAAATTTACTACCTATGTATAATAATTACCAAAATGTGTATATATATATTGTCTCAGTCATTATGTATTATTATTTGTAATAATGACTCCAATACAGAATAAAAAAATTTTTTGTCAATTACAGCCACTTATGGTCAGAAGAAAATAAAAAATTTTAATTGTATACTTATTTTTGTTGTAGATAAATATCTGATGTTCAATAAGACATTCAAACATTAAAATGTACTAGGATAAAAATCTGGAGAAAATGGAATGGAAATACAAGTTCAAGGAGAAAAGAGAAATGTATACATTTTCTAAATGTTAAAGAAGAGCTTGTTTACACACTTTTTGAAAATGGATTTAAATATTATATTTGGGTTTCGTTGACTTCACTTAAAAAGTGATATTTACAGTCACTGCCCTGTGGTGTCGCACCCTCCCCGGGAGCTGAATCTGCGGGCCTTCCCCTCCCATCTACACTCCCCGGGGCGTTCCTTTGCCGATTTTTGAATGTGATTTTAAAGAGTGAAAAATGATACTATGCGTTTTTATAAAAAATAGTGCCTGAAAAAAAAAGTGATATTTATAACTTTGTCAGACTGTAGTTATAATATGCTGAAAGTTATGACCTTTGCAGCTATTAAAATGAAAAATTTTAAACAACTTAAAATTTGTGAGGGATACATACATTTATGAAAATTATCTTAGACAAGGTTTTCAAGGAAAAATGTTTGCACACTGATGGGAGGGGGGGAAAGTGCCAACTCTGGAGTTACATAGCTCTGCATCCAAATTCTGATTCTGCTGGATCACTGGGCAAGTTAGGTTAATCCATCTTTCCTTATTCTCCTCTAGTATTTAAATGAAAATACATGTAAAAATTCCATGGATGGAGGAGGAGCCTGGTGGGCTACAGTCCATGGGGTTGCAGAGTCGGATAGGATTGAGCAACTAAACAACGACATTTGGTACTAACCTGCTCTTGCTATTAGGAATCTTAATGAGGAAAGAGGGGTAAATTAGGAGTTTGGGAATTTATATCTAGTTTATATACACTATTGTTTATAAATAAACAACAAGGACCTACTTGATAGCACAGGTGATTATATTCAATATCATGTAATAATCTATAATGAAAAGTAATCTGAAAATGGATATATGTATATGTAATAGCCACTGTATATGTATATGTAATTAGCCACTCCAGGTGAAAAACAATTTATCAAATCCCTTATATATGAGAGTGAATTTATTGGATACAGGGTGAAAAGATTTTATTTTGGAAAGGAGGGATAATTTTAGAGTGTGAAGCAAGGGAAGAAGCTCTGTTAAATGCAAAATGGCACTGGAAGGGACCTTACTTGAGAGGATATTAAGGATGGCAGGGTTGTTTGTCAAAGAAAAATAAGAAGGAAACATAAATTTGCTTTAACTTACATTGTTGATTCTAGCCTACCATGCAATTAAAATAGCTCTTACATTTTAAAGTTATTCAAAAGATTGCTTTTAAGTTGGTATAATTATTTTATATGTATCATAAATAGCATGTGCTTTATGAATCTCCTCCCTTGTGTGTGACTTCTATTTTAAGTAGATCCCAAGTGATGCCAGAGAGTTAACTAGGTCAACTACCACCTGTGTTTATTTCTTTCATAAATATTTTAAATCTCTGAGAGAATTCAAGAGGTTAAGTATGGCAGTTCCTTTACCTAATGCCTCTGATCACAGTGTGAACCTGTTGACTCTGCAGATGAATGTTAGTCATCATGGCTGGAACAGAAGCTGTGAAGGCTGTTGAACTGGGAAGTTCATGCCTGGTGACAGGGCAGATGCAGTACCTGGTGTCAGCTGACCACTAGAGTTCTTGCATTTAGGGAAGGGATCATAGAAAGTCATAAGAGAACCACATAATGAAAAATGTTAATCAACATTGGTGGGAGTATAAACGGGTACAAAAGCTCTATGATTGAAGATTTAGCAATAGCTTTCAAAATGCTGTTATGCTATGTGTACATTAAAATTTTTTTATTGAAGTATAGTTGATTTACAATATTGTATAAGTTTCAGGCATACAGCATAGTAGCAGTTATATGTATATTATATATGTTCTTTTGCCTTATATGTTATTATATAATAATATTGAGCATAGTTCCCTGTGCTATACAGTTGGCCCTTGTTAGTTATCTATTTTATTCATTTTTGGCTGCATCAGGTCTTAGTTGCAGCAGGTGGGATCTTCACTGCAGAATGTGGGCTCTCTAGTTGTGGCCCTTAGGCTCAGTAATTGCAGTGTGGCAGCTTAGTTGCCTGACTGGGGGTTGAACCTGAGCACCCTGCTTCGGAAGGCAGATTCTTAACCACTGGACCACCAGGGAAGTCCCAGTTAACTATTTTATACACAGTAGTGTATATATGTCAGAGAAGGCAATGGCACCCCACTCCAGTACTCTTGCCTGGAAAATCCCATGGACAGAGGAGCCTGATGGGCTGCAGTCCATGAGTCAGACACGACTGAGCTACTTCACTTTCACTTTTCACTTTCATGCATTGGAGAAGGAAATGGCAACCCAGTCCAGTGTTCTTGCCTGGAGAATCCCAGGGACGGGGGAGCCTGGTGGGCTGCCGTCTATGGGGTCGCACAGAGTTGGATATGACTGAAGCGACTTAGCAGCAGCAGCAGCAGCAGTGTATATATGTGAATCCCAGCCTCATATTTTATTCCTCCCCCCACCTCTCTTTTCCTTTTGTTAACCATAAGTTTTTTTTCTGTTGTCTGTAAGTCTCTTTTTGTTTTGGAAATAAGTTCATTTGTTCTTTTTTTTTTCTTTTATATTCCACATACAAGTGATATTATATGATATTTATTTTTCCCTGTCTGGCTTACTCCACTTAGTATGATAATCTCTCTAGGTCCATCCATGTTGCTGCAAATGACATTATTTCATTTTTTAATGGCTGAGTAATATTCCTTTTTGTCCATTCATCTGTCCATGAGCATTTAGTTTGCTTCCATATCCTAGCTGTTGTAAATAATATTGCTTTGAACATTGGAGTGCATCTTTTTGAATTACAGTTTTCTCTGGATATATTCCTAGGAGTGGGATTGCTGGATCATATGATAACTTTATTTTTAGTTTTTTAAGCAACCACCATACTGTTTTCCATGGTGGCTGCACCAGTTTATACTCCCACCAACAGTTTAGGAAGGTTCCTTTTTCTGTACACCCTCTCCAGCATTTATTATTTGAAGAATTTTTGATAATGGCCATTCTGACCTGTGTGGGGTGATACCTCATTGTAGTTTTGATTTGCATTTCTTTAACTATTAGCAGTGTTGAGCATCTTTTCATGTGCCTTTTAGCCATCTGTGTGTCTTCTTTGAAGAGATGTCTGTTCAGGTCTTCTGCCCGATTTTTGATTGGGTTGTTTGTTTTTTAATATTGAGCTGTATAAGCTGTTTGTTATGTGTACATTTTTTTTAAGATTTTTTTTTAAGTTCCTAAGCTTCACAATGCTAAGAAACTAAGATTTGTTACTTTGACTCATCCTAATATGTCCTTTTGGTTTTGCTGTGAGGTGACTAGTACAGCAATTCTATGTATATCTCTTCCAGATTTTTGGATGTTGGGATTTTACACAAGAGATAATAAATTATGCTTCTTTTTTTCCCCCTCTTCAGTGCTCCAAACAAACTCAGGTAGAGTCAGAAAGGGAACAAAGTATCTATCACTTACTACTAACACTGACAACTGAGTTTAATACTCACACCTTTGCTCAAAAAATTAAACTTGCCCATCCAGAGACAACTGGACAAATTCAGGCCTCTCTTCAGAGGCAAGAGGCTCACCATTTAGAAGAGGAGAGGAGGTTAAGACAGAAAACTGGTTAGTTCTACAGGGAGTTCAACCTGGTAATAGAAAGGGAGAGAGGAGCTGAGTGGGGCAACTCAGTTCTTTTGCCAGTCTCAGCAGTCACTCACACAGGAAGATTGAGAGCTGAGAGAAGCACAGAAATAACTCTTCCCAGTACAAACTCCTGGAGGGTTTTTAGTTTCTGTCCTGGGGAGTCTGGCAGCAGTGCTGGGAAGAGGATAGAGGCTGCTTTCTCCTATAAACACCCAGCACTGCTGGCATCCAGGGCTCTATTAGCTGCTAAACACCTTTACCAACTGACCTCTCTCCTGATTTCTCCTGCGTAATCCTGTCATACTGGTTTGATCACCGTCCCTGGCATGCCGTGCACAGCTTCCTGCATTTTGCACACAGTTTTCCTGGTCCCCCTCCCCCACCCCACTGCTGTCCATTTGCCTTTTCAGGTCCAGATCAAGCTCTACCTCCCACAGCCCCTGGTCCTCTGAGCCCTTTCAGAACTTGTTCCCTGACACACACACACCAACCTTTCGCCTTCAGCATGTGTTGCCTGTCTTGTTACATTTCTCCTTATGGCTCTAGGCTCTAGTTCCTGTGCTTTTTTCAGTCCTAAAATGATCAATTAAGGAAAGCTTAACTTCAAGGAGAAAAAAAAAAAAAGAGCGACCCTGTGAACTATGTTTTATATGTGGGAAACTAAGATTTATAACGTGACTCATTTAACATTGCAAATACAATATAGGAGATAATGTGTGGTGGAGGGACTGAGCTGTGCCTCCCCAGGCTGTGGAACTTAGTGTGCAATGGGGAGAAATTTAATCTCTCTTCCCACTCCCATCTCCTGTTTCCCAGGATACTGTGGCAATTGTTTGTTCATAGATGCCCCATAAGCTCTTGGAGACGGCTGAGAATTAAGTTGCTTATTAATTCATTTAGTCTTGACCTACATATGGTTGAATAATCACAGGGCCATCTGTCTTCCTTAATTAACATGCAGAGATGAGGAGATTTCTCCCTACCTTCTGCAGATCGTGTCTGAATCTTGTCAAGAGGGCCCCAAATGACTTGCTGCCAGAGTCCTGGTAATTGCTTATAAGTGAAACCAACAGCTAATGGGAAGGGCTTTTGTTGTTTTCACTTGTTTTGTCTTTTTGAAAAGGCTTGTTGTGACTAGCCCTTGCTATTTCACCAGCCAAAGATTCTCATAAATGAGTATGCAATTGTATATTTCCTTTCAGGTTCAGGAGACACAGAATAAGGGATTTTCCCAGATGCATTTGAGTTTTATCTCCCACAGTCTTCTGCTTTTCTCACAGGGTCTTCACTTATCTATATGACATCGATAGACTAACACAGTTATAAGGGCAGAAAAAAAACTTCCCTCTTCTCTTCTAGGTTCTTTGATGTCCTAATAAATTAATGTAAAAGAGAAAAACAAAAGTGTAATAACACGTATACTTCCATGTACACATATATACATGGAAGATGCCCAGAAAAACTAACTCACCGAAATGTCAGAAGACCTCACTGTCTTTAGCTAAATATAAAATAAGATGTTTAGGGTGAGGAGTCAGTTATGGGAGGTTATCAGGAAAAGTACAGTAAACAAGAATATTGGTGCAAATTGAAGTCTTGCCTTTGTCCTGTCATAAGTTCCCCAGAGATTTGGTGATCCTCCTCTTCCAGATATAAAGAGGGAGACACCCTTACAAAGAGAAAATTTTCTAACATATATGTTTCTTACAGAAGGCTGACTTCTAACTCAGTTTTCAGAACTTCTCTCATTTCTGCTATTAAAAAAAAACAAAACAGTTTAAGGACTTCCCTCACAGTCCTGTGGTTAAGACACAGCACCTTCACTGTAGGGGGCCTGGATTAGATTCCCTGGTCTAGAAACTAAGATCCCACATGCCACATGGCACAGCCAAAAAAAAGAAAACAAAAAATAGCTTAAAATAGGTATTTTGGGGCATCAAAATCTGTTCCCCTTCACAGCCTGTTATGCAGTCTACTTTCTCTTGGTTGTTGACATGAAATGTGATGGGTTAAAAAGATGCCAATTAAAACGACAAACTCTTATTCATTTCTTATTGTAGTATAGTTGATTTACAATATTAATTTCAGGTGCACAACATAGTCATTCAACATTTTATAGATAATACTCCATGCAAATTATTATAAAATATTAGCTTTATTCCCTGTGTGGTACTTTATAGCCTTATAATTTATTTTATACCCAATAGTTTGTACCTCTTAATTCTCTTCATCTATTTTGCCCCTCCCCCAGCCCTACTTACCTTTAAGTGAAGTGAACTCACTCAGTCGTGTCCAACTCTTTGCCACCCCATGGACTATAGCCTACCAGGCTCCTCCATCCATGGGATTTTCCAGGCAAGAGTACTGGAGTGGGTTGCCATTTCCTTCTCCAGGGGATCTTCCTACCCAGGGATTGAACTCTGGTCTCCCGCGTTGTAGGCAGACAATTTACCCTCTGAGTCACCAGGGGAAGTGCCTTTGGTAACCATTAATTTGTTCTCTTTATCAGTCAGTTTCTGTTTATTATCAAACCAAACTTGGTTCTGCTGCCCTTGGCAGTGAAACCAAATGACTGACACTGCGTTGTGGTGAAGGAAAGTGTAGTTTATTGTAAAGCTCCAGACAAGGACTCTGGGGCAGCTAATGCTCAAAAAACCTGAACTCTTTGATGAATTTCAGGGAATCATTTTTAAAATCAAGATGAAGGAGGGGAGTTTCAGGATATGTGATCAGCTCATGCACAATTCTGATTGGTTAATGGTGAGGTAATCAGATCAGATCAGATCAGTCACTCAGTCGTGTCCAACTCTGCGACCCCATGAATCGCAGCACACCAGGCCTCCCTGTCCATCACCAACTCCCGGAGTTCACTCAGACTCATGTCCATCGAGTCAGTGATGCCATCCAGCCATCTCATCCTCTGTCGTCCCCTTCTCCTCCTGCCCCCAATCCCTCCCAGCATCAGAGTCTTTTCCAATGAGTCAACTCTTTGCATGAGGTGGCCAAAGTACTGAGGTAATAGGGTAGGGTAATTGAGTAAAGTAATGCTCAAAATTCTCCAAGCCAGGCTTCAGCAATATGTGAACTGTGAACTTCCTGATGTTCAAGCTGGTTTTAGAAAAGGCAGAGGAACCAGAGATCAAATTGCCAACATCTGCTGGATCATGGAAAAAGCAAAGAGAGTTCCAGAAAAACATCTATTTCTGCTTTATTGACTATGCCAAAGCCTTTGACTGTGTGGATCACAATAAACTGTGGAAAATTCTGAAAGAGATGGGAATACCAGACCACCTGACCTGCCTCGTGAGAAACCTGTATGCAGGTCAGGAAGCAACAGTTAGAACTGGACATGGAACAACAGACTGGTTCCAATAGGAAAAGTAGTACATCAAAAGGCTATATATTGTCACCCTGTTTATTTAACCTATATGCAGAGTACATCATGAGAAACGCTGGACTGGAAGAAACACAAGCTGGAGTCAAGATTGCCGGGAGAAATATCAATAACCTCAGATATGCAGATGACACCACCCTTATGGCAGAAAGTGAAGAGGAACTCAAAAGCTTCCTGATGAAAGTGAAAGTGGAGAGTGAAAAAGTTGGCTTAAAGCTCAACATTCAGAAAACGAAGATCATGGCATCTGGTCCCATCACTTCATGGGAAATAGATGGGGAAACAGTGTCAGACTTTATTTTTTGGGGCTCCAAGATCACTGCAGATGGTGACTGCAGCCATGAAATTAAAAGACGCTTACTCCTTGGAAGGAAAGTTATGACCAACCTAGATAGCATATTCAAAAGCAGAGACATTACTTTGCCAACAAAGGTCCGTCTAGTCAAGGCTATGGTTTTTCCAGTGGTCATGTATGGATGTAAGAGTTGGACTGTGAATAAAGCTGACCACCGAAGAATTGATGCTTTTGAACTGTGGTGCTGGAGAAGACTCTTGAGAGTCCCTTGGACTGCAAGGAGATCCAACCAGTCCATTCTGAAAGAGATCAGCCCTGGGATTTCTTTGGAAGGAATGATGCTAAAGCTGAAACTCCAGTACTTTGGCCACCTCATGTGAAGAGTTGACTCATTGGAAAAGACTCTGATGCTGGGAGGGATTGGGGGCAGGAGGAGAAGGGGCGACAGAGGATGAAGTGGCTGGATGGCATCACTGACTCGATGGACGTGAGTCTGGGTGAACTCCGGGAGTTGGTGATGGACAGGGAGGCCTGGCGTGCTGCGATTCATGGGGTCGCAAAGAGTCGGACACGACTGAGCGACTGATCTGATGTGAATAGGGTAGTGTCACAAGTGTTAGCATTATCAATGCTCAGGCTCCTATAGGTCTGGGGGCTGTGTGCTCATGGTCATCAAGTAGTTAACTTCTTCCATTTGGTGCATCAGATACTGTTATCTAGGTACTTCAGAGAGGAACTAAAGATTCTGTGACTGCCATATGGCTGATTTACCGTTTGAATTCTTACCAATTCTCCTGGCTCAACTGCTATTTTTATTGCCACATGTTCATATCCTTTCAATCATTGAGCCAGGCTTCTGTGACTTAGGAGCCTGGGAGACTGCAACTTTTCTAAAACAAGAGGCAGGCAAAGAACATGGGTGGATCTCCTACGTCTACCAAGCCTGCCACACATTTCTGTCACTTGAACCTCTGTATGTCCTCATGAGGTACGCAGGGGAGGTACATAATCTCCATTTTATAGATCAATAAAAATCAGTAAATTGAGCCTTTGAGAGGTGAGATATGTGTTAAAGTTACTGCTTGTAAGTGCAGAGTTGGAACTAGAATCCTGATTCTGATGTGGAAAGCTCAGCATCTCTGTATTCCAGTGCTGAATTGAACCTCAGAGACACAGTTTGGGGCAAAGTAGAGAAGGATAGATTTATTGCTATGACAGGCAAAGGGGACACACTTAAAAAGCTATGTGTCCCAACCCAGAAGAATTTGATGAGTTGTTTTATAGCAGTAGTTCAAGGTAGTATTTGCTGACAAGATTAGTCTCAGGTCTCCTAATCTTGATGAGCTTCTCTGCTCCCTTTAATCTTGCCTCAGGTGGCTTCTTGGTTGCTGCTGCTTTGATTAGTTTCTTGGTTGCTGCTTCTTTGATGGAACTCAGAGAAGGTCATGGAGGCTGGAGTCCCACCTACAGGGAATGGGGGACAAAAACACTTCCATGCCCAGAAGCCCCATAGGGTCCTCCCCTGTTTCACTTCTGGTCTCCTTACAAAGGGTTCTCCATATACCACTTAATTACAGTACTGTAGCATCATGACCATTTATTTATAATGTGACCACAAGCTACTGTAGGGGAGCAGAATTTGCCACCCTAAAATATATCTCCACGGCATATTAACTGTTTTAAGCTGGTTACTTTCTGATAAACATAAACAGACATGGGAAGGACTCTGAAAACCAAGTAGGAATTGGCTTTTTGTAGGAAACATTTACATTTGTAAGGGAAATCACCATTTGTAAGGGTGTCAGAGTCGGACACCACTGAAGCTACTTAGCAGCAGCAGCAGCAGCTCCATCTACCTATAAGAGGAGAATGACCAAATCTTTAAGAACTCTTATCATTGGAGAAGGCAAGGACTTAAATCCAAATATAGTCTTACCCTTGTTCCCTGTACTCACTTAACTTACTCTCCCCACCCTCAACATTCTCTTTAGCTGAGGATGGTATTTAAGGTGAGGGCTTTGGCCATTTGGGCAAGTTAATCAGCTTTCCTGGGCTTCTCCCATGTACACATGTTGTGAAACTTTGATTTTTTTCCCTGTTAATCTCTCTTATGTCAATTAAGAATTAAAGAATTAATTAAGACCATCCCAGAGAACCTAGAAGGGGAGAGGAAAATTTCTTTCTCCCCAACACTGCACTAAACCTCTAGGAGTGCAGAGTAGACCTGTGTGGTTAAAAAGGCATTCACTGGGACCTTGTCACAGGTGGAGAACTGTGAGGTCATGAGTTTGAGTTTTCCCCTTCTTGTCTTGAATGCATCTGTTACATATTCAAATCTATCTGCATACAAATTATGAGCTATCGAAGGAAACTTGAAAAAGAACAAAATTGTAAGACTCATGTTTACCAATTTCAAAATTTCCTACAAAGTTATTAAAACGTGATACTGGCATGCAGATGTACATACAGACCAAAGGAATAGATACAGAGCCTAAAAACGATCCTCAGATATATAGTCTATTAATTTTCAACAGGGGTACCAAAATCATTCGATGGAGAAAGGGCCAACTTTTCAAAAAATAGTGCTGGGAAAACTGGATATCCAACATGCAGAAGAATGAAGTTGGACCTTTCTTTTATACCACAATCAAAAATTAACTCAAAATAAGTCAAAGACCTAAATTTAAGAGCTAAAGCTATAAAACTCTTAAAAAGAAAATATAGGAGAAAATCCTCATGGCTTTGGATTTGTTGATGGTTTGAATATAACACCAAAAGCACAGGCAACAAAAAAATATATAAATTGCACATTATCAAAATAAAGAACTTTTATGCATCAAATGATACCGTAAAAAGAATGAAAACATAGCTTACAAGATAGAAGATACTTCCAAATCATATGTTTGATAAGAGATTAACGTCCAGAATATGTGAAGAACCTCTATAACTCAACAACAAAAACAGCCCAATTTAAAAATGAGTAAAAGCAAAAAAAAAAAAAATAAATAAAAATGAGTAAAAGACTTGAATAGACATTTCACCAAAGAAGATAAACAAATGGCCAGTAAACATGTGAGACGATGACCAACATCATTAGTCATTGAGTGTGAGGGACTGAAAGTCGCTCAGTCATGTCCACCTCTTTGCGACCCCATGGACTGTAGCCCACCAGGCTCTCCTCTGTCCATGGGATTCTCCAGGCAAGAATACTGGGGTGGGTTGCCATTTGCTTCTCCAGAGGATCTTCCCAAACCAGGGGTGAACACAGCTCTCCTGTTTTATCTTCTTTTAGTTTTGCTTCCTTTTGGTCTTTACTCTACTGGGACCTTTGGGAACTGCGCATATATGTAACAGCATCTACCATACCTCTTCATTTTAGCTTAGGCTGGATTTGAAGAGCCAAAACAGGAAAACACTTAAGGAGACCTGAGACTTTCACAGAGAAATAAACTAGAGCTGCTGTTTCTTTTAGCTTTGCTTTCCTGTTCTTTACTTACCCTGGTGACTCAGAGGGTAAAGCATCTGCCTATAATGCGGGAGACCCAAGTTCAATTCCTGGGTCAGGAAGATCCCCTGGAAAAGGAAATGGCAACCCACTCCAGTACTCTTGCCTAGAAAATCCCATGGACAGAGGAGCCTGGTAGGCTACAGTCCATGGGGTCACAAAGAGTTGGACATGACTGAGCGACTTACTTTTCACTTTTTTTTCTTTCCTCTTCTTTATTATTTATTTTTTTAATGTAATCTCTCCTTTTATCAACCTTCATCATTTCATACTGTAAGAAAGTAAAATTACTAAAGGCAAATAACCTTATGAATCTGCTGAGTGTGAAGAGAAAGGCCATGGTATAGATGAATGGATTAGGAGGGAGACACCTAACTCTAAGGGTTTACAGTTGATAAAAACTCAGGCTTTGTTGTACAATAAGTATCATTATGTGTTACACAACAACTGGGTACTGATTGTTTGCAGTCACACAAGCATAAGCAATCCTTCAAAATCGAGTATAAATATACCAAGACAAAAAGCAATATGGAAAAATTCAGAAATGTCCAACTATTGCTATTTCTTGGGTGAAACTACTGATCAGTAGTTGGGTTCCCCAACAAAGTGTGAAAACAAGAGAATTTTAGAAAGCAGCAGTTTTAAAGAAATGAAAGCTATGCAAAATGCCTTGCAGTCCTTAATTATCTAGTTCATAAGTATGAAAAAAAATTCTAGGCTGTTAATTCATAATTCTGGAAAATATTTTTCCATGTATGAATCTATAATGATAACTGTTACACAGTCTCTCTCCCTTGCTCTTTTTATGAGAGACCCTTATCACAAAGTCTTCCCTGGATAGTCTCTGTGCCACCATTTGCTTCCAGTTGCTTCACAAGCCACTCTTAACCCACCCTTGGAAACTATGTATAAAATCATTTAATGTGTGCTAACGATAGGAGCATTTACACATCTAACCAACACATATTGAACCAAGATAATCCTTTAAACCATGATCATATGAGAAAGTGACATTATATCAATACTACAGACAACGTATTTTCCCCATGAACTATGGAATATTTTTTCCTTGGACAAATTCACCTCTTCCCAGAAATATGCAAAGTTCAGTGCAAAAGAGTAACAGTAAAGTGTTCATTAAGCCATCAGAACGAATCACCTTGTTTTTAAAATAGTAACTTCACCTTAGCTTCGAGTGCATCAAGGTACTAAACTAAAGGATTGTTAGTCATCAGGGGGCTACAAAGCAAAACCACAATGAGATACCACTCATACTCGTTAGGAAGCCTATTATAAAAACAAAAATTAACAGCGCAACATTGTAATTCAACTATACGTCAAAAAAAATTAAAAATTAAGAAATGGAAAGTGTTGGCAAGGATGTGGAGAAATTAGAACCTTTGTGCTCTGCTGATAGAAATGGTGAAACTGCTGTGAAAAACAGTTTGGCAGTTTCTCAAAATGTTAAACATTGAATTACCCTAAGAACCAATTATTCTACTTCTGGGTATATACTTAAAATAATTGAAAACAGGGAAGCAAACAGATAATTGTACACCAATGTTCACAGCAGCATTTTTCACAGTAGCTGAAATGTGGAATAAAACAAATGTCCATTGACAGGTGAATGGACAAACAAAATGCAGTTTATCCACACAGTGAAATATTAATCAGTCATAAAAAAGCCCGTGCTACAGCATGGGTGAACCTGAAAACATTCTGCTTAGTGAAAGGAAGCCGACACAAAAGGACAAATAGCATATGATTCCACTCTGATGAAGCGCATACAATAGGCAAATTCACAGAAACAAACGAAAGCAGAGGTTACCAGGGACTGGAGAGAGGAGGAGTCACTGCTTATTGGGTATAAGCTTTGTGTTTGGGTTGATGAAAAAGTTTTTTTTTTTTTAAGTTTATGTATTTATTTGGCTGCACTGGGTCTTAGTTATAGCATGCAGGATCTTTGATCTTCATTGCAGCATGCAGGATATTAAGTCATGTCATGCAGAATCTTCAGTTGCAGCATGCGGGATATAGTTCTATGACCAGGGATCCAACCTGGGCCCCCTGCATTGGGAGCGCTGAGTCCTAGCCACTGGGCTTCCAGGGAAGTCTTGATGAAAAAGTTTTGAAAATGCACAGTTGCCCAGTATTATGAAGGTACTTAATGCCACTGAATCATACACTTAAAAATGCTAAATGATACAATTTTTAATTTTAATGGTATGTATATTTTACCACTATAAAAAAGATTTGGATATAAAACAAAATAAATTATGAGCTAGGTGCTTTGTAGTGATACAGAAGTAGGAACTTGTAATTTCTCAGAAAACAAAAAGTTAGTTGGAAAGAGGGAGACAGGCCTTGAGTGGGTGAAACCAAGATGAGTGAGTTGGAGATAGCTTTGTGGAGAAGGCTGAAGAATAAAGAAGGAAAAGAGCAAAAAGTATTGAGTACTATTAGTTACCAGACTCCATGAGAAACCTTTCATATACTTTTTTTGTTCCATCCTCATGGCAATTCTGTGTGGTAGATACTGTTATGAACCTAATGTTTTGTGTGAGGAAACATAATTTTAGGTTAATAACTTGCTCAAGAATTTACTTAATTAGTGGCAGAGCCAGGATTTAAAACCCAGTCTATCACCTCCAGAACCCCTGCTCTTATTTTGCTGATCTCAACTTTTCTGGCTAAGAACTGGAACAACAGTATCCACCCCACGGGCTTATTGTGATTATTAAATAAGAATGTTTTGAGTTCGAAAATTCTGAATATACCTAAGGATTTTACATTGTTCTTTGCTTGCTCTATCCTTTCTGCTACTGTTGGAGGCTGAGACTTCTAAAGCACTCGCTACCATAGAAGATGTTTCACTTAGTGGATTGTTTTTGTACTGTTCCACCATTTGTGAATTTCTCAGTAGCAAAGATACTATCTTATTCATTGTTTTAGGTCAGATTTAAACTGGAGCAGTGGTTGTCAGAACAGAAGAGGGGACTTAGAGAAGTGAGAATCAAACAGCATGTGTGAATTGCTCCAAAAGCTTCCTGCTGCTGCTGCTGCTAAGTTGCTTCAGTCGTGTCTGACTCTGTGCGACCCCATAGGCGGCAGCCCACAAGGCTCCCCGTCCCTGGGATTCTCCTGAATCCCTACCATACCAAGTGTCATCATCGCCCTCATCTCTGTCGCCACCATCAACATTTGTAACACAGTGATAACAACCCCATGAGCAATGGACATGTTACCAGAGCCTACTAGGGGCAAGCTTACTAGCCAGGGCTACAAATAGAAGTTTAAGCCCTTGCTTTCAAAGTTTTAGAAAAGCCTCGTCTAGTCCCTCCCACCTTTCTCTATCCTGTCCTCTAATGTGAGACCCTCCTTTCATAAAAGCCACTTTAATCATGTCACTCAGTGTTGCTGAAAAGAAATTTTGTAGTATTTAGGCCTTCCAAATTTGGATCTTAATATAGTTTAAAAATTATTTCTTTTTAGAATAGACTTTACATTCACACAGCTCAAAATTCACATCAGTATATGGACAAAAGTCTTTCTTCCCACTTGTTTCTCCCTGTTTCTCCATTTTTTTCCTAAATACTTTTCCAGAGTATTTCCCAGAGGGTTTCTAAACATGCTCTAAAAAAAATTAAAAAATGAAAGACTATTTTTTCTAGAACAGTTTTAGGTTTACAATAAAATTGAGAGGAAGGTACAGAGATTTCCTGTATCCCCACACACATGAATGGCCTCCCTCACTGTCAACATCACTCACCAGAATGGCACATTTGTTTTTCACCAAGGATGCTTGTAAAAAACAGTCTTGGTTAAAAAAAAAATAAATCACATCATATAAATTATGATATGTTATATTGATACATCATAATTATCTAAAGTCCATAGTTTAGAGTTCACTCTTGGTGTTGTACATTCTATGGGTTTGAAGAAATGTATAATAATATGTATCCATCATTATAGTATCATATAGAGTATTTTCACTGCCTAAAGATCCTCTGTGCTCTACCTATTCATCCCTCCCACAACCCTGGAAACCACTGATCTTTTTCCTATCTCCATAATTTTTCTCTTTTCCAGAATGTTGTATAGTTGGACTCATGAAATATATAGCCTTCTCAGATTGGATTATTTCACTTAGTAATATGCATTTAAAGTTCCTTCTCAGGGCTTCTCTGGTGGCTCAGATAGTAAAGAACTTGCCTGCAATGTTTGAGACCCAGGTTTGATTCCTGGTTTGGGAAGATCCCCTGGAGAAGGGAATGGCTATCTACTCCAGGATTCTTGCCTGGGGAATTCCATGGACAGGGGAGCCTTCTGGACTACAGTCCATGGAGTCACAGAGTCAGACATGACTGAGCAACTAACACTTCCACTAAGAAGGTTCCTTCATGTCTTTTCATGGCTTGAAAGCTCACTTATTTTTAGCACTGTATAATAATCCATCACTTCATGGGAAATAGATGGGGAAACAGTGGAAACAGTGTCAGACTTTATTTTTTGGGGCTCCAAAATCAATGCAGATGGTGACTGCAGCCATGAAATTAAAAGATGCTTACTCCTTGGAAGGAAAGTTATGACCAACGTAGATAGCATACTGAAAAGCAGAGACATTACTTTGGCAACTAAGGTCCTTCTAGTCAAGGCTATGGTTTTTCCAGTGGTCATGTATGGATGTGAGAGTTGGACTGTGAAGAAAGCTGAGTGCTGAAGAATTGATGCTTTTGAACTGTGGTGTTGGAGAAGACTCTTGAGAGTCCCTTGGATTGCAAGGAAATCCAACCAGTCCATTCTGAAGGAGATCAGCCCTGGGATTTCTTTGGAAGGAATGATGCTAAAGCTGAAACTCCAGTACTTTGGCCACCTCATGTGAAGAATGGACTCACTGGAAAAGACTCTGATGCTGGGAGGAATGGGGGCAGGAGGAGAAGGGGACGCCAGAGGATGAGATGGCTGGATGGCATCACTGACTCGATGGACGTGAGTCTGGGTGAACTCCGGGAGTTGGTGATGGACAGGGAGGCCTGGCATGCTGCGATTCATGGGGTCGCAAAGAGTCAGACACAACTGAGTGACTGAACTGAACTGAATATTCCATTAAGTATAGCACAGTTTATCTACTCACCTACTGGAAGATATCTTGGTTGCTTACAAGTTTTGGAAATTATGAATAAAACTCGTACAAACATCTGTGTGTAGGTTTTTGTGTGGACATAAGTTTTCAGCTTCTTTGGTTAAATACCAAAGAGAGGGACTACTAGATTATATAAAAAAAGCATGTTTAGTTTTGCAAGTAACTTTCAAACTGTCTTCCAAGGTAAGGTGGCTGTATCATTTTGCATTCCTACCACCAAGGAATGAATGTTCTTATTGCTCCAGATTCTCACATGCATTTGGTGTTGACAGTGTTTTGCATTTGTGTCATTCTAATACCTTTAAGTATTTGTCTAGAAGGAGTAATTGCAGTTAGACTTATCTGACCACATTTGGTGAATCTTGTTTCTCTTGAGAGGAACATCTATGGAATGATCAGATCTGTAATAAGATTAAGAACATTCTGGCACCCTGAGAAGCAGGATTACTACTCACAAAAGAGCAGTCTAATGAAGGTGTGGGAGGGCGTGGGCCCCTTGGAAAACAGCTGTCTTCTTTCCCAGATGCCCCTTAGGTCTCCTCTAAAGGAATGAGTTCCGAAGAATTAATGCTTTTGAACTGTGGTGTTGGAGAAGACTCTTGAGAGTCCCTTGGACTGCAAGGAGATCCAACCAGTTCATCCTAAAGGAGATCAGTCCTGGGTGTTCATTGGAAGGACTGATGCTGAAACTGCAACTGCAATACTTTGGTCACATGATGTGAAGAACTGACTCATTGGAAAAGACACTGTGTTGGGAAAGATTGAAGGCAAAAGGAAAAGGGGACTACAGAAGGTGAGATGGTTGCATGGTATCACTGACTCAATGGACGTGAATTTGAGCAAGCTCTGGGAGTTGGTGATGGACAGGGAAGCCTGGCATGCTGCAGTCCATGGGGTTGCAGAGTTGGATATGACTGAGCGACTGAACTGAACTGACTGAAAGGACTGGGTTAACAGAGGTTGCAAGAAACACCTGATGTTAGGATGCCTGTTGTTTACTCAGTTGGTAGCCTCCAGAGAGTCTGTGACTGGTCAGATAAGCCACTTTTGTGGGTAACATTCTTGTCCTGGAAACTGAAAACTGGAAAGCACTAAATAGAGTGAAAATTATCTGCCAGATATAACTCACCAGCTTGGAAGACCATATGGATACATTATATGAAGATTACATTCCAATTCAAGGACTCCCCAAAATATCAATTTTGGGGAGATATTTTTAAAATTTATGTTTGCCTACTTCATTCTGTAAAGGAATTGAGGTAATTTACAAGAATTTTAACCTTATAATAAATGGAAATTAAAAAAAATAGAGTTTTAAAGCTTTGATAGCATCCAGATTTATAGATTAAAGTAGTTTATTGTTCTTACAATTGGGATACAAATGTCTTTTTGAGCTGCTTAATAGCTAAGGTAAAAAGGGAAACATGATAGGTTAAAACATCACATTCAGTTAAAGCAATGGCAATTCAGTTTTTTAGGAGAAAGGAAACTTTTATTGTTCGTTAGGTCTGTAAGACATCTGTATGGGTTTTCATGTGTGGTCATCAAGTGCCACATGGACATCTTTAATGTTCCTCAATAAACATGATAGTGGATACAGTCAGTAGTGTCCTCTACCATTCCTCTATGTAAACCAAAGATATAACAGTATACATCATTCAAAAGGTGATCTGAAGGAAGACAGTTCAGTTCACTTCAGTTGCTCAGTTGTGTCCAACTCTTTGTGACCCCATGGACTGCAGCATAAGCCCGTCCATCACCAACTCCCAGAGTTTACTCAAACTCATGTCCTTTGAGTCGGTGATGCCATCCAGCCATCTCATCCTCTGTCATCCCCTTCTCCTCCAGCCTTCAATCTTTCCCAACATCAGGGTCTTTTCAAATGAGTTAGTTCTTCGCATCAGGTGGCCAAAGTATTGGAGTTTCAGCTTAAACATCAGTCCTTCCAATGAACATTCAGGACTGATTTCCTTTAGGATGGACTGCTTGGATCTCCTTGCAGTCCAAGGGACTCTCAAGAGTCTTCTCCAACACCACAGTTTAAAAGCATCAATTCTTTGGCACTAAGTTTTCTTTATGGTTGAACTCTCACATCCATACATGACTACTATAAAAACCATAGCTTTGACTAGACGGACCTTTGTTGGCAAAGTAATGTCTCTGCTTTTTAATATGCTATCTAGGTTGGCCATAGCTTTTCTTCCAAGGAGTAAGCATCTTTTAATTTCATGGCTGTAGTCACAATCTGCAGTGATTTTGGAGCCCCAAAAAACAAAGTCAGCCACTGTTTCCCCATCTATTTGCCATGAACTAATGGGACCAGATGTTATGATCTTTGTTTTCTGAATGTTGAGTTTTAAGCCAACTTTTTCACTCTCCTCTTTCACTTTCATCAAGAGGCTCTTTAGTTCTTCTTCACTTTCTGCCATAAGGGTTGTATCATCTGCATATCTGAGGTTATTGATATTTCTCCCAGCAATCTTGATTCCAGCTTGTGCTTCATCCAGCCCAGCGTTTCTCATGATGTATTCTGCTTATAAGTTAAATAAGCAGAGTGACAATATACAGCCTTGATGTACTCCTTTTCCTATTTGGAACCAGTCTGTTGTTCCATGTCCAGTTCTAACTGTTGCTTCCTGACCAGCATACAGATTTCTCAAGAGGCAGGTCAGGTGGTCTGGTATTCTCATCTCTTTCAGAATTTTCCACAGTTTGTTGTGATCCACACAGTCAAAGGTTTTGGCATAGTCAGTAAAGCAGAAATAGATGTTTTTCTGGAACTCTCTTGCTTTTTTGATGATCCAGCAGATGTTGGCAATTTGGTTCCTTTGCCTTTTCTAAAACCAGGTTGAACATCTGGAAGTTCGTGGTTCACATATTATTAAATTCTCCTGGCTTGGAGAATTTTGAGCATTATTTTACATGCTATACATGGACATCATCAGATGCTCAACACTGAAATCAGATTGATTATATTCTTTGCAGCCGAAGATGGAGAAGCTGTATACAGTCAGCAAAAACAAGACTGGGAGCTGACTGTGGCTCAGATCATGAACTCCTTATTGCCAAATTCAGACTTAAATTGAAGAAAGTAGGGAAAACTACTAGACCATTCATGTATGACCTAATCAAATCCCTCACGATTATACAGTGGTAGTGAGATATAGATTCAAGGGACTAGATCTGATAGAGTGCCTGGTGAACTATGGACAGAGGTTCGTGACATTGTACGGGAGACAGAGCAAGACCATCCCCAAGAAAAAGAAATGCAATAAAGCAAAATGGCTGTCTGAGGAGGCCTTACAAATAGCTATGAAAAGAAAAGCCAAAAGCAAAGGTGAAAAGGAAAGATATTCCCTGCAGAATTCCAAAGAATAGCAAGGAGAGATAAAAAAGCCTTCCTCAGTGATCAGTGCAAAGAAATAGAGGAAAACAATAGAATGGGAAAGACTACAGATCTCTTCAAGAAAATTAGAGATACCAAGGGAACATTTCATGCAAAGATGGGCTCAATAAAGGACAGAAATGGTATGGACCTAACAGAAGCAGAAGATATTAAGAAGAGGTTGGCAAGAATACATAGAAGAACTGTACAAAAAAGATCTTCACAACCCAGATAATCACAACGGTGTGATCAATCACCTAGAGCCAGACATCCTGGAATGTGAAGTCAAGTGGGCCTTAGGAAGCATTACTACGAACAAAGCTAGTGAAAGTGATGGAATTCCAATTGAGCTATTTCAAATCCTGAAAGATGATGCTGTGAAAGTGCTACAGTCAGTATTTGGAAATTTGGAAATTTGGAAAACTCAGCAGTGGCCACAGGACTGGAAAAGGTCAGTTTTCATTCCAATCCCTAAGAAAGGCAATGCCAAAGAATGCTCAGACTGAAGGAAGGCAGTGGATTTCATATGCAACTCTATGATAATCCAGGGAATAAAGTGAGCCATCTAGGGAAATGGCTTATGTTCTTCAAGATGTATACCTTGCATATTTCCTTCATCTGGACTTTTGGTAAAAGTTGAGCAGGAATCTGGTAGATGCATTAAGATGAGGGGGATCTTTTCACTACAATGATCATTTTAAATATCTTACAATTTTATACATCAACTGTACCTCAATAAAGGGCTTCCCTGGTGGCTAGTGGTAGAAAATCTTCCTGCCAATGCAGGAGACATGGATATGATCCCTGGGTCAGAAAGATCCCCTGGAGAAAGAAATGACAACCCACTCTAGTATTCTTGCCTGGGAAATCCCATGAACAGAAGAAACTGGTGGGCGACAGTCTATGGGTTTGCAAAAGGACTGAATACAATTTAATGACTGAACAACAAGTACCTCAGTAAAGCATGAATTTTTTTTTAAAGTTGAACAGGAGAAAATTAAATACACAAAATCTTGCATAGCCTGACATTCAGATATTCTCTGTAGTTGTCTAAGAGAAGACTTTCAGAATCAATTACAAATGGGAGGATGGCAACCTTTATAAAAACTGAAGGCCTGGTGTCATGGGCTTAATTTTGATTTCAACTTCCAGGACACTGAAGCTTAAAGACTTACCTTAAAGACTTAGTTGTTGTTTTAGTCACTAAGTCATGTCCAATTTTTTTTTTAATTGAACTTGAAGATGTTTATTGGGTTCTATTTTTGGTGGAAAAAAGGTCACATATGTTATTTAGCGCAGCCTCGTGAAATACACAAAGTGATACTGGTTAGGAGCATTTTCTCCTCCTAGTCCATTTCTGAGGACTAAATCATGAACTGCTCCACTGGAGGAATCCTTCCTGCAGTGGGTAGGCACCAAGTCTATCGTTCATTAATTTTCTCCTTTCAGTATGGGCAGCAACTCCCCATTTTCTTTCAGTTCCTTAACGATGTCCAGTCCTCCGACAAGCTCCCCCTTCACATTCAGCTAAGGGTACGTTAGCCAGTTGGAGTAAGCTTTTAATCCTTGCTGAACTTCTTCATCCTCCAATATATCAAATGTCTCATATTTAACCCCAGTACTATTTAATATTTCCAGAATCATCTGCCGAAGCCACTCTTAGCTTCCTGTTTGTTTCCTTTCATAAAGAGCATCAGAGAAGCTTCATTTGTCCTTCCTTTGAGCCTTTCCTCTAACTTGGGGGCTTTGGGGCAAATCGTATCTAGTTCTTTAGATGCTTCTAGCTCCTTAATTATATCAAGTCCTCCTATGAGCTCTCCAGAAACATAGAGCTGGGGATAGGTGGGCCAGTTGGAATAGGTTTTGAGGGCCTGGCGAACTTCATCTGAGAAGATGTGGAAACTGCTAAACTGAATATTATGTTTGTCAAGAATTTCCACCATCTACTTGCTGAAACTGCAGCGTGGCTCCTGAGGTGTTCCTTTCATGAATAGGATGCAGGGGGCAGCGAGAAATAACTTCTTCAGGGGCCGGTTGAGGTCTTCCTTCAGGTGCTCACTACCACTGGGTGAGAAGGAGCCACTAGATGCATGTTGCTGAACTTTTTTGCTCAACTCTGGGGCCATGGGCACCATCTAATCAGTAGATTTTCTGAGAATTCTTGAAAAACAGGAAGGTGGGAACATAACTAATTTCATATTTTTCAGATACTTCAGGAACAGTTTCTGCTTCCAATTTCACGAATGAAACTTGTGGGTGCTCTTTGGCGAGCTCTGCCATCACGTCGTTCATCTGAGCACACTGAGGAGCTCATGGTGCCCAGAAATGGACCACAAGAAAGGACTTGGCTCTGAGGTGCAGCAGCTCCTCAAACTGCCGGGCTGAGCCGACCTCTACCACGGCTGCCACTACCTCAGCCACCCCTGCTGCCATGCTGCCCATCATGTCCAACTCTCTGCAACCCCATGGACTGTAAGCCCTATGGTGGAAACACTATGTATATGCCCCAAATCCATGAGATTCACTTTGTATTATGTTCGTTTGTTGTTTTGTGTGTGTGTGTGTGTGTGTGTGTTGGCCTCACCACTCAGCATGTAGGACCTTAATTCCCTTGACCAGGGATTGAACCTGTGCCCTCTGCATTGGAAGCACAGAATCTTAACCATTGGATTGCCAGGATCCCTTTAAAGTGTACTCTCTGTTGAATGTAGCATTTTATGTAATAGCTTGAGTATATCAAATGCATTGTTCACATCTTAGATATAGGAGTTGTATAGAACTTTATATGCCACTTTGAGAGAAGGCTATGGATGAGGAAATTTAAATTAATTGAATTTAAATCAAACTCACTTTTCTGGAATTGACTTCAATTATGGTTTCAACCACCAGAGTTGTATCAGTTATCTAGTGTTGCATAACAAATCATCCCACATGTTAATGGCTTAAAAAGCCATCATTCATTTTCTCACAGTTTCTATTGGTTGGCATTGGGCCAGACCTAGCTGGAGAGGCTCTTCTGCCATTCTTGCCTGAGGTCACTTTTGGAACTGCAGTTATCTGGGGATTGCCTGAGACTAGACCATCCAACATGGCCTCATTAATAGGTCTGTTGCCTCAGATGGGACATTTGGGCCTTTCTCTCCACAGTCTTCTTCACAGAATGGTGGAAGCTTTCCAAAAAGATAAGAGCAGAAGCTGTGAGGCCTCTTGAAGTAAAGACCAGAAGTCACTTGATCCTTCTACTACATTCTGTTGGTCAAAGCAAGTCACAGGACCCTTCCATATTCGGGGAGTACAGAAATGGATTCCACCTCAGTGTGAATAGCTACAAAGAACTTGGGACCACTTTACATCCATTATGAAGGGAAATGCAAGTTCAAAATAGAGATTTAATTGGTTACAGGTTTATAGGAAAAAAAGAAGTTCTATATATTATACTCTTGATTATATGGTTTGAATATGTAACTGCTCCATTTGGTCTCAAAGGGGCTGTGTTGAACAGAGTGTTCATGTCTTTGTGAGGTATGTTTTGACAGGATTGAGAGCTTGCAGAAAGGGTGTCTTCCTGACTCTTTGCAGTGAATTATTTCTTGGCTGCCTCAGCTCTTGGTAGATGCCCAAGAAACCCATCTTTAGAGCCCCATAAGCTTAGGCCCTGTTTTGAGGGGATATGCAAAGAGTATGGGGCTTCCCTGGTGGCTCAGTCTGTAAAGAATCAGCCTACATGCAGGATGATCCCAGAGTCAGGAACATCCCCTAGAGAAGGAAATGGCAACCCCCTTCAGTATTCTTGCCTGGGAAATCCCATGGATAGAGGAGCCTGGCGGGCTACAGTCCTTAGGGTCACAAAGAGTCTCGGACACAACTTAACAACTAAACCACCACCACCACATAAAGAGTATGATTTTTGAATAGCCTAGGGTCATAATTTATATAAGTTCTAAAAGGGTAAAACTTTTGTGAAATTATCTTTTCTTTATGTGAAGTTCACAGTATATGATTTGTTTTAGCAAGGTAAGGCCTGGCAAGGTAAATGCAATGGAAGTCCTGGTGACTGCCAAGTTAATGTACAGGCACAAAGCCAGCGCAGAGGGAAATGTTAAACACTCTTATTTCAAATACCACATCCAAAATGACATAGGGCAGGGCAGAATTGGAGTTTGGAATATCCTCTGAAGAATCAATGTAGAAGAGCTTGTAGTTTATACCAGGAAACTTTCCTGTGATCTCGTCACGAAAATAAAATTTTCTGCCCCTAGGAATGAAGGCAGGGGAATAATTCTTTATTTGAAAAATGCTATGTTGGCCCTTTTCCTCTCTTTGCGTTGCCTTTCCTCCTGCCCCAACACATCAGATCAGTCCTATCTCCCCCAGGATTCTCTGGGAACTCACATCTGGTGTATAAAAAGGATTTGGATCCTGTATTTCTGCCAAGTTAGACAAACGTGAGCACTGCAAGATGTGGGAGGCAAAGGAAGCGATTGTTTTCTACCGCACCATTTTAACTTTCCTTCCTACTTTCAGCTCTCACATTCACAGTGCCATTTGTAAAAGTGAAAATTCAGTGTCTTTGCTGGGCCCACTTGAGTGTTCCACCCTTTTCCTTTGCTAGCTATATTTGTATGAAGAGACACACCATTCATTTATTTAGCCTTGGGATCCACTTGAAAACTCTCACCAGGACTCAGACTTCTGTTCTTCTTTCTTCTAAGGCACTGTATACGGTTTTTGTCCTCTGAGCACCCCGGCAAGTGTGCTGATGGTGATGTTATTCTCTCAAGAGCGCAAACAATGTTTTCTACCTGTCCATGGCTTCACACTCTGTCTCTCACTGAGGCCTGGTCAGGCAAGCTGTGGGTATACTTCTTGAGAAGGCTGATTGTTGCGAAAAGCCTTTGCCACATAAACAGAAGTAAGGATTGGGTCTTTCAGATATGATTGTCAGCAACTTTTCTCTTATAACCTCCAGAACACCATTGCATCAGTTCAGACTTGTAACTGGGAAGAAATATTAATTCAAAGACTTAATTGGCTAAGAATGAGGAGTACTTTGCAGCTTGGTGGATGGCAAAAGAACAGAATGCCCCAGGAGCATCTGCCTTGTTTCCCAATATTTAGAGGATTCACAGACTGACTAGTCTGACTCAGACTCATAAAGGTGAGTTTTCCCAGAGGAAGCTAGAGTGAGCCTCACCTTAGGTCTTCTGCCTTTTGGAGCACTCTCAGGGGCTTCTATATTTCTGGATTTAACCTATCAATAAAAAGTAAGTATTGCTTTACCACAAACCTAATTTAGCTAAAATTATTTATTCATTTGTTCATTAATATTTATAAGCAGGTACTGTCCTAGGGCTAGAGACACAAAGATAGATAAGACAGAATTTCTGCTCCTAAGAGTTAATGTCGTAGGGTGAGTATCTAAGAGAGGGAAGTGGGAGAGATATAAAAATAGATGTTGATAATACAGAACCCTTTCCCCCACTTTTTTATAATGTGAAAATATACTCTCTTCTGCTATGGCAAGTAAAGGTTTAATTGATTCATTTATTTAATCAGCAAACATTTGCCAATTGCCTGCTTTGCACTAGGAACTGTATCAGATGCCGTGTCTACTTAAAGAGCAGCCTGAGGGTAACATAAGGAAGATCAAAGCAGCAGTCTCCCTCGCCTCCCTTTGCCCTCTCCCTTGCTCGCTCACCTGGCCCTCTGCGGTGGGCTCCATCAGCACCAGACGAGGTGGCAGCACTTCCTAACCTTTTTTGGGTCCAAAAGAAGAGATGCCCTCAAAGGGGAACTTCAAAAGGAAGTAGAACTGCAATGTAAACATCACCTTCAACCATGCCAATCATTTGTCCTCCCTTGCTTTTCTTTAAACATACATGCTGCTTCATTCAAGGCAGTGAGGCAGCAACTCAAGTGGAAGAAGGGAAAAATAGAACAGAGTATGGTAGCTTTGCCAAAGACTGTTTACATCTTTGGTGAGTCACCACCTTTAGTAAATGAAAACCAAGCCTCAAAAATGAATGGAGGCTACCTCGGGTAGTAATGGGTATGACCCAGATAAGGCAGAGTCTTATCTCTTTCTCCTCTTGATACCCAGTGAAGACATCTATACAAATATTTCCATAATGCTTTTTAGTTCACCAAGCACTTCCCTCCCCCACCCCAAGGCCCCAGATACATTAGTTCACTGAACCATACAGAAAAAGAGAAGAACTATTTGGGTAAATAAATGTAGATATTTCTTTTAGGTACTGAGGAGTAGATTGAAATCATTATATGGAAAATGAGACTTGAAATAGTTGAAAAAAGAAGAGGTAGATTTTATTTGTAATATTACAGAAATATTTCCAAAATACATGAGTGGGTTAAACAAATTACATTTTTTTTAAATTTAGCTGGGCCAGGCCTTAGTTGTGGCATGTGGGATCTTTAGTTGCAGCATGTGGACTCTTAGTTGAAACATGGGGGAATCTCGTTCCCTGACCAGGCACTGATCCTGGCCCCAGTGTTGAGAGAACAGTCTTAGCCACTGGGCCACAAGAGAGTCCCTGTTCTAAACAAATTTGCAAAGTAACATACAGTAGCAGGATGCTATATATGGTTTTCAAAAAGGAGGTGAAAATGGTAATAGCTAGGGCTTCCCTGGTGGCTCTGACTGTAAAGAATCTCCCTGCAATGCAGGAAACCTGGGTTTGATCCCTGGGTCAGGAAGATCCCCTGGAGAAGGGAATGGCTATCCACTCCAGTATTCTTGCCTGAAGAATTCCATGGACAGAGGAGCCTGGCAGGCACAGTCCATGGGGTTGCAAAGAGTCAGGATGTGACTGAGTGACTAACACAGAGACGATACTTTGCAGTACTTACTACATGCCGTACCGGACACCGTTCTCCAAGAGCTTTACGTAGGTGCACTCACTGACACTCAAAGCATCTCCATGACTTGGGTACTATAATTATCATTCCCATATCACAGACTTGAAAACAGCATGGAGAAGTTGAGTGTCTTACCTAAAGTCACAAAGCTAGGATTTAAACCCAGGGCGGTTTGCCTATAGATTCTGGAACTTAAGTTTTGCAATATTTCCACAGCAACAGCTAAATGAATGTAAATGCTTAGGAAAAAAGATCAGAAGGATATATACTAAACTGAAAATCACAGTTGTCTTTGGAAAGAAATCAGGAATTGGAGACTGGGCAGGTCAAATATTCCATTAGCTACAATGCTTGAGGGTTTTGTTTCTCCCCAAAGATATTTCCCCCAGGATAATAATTTCAGATTACTTCTGTTAAATTAATGTAAAAATTATTTTTAAAAATCTTGTGGTCAGTGGAAGTGATTTTGCATAAAATCACTAGGTTATGCTCTTCTCCTAAATTTCACATTGACTTTGATATCTTTGGGAGTAGAAGTGTTAATTGTTAATCTTTCCTCTTTGTCCATCTCATAACCTCTGATGGAATCTTATTTCAGAGATTAGATAAAAAGCTATTTCAGGTTTTGTCTGGAACAATGGGACGCATATTGGTGAAAGTATTATATTTCATGGCTGAAGTATCTTTCAGAGATACTTCAGAAACTGAAGCCCAGGTAGCCCTATCAGATCAAGTATTAAGTATTGAACTAAATCAAGAAAGGATTTGTCATTTAATTACAAAAAAGGAGGAGGACTTTTAAAGTCTCATGCTGCTACTGCTCCTAAGTTACTTCAGTCATGTCCGACTTTGTGCGACCCCATAGACGGCAGCCCACCAGGCTCCCCTGTCCTGGGATTCTCCAGGCAAGAACACTGGAGTGGGTTGCCATTTCCTTCTCCAATGCATGAAAGTGAAAATGAAAGCAAAGTCGCTCAGTCGTGTCCGACTCTTAGAGACCCCATGGACTGCAGGCTATCCTCCGCCCATGGGATTTTCCAGGCAAGAGTACTAGGGTGGGTTGCCATTGCCTTCTCCGTTAAAGTCTCATATGTACTAGAAAATAGTAGTGTGTTAGAGTTCTCCAGAGAAACAGACCAATAGGAGATACAGACAGAGATATGTGTAATCTTCGAATACAGATCCAAATCTTTGGGGAATTATAGATATCTATATATCTGTATCTTCTCTCTAGACAGATAGATAATGAGAGAATCAGAATTGGCTTTCACATTTGTGGGGACTGGTGAGCCTTAAGTCTTCATGGTTGACCAGCTAGAAACTCAGGTAAAAGTTGATACACTCTTGAGTCTGAAGTCTACAAGGCAGGTCAGCAGGTTGAAAACTCAGGCAGGGTTTATACTGATATGTTGCAGTCTTGAGGCAGAACTGCTTCTTTTTTGCAGAAACCTCATCTTCAGCTTCATGCAGTGGAGAAGGAAATGGCAACCCACTCCAGTGTTCTTGCCTGGAGAATCCCAGGGATGGCGGAGCCTGGTGGGCTGCTGTCTATGGATGGAGTCACACAGAGTTGGACACGACTGAAGCGACGTAGCAGCAGCAGCAGCAGCATCTTCAACTTATTGGATGAGGCCTACCCTCATTATAGAGAGTAATCTGTTTTACTTCAAGTCAACTGACTTGTAAATGTTAATCACATAACACAAATACCTTCACAGCAACATCTAGACTACTGTTTGACCAAACAACTGGGCATCAGAGACTAGCCAATTTGTGTGCATGCGTGTACATGCTCAATCATATCCAACTCTTTGTGGACCTCATGGTCTGTAGCCCCCCAGGCTCCTCTGTCCATGGAGTTCTCCAGGCAAGTATACTGGAGTGGAATACTGGAATACTTCCTATTCCAGGGGAATCTTCCCAACCCAGGGATTGAATCTGCGTCTCTTGTGTCTCCTGCATTGGTAGGCAGATTCTTTACCACTATGCCACCTGGGAAGCCCCAGCCAAGTTAACACAGTTAACCATCATGAGTAAAGTCTAATTTGAACTAAATTCTGACTGCTCAAAAATATATGTTAGAGATATGCCAGTCTAGTGATTTTTTTTCCATTAAAAAAAATCTTTATTAAATTTGTTACAATACTGCTTTTTTGTTGTTTCCTTTTTTAAAATTTATTCATTTTTAATTGAAGGGTAATTTTTACAGAAAGTCTAGTGATTTTTTTCACTTAGGATGACTGAAGTTCTAATTTGCTTTAAAAGATTCAGTCATTTGAAAAAAACATTTGAATAGTGCATTTGCAATATATTTAGCTATTCTAATCACCAGTTGTGCTTAACACAAACTAGGTTGCGAGATAATTCTGAATTATTTCATGGCAGTTGAAATAAGGTTAACTAAAACAATGCACACAAATATGTGAAACTAACAGTAAACACACCGAACTCATTGCCATAATCATGCATTTTTCACATTTGGTCTTAGTTAAAGATAGCTAGCCTAGATACAATGTGACTATTCACAGTGAAACTGGTCAGTAATGAGGTGTGTTCAACTTAATAGAATCACTCACTTTTCTCTGACATCTCATCTGCAAGTTACACAAATGGTTAACTAAGTTATGCAAATGATTTCAGGATAACCTCAATCTGAATCTAGATTCTAAATAAATTATGAGTTGGGCATTTGAGAATATTAATAAATGTGGACCTATTGCCCCTGGCATTATTGCTGAAGTTTAGTATTGCCTTGATGCTCTGTTAGTAAACACATCAATTCTTTGTTACTGGTAAACTGAGGAAAAACTAGTGTCATTAGAATTACCAATTTAATTAACAAAAGGTTGTTACGTTCAGATAAGAACAAAATTATATACCACCTAAAAGACATTTAAATGTCTTTCTACCACTGCAAAGGAAGGACTAGTGTGCAGTATATGTCATGGAGTTGGTGGCATTTATCTTATTTCTTATCTGTGAGATAGGTATTATCAGTCTCTCTGAAGAGACTAACAGGAAAATTGTTGCTGTTCAGTCGCTTAGTCGTGTCCAACTTTTTGTGACCCCAGGCTTGCCTGTCTTTCACCATCTCCTCAAACTCAAATTCATGTCCATTAAGTCGGTGATTCCATCCAACCATCTCATCCGCTGTTGTTCCCTTCTCCTCCCGCCTTCATTCTTTCCCAGCATCAGGAGTCTTTTCCAATGAGTCGGCTTTTTTTTATCAGTGGCCAAAGTATTGGAGCTTCAGTTTCAGCATCAGTCCTTTCAATGGATATTCAGGGTTGATTTCCTTTAGGATTGACAGGTTTGATCTCCTTGCAGTCCAAGGGACTCTTGAGAGTCTTCTCCAGCACCACATTTGGAAGGCATCAATTCTTTGGGGCTCAGCCTTCTCCACTGCCCAGCTCTCACATCCATACATGACTACTAGAAAAACCTTCTCCTTCTCTCACATCCATATAGCTCTGACTACACGGACCTTTGTATGCAAAGTATATCTCTGCTTTTTAATATGCTGTCTAGGTTGGTCATAGCTTTCCTTCCAAGGAGCAAGCGTCTTTTAATTTCATGGCTGCAATCACTGTCCACAGTGATTTTGGAGCCCAAGAAAATAAATTCTGACACTCTTTCCATTGTTTCTCCATCTATTTGCCATGAAGTGATGGGACCGGATGCCATGATCTTTGCTTTTTGAATGTTGAGTTGTAACCCAACTTTTTCACTCTCCTCTTTTCCCTTCATTAAGAGGCTCTTTAGTTTCTCTTCACTTTCTGACATAAGGGTGGTGTCATCTGCATATCTGAGGTTATTGATATTTCTCCTGGCAATCTTGATTCCAGCTTGTGCTTCATCCAGCCGGGCATTTCAGATGATGTACTCTGCATATAAGTTAAATAAGTAGGTTGACAATATACAGCCTTGACTCCTTTCCCAATTTGGTACCAGTCCATTGTTTCATGTCCAGTTCTAACTGTTGTTTCTTGACCTGTATACAGGTTTCTCAGGAGGCAGGTCAGATGGTCTGGTATTCCCATCTCTTTAAGGATTTTCTGCATTTTATTATGATCCACACAGTCAAAGACTTTAGTCAGTGAAGCAGTTTTTCCGGAATTCTCTAGCTTTTTCTAAGATCCAATGGATGTTGGCAATTTGATCTCTGGTTCCTCTCCCTTTTCTAAATCCAGCTTGTACATTTGGAATTTCTCGGTTCATATACTGTTGGAACCTAGCTTGAAGGATTTTGAGCATTACTTTGCTAGCATGTGAAATGAGTGCAATTGTGCAGTAGTTTGAACACTCTTTGGCATTGCCTTTCTTTCAGATTGGAATGAAAATTGACCTTTTCCAGTCCCATGGCCACTGCTGAGTTTTCTAAATTTGCTGACATGTTGAGTGCAGCACTTTAACAGCATCAGTATTTGAAATAGCTCAGCTGGAATTCCATCACCTCCACTAGCTTTGTGTGTAGTGATGTTTCCTAAGGCCCAGTTGATTTCACACTGCAGGATGTCTGGCTCTACGTGAGTGATCATACCATTATGATTATCTGGGTCATTAAGATCTTTTTTGTATAGTTTTTCTGTGTATTCTTGCCACCTCTTCTTAATGTCTTCTGCTTCTGCTAGGTCCATACCGTTTCTGTTCTTTATTGTGCCTATCTTTGCATGAAATATACCCTTGGTATCTCTAATCTTCTTGAAGAGATCTCTAGGCTTTCCCATTCTATTGTTTTCCTCTATTTCTTTGCACTATTGACTTAAAAAGCCTTTCTTATCTCTCCTTGTTATTCACTGGAACTCTACATTCAAATGGGTGTCTCTTTCCTTTTCTCCTTTGCCTTTTGCTTCTCTTCTTTACTCAGGTATGTGTAAGGCCTCTCAGACAACCATTTTGCCTTTTTGCATTCCTTCTTCTTGGGGATGGTTTTGATCACCACCTCCTGAACAATGTTGTGAATCTCCATCCATAGTTCTTCAGACACTCTTGTCTATTAGATCTAATTCCTTGAATCTATTTGTCACTTCCACTGTATAATCATAAGGGATTTGATTTAGGTCATACCTGAATGCCCTAGTGGCTTTCCCTCTGTTCGTCAATTTAAGTCTTAATTTTCCAATAAGGAGTTCATGATCTAAGCCACAGTCAGCTCCCAGTCTTGTTTTTGCTGACTGTATAGAGCTTCTCCATCTTTGGCTACAAAGAATATAATCAATGTATTGACCATCTGGTGATGTCTAATAGGAAAATTAAGTGAGTGAAGTGAAGTCGCTCAGTCGTGTCCGACTCTTTGCAACCCCATGGACAGTAGCCTACCAGGCTCCACCGTCCATGGGATTTTCCAGGCAAGAATACTGGAGTGGGCTGCCATTTCCTTTTCCAGGGGATCTTCCCTACCCAGGGATCGAACCTGTGTCTCCTGCATTGCAGACAGACACTTTACTGTCTGAGCCACCAGGGAAACCCAATCAGTTCAGTTCAGTTCAGTCGCGTCTGACTCTTTGCGACCCCATGAATCGCAGCATGCCAGGCTTCCCTGTCCATCACCAACTTCCAGAGTTCACCCAGACTCACATCCATCGAGTCAGTGATGCCATCCAGCCATCTCACCCTCTGTCGTCCCCTTCTCCTGCCCCCAATCCCTCCCAGCATCAGAGTCTTTTCCAATGAGTCAACTCTTCGCATGAGGTGGCCAAAGTACTGGAGTTTCAGCTTTAGCATCATTCCTTCCAAAGAGACCCCAGGGCTGATCTCCTTCAGAATGGACTGGTTGGATCTCCTTGCAGCCCAAGGGACTCTCAAGAGTCTTCTCCAACACCACAGTTCAAAAGCATCAATTCTTCGGCACTCAGCCTTCTTCACAGTCCAACTCTCACATCCATACATGACCACAGGAAAAACCATAGCCTTGACTAGACGAACCTTTGTTGGCAAAGTCATGTCTCTGCTTTTGAATATGCTATCTAGGTTGGTCATAACTTTCCTTCCAAGGAGTAAGCGTCTTTTAATTTCATGGCTGCAGTCACCATCTGCAGTGATTTTGGAGCCCCCAAAAATAAAGTCTGACACTGGGCTCATAGAATTCAGAAACTTGCTCAAGGTCACCAGAAAGCAGCAGATTCTCTTCAACGCCTAAACGCTTCCTCTAAGACCCAGCTGAAACAAGGAAGGAACTAAAATGTTTGCTCTGGTGTTTTTTTACATAACAAAGGTGATTTATTCCTATCTTATCTTGCGTTTGTCTCCTTTCTCACCTTTAGCACAGTACTAAGTGTAAAGGTCTTTCCCCACAAATAAGGCATTTCTTTCCAGGTGAGTGCAGCAGTTGGGACTGTTTTCAGTATGCTTTTGTTTGCAGTTTGTCTTTGGTTAGAGCAAATTTAAATTTGTGTCTCACCTTACCTGCCTTCTGCATCACCACTGGAATAGAGCAGGAGCTGCGATCAGTGCCACAGTGATGGGAGTGTTGGGGGTGGAGACCAGGGGGCATTGTGGGAGGGTGAAAACAACTTCCTGGGTGGGGTTTCAAGGCATTGATGAGTGTTTTTAGTTATAAGGAAAAAGAAAAGGGAGTCCTCCGCTTTCCTCTGGTTTTCCTTGGATCACCTCTTCAGTGAAGCCTGTAAGCTGTTGTTCCTGCAAATTTTGTTTAAATAGGCACTCAGGTCAAAATTGCTCTGTGGTGCTTGTGCCTTGATCTAGTTGTGTCATGAAGATGAATTTGTATTCCGCTGTCATATAGCATTGCTAGATATGAATAAGACTATATGGTTCTTCCCTTGAATTGCATTTATAAACTAAAGGGTACTAGAGATTATCTAGTCCAGTGATTTTCTCACTTTTTTTTTTTAATAGCACAAAAACCTTTTCAACTTATTTGTAAGCCTACAAACAAAACAAAGAAGAGGTGCTGCTCTGATGTAGCTCTTAGGCTTTCTCAATTCTCTCTCTTTTTAAATTTTATTTTAGGTATGACTGACAAATGTATTTCTTTTTATTGTTTTCTCTAATGTATTTCAGAAACTGAAGTGTTTTATTTTGTTCCACTGTTGGCCATAGTTTGAGCCCTACACACTCCCTTTCATTTCACCTCAAAGAGAGCGCCTTTGTATGTAGCCACTCATTCATCATTAGTGTAAAGATCAGGCTGGATCTGCTCCGAAATCTTCTTCTTAGGATTCAGCTCCTTGTCCTGGTAGGCAACTGCCGCCCTGAAGCTGACCAACAGAGTGCTGCGGAGCTTCCGCATTGCCAAGGTGTTCCGTGAAAACTCTTGACAAGATCAACTGCTTCAACTTCAGCCCCAACGGCAAGATGGTCATCTTGAGCAGCGACGATGACTCCATCGTGCTCTATGACTGACTGCCAGGAGGGCAAACCAAAGAGAACCCTGTACAGTAAGAAATACGGCATGGATCTCATCAGATACACTCATGCAGCAAATACAGTAGTTTACAGCTCTAACAAAAGAGACGATATTGTTATTATCTGTCCTTGCATGACAACAAATATATCAGGTGCTTTCCTGGACATAGCAAAAGGGTGGTGGCCTTGTTCATGTCACCTGTGGATGACACTTTCATTTCTGGGTCTCTTGATAAGACCATTCAGCTCTGGGATCTCTGCTCTCCTAACTGCCAGGGTCTCATGCATCTACAGGGCAAGCCAGTTTGTTCTTTTGATCCAGAAGGATTAATTTTTGCTGCAGGTGTCAATTCTGGAATGGTCAAACTTTATGATCTTCGCTCTTTTGATAAGGGGCCATTTGCGACATTTAAGATGCAGTATGATTGGACTTGTGAGTGGACAGGGCTTAAGTTCAGCAATGATGGCAAGCTCATCCTCATCTCCACCAATGGCAGCTTCATCCATCTGATTGATGCATTCAAGGGAGTGATGATGCATGTTTGGGGGTTATGCTAACAGCAAGGAGGTCTCATTTACCCCAGACTCCCAGTTTATTATGATTTGTTCAGAGGATGGCAAGATCCATGCTGGAATAGAGAGAGTGGTATAAAAGTAGCTGTATTGGATGGCAAACACACAGGCCCCATTATCTGTTTGCAGTTCAACCCCAAGTTCATGACCTTTGCCAGCGCTTGTTCTAACATAGCCTTCTGGTTCCCCAGCATTGATGACTGACCTGCATGGTGCTTGGCTGTTTTCTGTACAGCGAGGGGTGGCAAGTAGGAAAAAACTCAGAGGGGACTAAGATAATAGTGGGATTGGATCATTTGACTGGACTAGAGAGCATCCTTCCACATGGGCTTCCCAAGCATGTGTTATACATCTGCTCAAAAGAAAAGTTACTTTGCTGAGCTTCTTACAAAAGTAATTCTGTCTCCAGAAACAGATCCATTAGGAGGTGCCAAGATTTCAACTTTCTCTGGTGAACTTTCACACATCACCATTGCCTGAGACAAAGTAAAACCACCATCTGATTTTGCATCTGGTAAGAGGAACATGCTTCACCAGGCCACTGACCACTGTTCTTGGGGCTCCAACATCTACTTCATCTACATACAAAGAATCTGTATCAGGGTGTTTTCTGGCAGTCATGAGACACCCAGTTCGAAGATCCAGGTGGGGAAACATCAACAGGCTTAGAGTCAGCTACTGGTTGCTGTTTTTTCTCCTTTTTCTCTCCTTTTCAGTTTTCTCTTTCATCTTTTCTTCTTCTCCTCCTCCTCTTTTATTTGCTCTTTAGCACCAGAAGATATGGTTGTTATTGGTATAGATTGTATCTCATTTTCGGAAACTGTAGAATCAGCTTTTAGTGGAGTACCAGATGGAAATGGTATTTTACTCCATTTTGAATTTCTGCCTTAATTAGCTCATTTCAATCCTTCAATTTTTCTTCAATTTAGCATTTTCAACTCTAAGTTTCTTCTCTTCTCTCAAAGTTGTCTGCAAAATTGCTTTCTCCTTAATTAAAGCAATTTGCTGCTTAAGATATTCAATAATTGGATCTGCTTCTGCACCTTTCTGCTACAGTCACTTCAGAACAGCATCACTGGTTGCCATTTTTGCCAAGAAATGGTAGAAAATCATGTATCAGTGGACTGAAGCACCTCAGCAGCCTCAGCTGGGAGCAGGTAAGGAGTGCATCCCCTCAGTTCTTAATATTTCCTTGGAGCCCTCATTTAAAGTTTATTGATTTAGTCTACCCTCTCATTTTATGAACTTAACAAAAAATTCTGAACAAATATTATGTGTCTAGCTAGCACTGTACTCAGTTTAGAGAAAGTGTGCTTAGTCGCTCAGTCCTGTCTGACTCTTTGTGACCCTATGGACTGTAGCCCACCAGGCTCCTCTGTCCATGGGGGTTCTCCAGGCAAGAATACTGGATTGCGTTGCTATGCCCTCCTCCAGGGGATCTTCCCAACCCAGGGATCAACCCCAGTCTCCCACATCGCAGGCAAATTGTTTACGTCTGAGCCACTAGGGAAGCCCAAGAATACTGGAGGGGGTGGTCCTCCATTCTCCAGGGGATCTTCCCAACCCAGGAATCGAACCAGGGTCTCCTGCATTGCAGGTGGATTCTTTACCAGCTCAGCTACCAGGGAAGCCCTTAGGAAAAACACTGGGCCTAAAATATGGGTATGCTCTGGTCCCTGGTTTATCAGGGAAGACAGATGATTACAGCACAATAGTGAATTCAGTGATACAGAATTACCTGTGATACTTGGAGCCATGGAACTGGGGCTCTCTTAATTCAGTCTGGGGGCAATGAGTGTAAGCCTGAGTCTCTATGAATTGGCCAATTAGCTAGGAGGGCAGTTAAAACTTGGAAAGGTGTGGGGAAGAGTATAATATAGACTGAAGAATGGAGTGGGTAAGTAGCTAGAGGTATATTCTGGAAGCTACTAGTCATTTTATGTAATAGTTCAGTGGGAACTGATGAAGAGGCCTAAGCCCTCCCTGTCTTGAAATTGGAAGTAAGGTGTCGTCACATAAGGCCTTAAGGTACGGAAACAAAGAGGTCAAATTTATTTCAGATTGCCAATAGGGACAATGACCTTGATGAGAACTAGTAGAGAGGTAGGAAGACAAGCCAGGAGAGTCAAGAGCAGTAGCTTTCTGATAAGAGAACATGAAAGCAGAGGCAAAAAGAACTAAATAGACATTTCTCCAAAGAAGACATACAGATGGCTAACAAACACATGAAAAGATGCTCAGCATCACTCATTATCAGAGAAATGCAAATCAAAACCACTATGAGGTACCATTTCACGCCAGTCAGAATGGCTGCAATCCAAAAGTCTACAAGTAATAAATGCTGGAGAGGGTGTGGAGAAAAGGGAACCCTCTTACACTGTTGGTGGGAATGCAAACTAGTACAGCCACTATGGAGAACAGTGTGGAGATTCCTTAAAAAACTGGAAATAGACATGCCTTATGATCCAGCAATCCCACTGCTGGGCATACACACTGAAAAAACCAGAAGGGAAAGAGACACGAGTACCCCAATGTTCATCGCAGCACTGTTTATAATAGCCAGGACATGGAAGCAACCTAGATGTCCATCAGCAGATGAATGGATAAGAAAGCTGTGGTACATATACACAATGGAGTATTATTCAGCCATTAAAAAGAATACATTTGAATCAGTTCTAATGAGGTGGATGAAACTGGAGCCTATTATACAGAGTGAAGTAAGCCAGAAAGAAAAACACCAATACAGTATACTAACGCATATATATGGAATTTAGAAAGATGGTAACAATAACCCTGTGTACGAGACAGCAAAAGAGACACTGATGTATAGAACAGTCTTATGGACTCTGTGGGAGAGGGAGAGGGTGGGAAGATTTGGGAGAATGGCATTGAAACATGTAAAATATCATGTATGAAATGAGTTGCCAGTCCAGGTTCGATGCACGATACTGGATGCTTGGGGCTGGTGCACTGGGACGACCCAGAGGGATGGAATGGGGAGGGAGGAGGGAGGAGGGTTCAGGATGGGGAACACATGTAAACCTGTGGCGGATTCATTTTGATATTTGGCAAATCTAATACAGTTATGTAAAGTTTAAAAATAAAATAAAATTAAAAAAAAAAAAAAAAAAAAAAAAAAAAAGAAAGCAGAGGCAAGTCTGGGAGGAAAAGGATGTATTCGTGTTGAGGCTCCAGGTAGAGGTCCCGCATGATCAGATGGGTATCTAAGGGGAAAAGCCTGAGTGGTTAGGACTCCAAGCTTTTACTGCTGACAGTGCAGGTTTAACCCCTTGTCAGGGAACTAAGACCATGCAAGCCACTTAGTGCAGCCAAAAAATAAAAATAAAAAAGAGATGTGGGAAGATTAGTTTAAGAGATCAGTTTAAATTAGCTTAAGAGATTGCTTAAACTAATTTTGCTTCTCATTTTCTTAATCTTTCCCTGTATACTAAACATAAATTATTTATAAATGGTAAAATGCATAAAGCCTGTTGATTTATCTTCCAAACTTTGCTCTTTAACCCATCTGGCAGCATACCATGTAATATCCTGCATTTTCACTAACAATACTATGCAGCCACTAAAAATCATGACTGCAAAAGAAAAATGCAACAGTTTACCAGTTTTCTTACACTAACTTTACAATTTGGTTTAGTTGGACTCTGTAGATACAGTAAGACAGAAAAATCTCTTGTGAATAAAGTATTCACAGCATGTTAAGTGCTTTCTTGAATGGAGTAATCATAGGCACTCCTAATGTTCTGTCACCATTGATGGTAGAACAAATGCAAACCTGAAATATCTAGCCCAGCGTCTCCTCAGAAATGTAACTCACAAGTGTGTCTGAGAAGTTTCAGGCTTTTCTGACATTGCCTGGGAATGATGAATTTTGCCTAAAAACAGAAAGGAAAAGTTGGGTGGGTTTCATTTGAGCTTCCTTGCCACAACAAATAGATCATCATACTCTGTGATTACTATTATCTAGCAGATTGATAGCCGACCTTAATGGAACACACATACTCAAAAGCTATCAATGAACATTTGCCACTTTTAATTCATTAGAGGAAAAAAACCATTCTCATTTCAGTAACTTATTTTCATTATGCTCAAAGCAACTTACATTTAATAAATTTAGTATTACCAGTTTTTTAAAAAACCATTAAGAAACTGAAGTATAATTTACACTGTTGTGTTAGTTTCAAGTGTACAATAGATTGTTATACATATACATTATGTATATATACTTTTTCAAATTATTTTCCATTATAGGTTATTATAACCTATTGAATATACTTCCTGGTGCTTTACAGGTCATTATCTCTCTTATGTGTGTATATGTTAATTAGACACCTAATTTACTCCCTCCTCCCTTCCCCTTTGGTAACCACGTTTGTTTTCTGTCTGTGGGTCTATTTGTTTTGCAAATAAGTTCATTTATATCATCTTTTCAGATTCCACTTATAAATAACTTCACCTAATAGGATAATTTCTAGGTCCATCCATGTTGCTGCAAACAGCGTTATTTCATTCTTTTTATGGCACTCCAGTGTTCTTGCCTGGAGAATCCCAGGGACGGGGGTGGGGGGGTGGGCTGCTGTCTATGGGGTCGCACAGAGTCAGACACAACTGAACCGACTTAGCAGTAGCAGCAGTATTCCATGTATATATATATCACATCTTTATTCATTCATCTATTAAGTCATTTAGGTTGCTTCCATGTCTTGGCTATTGTAAACAATGCTGCTATGAGTATTGGGATACAGGTGTCTTTGCAAATTAGTTTCCTCCTTCAGCTTCTTCTAATCCATAAAGGCACAGTGTATGCAAGGCTATACACTGTTAACATGCCAGCGATATCTATTTCTAGCGATGTGTTGCACTTCTCAGTTATCAAGATGTAAACAGGCTACTTGGGTGAGGAGAGTCTCATTTATCTCAAGTTTTCAACAGAATAATTTCCCCCAGTACTAGTTCAATATATTAACTTTTGCTTTCTAGATCACAGGTGGGGATAAATGTGTTAGACTCTGCAGATTTCAAAGAAGGCAGGTAGAATCACTGTCAGGAAAACGTAAGTAACCATTAAGCACCATAGGCAAAGTTTTAAAAAACTTGACCTGTAATCTGAATGGGTTCACTTTCTAATGAAGAGAAACTGGCTAGTACACACAGTAGAGTCTTTCTTTGGGAAACATAATGCCAACTTGAAGACACTCTCAAAAAAAATTTAAAAAAAATGAAGAGAATAAATTAAAAAAGAATCACACACTACATTTTTATGTGAAATCTCATTTTTTACTCAGAAACACTATGGATGTTTAGGGAATGAAACAAAAAAACATACACAGGGAAATCAGGCCAGAATTGTCCAAAGGTTAAGTCTATTTCAAGTAGAAGACAAAGACAGACAATTCAGCTGAACTTTGAACATTATGTGGGGGTTTAGAGGTACCAACCTGTGCTGACAGAAACTCCCCTTAGAGCCCTCTGAAATCTACAGTTCCACATCCACAAATTCAACCAAATGTGGATCATGAAGTACTGTAATATTTATTGCATATAGTAATACTGCATAAAAGTGGACTCACACAGTTCAAACCCTTGTTGTTCAAAGGTCAATTGTATAACTTGAAAAGACTGGTGTGGTGTTCTCAACTGTGCCTGATCATACCCAAGGGACTCCTTACAGTCCAAGACTCACTTTTTCCATTCTGGGTCACTGGGTGGCAGGTTTGGACTAGGGACCAAGAATTTGTATTTTAAGCACCTCAAGTGGTTTTAACAACCAGGAAGGTTGGGGAAATAGTGGTTAAGGGGTTGGGGGGAGGAACAGCAGCAACATCAGTCACCACAGCTCCCATCCCCATACTAAATGACTGCCCATCAAACTACCTGAGAATGAGAACACTCAACTGAAATTGAGGAATTGTCCATAGAACACTGTTTATTTCAAGTCCAAAACACAAAATTAATCATTTTTCTTAACAGACTGCATAATTTTTACTGCATGAATATTTAGGGTTTCTCTATTCACAAGTGTAGATTTACTTAACTTTAGGCTGAAATGATTCATTATATATATATATATCTCAATATCAATTTACTCCAGAGGACACGTACTTTTAACAAATCTGTTTAGAAAATATTTTACATAAAAACACACAAAGCATTACCAACACTCTTCAGTTGTTGCAACCAGCCTTCAGCAAAGATTTGGCTGAAACTCATCATTTTCTACAAAACATTCCAAGACTGAGTACAATAGAATGTAGTATTTTACATACTTTAGCTTATTATTGCAATGAAAACTTCCTCTTTCTTTGATGGCTTCTGCATATATTATACTCATACAGCAGGAGAATTCTTTTCTCTAACTGGTGACTTATTAAATAAAACAGTCTTTTTGGGTATAACTTGTCTCCAATTAAGAACCTAAACAGTCATGATATGATGAAATCAAATAATAGACATATATAGGGCTTTTTAGTAAGAGCATTTTCAAACAACAGAATTTAAAACCTATCAGTATAATATCCTTTATTGTTTTGTGTTCAGTAACTACCACCTGAAGTGCTATTACTTCTAGTATAATCAGTTGGCATCAAAATATAAAGTAAAAATATGTACATTTTAATATATCAATTCTTACCTGAATAATCTCAGATCTTTTGAGAATGTTCCACAAAGTGGAATTTCTTCCTAAAGTTACAGTGAATGTGGTACAATGTGTACAACTTGGTTAACCAGTGTCTGCCTTTCATTCCAAGATTTTTCCTTATCTTGAATCAAATACACAATCTTGACTACCATATTATAATGCACTGGTTTACAGTTTGTATATAAAGTCCAACTCAAGCTTATTTTGGTTTATTGTACATGCTTTATTAAAACGGTATGGGTATTTACAGTATCTGCAGAGTCCCTTCCAAGGCGCTCTCACACACACTCAGACACACCCACACGACATCCATACTACAGCCCCATGCACCCACACCAGTGAGATGTGAGAGTCAAGACTCTTAAAATTAGGCAGCTGTTAGGGGACCGAGTTGATTTGTTTTTCAATTTTTTTTTTTGAAAAGAGAAAAGCATGGGGGAATGCATTTGGCCATTATAATGCTAATGATGTTTGTGTATATTAACATATATATGGCAGTAACACTGAATATTCCTTTTACATTCTATATACACAGAATGACATCAAGGTTTTGCAGTCAACAGAATATTCCAACTTCAGTCTCAATGCTGCTTGTAGTGACTTCAGAATTCACATAGGGGCTTTCCCTAAAAATAATTCAAGTCTATGTAAGTGAAATAAGGCACAATTAATATTGATTTGATCTAGGGGAAGGAAAGGGATAAAAACTAGTTTCAAATGATCTTGCTGTTGGGGAATTATCTTTGACTTAAATCCACCTGAAATCCATTCTTCTAATTTCCAAAGATTTCTTAGAAACAAAGGTTTTCTTCTTTTCCCTGACAAAACCCAAAAAGAAAAGCTTGGGATTCACATTTACCATTTTAATGTTTCAGTAGCCTTAACTACTTAAAATTGATGGACACCCTCACCTCTCCTGCCCAGGTCTCCTCTCTTCCTCACTGCTAAAACAAAAACACAGCACATGAAATAGAATTCCTTGCTGTGTTTTTAAGAGATTTCAAAAAAATCTCTTATATACTCAAGTAGCAAATACATATCAGGTCGTCTTTGATTTTTAAAAAAAAGGAAAGAAAAAAAGGAGAAAGTAATCTTGTGACTCTCTTGCTCTTTAAAAATATCCCTGTCTCCTTCTTTTCAGGATGAAGCCCCAGCAGACATTACAAATAACTGCAACAAATGAGTCTGGCAGCATACATTATGTCTAGTATTCAAATCTTCATAGTGAGACTCATGTAGCTTGTACAACTGGTTGAATGTTTTTTGCAGCAGGTGAACCAAACCCAAAGATGCTGGACATTCTGTGAAAGGGAGTAAGAATTGCAGTTCTGAAGGCCCCTGACTTTGGTTGTTTACAAAGTTCAATCCTGTTTATTGTGATCCTTGGTATCTTCTTCATCTGTATATTCTGACGGTTCTTCCCCTGGTTTTAGGAGTCTGCCTACATAATCATATTTTTCTGAAAGATACATCAAAAGAAAATCAGTAGCAATCAAATTTGTTTCATGATTCCATTATACAGCAGGGAAGGTATATGCTTCTTTTAGTCATAAAGAATAAGGTAAGTTTTCCCTATCGTTTACCTTGTCCAGTCTTTTTATACTCATGTAAGGCTTGAACAAAAGAAAACAGGATCAGGGAATTTATAAAGCTTCGGACTTGTGCTTTGGAGGAGAGTGTTTCCTACAACCAGTTCTTAATCAAGGACACTGCCTCAGAATCACTTGGAGATATTTTAAAAATATATGTGAGTCCAGGACCCATGCCAGACTCTTGGAATAAGTCTGATGACATGTACTCTGAAACTGGTTTACCTCTAATGTGCACTGAGTCTCAGAGCAGATCTTTAAATTTAATAACCCAAAGTAACTGTAATTATTGTAATTAAATAAATAAGGTAGCAACACAGGGCATTTCCAACAGTGAGAAGATCTTAAAAAAGCTAATGGTGACTTTCCTGGGGCTGAAGAAGTAGGGAGAAGAATATGAAGTGGAAAATCACATGGAAAGTAAATCCAACCTGGACACATTCTTGGGGAGAAAATGTGACACATGTAGTAGTCCCTAAGAAAACAAACCAAACGAACAGATGAAAATTCACTTGTCACTTATTATCTTGTGTTCTTCGAGGTCCCGATATATGACTCTCAGTATATTATTTTTCTTTCTCCTATTAAACTCTCTTCTTAGATGTGACATCACTTGTTTTTATGTTACCATGTGTTTAATTTAGAACAGTTATGCCCATTGTTATGTTCATGTGATATTTAGTTATTTCTTGGTCAGGATTCTGAACTGAGTTTAAGTGAATTAACTGACAAATCAAGAGGATGAAATAGGAGGACTGCTTGGTTCAGCAGAACCAGTACAAGTGCCAAGAAGCCAGGAGAGCTATTTCAAGAGATCCATGAGTCACATAAGCAGCAGTCCAGAGTGTTCACTGAGGCAGTGAAAACCAATGTCACAAGCATATCATGAAGGAGAATGACATTTTTCCTTTATGGTTTGAAGTTAAGATCAATTAAATCATGTAAAAATAAAGTAAAATGCAGTATCAGTAATCAATTCAGTTTTAAATATAAACTTGTTTAAAAAACCTCTGTCTTAATGAACAAGCCTTATAAGACTAAACGTGTCACAAGTTTTGTAAATTTTACAGTTTGTAACAAGTGAATTTTAAAATATGGATTTTATTAACAATAAGCACATGTAACAATCATTTTGATAGTTAGCTATGCTTATCATCAAATAATGAGGGCAATGCAAACAGATAGCATCCTTAGACTCTTAAGGAGTAATGGAATGGTATGTACTTTCTTTGGCCATAAATTTAGTATTTGTAAAGAACCCAACAAAATGAAGGTACCTTTAAACTGCATTTCCCATTCTCGAACACTCTCCATTTGTACAGCATTCAAATCTGAGAGATCATCATACTCATCTTTAAGTGCATCTTTATCTAGGCAAAATGTTGCCAGTCCTCTGGAGGCATCCCTACCAGCAAATATTCCATATGGACCCGCTGGGGAAAAAAAAGAAATTATTTAGATTATCTAAAAATATTTTAGAATGTCTCAAAGGAAAATGTCAAATAAAAGAAACCTCATGACTCTTATCTGGTACTCAGCCTTAATTTCAAAACATGCATAGACACTAAACAGGATAATGAGAAGAAATTTCTAAGAAATCTACCTTTTGACCAAAGTAAAGTTTTTCACTGCAAATTTAGATTTCAGTTCCTTTAAATATTAAAAAAAAAACTTTATTTAAAGATGAAGACTGTGAGGTATTAGAGAGAAGAGGAAACTTAGAAGAGTTAGGTTTGGAAGCCAGTTTTCTTGAGGGGAAACGATGCCTTATTGATTACTGTTAATTACTTGTGGCATCTAAAAATAATCAACAGAACATTGGCTGGATATATATATATGGCTATAAAGACACAAAATACTTAGTGTAAAGAATCAGGAACCACCTTGTCTATGGAGGAATGGCTACCAGAAGCAAGTCATTTCCAAAGTGTGTCCTTGAGAGCAGCAACTCTCTTGTACATCTCTGTATCTTCAATGCTTACCACAGTGCCTGACATAAAGTAGGAACAAAATAAACATATACTAACAAACAAAAATCAAAACAACCAAATGTTCTATATCAAGAATTTGCTTACATAAATCATAGGTCATTACTTTAATGAAATAGTACATAGCTATAAAAAGAATGAGTAACTCTGTATGTACAGATGCACAAAGAAGTCTATGATATAGTAACTGAAAAAAGCAATTAGTTTACACAGTATGATTCATTTAGTTTTATTTTTTATTCATTTTTGGCTGCACTGTATGGCACGTGGGAACTTAAGTTCCTGGACCAGAGATCCAACCTGTGCCCCCTGCAGCATAGTCTTAATCACTGGGCCATCAGAGAAGTCCATAGTAGGACCTCTTTTCAACTAAAAAAAGATATACATATATGCACATTTAACCTGTATTTGTATATGCACGAAAAAAGCACCAGGAAGAATACAAACCACGCACTTAACCGTAGCAATGCTTCTGGGGAATGGAGAGGAAAAGTTTTACTTCATTTAATTGGTTAAGCCTGGCTACTTATTTATTTTTGGCCATGCCACACAGCTTATGGGATCTTAGGTTCCCTGAACAGGGATTGAACCTGGGCCCTCAGCAGTTAAGAGTCCTAGCCACTGGACTGCCAGAGGATTCCCAAGTCTGGCTATTTAAAAAACAATTTTTATAATATAAATCTTTTAAGAGTTAATTTTTTCTTCATCTTAGTTTGTAGAACAGACCATGTAGATTTCCCTGTTTAAAACGTTTTAAGAAGCCGAAAGTGAAGAGGAACTAAAAAGCCTCTTGATGAAAGTGAAAGAGCAGAGTGAAAAAGCTGGTTTAAAGCTCAACGTTCAGAAAATGAAGATCATGGCATCTGGTCCCATCATTTCATGGGAAATAGATGGGGAAACAGTGGAAACAGTGTCAGACGTTATTTTTTTTGGCTCCCAAATCACTGCAGATGGTGATTACAGCCATGAAATTAAAAGACGCTTACTCCTTGGAAGGAAAGTTATGACCAACCTAGACAGCATATTCAAAAGCAGAGACATCACTTTGCCAACAAAGGTCCATATAGTCAAGGCTATGGTTTTTCCAGTAGTCATGTATGGATATGAGAGTTGGACTGTGAAGAAAGCTGAGCGCCGAAGAATTGATGCTTTTGAACTGTGGTGTTGGAGAAGACTCTTGAGAGTCCCTTGGACTGCAAGGAGATCCACCAGTCCATTCTGAAGGAGATCAGCCCTGGGTGTTCTTTGGAAGGAATGATGCTAAAGCTGAAACTCCAATACTTTGGCCACCTCATGCGAAGAGTTGACTCATTGGAAGAGACTCTGATGCTGGGAAGGATTGGGGGCAGAAGGAGAAGGGGAAGACAGAGGATGAGATGGCTGGATGGCATCACTGACCCAATGGACGTGAGTCTGAGTGAACTCCGGGAGTTGGTGATGGACAGGGAGGCCTGGCGTGCTGCGATTCATGGGGTCGCAGAGTTGGACACGACTGATCAACTGAACTGAAGAATTATGTGCTAATAAATAACACTTACAAAATACATGATTTTATATATAAAAATTTCTTTCCTGAGTCTGAAAAGTTATCAATACATGACAAAAGAAATGTAGAGAAAACAGTTTAAAAATCAAATTTGCTGGCTTAACTATTATGAGCCACAGAGTGGTCAGTGAAAAAGCTTACTGTCCATTTAACAAAGTATTTTCTAATGAGAAGTACACAGTACAAAAAAAGGAAATTCCCTGATTTTTAAGTGATTATACCCATATTATAATAATAATTATAATAATGATTATACCCATATTCATACTTGAAAGCATTTAGGAAATTGAAGGTTATGTGTCAGAAAAGCATCTATACCTTTAAGAAGAAAATTCAAAAATTTCTAAACATTTATGAACCTTAGTTCGAACTACAGCGAGCAGTGCACCATAAAGCTCACTGGGTTACTTAGGAAAACTAATGAGTTTTAGGAACGAGTTAGGAAAATTCATTCCCTAAACGTTTATTGCATGGAACAAAAAAGGAGCCTTAGCATAAATTTAAGGACCATTATTAGGCAATAATATATTAACACAAAAATAAAGGTAATACTTCCAGTAAAGTACTTTTTTATCCTGCTTTCCCATTCTTAAGTACTTTACATATTCATATTGCTCCTTAATACTAGGTGACTAACACAATTCTCATTTAATGGTTATGTATTTTCTCAATGAATGGATATACCTATTAATTAATATAAACCTATTAATATAAACTTAGGCTACCATTTTCTATTTCTAAATTTGTCTTCTATATAAGAAAATGGGACATTACTTACAACTGGTCAATACTGGTTACTTTCAAACACTACCCATCATCTCAACTGACATTCGAAAAGGTATTTATTTAAATGTTTAAGAAATTTAATACTATTTACAGAGTAAATAGTAGTAAATTTCTATTTACAAAGTAAAATCTGAAGTTCTTTAATTGGAGTTAATTGATTTGGAGAAACATTAACTTTCTTTTTTAAAATTTAAGTATAGTTAATTTACAATGCTGTGTTAGTTTCAAGTGTACAGCAAAGTAATTTTTTAAAAAATGTGATTTTTAAAAAGTATATATATTTTAGATTCTTTCCCATTATAGGTTATTACAAGATATTGAGTCTAGTTCCTTGTGCTATACTAGGTCCTTGGTTACCTCTTTTTAATATTGTGCTTGTACTTAGTTGCTCAGTCATATCTGACTCTTTGTGACCCCATGGATTGTAGCTCGCCAGGCTCCTCTGTCCGTGGGATTCTCCAGGCAAGAATACTGGAGTGGGTTGCCATTTCCTTCTCCAGGGGATCTTCCCAACCCAGGGACTGAACCTGGGTCTCCTGTATTGCAGGCAGTGAGCTACCAGGGAAGCTTTTATATAGTAGTGTATATACATTAAGCCCAAACTCCTAATTTATTCTCCCCTCATCCCCTTTGGTAACCATAAATTTGTTTTCTATGTCTTGTATTTATTAGTAAGTCATTTGTATCATTTTTAAAGATTTCACATATAAGTGATATCATATGATATTTCTGACTTACTTCATTTATGATAATCTCCAGGTCCAATCATGTTGCTGCAAATGACATTATTTCTTCTTCTTTTTTAATGAGAAACATTAACATTTGCTTTTTTTTGACCAAGCCATGTGGCTTGCAAGACCCCAACCAGGGCCTGAACCCAGCGCCAGCAGCGAAAGCACTGAGTCCTAACCACTGGACTGCCAGGGAATTCCTAACATTAACTTTTAAAACTAAGCAAGTTAAAAAAAAAAACAAACCCAACACTAAAATTAAGAGAAAACAGTCCCGAGGGAAAGAAAAGTGGTCCACCTTAAAGCAGCTTAGTTTTTCTGTGGTATAACTCCACGTGGCAATGGCTGTTTTCAAGAAATGGAGGGGGGGGCAATATATATATATATATAAAAAAAACACTAATATTTTCTTAAGAAACAATAATGACCAAAAAAATCTTAATGCTGACTGGACCAATGCTTATAAACTTAAAACAGTGATGAGTCAAACACAAAAGAAAAAATAAAACTGATTAAGGCTATAAAAAACTACAAGTAGAAAATAAGAATTTCAACTTTTTGAAGAATTTCCTTGCAATCTCACTTCCTTCTCATAGTATCTCAAAGTAGAAGGGATAATTTTGCCCTCCCTTCTTGGCAGATGAAAAGATGCAAAGGTATTCAATGACTTGCCTAAAATTACTAACAAAATCAACCCCTTTTCTAACTACACCAAACACAGTACATCTTGAGAAAACACAGAGGACCCACAAACCCAAAGATGAAATGACAACCCTGAAAACTGGAGCATTTCACTAATCACAAAATTTCAGGGGAATGGATATTTTAAAATACCTCTTAAAATGGAAGAACATTAACTAAAAAAAGCTGTAGAAATCAACACTATGTTACATAGTATTTACCTGCTTGGTCTACAACATTCAATTTACTTGAGGATACTTCATCAACCTTAAACACATCCAAATGGCAAAAAGATGATCACTGTAAAAACGGAAGTCATATGAACCTCCATCTTTGAGTACATGGATAACATACCAGTGTATTCTTTAGTAAAATTTCCTGCCAACTTCCCTAAGAGGGAATGCTGTTTTTTGGTTTGACTAACTTAAGAGTGAACTAGAGGCAACAGTTAATAATGCAAGCCTAATCCTAGACAAAATGATGTTCTGTTAATTATTGAAAAGAATGACTTCACATATTTCAAATTTCCCACAGGAAGCATTTAACTTCTGAAAAGGTCTTTTTGAAAATAGTTTTATTTTTCCTGTAAGATCATAAAGAATGTATATTAAGACTAAGAACTAGAGTTGGAAAAGGATGACCTGCTGAGAAAAGAGGATTTGAGGTCCAGTTAAAGTATATTCCTCTGCATCCCTAACACAATCAGAATCATATCTGAGAGTTCAGTAATACCTTCCCTTTCCACTACCCCCTTATATAACTGACCTAAATATTATGATTCTAACATTTTGGTGACTACTCTTGGCTATCCATAATACTATAACAACAGAGAGCTACCTAGGGAAATCACATTTTAAATGCTCTTAGGTCTTTTGGTATGGTATAATTTATAAAAAAAAATTAAAAGTCTAGCTTATATAAACTAATCAGATTGTTTTAACTATTAAGGTTCATTTAAACATTAACATTTCAGTAATAATAAGAGAATTAAACTCTTGCCTTCTAAAACTAAAATATAATGCTGATACAAAACTAGATTTACTATTTCAAGAATATTCTTGCTATAAAAAATGAACCCATTTAGCCAAGACAGATTCTTTAAAATGTATTTATAAAACAAATATTCTAGGACATCATTTTACAGATAAATCTTACTTCTACGATACTGTTAAATATACCAAAATGACATTATACTAGTTAGAATCCAGATTTCATTAGTAGTTTTAAGAGTTAACACGACTTATGATACAGAGTTTTATAAAGTTCAAAAATCAATACATCTACCAATTATTGCATCCTGAAACTGCTATCATACAATCAAATATAATGGAGTGACATATTTTTGAAAAGGGAACAACATATGGTTATTGTAAAACACTAATTTAATGAGCAAAAAACTCCAGGAGAAAGTAAACATCTAAAATATGTAAGAGATAATTTTCTACTAGGGTGATTATGTATCTATTAATACATTAGTATTTATGAAGAGAAGAAAATTCCAGAAGGAATATTTTAGTTATTTTCATGGTATAAAAACCATAGCACTCAGAGACAAACTTTAATTCATTAAAAGTTAAACAGCCTAGTTTTCTGATGTGTTTTGACAATAGTCTTCTGTGATTATTAAAGCAAGTTAAAAAAAAAATCTAATAATACTTGGTGTAGGGCTTCCCAGGTGGCTCAGTGGTAAAGTATACACCTGCCAATGTAGAAAATGCAGGAGATGCAGGTTCGATCCCTGGGTCAGGAAGATCCTTGGAGAAGGGAATGGCAACCCACTCCAGTATTCTTGCCTGGAAAATTCCACAGACAGAAAAGCTGGAAGGCTACATTCCATGGGGTTGCAAAGAGTCAGACACAACTGAGCACATATGCACACTGAGTAATTTATTCCAAATATGGTTATAATGGATCTGGGAACAAATCAAACCATATATAAAAGTGATTAAATGAAATCCAACTAATACATCTTTTTTATATTTGGTTCTAGGAACTCCCAGGACTTTTAGAGGGAAGGCAGCATGGTAAAACTGGAAGAATACCTCTTCCAAGCCAAGATACTTGGGTTCAAGGCCACACCCTACATTTGAGGCAAATTTTACATGCCTAAAATTGTGGAGGTCAAACTAGATAATCTCTTAACTACAAGTATCAGGGAAGAAAAACTATAAATGGTGTTGCAATAACTGAATAGCCCTCTGTAAGAAAACAAAAACAAAAGTTGATGCTAACTTCATATCTTAAATAAATTCTGAATGTAACTAACCAAAATTCACTGAGAAGAAGAGAAATGTAAATTAAAATAATATTGAAATACTATTTTAACTTCTCAGAATGACAAAGACCAAAAAATTTTATATGACATTTTTGGCAAGAGAGTGAGAAATAGGCATTTTCATGTGAGTGTAAATTGGTCCAACATCACTGGAGGGCAATTTAGAAAGAAGTATCCAAATTTAAAATGTCCATAACCTAAGATTCAGCAGTTTTACTTCTAGTAACTTATTTAATAGATAATTATGATTTTAGTAACATTTTGAAATGATATGTACATGATACCATGCTTCCCTGGTGGCTCAGTAGGTAAAGAATCTGCCTGCAATGCAAAAGGCGCTAGCAGACATGGGTTTGATCCCTGCAGGAGGAAATGGCAACCCACTCTAGTATTCTTCCCTGGAGAATCCCATGGACAGAGGAGCCTGGTGGGCTATAGTCTATAGGATCACAAAGAGTTGGATATAACTAAAGTGAGAACATGCATGCATATATGTAGTAACAAGAGACTAGAAACAAATATTCATTAAAAGTGGACTATTAAATGATATATTCATAACAGAATTACATACAGATTCCAAAAATCAAAAGTTCTTTCTAAACTGATACAGAAGGCTCTCAATATATTAAAATACTGTTAAAGGTTTGCATTGTTAAAGTAAAAACTAAGTTCATGGCATCCAGTCCCATCACTCCATGGCAAATAGATGGGGAAACAATGGAAATAGTGACAGACTAAGTTTTTGGGCTCCAAAATCACTGCAGATGGCCACTGCAGCCATTAAATTAATAGATGTTTGCTCCTTGGAAGGAAAGTTATGACCAACCTAGACAGCATATTAAAAAGCAGAGACATTACTTTGTCAATAAAGGTCCGTCTGGTCAAGGCTATTGTTTTTCCAGTAGTCATGTATGGATGTGAGAGTTGGACTATAAAGAAAGCTGAGCACCGAAGAATTTATGCTTCTGAACTGTGGTGTTGGAGAAGACTCTTACAAGTCCCTTGGACTGCAAGGAGATCCGACCAGTTCATCCTAAAGGAGATCAGTCCTGGGTGTTCATTGGAAGGACTGATGTTGAAGCTGAAACTCCAATACTTTGGCTACCTGATACGAAGAGCCGACTCATTTGAAAAGACCCTGATGCTGGGAAAGACTGAAGGCAGGAGGAGAAGGGGACAACAGAGGATGAGATGGTTGGATGGCATCACTGACTCAATGGACATGAGTTTGAGTAAACTCCACGAGTTGGTGATGGACAGAGAGGCTTATGCTGCAGTCCATGGGGTCGCAGAGTTGGGACACGACTGAACTGGAACTGGATCTGTACTATAATTCCTGAGGGCAGATAGAAATTGGTCTGTTTTTTTTTATCAGTGACAAAACTATAGGACATATCTCACTAAAATGAAAACTGAACTCTGAACAAAAGTATGAGATACAAGAAATGACAGTGAATAAAGAAAATGGTAACTCTATTGCTAAATTTAAATGAAAATTGGCTATTTAAAAGAAGTTTATTATTCAGTTTGAGGGTAGTGTTTAAAAAACTACCTACAGTAAAATAAAACTCTAATAGAAATAACATAGAAAATGGAGTGGGGAGGGATTAGAGTTAAAGCTTTCTAACCAAGGCCACAACATATGGCTGTGTACAACTCCAGGGGACACCATTCACATTTCTCTACATGATTGTTTTGTATATTTAGTATTAAGAAATACCGTCAAATGGCAGTAAAGTGTTTTAAAGTGACAGTTCTAATTTGTACAAAAATGTTTGGTTAACATTGATATATTGTTCAGAGTGACAGTGCCTATAGAAAAAAATTTAAGGAAAAGACTCTTGTCACCAAAAGAATACAAATAGAATGCATCCAAATTAGCAGGGAGATATGAAACAGAAACAGACTCCCAAATATAGAGAACAGACTTCTGGCTTCCAAGGGATGGGAGGAGTGGGGGTGGCAGAGATTGGGAGTTTGGGATGAGCAGATACAAATTAGTATATAGAGAATGGATAAACAAAAGGTACTACTATATAGCACTGGGAACTATATTTGATACCCTGTGAGAAACCACAAAGGAAAAGAATATGAAAAAGAATGTATGTATGTAACTGAAACACTTTGCTGTACAGTAGAAATTACTACAACTGTAAATCAACTATACTAAAATGAAATAACAAAAATCTGTACGGGAGAAAAAGTGGAATAAAAAAATCCATCTAAGAAACAATCGGAGAAGGCAATGGCACCCCACTCCAGTACTCTTGCCTGGAAAATCCCATGGATGGAGGAGCCTGGTGGGCTGCATGGGGTGGCTAAAAGTCGGACATGACTGAGCGACTTCACTTTTCACTTTCATGCATTGGAGAAGGAAATGGCAACCCACTCCAGTGTTCTTGCCTGGAGAATCCCAGGGACGGAGGAGCCTGGTGGGCTGCCATCTAGGGGGTCGCACAGAGTCGGACACGACTGAAGCGACTTAGCAGCAGCAAGAAACAATGGTGGGAAAGAAGGCAAAGAAAAGTTGACAGATAAATTACTAAATAAGATAGTAGAAATAAAGTGAAGAGGAACTCAAAAGCCTCTTGATGAAGGTGAAAGAGAGAGTGAAAAAGTTGGCTTAAACCTCAACATTCAGAAAACGAAGATCATGGCATCTGGTCCCATCACTTCATGGCAAATAGATGGGGAAACAGTGGAAACAGTGTCAGACTTTATTTTTTGGGGCTCCAAAATCACTGCAGATGGTGACTGCAGCCATGAAATTAAAAAACGCTTACTCCTTGGAAGGAAAGTTATAACCAACCTAGATAGCATATTCAAAAGCAGAGACATCACTTTGCCAACAAAGGTCCATATAGTCAAGGCTTTGGTTTTTCCAGCAGTCATGTATGGATGTGAAAGTTGGACTGTGAAGAAAGCTGAGTGCCGAAGAATTGATGCTTTTGAACTGTGGTGTTGGAGAAGACTCTTGAGAGTCCCTTGGACTGCAAGGAGATCCAACCAGTCTATTCTGAAGGAGATCAGCCCTGGGATTTCTTTGGAAGGAATGATGCTAAAGCTCAAACTCCAGTACTCTGGCCACCTCATGCGAAGAGTTGACGCATTGGAAAAGACTCTGATGCTGGGAGGGATTGGGGGCAGGAGGAGAAGGGGAAGACAGAGGATGAAGTGGCTGGATGGCATCACTGACTCGATGGACGTGAGTCTGGGTGAACTCCGGGAGTTGGTGATGGACAGGGAGGCCTGGCGTGCTGCGATTCATGGGGTCGCAAAGAGTCGGACACAACTGAGCAACTGAACTGAACTGAACTGAGCGACTGAAGTTGTTAAAAGACAGTATTGGCATTAAATTTAATTTTAAAAAATCCAGCTATGTTGTTTATAAAGAAAAAATAAAAGATTGCTTAAAAGGATGGAAAAAGAACTGCTGAGGTAATACTTATCAAATGAAGCCTGAAGTCAAATCTGAAAATCAGTAAGGTGATAAGGATGTTTCTTCCTCTGATTAACATGGTATCAGTTCTAGATCTAGTGCTTCAGTTCAGTTTCAAAACAATGATACTCCCAATCTTTGTAAGGCTGGTTCCTTCAGGTTTTTGTTTAAGTATTAATCCCCACTTTCTTGATAAACCAACATAAATAAGTACTTCTCTTTACCATCTAATGCTAATAAATAAAGTCCTTTATTATAATCATGTATTGAATGATTATTTATTATCTTTCTTTCTTAACAGAACATAAACTCCACGAGGGCTGGGAAGTACAAGTTTTGAGGACTCAGAATTACTCAAAACATTTATTTAGGCAAGTGCGATGAAATCCAGGTAACTCCTCAGAACTGATCTTGAGACAAAATGCTGCCTCTTGTACAGCAGTTATTTAGTGATGTATCTCACAAGTATGTGGGGGATGAGTGACCTATGCCACATGGTTCAAAGAACTATGAAAAGAATTTAAAAAGGGCTACCTCCAGATGTTAATCTACTCCTTTCCTTCAACCTGAATAACATCTTCTGGTCTCATACATGCTTTAAGCTATCCTTTTATACTGTTAGTATTTAATACAATTTCCTCTTTGATTAAAAACAATGGAATGATGTTGAACTCAGAGGAGCCAACCAACTAGGTACTGTAGAAATTACTAGTAAAGGGAATTCCCTGCCAAGGTGGTGGTTATGGCTTTGAACTTCCAATACAGGGGGTGGGTCTGATCCCTGGTTGGGGAACTAAGATCCTATAAACTGCATGGCACAGCCAAAAAAAAAAAAAGAAAGAAAAGAAATTAGTATAAATTTGAGCAGAGTATCAAAATTCATCAGAAAACTTAGCTGGTCCTTTTACCTAATTGGTAGGTAATGAACGTGCATAGGCATTAGACCTAACACAGACCCAACTGGCTTCAAAACAAAAGACTAGGATGAAAGTTGGGTAGTGTCAATAGGACATTCATGAAAGAATATGTTTGTCTATATGCTGCAACTCTTGCTTCAGCTACAATTTTGCAAACTACAAATAAAATTAACATGTGAATATGAAGTTAAAAAAGGAGGAAGAACACATAAAAGGTGTATGAACTCCTTTTCCCCATCTCCTAAATATTAGGCATCTCATGGGGGTACTTCTTACAAACTTCTTTTTATTTCCAGTGGAATTTAAATGGTATGTTGGAGAAATTACAGCTTTGTTACATGTCAAAGAATACTCTACATGGAATAAGGGGGAAGCTATGTATCAATACCAGAAATGTGAATAAACTATTATAAACTGTAACTGTGTAATTTCTTGCCATTCTAAAGAATAAAAAAACACAATGTTTTGCTAGAATCCCACTGCAAAAATATTACACCAAATTATTAATAATTATTAATATTTAAAATGATAGATGAGTCTTCCTCATCTATTATGATGCTGCTACTGCTGCTAAGTCGCTTCAGTCGTGTCCGACTCTGTGCGACCCCATTGACAGAAGCCCACCAGGCTCCCCCGTCCCTGGGATTCTCCAGGCAAGAACACTGGAGTGGGTTGCCATTTCCTTCTCCAATGTGTGAAAGTGAAAAGTGAAAGGGAAGTAGCTCAGTCATGTCTGACTCTTAGCGACCCCATGGACTGCAGCCTACCAGGCTCCTCCATCCATGGGATTTTCCAGGCAAGAGTACTGGAGTGGGATGCCATTGCCTTCTCCGATTATGATGCTGGAAACATGAAATTATATTATGCTGTGATACAGTAGCAAGGAAGCATAGCCTGTGAAGCCAGTTAGACTGTGTTTGATTTCTAGCCTGGCCATTTACTAGATACGTGATTTGGGGCAAAATCTCTGAGTTTCAAGTTTCCACATTTGTAAAATGGGAACATTACCTATCTCCTAGAGCTGTCTGGAAATTAAACGATAATAACCCCCAAATGGGAGTTTCCTCCTCCTTCTACCCTAACCTCTAGAATCAATGCTATTGAATACAACTCGATGGGAAGATGGAAATGCTCTATCAAGTGCACTGTTTGGGCACTTGAAATATGGCTATTATGGAGAAACTCAATTCATGTGGCTTGTGGCTACCATACTGAACAGCACAACATAAAGCCATGAAAGTATGTTTCTCTGAGGCTTTAAATCCTTATGGGAACCAGGAGAGGGTATAAAAATAAAAACAGATTCTCTATGTAAGTTTATCTCAGAATGCAATTTATCTGAAATAGAGTAGACAGGCTTTGTGGTCAAATATATCCGGATTTGAATACCATGTCTGTGTGATCCAAGCCAATTTTCCCCAAATTCCTAAACCTCGAGCTCTCTGTCTTAAGGATAGGAACGTTCACTAACCTCACTGAAGCATTGTAGAGATGACAAATTAATAGATTTGATGTAATAGCTGCTTAACAAATCTGTTTCCTCATGTATAATATCATGTATGAAACGAGTCGCCAGTCCAGGTTCGATGCACGATACTGGATGCTTGGGGCTGGTGCACTGGGACGACCCAGAGGGAGGGTATGGGGAGGGAGGAGGGAGGGTTCAGGATGGGGAACACAGATATACCATTTCGATATTTGGCAAAACTAATACAATATTATAAAGTTTAAAAATAAGATAAAAAAAAAGAAAACATCTCTAATTAAAAAAAAAAAAATCTGTTTCCTTTCTCCTCCCATATTCTTTCTTACACGATGACTTTCCTCACACACTGGCCAAGTGCCTGAACTGTTACTAAACTTAATATTGACAAATGTAGTTAATGCCAATTGTTTCCCAATGTCTGTTTACTCCACTAAATTAAACTGCCAACATTTAAGTTTTTAAGAACTCAAACTTTAAAAATTATGACTAAAAATAAAAATAATTTCAACACAGAAAAAGCCTCACAAATAATCTTTTAACTCTAAAACCATTATTGAGAACTGGGAATGGATATTGGCTAGACTCCCTAAACTCATTCTTTCAAGCTACGAAGTCTCATATAAGGATTTTTACTTCTGAATTACTCTGCTACAAAATTCTTTAATTGATTTGAGGATGAAAAAAATTAAAATAAAAACTGAATTTGTTTTATAGCCCGAAATTTTGCTTCAAGACTTCTGTGAAATGTTAGATATCCTCTTAATGTGAAATACATTCCAAATCCATAAGCTGATCTGGCTAACTTTAAGGTTTCTTTCAATAAAAAAATTGCAAATATCTGTTTAGGTTGTTCAAAACTACTTAGAATGAAATAATGGGGTATCACTCTGCCTGTTCATCAGGAAGGACCTGGAAATCAGTGAAAGCTAACCTAAAACTGAGTCCTCTGTTGTCATCTGAGGAGAACCCCCTCAATGGCTCAAGCCACACAAAGCCTATCTGTATTATAACTATGACTCTCATCTTAATTTAAAAATTTCTGTTGCAGAACATTTGCCACTGGGTGCTGCCAAATTGTGTCCATGGCTGTCTCTCTCAGCTATTTTCAGATAGTGGCAAGGCATTAATGTGTGAGGACTGATAGATAGGCTTCTTTGCAGTAACACTTGGTTGCTTCACTGTCCGTTTAGATAGGGGCTACAAAAGCATAGTTTTTAGTTTGGTTCAGTTCTGTATTAAAAACCTAAACCTGTACACAATTTCTAATCACTAAATACATAATAACTGTGTAAATTCTTGATTAAAAAGAAATTAACTAATTTGGTCTGTTACTTTAAATATTGTCCTTTGGCCCCACTGTCTTACCCACATTCGCTTAAGTAAACAAAAATGTATTAACTGTTTCAGCTGATATGAGTGGGTAGACATCTGGTTTTCATTTTTATACCAGAAGCAAGTACTTTATAAGCTATCTGTGACTTGGCTGGATTGAATGTAAATATATACACAAAATACAAGCAACTAAGAAATAGTTCAACACATTTGTTGTTACCGGGTGTAGAATCTCCCATTTCTCTTCTCTAATCCAATTAACACACAACAAACCAAAACACTTCTAAATTATCTTCCATCCACTAAGCACGTAAATCGTAAGTGTACAGTTGCAGGTGTCAATAAACATCATGGACTAACAGATTAGAGGAAACCAACTTTTTAGATTTGCCAACCCCTTGACTTTTAGACTTGGATGTCCTCTTTCAAGTAACAGGTCACTATAGGTCTCTAATTTTATTTACTTTTATTGTAGTAACTCCTTAAAAACTCAGAATAACTACACAACCAGCATGTACAATGTTGCTCAATTTTATGATATGCCAACAGGTTTCATGAGTCTGAACTGAAATGTCTGCTATAACTACACTGTTAAAGAAGGGTTTCTAAACCAACCACCTTACATACACAGTTCTCTGAAAGCAAAGCTTTAGAAACATTTAACTTGCAGAACTGGTGCATGGTGATATGAATTTATAGTTGTTTATAAATTTCTTTCTCCTCAGTGAAAACAAAGTAAGTGATAACGTATATTTGAATACTTGCCTTCCTGCTACAAAAAAAAGAGAAAAAGAAACTGGACAAGCACGCCTGCTGGGTGTATGAGTTCCACCTCCCAAACTCGGGGCGAATAACCTTGCCAGTATTTATTAGGATCTGCATTCTGATCAGCCTCATCTCACATATACTGTTAATCTTGTAAAGCATCTTTGTATCAAAACCGGTTAAAAAAAGTCAAGGTGCTGCATATGGGACCGGATTTAATAGATTCTAGAAGGCTGGGACTTGGAACTACGTGTACTTAAACGTGGCCTTATGGGGAGTAGTGGATAAGCGCTCTGTGGCGCGCACACCACACACACACACACACACGCAAGTAAAGAAAGTTGTGAATTACAGGGCCTAAAACTTTAGGTCCCTACTTCAGAAATCTTCCTTCTTTCCTGCCCCTAACGATTCCAGAAATCAGAAAGCTCAGTAAAGGCTGAGGGCCAGCGTGACTGGCGACAACTAAGGATTTCGAAAAATTCAGCCCAAGAAAAGGCTGAGAGGAGAAATGGGATAGGAAAAAGATGAAAACTCAGTGTCGCTAAAACACTGGGATCCGAATTCGAGGGGTAAACACCGGTGGGGCCCGCGGCTGGGGCGTGTGGGGGGCGGGCCGTCTCAGGTGCGGCGGATACGGCTCGGGGGTCCAGATGTCGAGAAGGCTGGCAAACTAACCCGGTGCCCAGGGGCCTCCCCATCAGAAGGGGGTCGAGCTTGAGCTGCAGGGGGTCCTCACCCTCCCCTTCCAACTCCTCCTCACCCGGGCCGTAGAACTTGCTGCCTTTGGTCACGTCGAAGACTTTCCCATTGACCGCAAGCAGGATGCGCGGGTTGCGAGACCCGTCGTACTGGCGCAGCTGCTCCAAGCTGAAGTCCCGCTTCTTCATACGAGGCAATGAGGCAGCGGGGCTCTCTTCGCCCGCTCCGGCCCCGGCGCCCAGACCCCGCCGCCCCCAGCGCACCCACAGCCGGTAGGCCCCCAGCAACACCAGCGCCACCAGCGCCACGTTCAGCAGCATCTCCCCGCCCCCCGTCAGAAGCGCCAACGCCGTTGCCAAGCAGCTGCCCCCTTCTGCTGCCGCTCCCGCGCCGCCCGGGCTCTCGCTAGTACCGTCGCTGCTGCTCTCGCTGCCACTCCCCAGGGTGCCTAAATTCACGTCCCCATCACCCGCCGCCATCACTGCCCGCCAGCGCCTTCCTCCTCCTCCCCGCCCCCTGCCCTCCCCAACCCCACGGTCGACCCCGCCCACATGGGGCTTCCTAGCCAATAACGTGGGGGTAGGGGGCGGAGTCAGGCCGGCTCCCGATTGGGTAACGTTGTCTTGGATCTCTCCCTCTCCCTTCCTTTTGCTGGCCGCGCTCCCGTGCGACGCCCCGCCCACCTCGCCCCACACTTCCCTGCTCTCGCCTGTCTCCTCCTCTAGTTGAAGTACAAGAGCGGGGAGGGTCTGAAGCGAAGATGCGGCGACGGTCGCGCGCGCGCGCGTGCGTACGGGCGGGGCGAGGCTACGGCGCGTGCGCGGGTTCCGGGGCGCCACGCGCTCTCCTTTCCTCTGCAAACCCTTTGGGAGGCACGGCCTGCCCAGTGTTCTGGCAGTACGCATGCGCCCCCGAACCCCGCCCCTTTTCTGGTCTGGGTTTGCGTCCGCCAGCTCCCGCCTCTTCGCCGACGCAACGCGTGAGAGCTTCACGTGCGCTGAGGCGGCTGCTGAGGCGGCCTCTCTCAGACACCTTTCCGAGGGCGCGGGTTAGTGGTTAGTGAGAAGCTGCGACATAGTTTTAACCGGTTCGCGCCCCGAAAAGGGGTGTCTTTTCTCTCGTGGGCGCCGTCACTCCTGTCCAGAAGCCCGGAGCGTGGGCTCGCAGGCAAAGCTACGGCCCAGAAGATTTGGCGACGAGCTGGAGTCGCCTGGCGCCAAGAGAGTGCGCGGAACTCGCATTGGGATTGTTTGGCAAAAGGGTTAGGGTTAGGGTTAGCTACGTGCTGTCTTCGAGGACACCGAGTAGCCACTTCCCAGTGGTTTGGGCCAAGGCTGCCCCTGTAGAATTTTCTTTCACATTTTAGACGAAAGGTGTCGTTATTCCTTAAGTCGCACTCACTGGGGCAGTAGGGAAGTGGATAGGGTGAGGTGGTCCTTCAGTTCGCCTATTTAGCTTAATCTACAGTTCCATCTACCTAGGTCTTGTAGTCTTTTAACCTTTCGAGTCCTTAAAAATCGGCGTAAATGTCACCTCTGAACCTTTATACTGAGCCCCTCACCTCACGCTCTGAACTCCTTTGTTGTGCTCCCTCTCGCCCCAGTTTGTTTTGTGTCACTAGTTCGCCCACCCCTACCCCCTTGCTGTAAACTACTCTTGTGGTGAATGAGGTGTGTCAAGGGAGTAACGGTTTGCCTCGTAGAGGAAACCAGCCATTGGAAATACTTAAAGGAATGACTGGCTGTATTCCAATAAAACTTTATGGACACTGAAATTTTAATTTGATGTAATTTTAGATACCATGAAATAAGTTTTCCAATCACTTAAAAGTATAAAAAACTTTGTTTCTTAAAACCTTCCAGAGGTATAAATTTGAATTCCCTGGCGGCTCAGAAGGTCAAGAATCTGCCTGCAATGCGGAAGAACCAGGTTGGAACCCTGGGTCAGAAAGATCCCCTGGAGAAGGAAATGGCAACTCACTCCAGTATTCTTGCCTGGGAAAATCCCATGGACAGAGGAGCCTGGCAGGCTACAGTCCACAGGGTCGCAAAGAGTCTGACACGACTGAAGTGACTTCACTTCTTCATTCTCCCAGTGTAGTTAATAGTGCCCACTTAAACTTCAAAAAACAGTCCAGATTGGAGGATTATTTCCCATTGTTCACTCTGCCTTAAGAAAATACCTTTAAAGCAGGGGTTCAGCCCATGGACTGCTTTTATACCTCTGAAGTACTGAAGTCGCTACGAGGCAAAATTGAGTACCTATGACAGAAACACCTAAAATGTTAATATCTGTCCCTTTACATACCCGCACTTCCTGCCACTTCTTGCACAAATACCTTAGCCGACTATCTGATTTCCCATTCTTTTCTGCACGCCAACCCTTCATACCAATCCTAGTAGATAATCGCTCTAGGGAAGAGTTTTGATCCTGTCACAAGTGAAAGTGAAGTTACTCAGTGTACCAGGCTTCTCTATCCGTGGAATTTTCCAGGCAAGAGTACTGGAGTGGGTTGCCATTTCCTTCTGCAGGGGATCTTCCTGACCCGGGGATCGAACCCAGGTGTCCTGCATTGCAGGCAAACGCTTTACCCTCTGAGCCACCAGGGAAGCACCAGCAATATAAAGTCCAAGCCAATTCCATGATACTAAGATTACAAGCTTAGTTTTCCAGACTTCGCTCCTCTGCGGTACTTAAAGCCAAAATGAACCGCTTGCTGTTTCCCTAATTAGCATACCATACGCTCCAGTTTGCCCATGTCTCTCCTCCATTCCGCAGGTTCCTCAGGATTAAACGAAAACTGTTACTCCCTTGACACACCTCATTCACCACAAGAGTAGTTTACAGCGAGGGGGTAGGGGTGGGCGAACTAGTGACACAAAACAAACTGGGGCGAGAGGGAGCACAACAAAGGAGTTCAGAGCGTGAGGTGAGGGGCTCAGTATAAAGGTTCAGAGGTGACATTTACGCCGATTTTTAAGGACTCGAAAGGTTAAAAGACTACAAGACCTAGGTAGATGGAACTGTAGATTAAGCTAAATAGGCGAACTGAAGGACCACCTCACCCTATCCACTTCCCTACTGCCCCAGTGAGTGCGACTTAAGGAATAACGACACCTTTCGTCTAAAATGTGAAAGAAAATTCTACAGGGGCAGCCTTGGCCCAAACCACTGGGAAGTGGCTACTCGGTGTCCTCGAAGACAGCACGTAGCTAACCCTAACCCTAACCCTTTTGCCAAACAATCCCAATGCGAGTTCCGTGCACTCTCTTGGCGCCAGGCGACTCCAGCTCGTCGCCAAATCTTCTGGGCCGTAGCTTTGCCTGCGAGCCCACGCTCCGGGCTTCTGGACAGGCGTGACGGCGCCCACGAGAGAAAAGACACCCCTTTTCGGGGCGCGAACCGGTTAAAACTATGTCGCAGCTTCTCACTAACCACACTGGGAGAATAGGAGTAAAATTGTCCCAGACGAACCTCATGTAGTCATCATAAGGTTAGAGATTAAGAGAAATCAAAGCTACCTTAAAGTGAAAGAAAGAAAGTGAAGTCGCTCAGTCATGTCCGACTCTTTGCGACCCCGTGGACACTAGGCTCCTCCGTCCATGGATTTTCTAGGCAAGAGTACTGGAATGGGTTGCCATTTCCTTCTCCAGGGAACTGCCCAACCCAGGGATCGAACCCAGGTCTCCCACATTGTGGACAGACGCTTTACCATCTGAGCCACCAGGGAAGTCAGGTAAAAAGAATGTGGTGCCAATGATGGAAACAGGGAGCTTGGGAAGAAACTGGTTTTTGAGGAAGATGACTATAGCAGTCCCAGGTGTCACATAGTTCATACAACATCAGTGGACAGAAATCTCCCCAGAGGCTTTGTAGCAGGTCACTCCTTATATCTTATTTTTCCAAAGTTGGGCTGTTAGCTAGTTTCTAAACCAGTTACTGACATGGAGCATAGGATTACCATGATTCGTGAGTGTTTTTCTGGCTTTTCACAGTTCTTACACAGAAATGTGGACATTTAGCATCTCTGGTGCCTTCCTACTGAATGTCAGTAGCAACCCCAGACATTGTGACACCCCCCAAAAAACCAAAACCAAAACCAAAAAAACAACCAATCCAAACCAAAAAACCCTCTTTCCCTCCATCCCTCATACACACCCTCAAGAGATAATACTGGTTAACAACCACTGGCTCAGACCAATTGGAATTTATTTTGGAACTGAGTTATGTGTGTATAGATTTTTGTTTGTTTGTTTCTGAATGGTTTGGAGGGAAGAGAGGAGTCAAACAGTACTGAAGTTATATTGTCAAGGAAATGGCATGGAGAGGGAATGTTGAATAGGTAACTAACATTGTCTGCCATGAGAATTGAACATTTTCTTTTATATTCTTGATGAATATCTCAGTTTTACACTTGAAACCTTTCTCTTTTTTCTTTTCTTTTTTAGGTTTTCTCCCCCCACAGGAAAATATCTCTCCCAGTAGGGTACTCTTGTTTTGAATACGCAATAGCTTTCAGACTGGTGGCCTGTTCTGTCTTTCCCTTCATTCCTACATGGACTAGTCATGTATACTGATTTTCCATTACTCTTTTATCTCCAGCGCTGCTCACCTAACTCAGAAACTCTGTTGGCTCTCTGTAAATCCACAAATGGCTTCCCTGCCTTTCCCTTACAAATGTAATCCAGTGCTTACTGATTAACTTGTCATCTCTATGGAAGATATACCTCTTTAAGCTTGACCCCTCTCTGTGAGGTGTTAGTACTAACCAACAAATGTTTCCATTTCTTTTCTCAGACACATAGCTGACTTGCATCTCCCTGCTCCTTTGAACTCAGCATGGCCACTGAAATGTGATTGAAGTGATCTGTGTCACTTGCAAGCAAACGTGATTAATATAGGAACCTGTGCACAGTTTCCCATGTCTCCTTTTGGCATAGTGATGGAATGTTTTAGTTATATATTGCTGCATAACAAACCATCCCAAATCTTAGTGACTTAAAACCATAACCATTTCATAATCTTTCTTGGTTTTGTGGGTTGAATGGACTCACGGGCAGTTGTCTCATCTTGCTTGGGGTCTCTTATGTGGTTCCAGCCAGGTATTGTCCTGCTGGAGTAATCTGGAGGTGTGACAGGGATGCTCGAATGACTGAGCCTTTCTTTTCCCAGTGTTATTCCAGGGCCTCACTTCCCATGACTTCTCCTGCAGAGTAGACTTCTTACATAGTGGCTCAGGACTCTTCAAAACTGCAAAAGCTTTCAGATCCTTCCAGTCTATTTCCAAGACTTAGGTGTGGAAATAACTCATTCTATTGGTTAAGGCTGTCACAGGGCCAACTTAGTTTCAAGGGGAGGGGAAATAAAGTCCACTTCTTGATGGGGACTTGGGAGAAGAGTGACAAAGAATTTGTAGCCTTATTTAATCTACCACCCTAACAGTGTTCCACATGGTGGCTGCTTTCATCAGCCACGGTCTGAGAGTCGGAACGAAGTGGAAAAGAGTCCTTAGTTAACACACATGATTGTATGAGTGAGAAATACGTTTCTGCTATACTAAGTCACTGAGATATTTGGGGTTGTTTGGTTGCAAATGAAGACTGATCTAATACAAAAATTGGTACTGGATGTAGAGCACTGCTGTAACAAAAACCTAAAATATATGGCATTGACGTATATGAATATGTTACAAATGTTGGTGGTTGGTTGTTAGGCAGCATCCAGCTCTGATTCACTAAGGAATCTCTCAGCAAACCTAGCTTAGAAATTTGAGCTGAATAAATATTTCTTAAATAAGAGAGACTGTTTCTTATAATTCTGTTCTATTTCTCTATTTTAGGAGAAAACACTTCTTTCCCACATCAGATGTTTCTTGAAGTATGGAGGGGGTGCCACTAACATAACACTTGATACTTTATTCCAGCACTTCTAGCAAGTTTCCTGATGTGTAAGTTTGGCATGTGCAGCCCACCTTCCTCTCTCTTTTCTCATGGGAGCCAGGCCGCCCACAGAAAGTATGCTTTCTACTCTGCTGCTTCATACCACAAGTTTTACAGTGGTTTGCCCATGCCGAGGGTGGCCTGCCTAGGCCAAGGGAGGCTTGGGGTAAGCTTAATAGTTTAAGTGCTCTGGGGGAAGGGAAACTTCAGGCTGGAGCTAAGTTCACTGGCAAGAAGTGATAAAATCTGTTATTTGAACTTAAGTTCACAAGAGCAAGAGAGTTAACAAGTTGGACGTTAATAATTTTGGACTTTAACATGAAGTCAGTCCTGATTACTTTGGGCTGTAATTCAGCAGAACAAGATAATGTTATTTCTGAGCTTTTTATTTCTTGCTGGAAAATTCACACTGGGAGGAGATCATAATCAGATTAAAGACATCTTTTTGGCTCTTAATTTTTAGAGTATTTTTATGTTACCATTTGATCTTGTTCCAGTAATGTTGAACAAGATAGTGGGACATAATTTGAAGTGGCAATAGAACAGGTTGTAAATTACAGCTCCCATGTACAGAATAACATGGGAGCTCATTTAATTGGTGTATTGTTCTGACCCAGTCAGGGGTTCTGACAACAAAACCTACACTTTATCAGTGGTCCCATGAGATTCTACAAACGAAGTGAAATTAGTACTGACGTGGTCTTATGAAGATGGGAGCAGGACTACCCCAACTAACTGCTGACTTCTTACCCAAGGAAGCTAACCATATTCCAAGATAATCTCAGTGGGTAAGCTGAAAGGGTTAAGGGAATGATCTTCATACATTTATACTAACATACCACTCAAAATAATTTTTAGCTACACATGTAAAAGTTTTGAACTTAGTGGCAAAACAATGTAATTTCTGGTATAATGTAAAGTAAAAAGGTTTATGTTACTTAAAAATGCATTTTGTGAAATTAAATCCAATAGAAATTGAATACTCACATCTCCATTTTTACAGAAAATTTTGCATTCTCTGTTTTTGGGGGGGAGTGCTTTGCCATGGGAGCTTAATTTCCCCACCAAGGATTGAACCAGTGCCCCCTGCATTGGGAGTACAGAGTCTTAAGCACTGGACTGCCAGAGAAGTCCCTACATTATTCTTTTTTTTTTCTCTTTTAATTTGTATTTTTATTTTACTTCCCCATAAAAGTCTTAAAAATATATTTTATCCTCAAATGTATTTTATTGCCTACCCTGTCATTTTTTAGGTGATTACAAAGTTGTTTATAATTTTTTAAAAGTTCCAAAAGTTTCTAAAATTTGTTTTGGATTGAGTTATTATTATAATTATTACAATGAAATGGATGTAACTCCACTTCTCCAATTAGTTCCTGAATATAATTTTCTGGTGTGCTGTGTGCTCAGTTGTGTCTGACCCTATGTGTCCCTATGAATTGTAGCCTGCTAGGCTCCTCTGTCTATGGGGATTCTCCAGGCAGGAATACTGGAGTGGGTTGCCATTTCCACCTCCAGGGGATCTTCCAGACCCAGAGATCGAACTTTTGTCTCTTGCACTGCAGGCAGATTCTTTACCACTGAGCCAGTTGGGAAGCCCGATTTTCTGCTAGGACACAGAATAAGAAAACATGTTGGGGGAAAATTAGGTGTGGGGCTTACAAAAGATGAATAAATGATTGTTGTTCAGTGCATTATTTACAACAGTGTTTGGGTAAAAAAATGAGTATAGACTTACTGTATTCAATAATCTTCAGATGAAAACTAGTGAAAATATTTTCTCCCATAAGTCTGAATAATTGTTCAAAAAGCACTGCAAAACATTAATGCATCTCTGAGATATGTTCCTTTTATATGTAATGTTGATCTGTTGGAAGGAAATTTGGAATTTTTTAACATCCTTTTCCTTGAAATTATCAGAAATATGCAGTTGAGACACAGGAGAAAGACACAGAGTTCTCTCTCATTATTGAGCAGATGTACCTTGTAACTGACTGATATTTCCCAGAATGTTTTCCACAGATCTTTCATTTTTGAATTCTGAGAGAGATATATGGAGCATGAAACTTTACTGTGAGTTTGTTACCCATATGAAGTGGGGCTCAAACTCCTTCAGCATTCCTTTTTGTTATCGCAACAGTTTTCTTTAACACTATCAGGGAATGGAAGAGGAAATGGTATTAGACAAAAATGATCATAACTCCTGCCATCCCACTCTGCAATATATCTGAACTCAGAACATTCCAGCCCAGACCAAAATACTCAGTTTCTAGCACCATGCTTTTTTCTTAATAGAAATATATTTAAGATAAGGAAAAAAAAGCCAAGAAATCTCCTTGCCACTTATGATGCATTGATTAAAGTAAATATTGACATCAGTATTCAGAATTATTCCTTTGTCTGGTGCCTTAGAAGCTTTTTGCACATGGGAGCAATTTGTCATAGTAGGATCTGGGATGGGTGAGAGGATGCCTGTCTTTTATAAGTGAGGAAAGAATGATTTAAAAATGGAATTAGAAAAACTGAATTGAAATGACATCTCAACCTCACTAATATTTTAGACAACTCAATTTTAGGAAAGAGCAGGTGAAAGTTGATAATATTATCTGTGCTTGTATTCCCCTTGGAAAGTAGAATCCCAGGGTAAACTTATTCCAGTTTGTAGATTACTAGGTTAAGAGAATAAAATTATGGGGAGTGTGGTGTAAGTTGCGGGTTTTATTAACATTCTTGGCATCTTGGGCCAGCCCTTTCTCTTTCCTATTGAGTAAGATGCTAGTGAGGAAGTGGATAAGAAAGGTCAGCCCTTTGTCTAGTCTTAATCTTGGGGCCAGGCTACCAGGAATCATGACTTCTAGTATGTTCCTTTTTGCTGCAGAATTTATAAAGACAGATCTTTGGAGTAGGTGGGCAGGAGAGTTTCTCTTGTCCTGCTCTGCCAGTCAACAACTCCATTGCAAATCTGCCTTGTCCTGGGGATCAGTGTTGGAAGACCCACTGGTGCTATCTTACCTCCAGGATCAACTTTATCAGTATGAGTGGTGTTCTCAGCTGTCTACTCTTTTTCCTGTTTTTCGGTTGGCTCACAACTTGGTAGGAAGAGTCCCCTAAAGGTTCTCAGTCTTTATCAGTGCTATTCATATTAACACAGCAAATACTACTGTGAATTTTCCTAGAAAGAGTCATGAAATTATGTTCAGTCCAGCCTGTTTTTTTCTAATAATCTTTTTTATGTGTTTCATAGATCTATACATATTAATGAGCATAGTTTGTTTTCAAAATGTTTTCTAAAGGACTGTTATTGGGCGGTATATAAAACATCAGAAGAGTTAAGTTCAGGAGAAAGATAATTGCTCGATAGCCTTAAACAGTTGGTTCTTTAAGACACACTATTGCCAGAGTTTCATAGAAGGTAAATGAATACATTAAGGGGTTGACTCTAAGATCAGTCTTGCCATTCTTCCTGTGCTGTAAGTTACTTGGCCTGCTATGCCTTTTAATATTCATAAAATCATAATATAAAAGATGGCCCTCATATGAGAAAATATAAGACAAAATAAATATATGATAACTATAATAGAAGCTCTGAGCCTATAGATCTCTAATATTTCAGGGGAAATAACACTTTTTAAAGGGACCCAGTCTTTTCTTTGTAAGCAACTTGGGTCTTTAGAAAATGAGCTGCTTTTTAGATTAAAAAAAAAAGAGATTAAAGCTTTAGTTTAATGCAGAATAAACTGTTCTTGAATCTTCTGTCATAAATTGGCATGCATAATTCAAATATTGTCATATGCTAGTGGAAATTTTGACTGGCTTTGACTTTGTTATGGTTACTGAAAGGAGGTTCTCCAGCAGAACACAGATTTTTATTGGCAAGCAGGTACAGGAATTTCTGATGAGACAAGCCAAAAGATCACTGCTTTGATTCTTCTTTTTCTCTTGTCTGTAACATCCAATCAAAGATAAGTCCTGTTGATCCCACCTCCAAAATATTATTCCAAATTTGACTGACCACTTCTCACCATATCTGCTGCTACCATCTTGGTACAAGCCATCAGTAGCTCTCATTTAGTCCATGACAGCAGCCTCTTGTCTGGCTCCTGGGTTGCAACTCTTACCTTCATAGAGTTTACTTTCAGTCATTAGCCATTTAACAATATAAATCAGATTATCACTTCCTTACCTATACTTCACTGATGTTTTTACCTTGCAATTAAAATCCGAACTCATAATCATGGCCTTTATGGTCTGTTCTACACCTACCCTCTGATTGCTCTTGAGTCACATTCCTTGCTCTTTGTTCTCCAGTCAGATTGGTTTTCTGTCTTTGAGTGCTCCAAACTCATTCCTATCTTTGAGATTTTGCATTTGCTCTTTTTCAGGCCTGGAATTATCTGCTCCCAGATTTTCTCATGGCTGATTCATTCTCGTTGCTTAGGTCTCAGCTAAAATGTCCATCCCCTGGAAAAGGAAATGGCAACCCACTCCAGTATTCTTGCCTGGAGAATCACATGGGCAGAGGAGCCTGGTGGCCTATAGTCCATGGGATCACAAAGAGTCAGACACGACTGAAGTGACTTAGTACAAAATGTCCATCTCTCAGAGAAGCCTTATCCTGACAACACTAAAGAGCCTGTCACTCCTTCTCCCAAACTTTCATTTCTTATTCTGCTTAGTTGTTTTCACAGTATTTGATTCTGCCTGAAAGTATCTAATTTTTCACATGTTTTTTTATCTATCTCTCTGCTAACCTTCAGTAGAATGTGACTCCATGATGGGTAGAGCTGATCTGTCTTGTTCCCTGCTATACTCTCAGAACTTGCAATGAAGGTTGTCATTTAGTGGAAGTTTATTGAATATTTGCTGGATGAATGAAAGACTCAAGTCCAGATGTAGCTTGAGGGGGCCTCCCAAGAGGCCTTTGTGTTAGTAATTTACCATAGTTCAGGGTTGTGGCCCTTTGTTTTAAATGCTCAGACGTCAGCTTTTGCCAGCACATGGAGTTTTTTTCTTCAAGGGCAGAACTTATGTTAGCCAAAGTATAAGACTGACATATAAAATCCATATGCCAATTTATTAGTTTTCAGTGAGCAGTATAACTGTCACTTGGACCCAGACTTGGCAATGGACTGACATACATAGGATAGGGCATTAAATGAGAAACTTTTGGGGAAAACATAGAATACAAAAAAGGAGAAAGAGTTAGATGGCTTATGTGTTTCAAGATGTTCATCTAACAAGCATTTATATATTTCTGACTTCAGTTTGTGTTCTGCACTATTCACTGAAGAATCAACAAGGAATACTATTAAGCATCAGTTCTTTTGGATTTGAAGTTTAGTTGGAGAGGCAGACAACAAACCAACAATTAAAAACCAATGTCAAAACTTCTCTTTTTAGGTTAATGCCAGGGTGACATAGGAGGACCTTGAAGGGAAACTGAGCCTTGGGGGACCAAGCCTTGGAGCTTCTCTGGAGATAGGGTTATTTGAACTGAGCTCTGAGAAGTCAGTCAGGCAGAACAAGGCAGCAGGGGGTGGGGTGGCTGTGGGCGAGGGCACTGCGGGCAGAAACGCCAGCCTGAGCAAAGATCTGGAAGCTGGAGAGAGCACAACTTTCTAAGAATTACAAGTAGTTCAGGGAGGTGGGTTGAGAAGCCTGGCTTTTAGACTCACAGACCTAAGTGTGTGCGCGTGTGCTCTGTGTGATCCCATGCTCTGCAGCCCACCAGGCTTCTCTGACCATGGGATTCTCCAGGCAAGAATACTGGAGTGGGTTGCCATTTTGTTCTTCAGGGATCTTTCTCATCCAGGGATCAAACCCGTGTCTCCTGCATCTCCTGCTTTGCAAGTGGATCCTTTACCGCTGAGCCACGTGGGGAGCTCCTCACAGACCTAAGTAGGTCTGGAGTTTATCCCTGTAAAAGGAGCCACTGAAAGTTTTTGTTTTGGTGGAGGGGCAGAGTACATCTTTAACCCTGCCAAAGTAGAGCTGATACTTTGCATTCCTTTTTTCCCCCAAAGAACTTTCTGTGAATATCTAAAGAAAGTCTACTCTCCTTTTCTGATAACACACTTTCCTTCATTTACCCAGCCTGCTGCTTCCATTGCACACTGTGCTCCAGACACACCAGACTTCTCAGATTCCAGATTCACTTCCCAGTCTTTAATTATGCTTTTGTATGCCTGTCTCCTGCTATCACTCTCACTCACACTATTTTCAAAAAATGTTGTTGGATTAGTGTTCTTTGCAACAAGACAGACAACCCAGAGATGTGCAAAGAAAGAGTTTGCACAAAAACTTTCTTTTCTTTTCAGTACCACACATACATACATAGTGTGCTTTCCAATATATATACTTTCAACTAAAATATATCTATGTTATAAAATTTGTATAGTTCTCTCCTGCTCTGCCAACAGGATATCCAGTGTTTGCTGAATGCCAGGACCTATGCTTTATCGTATTTACGCCATAACTATCTATGGGGTCACACAGAGTCTGACACGACTGAAGTGACTCAGCAACAACCATATAAGGTAGGTACTGTTATCCCCAGTGGGTAGACAAGGAAATGAGATGTAATTAATTTGCCCTAGGTTGCAAAGATAATGGGAGCAGCAATTTGAACTTGAGCAATGTGGCTCTCAAGTCCACTGCTTTTTGCTGTCTTCCAAATAATGCTATTTTTGTTCATTTCAGTGACTATATAATATTTTTATGGAGGCCCAGACTTTGGGCTACAGTCCATAGGGTGGCTAAAAGTCGGACACGACTGACTGACTTCACTTTCACTTTTCACTTTCATGCATTGGAGAAGGAAATGGGAACCCACTCTAGTGTTCTTGCCTTGAGAATCCCAGGGCCGGGGGAGCCTGGTGGGCTGCCGTCTATGGGGTCGCACAGAGTCGGACATGACTGACGTGACTTAGCAGCAGCAGCAGACTTTTTTCAATTCTTCTTCTGTTGATGAATGTTGAGGCTGTTTTTTGCCACTTAAAATGCCTCAATATGTATTTCTCCAAAGTGAGATTTGAGGTCAGAGGTCATACCTATTTTTAAATCAGTACGTGGCCAAATTATTTTCCAGGGATTGTGTAGCATTTTTATATTCCCAAAAATCATGGGATAGTAGTGTCTGTTCCTCACTAGTTCTGATGATACGGATATTTTTAGGTTTGGTTTTTGTTTTGCAGGGGGGCTCTTTGGTCAGTAGGAACAGTGCACGTTTGTTTTGATTTGCAAGTTTCCTGACTATAGATGAATTCGAGAATTTTTCTGTGTGTTTTGAGATATTTGCATTTCCTGTTCCATGATTTGTCTATTAATTTCCTCTCGGGTTCATATTTTCTGTTGGATTGTTTGTCTTTGATCATTTTGGGGGGATGGAACATATTTATAGTAGTAGTAATATTAACCCTTTTTCTGACATATGTTCAAATATTTTCTCCTCTTGGTTCATTCACCTTTTCAAGGCATCCTTTAGTTTAATTGGTTTGTGCTCAAATCTGTTGGTCTTTCCCTCATGGCTTTTGAGCTTCTTGGATTTAACAGGTTTTAGGCATCTCTCTTTATTAAAATAGAGTTGGAACAATAAGCTAGGACTCTCCTTGAAGAGTGCTTAATGGTCTTTGATGACTTTTCTCAGGCTCTTTTACCTTTGCTGCTACTTCATAGTCTCCTGAGGGATCTGTTTTCTTGATATTTGTTACTACATTCGAGCAAAGCCTTTCTGGCCTGTGAGTCATTTGTCACTTACAAAAATGCGTTTGCATATTTTTGGTCTTATTTACTATGTGCTCATTTTGTTTCTCCTAGTCTTAAGAAGCAACTACCGTGGCATCTTCTATGTTCTGTGTTTTGAGTCATCTTTGGCCTCTGAGTTCTTAAACTTTTTAGAGGCAGTTTAGAGGGAAGATATGCCCTGGGTGTAAGACTTATGGATAGTAAAGATAACTTGGTAATGGGGAAGTTGTGGGCTTGAGAGGAGGTTCAAGAGGAGGTTTGATTCTGTCTTTGATTACAGCTGTATAATCCTGGAGAGGTTGTTATAAGCCTCAGGGCCCTTTTTCATAAAATAGAAGTGATAATACTGCTCCGAGGCCACTTTTTGACATAGGATAGGCTTCTAACAGTTTATTTAGATGTTTCTTCCTTTTTGGTCACATTTCAAGAATATTTTAATGAGATCAGGTCTTCACAAATTACCTTGATATTCCTTTTGGCAAAACAAACTCTTTTCATTTGCTGTCAGCTTGTAAAAGAAGGATAAAATTTCTTAACCTTAAGGACTGGCATTCTTTACAGCTTTCTGGAATGAACTGCCTATATTTCATCATCGAAAAGAGAAACATTTAAACTCTTAGTGGAAATTATATATTTGAGGCCATTGTATGCAAACCACAACTCAGGGCCAAGGATACAAGATAGAGCATGTGTGGATTGGGGGTAGACACTAGGGAGGAGCCTGGCCTGCATTTTGGTGGATTTTAAAATGTACAACCGAATTCATTCTAAGTCATCATTAATGGGCAGATAGAAAAGAAAGTTAGAGGGAACCTAGATTTATCACTCAGGCCTGTCCCCTGCCCTCGAGCTGATGATCATGAAACCAATTAGTGAAAGCAGTTGGTTGAATTCGATCAATTGATAATATACCTGCATAATAACTAATTTGAGGATTTGGGGCTAAGTACTGAATCCAAGAAGCTAAATAGGAGAAGTGGGTCTTGGGAGAACTTACACTTATCCTGTATGATGATCTTCGTTCTTTGCCTTCCACCTCCACATTTGAGGTAGCATCGTGTCTTAGATCAGGATACAGTAGACGAGGGGAAGGAAACCTAAACCAGTTCCTGGCTAAAAAGTCTTGCTATCAGCTCAGGCCTTGAAGGATTCAGACTTTCTGTAGGTATTCAAATCAACTAACATATTTGAACGCTATGTGTAAGTCACTGTGTAAGATGGTGAGGGTGTATGTTTGAGAGAAGCAGAGAGACAGGGGTTGAAGAGGGAGGAGGGGGTGCAGAAGGCAGATTTCTTGCCTACAAGTAGCAGAGGTTGCTGGTAATTCATACACTTAAGAGGTCAGGCATATTAAGTTAGTTAAGTGGCTTTGCATGTGTAAGAGAAACTACAGAATAAACATGGTAATTAACAACAGATACTTTTGTCACTGACAGTAGAAGGTGGTGTGGACTTTGGTAAACTGAAGTCCCTATTTAACAAGAATAGCCCATGCAAGGATCTAGCGCAGTACTTCTCAAAGTATCATCTCGGGACCAGCAACATCAAAATCACCTGGAACTTGTTAGAAATGCAGTTTTTCAGTCCCATCCCAGACCTAATGCATCAAAAACTCTTAGGATGGGGTCTTGCAGTATGTATTTTAATGATCTCTCCCCTTGATTATTATACTCCTGAAAGTTTGAGTGTTGCCTTCTGGGAATTTGGGCCCAGTATTGCTAGATCTTTTGATTTTTCAAGAGAAGCTAGAAAAGTAAATTTTATGGGAATCTCATGATTTTTAAACATTATAAAAACTAGAGGATATGTGTAATTTTTGTTGGGTGGGAGCAGAGGTACCTTTTGTAGGCCAAACTGAAGGCCACGGAAAGCACATCTGTGGGCCTTGGGGTCTCCACCCTTCCAGTTTCAGCTTACAATAGGGTAGTCAAGTATTATGTTGACAATAGAGTAATTGAAAATACTATTGGACTAGAGGACTGACTCTCAGTGTGTATTTGTTGGGGTGGAGTAGGGCAGCAGGGCATTAGAGTCTGCAGGAGGAGGCTTTAAAGAGTTGCACAGATTCTGAGACTTTACCAGCCCAAATGCTTCCCTACTTCCTGCTGTGGTGACAGTCCTAACACTGTCAGCCACTGTTCCTCTTGCAAGTCCAGAGCATCCCTTGGATATGCAGTAGAGTGAAAAGAAGCCATGCCACAGGTCTAGAGCTGGTTTATAAACTGTTTACACATCTGTCTTTGTATCAGACCTTTACAACACATACAATAAGTGTAATGGTTATTGTTTCCATTTAAAGCTGTTGAAACAGGGACTTCCCTGGTAGCCAGTGATTAAGACTCTGCCCTTTCAGTGCAGAGAGTTGGGAACAAAGATCCCACATGCTGAATGATGCAGCCAAAAAGAAAAGCTGCTGCTGCTGAAACAGGCCTAGTGATTTGTTGAAGGTCACCTAACTTGGAAGGGGTAAACATGAGACTAGATACCTAATCTTATAATTTCTAGAGTTTTTCTCCCATGTATAGTTTTATGTATTTATGTGTTTAACCATACCATCACTAATTCTTGAAAAGATCTGATGTGGTGCACTTCACTATGACTGGTGACTGGGCCTCAGCTGGTCCCCTCTCTGGCTTGGTGTGCTTCCTGAGACCCCAGATTTTCTGTGGGCTGAGAAAGCATATGCTTTTAAAAGTTCCCTCCTGTCAGACTATAATGCCTGGCAGACACACATACATTCATTCCTCTAGTCCAACAGTACTTTCCATTACTCTATTGCAACAAGATATTAGATAGCATCACTGACTCAGTGGACGTGAATTTGAGCAAACTCTGGGAGATAGTGAAGGACAGGGAAATCTGGTGTGCTGCATTCCATGGGGTCACAAAGAGTCAGACATGACTTAGGAACTGACCACAACACAACAAGATACTGAATTCCTCCCACCAGTTGTTCCTCTTGGAACCTTTCTTCATTACCAGCTTTCCTCTTGGCTCTGTGGGGTTCTGGGTTTCCTTGTTCTGGACTGTTTTGTCACCCACTAAGCCTCAGGGGAACACTCTAAATCCAGAGTTGTCTCGAGTACAGGTGGTATGTGACCTGGAGATCAGTTGTCTGGAATTGGATTAAGCACTCTGACTCTTTACATAGACTGCTAAAAAGCTGCCAAAGTTGACATATGGCAAATTTGGATGATAAACGATAGACATTATTAAGGGAGCTAGAATTTAAAATTCCCTAAGTATTCTCCTAGCTTAAGATGCAATAGTCATACATCTGGGTATCACTACCAGAAGAATTTTAGTAGTCTGACATTTCTGGGGTTCATTAAATGCTTCATTAACCCTTCAGCAATGGCAGGGGGCTGATGGTGTAATTGGGGGACCCTCTGGTGGAGTCGGAAGTCCCCATATGACTTAAAATTGGCTCTCCCTTCATGGATACACTTTCTCCATATCAGCGGCTCCATATCTATGGATTGAACAAACTGTAGATTGTGTTGTATTCTAGTATTTACTGTTTTTTAAAAATTTGTATATAAGTTGGATCCATGCATTTCATACCTGTGTTGTTCAAGAGTCAGTTGTATTCTGAAGAATTCTGGAATGTGCAAGATTAGGTGGACATTGTGGCTATCTTTGACATAGCCTTTTAAAGGGATTGTTTCTTTCATGTCTGGAAACTGGCCAGGGAAGGATGGTGGGGAGAGCTGGTTACTGCTGGGTATCTCAGTACTTATAACAAGGCTCTGCATGTCAACTGTATGAAAAGCTGTTCAGTCTACTCTTTCTCATCTTCACTCCAAACCATCATTGAGACTGACTATGTGTTTGAGAGGGAGAGAGACACAGGGTGAGAGAGAAAGACAGAGAGACAAGAGCAAGGGAGAGAGGAGGATGTGGGGGTGGTGGACACTTAGTGACCAAGACAGCACTGCGTGAAAAAATGGTTTGGTACAACCTTGCTGTGAATATTTGCAGGAGGAAATAGCGCCTTTTGCCAGGACCTTGCTTTACCCAGGATTGGCTTCGATTACAGTTTTTTTTTTTTATCAGGAGTGGCAGATAACCAGTGGGAAGGGTGTGTTTCAGGCTTATCTTGAATGCTTCCTTACTTTACTTGACTTAATTAAAAAACTGGAGAACAGTCTAGTGTGTAGTTTGTACCATTTCCTTTGCATGTAATGAAAGTTTTATTTAAAGTCCTCATATGCATTTCCACTTTTTTCAGCAGTAAGAATAATCAAATGAGAATTGTAAACACTTTTGAGGCCACTTTTATTCGAAAAAACAATTCTCTTAAGCTAGAGTTTTCTCTTTCGCTCTCTGAAACACTTAGGGGCAGAAGAGTCTGACTTTTTTAGGAAAAATACGAATTCTTGTACATTGTCACATACTGTTCAAGGCTTTTTCAGTTTAATAATAAATATTTTAAAATAAGAAAAGGACTTATTGATATGCTGGTCTCAGACTTCTTCCAACAGAAATATACAGTGCAGAGTATTTCTCAGATTATTTGAAAAATATAGCAAGATATTTTAAATTTCCCTCAGTGACCACATAAAATGTCATTTATCTGTCTACTTCAACACAGAGATGTTGGTAGCAAGTGAAAACTGAGGGTGGCTTAGAATAATAGCAGCTAATTTATACAGTTGTAAACAGACTACATGTTTGTGTAAGTTCATACACATACACACACATATTCCTTTTAATCCTCACAATAATGTGTTGGTCAGGTACTATTATTATCACAACTTTACACATGAACAAACTGAGGTACAATGAGGTTAAGCAACCATCGCAGGTCACACAACTAAACCCTCATCATTTGCATCCAGGCAGTCTGTACCATGTGGACTCCCCTGACATGGCAATGCAGGGGCTCAGTGGAGGGTCAGGATTCTCCCATGCTGGCACCTGTGCCTAAGTTGCCCCACAGTGTTCTTGAGGGACATGGCTGCTATCACTCAGCAATCCCCAAAGGCTGCAATGGCTGACACCCATTGAGTCCTTACTACCTTCTGGGTAATGAAGGAAGTGCTTTACCTACATTATCTCGACAGTTCTCCTAGCAACTTTATGGGGTAGGAGCGGTTTCATCTTCATTTTACATATGAGGAAACTGAGACCTAGAAAGATTAAGTCACTTGATCAAGATCACCAGCCAGTAGGGCCAGGACTTACCATTGTGCTCTCCTACTCTTCTACTCAGGAGCTAGGCTCCTAATTTCCTTGCACTCCTAGTGAGGCTCTGCCAGCACACATTTTCTATGTCATGACTGTTTTGCTAGGAACTTTCTGAAATTATGGATTCAGAGGTACTTTCAGAGAGAGAAAGCCCAGGTTACCAGGGAATCTGGAAGAGAGGAGATGACAGGGACTCTTCCCTTCAGGGGAGAGTGTGCAGATACATTATAGTGTGTTCCTGTTGGGAAGGGGGCACTGACTATTAAAATAGGAGCTGTCAAAATACTTGCTGTGGTTGGTTACATCTTGGTCATCATCCTTAGTCACCAGTTAGCCTTTGGTTCCACTATGTGTAATATGCATTGTCTATTTCTCTTTTATTCATTCATTTGGCCGCTTTTGATGCCTTAAGTGTTCTAACTGCCTATTACAGCTGTAAAGCTCTAGCAGCATTACTTGAAAATAAAATCAACTCATCTACAGGCATACTTCGGAGATATTGTAGGTTCAGTTTCAGATTACAACAATAAGGTAAATATCTCAATAAAGCTAGTTACAGGAATTTTTTTAAATTTTAAAGTTTATATAGAAGTAATATTTACACTATATTGTAGCGTATTAAGTGTGCAATAGTATTATGTCTGAAAAAATAACATACAACATTTTTTTAACATACAACCTTAATTAAGAAATACTTTATTGCTAAGAAATGCAAATCATCATCTGACAGTGCAGGGTTGCCACAAATCTTCAATTTTTTAAAAATGTGGTATTTATAGACATAATAAAGTGAAGCACAATAAAATGAAATATGCCTGTTTATAAGCTATCAATATTATATTATAAAAATAGTTGTAGTAATTCCAATTATTGTAAAATGAAAGTATAAATATATAATATCAAATTTTACCTGAGAATAATAGTGTTTAATTCTGTTTAATTCTGTGTTTAATTAGTGCTATTTTAATAAACATTTAATTCTGTTTTTATAGTATATTAAATGCTTTGCCTGAAATTGGGATGTGACTCTCAATGCCACGTGTTGCTTCTATGTCTGAATATGAAGTTTGTGACAAAGAAATGTGTTGATAGAATATAATATCTCCATCAGTGGGAGCAATTAGTAAACTGATTCAGTTGTCATGAAGGAATATTTAAATTTTCTTCTTGACAAAATAGTGATTTATTACTGCTAAGTCACTTCAGTCATGTCCGACTCTGTGCGACCCCATAGACGGCAGCCCACCAGGCTCCCCCGTCCCTGGGATTCTCCAGGCAAGAACACTGGAGTGGGTTGCCATTTCCTTCTCCAATGCAGGAAAGTGAAAAGTGAAAGTGAAGTCGCTCAGTCGTGTCCGACTCTTAGCAACCCCACGGACTGCAGCCTACCAGGCTCCTCCGTCCATGGATTTTCCAGGCAAGAGTATTGGAGTGGGTTGCCATTGCCTTTAATAGTAAGTAATGCTTTGGGGAATTTCTTGGTGGGCCAGTGGTTAGGATTCCACACTTTCATTGCCAAGGGCCCAGGTTGGGGAACTAGGATCCCACAAGCTGGGAGGTGTGGCCAAAAAACAAATAAACAAAGGAAAAATGGTAAGTAATACATCAACAATTGTTAATTTTTTGTGACGTATCATTAGAATAACAATGAAGGAAAAAATATAGAAAGATTTCACTTAAAATTACTGTTTTTATTCTCCAATGTTCTTTTCTAGGCCTAGGCTCTGTGTTTGTGAAGCTGCCAAATGGGGTTCCTGTTGCAATTCTGTGGTGGAGGAATTTTTGTGAAAAATTGTGTTCCATTTGAGGGTTGTACTTCAAACCAGCTCTGGTAGTACCCACATTTAACTTACTGTAATTAGCTAGCTTTAGTCTGTTATCTTAGAACTTTGGTGGCACCATTACAGTATTGAGATGTATCTTTGTGTTTTTTTTTTTTTTGGTGTTGGTGGTGGGGCTATGACTTTACCATCAGCACATGGAAGAGGATAAGGCAATGGCAACCCACTCCAGTATTCTTGCCTGGAAAATCCCATGGACGGAGAAACCTGGTAGGCTCCAATCCATGGGGTCACTAAGAGTTGGACACGACTGAGCGACTTCACTTTCACTTTTCACTTTCATGCATTGGAGAAGGAAATGGCAACCCACTCCAGTGTTCTTGCTTGGAGAATCCCAGGGACGGGGGAGCCTGGTGGGCTGCCGTCTATGGACTCACACAGTCGGACACAACTGAAGCGACTTAGCAGCAGCATGGAAGAAGAGCTATACAATACTAGGTTTTCATTGTATGTTTTGTTGTATATAGTGAGTTTGTGGGTATTAATAGGCCTTTGTACAACTTCAAGAGTTGAATTCCCTCTTTAGCCTGGATTCCTGTGTATTGTTGAAAAGTTCTTAGCTCAAGATAGGCAGTGGATGGGGCCTGAAGTAATAATCTACCTAATTCTTCGAAAGGGACAGCAACATGTATTCCCAAACTCAGAGGATAAACAACTTCCTCTGCCCTCTCCCTTTTCCTAGTTTTCTTTCTGAAATTGTGGATTTCTTATCTTAGTATTTGTAAAACTTGCCTGATTATAAAAATCATCTAAAGTGTTGGTGAAAAACAGTTTTCTGGATCCTTTCCAGGCCTGTTGAATCTGAATTTTGAGGAATAGTATACTTTAAACAGAGCTTCCCTGGTAGCTCAGCTGTCAAAGAATCTGCCTGCAATGCAGGAGACTCTGGTTCGATTCCTGGGTGGGGAAGAGCCCGTGGAGAAGGGATAGGCTACCCACTCCAGTATTCTTGGGCATCCCTGGTAGTTCAGACAATAAAGAATCCACCAGCATTGTGGGAGACCTCGGTTTGGTCCCTGGTTGGGAAGATCCCCTGGAGGAGGACATGGCAACCCACTCCAGCATTCTTGCCTGGAAAATCCCGTGGACAGAGGAGCCTGGCTGGCTATAGTCCATGGGATCACAAAGAAGTCGGACACGACTGAGCAACTAAGCACAGCACACAGCATGCTTTAAATAACCACCCTGAACAATTCTTATAGTCTAAGCAGACTTGAGAAACAATAGTTTATTTGAAGCAAATTCATAGCTGTTGTGGCCATGGCCATATGAAATATAGCATGGGAGATCAGACCAGGTGGGAAGATCATCTTACCCACCCAAAGTCATTACGCAGAAGACTGCCACAGCCGTCACTTTGCCTCAGTGAAGAGGGAAAAATGTGTAGATGGGTAATTTTCTCTGTGTCCCGTGCAGCTCCAGGATTCCACTCATCGCTGAAATTACAATTCTGTACATGATAGGATGTGTGTACATTTAGAATTTTTTCTAATGCTTTCTTCATGTGGTTATTGGGTTGTTTAAAATTCAGTTTATGCACTGAAAAATTGCTCCCTTATTAAACTCAGTGGTTTAATTTGAAAGATAAGCAGAGTTTATGCAACTCTAGGTCATTGCCCAGATCTGAAGTCATATTCCCTGGAAGTGAACTGGTCCCGAAGTTGGGAAATATTGGGGCTTTTTGAGTTAAACTCACTTCCTGGTTCCTCTCCTCACCCTGGGGCATCAGGTCTCTCCTGCTGTCCTCCAGCTGCCTACTCTGTCACCTCTCTCTCCTCTTCCTTCTTTGGTAGTGCTCCATGCTCCAAAATCATCTTTTCCTCCCTTTGAAAGTCTTCTCCTGAGTCAAAAGATAAAACAGAATGGCAGAAATAAAGCATAATCCATATGCATTTATGGAATATGCGCAATCCATAACTCAATAATTTTTTTTAAATTTTATTTTATTTTTAAACTTCACAATATTGTATTGGTTTTGCCAAATATCGAAATGAATCCGCCACAGGTATACATGTGTTCCCCATCCTGAACCCTCCTCCCTCCTCCCTCCCCATACCATCCCTCTGGGTCATCCCAGTGCACCAGCCCCAAGCATCCAGTATCATGCATCGAACCTGGACTGGCGACTCGTTTCATACATGATAGTATACATGTTTCAATGCCATTCTCCTAAATCTTCCCACCCTCTCCCTCTCCCACAGAGTCCATAAGACTGTTCTATACATCAGTGTCTCTTTTGCTGTCTCGTATACAGGGTTATTGTTACCATCTTTCTAAATTCCATATATATGCATTAGTATACTGTATTGGTATTTTTCTTTCTGGCTTACTTCACTCTGTATAATAGGCTCCAGTTTCATCCATCTCATTAGAACTGATTCAAATGAATTCTTTTTAATTCTGAGTAATACTCCATTGTGTATATGTACCATAGCTTTCTTATCCATTCATCTGCTGATGGACATCTAGGTTGCTTCCATGTCCTGGCTATTATAAACAGTGCTGCGATGATTTGGTGATTTCAGCCAGCTAGTAGAAAGAAAAGAATGGATAAATGCACACATGCCCTAGTGGGAGTGACTGATGGATGACTTAGTGTATTAACAAACTGTCCCACATTGAGAATAGACTGGTGGTTGCCAAGGGGGAGCAGGGTAGGAGAGGGTTAGGTTGAGGATTTGCGATTAGCAGATACAAACTGGTGTATATATAGAATGGATAAACAATAAAGTCTTACTATAGCACAGGGAACTATATTCAATATCCTGTGATAAACCATAATGGAAAAGAATATGAAAATGTATATGTATGTATAACTGAGTCATTTTGCTGTACTGCAGTAATTAACACAGCATTGTAATTCAACTATACTTCAATTAAAAAAGAAAAAACTGTCTTTGGCATTCTAAGACAATGCATATTAACTAAAGGAATAAGTCTCAAATACATGATATCAGGCAGTTGCAAAGGAGAGTGAGGGGAAATTTGGGGCAGAGGGATCTTTAAATCAAACCAAAAGGGCCATAGTTCACTCTGCAACCCGAGGTCAGGCGTTGTTTTTGGAAACACGTTGATACGATGTTCAGCCAAGAAAACAAGGGAGACATGCTTGTGTCTGGTTAAAGGGCAATTCCAGGCCTTTCTCCCCACCCTCTTGGTTTCTCTTACCTCTAGCAGGGCACTACCTGGCTACCCTCTGCAGGTAGGTTGTTCCAGAAGCAGACAGTTTCCAGGAGAGCCACGAACTGTACAAATTCACATTCAGAGTCCTCACATTTTTGATATTTAAGGCTGTTGACTTGCGGACTAAATGGTTGTCAGAGTCCTTTCACGTAGATAGAGTCAAGAACCTTTGGCTCAGGCTCTTATCACTCTGTGTAAAGGTGAAAAATTGTTTGGAAGAAAATGTGGCATTTTATTCTCCCTTGTGTCAGTTGAAAGTTTAGTTTCCATATCTTTCTGTGTCACTGAAATAATAAATGCAAATCCAACCAGGAAGGCTTTTTTTTCCTTCACTAAAGAGTTCTGCATTAGGAAATGAAAAAATTTGACAGAGTAAATGCTGAGTGAATAATAGGAAGCATGTTGTATCCCCCTTTCCTAAGCCGAGATACAAAGCTCAGTCATTCATCAGGCTGTGTGTTGCGACATTTTATGCCATCCTTGGGTCCTTAGGTATCATGACTGCTTGGTGATTTTCAGTGATGGGGCAGACCTACAGAGATAAGACGGGATGTGGCTCTGTTGAATTCAATTTTCACCCCACCCTCACTCATTTAATGCTTTTCATATTTAAAAATCTGAAATATTGGTAACAGAAATTTGATGGGCCTGGTTTCCATCTACAAGGTGTATTGAATGATACTGAAGAAATATTTTGGCTTAAGACCAATGATTAAATTAGCAAAGAGACCTATTTTTCTGAGTGCCTTTGTATTTAGTGTTGCATTTTAAGTGACTTTGAGATAGAGTTAGTGTTTAAATTACTTATTCTTTAAGGAACAAGTGTAGATATTTTATTATGAAATAGTGAAGAGTTTATCAGTAGTAAGTGACACTTCCTGGGTGCCAGGGTCTAAGTGTTTTGTGTGTATCATATATTGTTCTCACTACAACCCCAGGAATGGCTGCCATTTTTGTTGGTGTTTTTAGATGGGGAAACTGAAGCACAGGGATTTTGGATGTCTTCAACAAGGTCTACCCTGGCTAGAGGTGCTGCTGGGCTGTGGACTAGACAGCACTACTCCACAGTCTTCATGTGCATCCACAGAGCTGTACTGCCTCTGCAGCAACAACAAAAAGGTCTAGAAGAATTCAGTGAAACCTGGCAGGACAAGCCCCCTCTAGGATTGCAAAAACTTTTATTTATGATGATAATGTATTCATGTATTAAATGTGATTGAAACTTGTAAAGTTAAAATTGTCAAAGTCCTCAGTCAGGTTATTAATTTTCATAAATTTGTTGCTACTTGAAAAAATTGTCAATTAGACTCTTAAAGCTGGTAAAGAATCTAGGGATTATGTTAAAGAGATTATCTTCTTGTTTTTTCAGATGAGGAAACTGAGGTTATATGACTTGCTTAAGCACATAAAACTAGTTAGTGACAGAGCAGGTCTGCTGATTTTGTGTGCTTTCTATTGCATTTTTGAGACATATCTTACGTGGAGTAATTTGTAGATCTTAAGTGAACAGTTTGAGAATTTTATCAAATGCATGTACTCATGTAACCAATTTCAGAACCATATAGATGATTTAGTTCTTGTGATAGAAATCATTTCCATTGCTCCTGAACATTCCCTTGTATTAGGTAACTCTTTGAAAACTTTCCTTGTGTGTATTAGTAAGTAAGAATTCAAGTACTTACATTTTATGTGTATCCATGCATTTTACCTATCTCAGCAAAGATACATCTTAATGTGTGTGTATGTGTGTATACTTCCTTAAAGACAGAAATAGGATTTTCACAAAGTCCCATGAGCTTCTTTTTATCCTTTTGCAAACCAGTTTCTAATTGATGAAATTGCTAATTGGTGTTCCTTGTTTACAATCATTCACTCCAGTTGGTCTATAGCCTGACATAATTATTATTACATACAAAAGAATTCTTCAGTTGTTTGATGCTCAAGCTCCCCAGACACACTTAGAGTCAAAGTATACATGTCTTTTTTTTTTTTTTTTTAAACTAAGCAGTTTTTGTATTAAAGTCTTGAGAAGGTTTTGTTAAGAATAAGATGTATTGACTAAAGGCAGTGTACCTGAGCATGGGCATCTTTGGTCTGCTGTGCTTCGTGTTAACTAGAAAAGCTTTCCAGCTGAGTTGGTGGTGAATCAACACAATGATAGTCTGTCAGCTTGGCTCCTTGCGCATCCTTCTCTTTTTCTTTCAGTTTACTCTGCAGGCTTGGTGAATGGTGTGTGTATGTGTAAGAGCTGTTGTCTGGCAATGGTACCAGTGTTCATGAGTGATTTTCAAAACCTATTCCATATTCAAAAGTATGGAAAATGTCCTCTAGAGTGAGTGGATCTCAATTCATGTAAGTTTGACATCTAAAATAGTAGTCTTCTTTTTGTATCTTGTTCTACAGAATTATTCTAAAATCCCTAGCAAATGTTCCCAAAGGAAGTAAAGTAGTTTTTATAGCTATACTCATATCAGTAATACTATAATTGAGAAAATTGGAGGTAACAACTATTCAATAGAAGAATAATTATATCATAGTTAATATATAGTTACTAAAAATGATTGATATGTGGCCAAGTTTTTACATGGAAATGTTTAAATAAGACAATATTAAAAAAGAAGATCCTAAAGTTTCAATTGCTATTTTAAGTACTATAAATAGTAATTTTTATTTATGTGAAAAGTTTATATCTTAGAAGAAATTGCTTATGAAACTTTTATGCATGAAAATAATTAAATTTTTTTTTTTAATTTTTTGGCCAGTTCATACAGCATGGCGGATCTTAGTTCCCTGACCAGGGATGGAACCTGTGCTCCTTGTAAGTGGAAGCAAGGAGTCTTAACCACTGTACTGCCAGAGAAGTCCCTGGAAATAATTTTGACTTTAGTGTTTTAAAAACATTAAAAGAATTTTTATTTTGAAATAATTTAAACTACAGAAAAGTTTCAAGAATGATGTCAGTAACTCTCCCTGACTCTATACCTGTAGTCCCTGATTTTTAACATTTTGTTATATTTGTTTTCTTACTTGCTTTCTCTGTTTCCTTATATATGTACATATTTTTCCTGAATCATTTGAGAGTAGGAGGTACATCATGCCCATTTACTCTCTTAATCTTCAGTGCATTTTTACTAAAAACATCAATATTCTCTTGTGTACATACAGTATAATTATTAAATTCAAGACATTTAACATGAATATATAAAACTTTAAACAATGTACAGTCTATATTTCAATTGTCCATCGTCCTAATCTTGTTGTTTTCTAGCATTTGCCCCTCTCCAGTTCCGAATCCAGTCCAAGACCATATAATGTATTTAGTCATGTTGTCTCTTTAGTTTCCTTTAATCTTCCCTACTTTTCTTTGTCTTTTATGATATTAGCATATTTGAAGAATATGGACCGGTTATTTTATATTCCTCAGTTAGAATTTGTCTGATGTTTCTTTGCGATAAGATTCAAATTTCTTCCTGAGGAAATTCAATGTTTGGCTAGAAAACTACAAAAGAAATGTCATGTTCTTCTCAGCATGTGGCATCTGGAGTCACATGATGTCTATCTGCTCCTCATTGGTCATGTTAGTATTCATCATTTGATTAAAGTATCTGATTTCTGCACAGTATGGTTGCGATTTTCCCCCTTAACAGCTGGTAAGCATTCTGAGGAGAGAAGTGTTATGAGCATAGAGGATAAGTATGCTCCTTATCTTACTCCTGGGACTTCCCTGGTGACTCAGACGGTAAAGCGTCTGCCTACAATGCCAGAGTCCCGAGTTCAATCCCCGGTCGGGAAGATCTCCTGGAGAAGGAAATGGGAACCCACTTCAGTATTCTTGCCTGGAAAATCCCATGGATGGTGGAACCTGATAGGCTACAGTCCATGGGGTCGCAGAGTCGAACATGACTGAGCAACTTCACTTTCACTTATCCTACTCTTTCCTCTAGACTTAGCATCTGTCTTTTCTTTATAAAAACACATTTCCCAAGACACACATATACATACCCTTGATGAAGAGGAGAACTTGAGTGATTTTGCTGAGATTATATCTTTGTCTGTGATACTCCCATTCAACCCTATCTAGTTTGTACCACAATTTAAGCCTATCTCAAAATGCTGTCTGTACTTTCCTATTCGTAACTAGATTTAATGTTTTCCTCTTTGACATCCAGGAGCACTTTGTACTTTTCTTGGGAGACATATTAACTTCTACTTTGTGCTTGTAACTAATGGTGTACTTCCTCCCTCTTGGTTACCACATAGCCAGTGCCTTGAGGGCATGGACTGTGTCCTAATCTGCAACCTTTACTGGGCTTAGAAGAGGCAGTCGATAGGAGACACATGATCGGTGTTTTTTCATGAAATATGTATTTACTCTTACAACTCACTGCTTCTGATATGCTAGAAATACTCAGTTGCATGTTTCAAGAACTCAGTTTCATCTGTTTAACATCTCTACACCTCCTGTTTAACAACATGTTGCTATTTTGCCCCTGAAGTAAGAATGGAAACCCTTCAATGTCTGTCATTTTTGTATTCCTAGTTCAGGTGTTAAGAAAAGTGTTGTTGAGTGAATGAGTTGCTTCCTTACTGTGTTTTATGTTGTCATCGAAGTCTCTTAATAGGGCACTGGGCCAACTTTTCATGGCTTTGACAAGAAGATATGATGAGGTCTGCTCTTCTTCTGGGGCATGCTTCTAACACTCATTAAGGATAACTCCATATGGGTATAGACAGGAGAGCAGTTCCCTACCTCAGGACTCCTCTGTGTATAGGCTTTAGAAACTGAAAGTATAACCTGCCAAAATCACAGGAGTTAGGAGCCAAGGTTATTAATTTGTTCACATAGTATTAATTTATTCTGCCAAGACATGTAAGAACAAGCATTAATTTAGTTTGTAAGTTTAATGAATGTTTAGAAGAACTAAAATTCTAAGTAGGTCAATCAAATCTTACGGTACAGCTAACTTGCAATTATACTGGGAAAAGTTGTCCAGACAGATGACACTACACTACATGTTACTTTATACAGAAAGTGTATAAAATGCATAAAATCCGTCTTTTCTATAGTGTATTTTTTTTAGGTTAAGTTTTTGAAATGGTTGAAAGCATATCATTCTTCATAGTGGGGCTTTCCTTTAGAACATGAACTGGTCTATTATTTTAAAGATAATTTTTAAATTTTACAGTAGTTTTAGATTTCCAGGAAAGTTGCATAGATAGTACAGAGAACACCTCACCCAGTTTTCCTTTATTGTTAACATCACATTTCAGTATGTACATGTGTCACAAGTTAGAAATAAACATTGGTATATTATTCTTAACTAAACTTAATAGTTTATTCAGATTTCACCAGTTTTTCGAATGTCCTTTTCTTTACTCTGGGATCCCACAGAGGACACTACATTACGTTTAGTTAACATGTCTCCCTAGCCTCCTCTGGTCTGTGACAGTTTCTCAGACTTTTTTTGTCTTTGATGGCCCTGACAGTTTTAGAAGTGTTAGTCGGTTTTGTTTTGTTTTGTTTTGTTTTTTTGACTGTCTCTCAATCTAGATTTCTTCAGTGTTTTTCTCATGGTTAGACAAGGATTTTGGGGAAGAAGACCACAAGAGAGTAGTGCCACTCTTATTACATCATATTAAGATTACATATGGTCAACATGACTCATCATGTTGATGTTAACCTTGCCACGGTGGTCAGGTTTCTATACTGCAAAGTTACTTTTTACTCCTTTTCAATACTCTACTTTTTGAAGCCAGTCATAAGGGCCAGCCTATTCTAAATGGAGTAATAGGGTGGAAAATTAAGTTTCACTTCTTGGAGAGGGAAAGTATTATCATGAATTCTTCTGTAAGGGAGATTTGTCTCTTCTTATTTATTTAATCATTTATTTGTACCAGTATGAACACATTATATTTGCTTTATACTTTGTGTTATAATAAAATACTTTGTTATTTATTTTGTTTTTCAGACAGTTCCAGCTTTGGCCATTGGAAACTCTTTCAGCTAATTCCTGTGTCTCTTTGATATGTACCCATCATTTTTGTTTTTGGAGCATTTCCTTGTTTTCTGGTGCTAGAGGATGCTCTGGGCTATCTTGTATGTTGTTGGACCAGCCCTAGAATCAGCCATTTCTACAAGGAGCCATGGTTCATTTTGTAGGAGAATGGTATTAGAAAGCAAGATCTGGTCCAGTTTTTGATCATATAATAATGAATTTTGCAAATGAAAGTGAGGTAGAGAACATATGCCTTGATAACAGCTTTAAGTTACTTTGAATCATATCTCCACCATGAATAGGCTGATCAGCCATCCCAGTTTGCATAGACCTGAGAGGTTTTTCCAGGGATATGGGGCTTCCAATGAGAAAACAAGGGTGAGTTGGCCACCCTAGTCATGGAATTGGTTATGTTCTTTGGTTGCAAGAGACTGAAGTTCAAATAAAGTGACCTCAGTTTAAAAAGGGAATTTAATGACTCATTTAACTGAGAAATGTAAGGATATATGGATTTCAGGAAGAGCTGGATCCAGGGATCAAATTATTTAATTAGGGCTCCCTCCAACTTCATGTTTCAACTCCACTTCTCTCTGTGTATTGATTCTTTCTTAGACTTTCTGCATATGGTGGGAAAAGTGTGAACTCTCTTTAATGGAGAAGAACAGCTGTTCTCATCTCCTAGAATAGGGATCAGAACTGCAGTGCCTAGAGGGGTGAGGCTTGGTGGAGGACAATAGGGAGTGATGGGAACTTTAAGGGAAGCTCTAGTTATCAATGCTATGTAGGAATGCAAGTTTACTATTGCTGATACTGCTGTTTTTCAAAAGAAGCCAGAAATGTGAAACCCTGATTTTTAAATGTTGGCAACTAATTAAATAACAACAGCAACAACAACAACATTAACACTATTTATACCAAATAAATACACCTATGGGAAAAATATATTAAAATATGTTTTGGGTTGCCAGTTTATAACCTCTGGCTTCAGAAGTTCATGGCCACTATCTGGCAGCCTAAGGACCCACTTGGGTACATACCTGTGGAAGGTGGCTCACTTAGTGTTTTCATGATACACTTACTATTTTTGAAAATAGATCCCATTTAACTTAATAATCGCTAAATTCATCAAGCACTTTCTATGTGTCAGGCATTGTGATAAGCTATTTATACATCTCTTTTAATCCTTAAAGTAACCTATGAAATAGTTACTAGTAGTATTATCACCATAGTCCTCCTACAGATGAAGAAACTGGGAACAGAGAGGATGTGTATTTTCCTCACTGTTTATAACTGGAAGCACCAGGGCAGGTTTTAGATCCCTGCTGGGTCTGACTGCTCAGATTCTTTGCTCCATTGCTACATTGCTTCAAATGGCTGCAGAGAAGAGACATCTATGTCTCAGGGTCAGAGAAGGTCTGGGATGGAAAGAACCTTGGAGATTACCCAGTATGTTAGCATCCTTATTTTAAGATGGGGAAATTGAGGCCAAGAGCATGGAGTGATGGCCTCATAGTTTATCAGTGGTGAGCTGGGATAAGTGTAAAGCCCTTTTGATGCTTCATGTAGCTTCTGGGATTTGCTAACTGCAAGGACTAAATCCATGGTGGGTTTTACAAAGTATTCTGAAGCCTTGACAAATGATCCCTGCAATTGCTATTTCTGAATTGACATAATTCTTCATCTCTCATGTTAGGCTTTTCAGAGGGAAGGATATTTTCCTGTCTTTTTAACCAGGAAAGAAGATTACAACAATCATTTTTCTCTAAAGTGGTAATTTCATCTATACGCTTAGCCATCACTGTGATTTGAGTACGAGGCCAGAGTGAGATGGGGAAGAAATTTCACAACTGTGATAAATATGTCTTTTAAGGTCTTTCTATCAATTCCTAAGGGATACGTCACCAAGATGCCTTGAAATATATATATATATATATATATATATATATATATATATACACACACACACACACACACACATGTGAATTTAACAGATATTTAAAGAAAACCATTTCTTTAATTGAAGTATAATTGATTTCCAGTGTTGTATTAATTTCAAGTATACAGCACTGTGATTCAGCCGTACATGCACACATATATATCTGTTCTTTTCCCTAATAGGTTATTACAAAATGTTATACAGAAGGTCCTGTTGATTATCTATTTTACATTATGTATAGGAGTGTGTATATGTTAACCCCAGAGTCTCTCCCACCTGCTTTCTCCTTTGGTAACCATAAGTTTGTTTTCTGTGTTGGTCTGTTTCTGTTTTGTAAATAAGTTCATTTGTATCTTTTTTTAAAGATAAGCAATATCATATGATATTTGTCTTTCTCTGTCTGGCTTACTTCACTTATTATGATAATCTCTAGGTCCATCCATGTTGCTATATATGGCATTATTTCATTTATTTTTATGGCTGAGTAATATTCCATTATATATATATCAGTACACCACATTTTCTTTTTCTATTCATCTGAGAGACAGCCTTTTGTGTGTGAGAAATTTTGCTCGTTTTGGGGGGATATAAAAATAAGGCATGATTCCCATCTTCAGGGAGTTTATTACATAGTAGCAAAAAAGATTTGTTATTAATAAACCTCAATTACAATAGAGTAAAATAAAAGAAAAATAAAACCACTGAGGAAGTACTAGAAAAAGAAGCATCAAATCTGACTGAAAAGATCAAGGAGGACTTCACAAAAGATTTGAGCTGGATTTTGAAGGCTGGTCAGATTTTAGCAGCTACAGACAGGGATGAAAGTGCTAAAGAGAAAAGGAAGTGCATGAGTAAAGATACAAAGTGAGAAACACAGGATGCCTTAAGAAAACATGTGATAACAAATTTGGTCATATGTGCAGGGCTATGACCTGCACATATTGCCAGGCTAAAGAGTCTGCTCTACTTGGTAAGCCTGGAGGATCTATTATAGACTTTGAATGGAGAAATGAGATGATCAGGGATTTTTACAGGTGGACTTCACAGGACTGAAGGTGAACAGACGATTAGAAAGCTATTGTGGAGCTTTCAACAAGAGCCAGTGCTGGTCTCATGAGTGGCTTGGCAGTGGGAGTAGAGAGAACATTGAAGGACATGGTGGAAGTAGTCTTTAGACTTGGTAGTGGGATGTGGGAAGGGCTTAAAAGAATTGTAGGTGATTTCTGTGGTTTGAAGCCTCTGTAACTGGGAGAATGTTGGTCTGTTTCTGTTTTGTAAATAAGTTCATTTGTATCTTTTTTTAAAGATAAGCAATATCATATGATATTTGTCTTTCTCTGTCTGGCTTACTTCACTTATTATGATAATCTCTAGGGAGAATGGTAGCATTATTATAGAAATGGGGAAGAGGGAGAGGAACTGGTTTGGAATAATTTCAAATTATTGAGATTGATGAGCTGTCTAGCTATCAAGGGAGATATATGTACATTTGGGTCTGGGGTTCTGGTGTGAGTATAGTTTGCAGATTTAGGCTTGGGAGTCATTTACATGGAAAATAAGAGACAGGCTTAGCTGTTTATTATACAATGCCTGTTATTTTCTTTTTTTCTTCATTTTTTAAATTGAAGTATACTCAATTTGCAATATTCTGTTAGTTTCATGTACAGCAAAATGATCAGTATGTATTTTTTCAGATTATTTTCCATTGTATGTTATTATAAGATATTGAATATTGTTCCCTGTGTTATACAATAAATGCTTCTGTGTATAGTAGTTAATATCTGTTAATCTCATGCTTCTTACTTATCCCTCCCCATGCCCCTTTCCACTTGGTAATCAAGAATTTGTTTTCTATGTCTGTAAATCTGTTTCTGTTTTGTATATAGAATTATTTGTATTACTTTTTAGATTCCACAGATAAGTGATATATATATATATATTTATTTATTTATTTATTTTTCTCTGTATGACTTATTTCACTTAGTTCATATTTTCTACGTCCATCCATCTTTCTGCAAATGGCAATATTTCAGCCCTTTTATGGATGAATAATATTCCATTATATCACATCTTCTTAAGCCAATCATCTGTAGATGGGCATTTGGGTTATTTCCGTGTCTTGGCTATTGTAAATAGTGTTGCTGTGAATATTCACGTGCGTGTATCTTTTCAAATTAGAGTTTTTGTGTTTTCCATATATATGCCCAGAGTAAGATTATTGGATCATATGGTAGCTCTATTTTCAGTTTTTTTTAAGGAATTTCCATACTGTTTTCCATAGTGGCTGTACCAGTTTACATTCCCACCAACTATGTAGGAGAGTTCCCTTTTCTCCACACTCTCCAACATTTATTATTTGTAGACTTTTTGATGATGGGTATTCTGACCAATGTTAGGTTATACTGCATTTTTGTTGGCCATCTTGGAAACATGTCTGTTTAGGTCTTCTGCCTGTTTTTTGATTGAGCTGTCTGTTTTATGATATTGAATTGTATGAGCTGTTTGTATATTTTTGAAATTAAGCCCTTGTCATTCTGCCTCATTTGCAAGTATTTTCTTCCATTCTGTAGGTTGTCTTTTTATTTTGTTGATGGTTTCCTTTTCTGTGCAAGAGTTTTTAAGTTTGATTAAGTCCCTTTTGTTTATTTTTCCTTTTATTTATTTTGCCTTGGGAGACTGATCTAAGAAAATATTGCTACAATTTGTATCTGAAAATATTTTGTCTGTATTCTCTCTAGGAGTTTTATGGTGTCATGTCCTATGTTTAGGTGTTTAAACCATTTTGAGTTTATTTTGTATATGTTATGAGGGAGTGTTCTAATTTCATTGATTTGCATGAGGTTATCCAGCTTTCCCACCACCACCTGCTGAAGAGGCTGTCTCTTCTGCATTGTATATTCTTGTCTTCTTTGTTGTGGGTTAATTGAGTGTAGGTATGTGGGTTTATTTTTGGGTTCTCTATTTTGTTCCATTGAAATGGAACTGTTTTTGTGCCAATACCATGTTGTCTTGCTTATGTAGCTTTGTAGTATTATCTGAAGTCTAGTTGGGTTATGCTTCCAGCTTTGTCATTTTCCCTCAGGATTGCTTTGGCAATTCTGGGTCTTTCATGGTTCCATATAAATTTTAGGATAATTTATTCTAGTTCTGTGAAAAATGTTTTGGATATTTTCATAGGGATCACATTAAGTCTGTAGATTGCTTTGGGTAGTGTGGCCATTTTAACAATATTAATTCTTCTAAGCCAAGAACATGGGATATCTTTCCATTTTTTGAAATCATCTTCAATTTCATTCATCAATATTTTATAGTTTTCAGTGTATAGGTCTTTCGTCTCCTTGGTTAGGTTTATTCCTAGGTATTTATGTGATTTTTAAGCAGCTTTTTTTTTTTTTTCACTTTCTGGTATTTCATTGTTAGTGTAAAGAAGTACAACAGATTTCTATATATTAATCTTGTATCCTTACACCTGTTATTTTCTAGTCTGTAGATAAGCTTTAAAAAATATATTGTAGCATTCAGTTCTCATCACAACACCATGAAACTGGGACCCAGAGCGGTTGATTAGTTTGCTCATATTCTCAAGAGTTTGTTCATCCCAAAGACCAACTTTTTGCCAGATCTTGTTCTGGTGAGAGGCAAAATTTGAAGCACACTGAGTTGAGTTCCCTGTAAGAAAGCTAAGGTTTGACTGCATTGAAAGGAGGCTGAGATGGAATGAAGGGAATGCAGAGAAGGGAGGCCAGTGTCCTAACAGGGTTTATTGGTAGGTATGGGTCTTCCCATGGTGCAGAGGAAGAGCCAAGGATGTTGATGGAAGAGCGGACATGGGAGAAGGTGTGGATCCTAGTTCTAAAGCAGCTAGGGAAGGATCTTTTAGGTCTATAGACAGCCATGAAGAAGGATGGCAGATAGTAGGGAAGTCAGATGACCTATACCTGAGATTAGGAGAGATTATTAAGTAAAGTTTTAGAAAATAAGATGGTGTGAGAGGAGTGAAGAAAGCATAAAGAATGCTTATTCACATTGGAAGGGAGATCTAGAAGATGCATATAAGTGAAATAAGATGACTGATAACTAGAGTACATTTGGATGGGATGAAGATGCTGGTAGCTGGTAGAAAGGAGAGGAAGAGGGATGACAGAAACATTTGAGAGGAGGCTGGAGAGGATGGAAGGTTCTGAAGAAGTCTGGTTGAATTGCTGGCTAGATTACAGTTCTGTGTATAACCTAAAGTGTCTCTAAACCTCATTGCTATCAGTAAACATAGCTCAAGTGTGTCATACTATATAAATATTTTGGAATACAGAATGGAGCTGTTGTACAACAATGCCTGGAATGCTTTCCTTGTATTGACTAATCAAGTAACAATCAACCTGAAAAGGTCAGGAGAGTTCTCTCTTCCTCTCTTTTTAATGGAACAAATGTCATCATACATCAACATTGTTTTAATATTTGTGGTAGCTACATAAATAATTCTGTGCTTGGGAGGAATAACTCTCACACCTTTTGGGGTTAATTTTACTTCCTTTGAAATACTGTAGAACTTTAAACAAGTTCCCATTTTTGGATAACTGCCATGCCAGCTTTTAAAAGTGCTAAATGGTTTTGTGTATGTTCATGTGTGGATGTGATATTTAATTAGAAAGAAACCTGAAGTCCACCCAACTTTTAAAACAACACTTTTTTTTTTTTTTTTCTGAATTTCAAGCCCCACTCTATGGTTATAATGGACAAGGTGGTATTCATGGAATTGCTAAACACAGGATCTGGCATCAGATATCCTGCACATAAGACCAACCTTCCCATATTTTAATGGAGTGACTTGGTGACGCTGCTTAACTTTCTTCAGCTTCAGTTTCTTAATTTGTAAAATAGGAATGGAAGCATCTTGTCCAGAGATTGCACATGAAGATGAAGTAAGGTAAGGGTGAAATGTTCAGCTTGAAGGGTTGGGTGCTTGGAGCTTACCGTTATAACTCTCTGTATTGGGGAATTCAGACATGCAACAGTGTGAGAACTTATGGTCCAGGATATGTCTACTTTCTCATCTGAGTCTCTGAAATTTCCCATAGGTTCTATAACCAAAAATAAAACTGAAGTACTTATTTAAAGGGAAGATATAGGAAGTCTTATGGGCCACGGAGGGAATCGAATCAGATTACTACAAGAATTTTAAGTAGCCTTAGGCACGGCCCTTGAAACTCTGCTTCTGATTCCCTTCTTGAGCTGCAGCAATCCACTGGCTAATCCTTCTTGAGACACAATGCAGGTTACTCATCATAATAGTGAGATTAACTTTGATTTAAGAAACTTGTTTTCCTGGCAAGAGCAGAGGTCATGTTCTATTTATAGCAGATCTTTGGACTAATGCTCTCTAACTTTGCCTCTGAACTGATTCATATACACCAGGGATTTTAAGATCAGTTCTGATTTGAAGGTTAGGAAGACAGTTCTAAAGTGGCCTTCTAACTCTTCAACCTTTCCTACTTATCTACATTAATCTGGAAGTTGTACTAATATTTTTGGATGTAGAAGTTGAGGGATTAGGAAATTAGCTTTCATTTTGCTAATTAGACTTTAAATAAGATTATCCTTTTCATGAGGTTGTAGGAATGGATTAGTCCAAAGAATATCTAGACATTTTTTTAGCCCTTAAAGGGTTACCCAGATCCTAACTTATCTCTTCACTTCCCTATCTCTCTTTTCCTCTCCCCTCCTCTCCCTTACTCTTCTCTTTTCTGTTTTCTTCCTTTCCTTTCTCTTTCTTTCCCTGTTCTCACTCATCTATTATCTGTCATCCATCTGTTTATCCATCTATCAGTCTGCCTATCCTCTTTTTCTCTCTCTCTATCATGTACCTTTGTCTACCTATATTTTGTTTTAATGGGAATGGGAACAAAGGTAGTAAGGGAGCAGTAGTTATCTGAAGTTTCAAATATCACTGGAGTTTGTTTGAAATGTTGCATGAAAGCAGTTCAATTTTACCTGTCTTGTATCATTTCTTAAAATCATGGTCAAGGAAGAAGAGGACTTTTCTAGAGTCCAAAGAGATACAGTTCAGTGTAATGAGACAAAACAGAGCAAAGGAAACTTGTTGGTTAAAAGCTAGAATTCCTGGTGATAAGAAAACAATTACAATCTCCTTTACCTCTTCAAAAGAAGAGGTGCTAGTGACTCCAGCTCGTCACCTGGCCTCATTTTCCAGTTGCCATAAAACTTTCTGCCCTGAGATAGACTACAGCCCTTCTGTCTGCACCTCATATCTGTGTAAGCAACCATCAGCCCACCAGTGCTATGTAGGTGATCCACTCAAAACCCTCGTCTCTTAATTGCTTGAACTTCTCAATTCCCGTAATCCCCCCACTCTATTGCAGCCAGTCATTGACACTCCTGTGGTTACACTACATATTTTTGATAGTGTTACTAATAGCTTCCCCTCCTTCAAAATCTCTGGACAGTAAATTTTGTCCTGCTATCTGATAACCACCTTCTGAACCTCAGTCTCACTCCTACCAGTTCCCTTTGAACTCTTCTTGGATGCCATAGGGACATTCAATCCATTGACCCTAGGCTTTCTAAAAATTTTCTTCTCTTTCATATTGTTGTTTACCTTCTTGCCCAGCTAGTTTCTGTGATTTGGCATTTTAGTCACATCTTTGCAGAAAAGCTGAATTCAATTGTTCTTCTCTCTCTCTAATACTCATTTGAAAAAACCCAACCTTGTGAAACCCAGATATCCTATGCTGTGACCATACCTGAGCAACTGCTGTTTGTAGAGAAAGTTTATACAACTGTGCTGACTGGGCTTGTCTAAATTTATCCACCCTAAATCTGAAAGGGTATCCAATGCTGCCAGACAATGCTATTATAGTTTCCTGGCATGTTAACTCTACTACACTCTAGGATGACCTATATTCTCAAACCTTCATACTTTCATCCCATTTATAATCTTAACCAATTAAATGCAGATAACTAATTGCTACCCTATCTCCCTATCACTGAAACTATTAACCTACCTGCATCTGTACCTCCACATATTTTATTTTCCTTCTGTTACACTGGGAGTAGTTTTCCACTCCTCACCTCTGATGTATTACTATGGATAGTTGTTTAAAATTAAACTGCCTTTGGTCCCACAGCCCACTTGTATGTTCTGTTTCTCTCTCTTTATATAATCTTCAAATTATTTGTTTATAAGTGTCTTCGTTTCCCATTTTTCTTTTCACAGGTCCATTCCAGGGACACTTTTTGTACCTACCATTCTGCTGAAATTGGTCTGTTTACTACCATCTAATCTGTCAATTATCAATTTAATGGTCAATTTCTATCCTAACCTCATTCAACCTCTTACTAGCATCTGACACAGATGACCTCTCTTTCTTTCTCCTCTTTCTTCATCTTCTTTTCATATTTAATGATTTTATTGTTTGTTTCACAAATGAAACATGGTAGTGAATAATTCTGAAGTGATGATTGTAAATAGGTAATCCTGTTGACAATTGACTTTGACTCCTTCATAGGTGCAGCTTTCCCTTTTTTAAAAAAAGTTTTAAAAAATATCTATTTATTTGGCTACACTGGATGTTAGCTGCGACACTTGGGATCTTTGATCTTTGTTGATGTAAGATCTTTTAGTTGTGGTATATGGGATTTAGTTTCCTAACCAGGGATCAAACCCGGCCCCCCTGCATTGGAGCTTGGAGTCTTAGTCACTGGACCACCAGGGAAGACCCCATCTTTCCCTTTTGAAATTCCTCAGCGATCTCCTGGTAAAGCACACTTGATAATTGAATATGTGACGTATTTTGAAGAGTAACTGCTAATTACTGATTGAGTAGAGAAATATCTCCTTTCTTCTCGAAACTCTTTCTTCTCTAAACTGCCACATGTTTCTCTGACTTTTTTCCTATCTCATGGGTTGAACTTTTTGGATTTTTGCTGGTTATTGTTTGTTCTTCAACCTCTACATTGGAATGCTCCAGCATTGGGAACATTGATTCTGTCACTTCCTATCTATATGACCTTGAGAAATTTACTGTATTATTTCCCTCGTTGAGAAATGAGGGAAAATCATAGTTCCTGCTTCCTAGAGATATTGTAAGGATTGAACGAGTTAATATAGAGAGAGCATATTGAAAGTTGTCTGTTAATTAGTGTTATATATTAATGTGATATATTGGCAGCTGTTATTATTCCCCTCACTTTTTAATTTGGTGCTAAGGTGAAAGGGGGCTTGCTTTTGGGTCATGGAGCTGGAAAATGCCAATTAATAGCTTCTGGTGGCCCTTTTTTTCTGCTATGTGGAGAAAGTCAACATGAAAAGAATGAGGCCAACATATAAAAGTAGCCAAGAAGAAGTAAGTGAGTAGTGTAATAGTCAGCATTCTTGGTTGTGAACAGCAGAATCAATTCCAGATAGTCCAGCTAAATTAAACAAAAAATGGATTTATTAAAAAACATTAGGTAGCTGGAGGAATTTCCAGGATTACTGGAAAACAGAACTGATATTTCATTGCCATGAAATATTGCAGCCATGAACAATATAGCCAAGAAAAATGGCTAACCTCTTTAAAAAATTATTCTAGAAGAAGCACCATCCCTGTTACCTGCTGCCACTTAACATGCCCCAACCCTGAACCTGATGTCAAAATCTGTGCCACTGATGCCCCAGAAGACTAAGACAACTTGACTACTGATATTGTCGGAAAAATCAACAAATTTCCCAGTGCGAGGCCAGCACTGCAAGTCTTGTGTGGCTAAATCTGTTTGGCAAAGCATAGATCATATGTTTTTGGTCTAGCTGCGAAGGAGTCTGGTGAATGTAATTTTTATATCCTACTTTTGAAAGGCAGAATTGACGATGTGGAAAACTATAAAGATATAAGAATGATTTGGGGCAGCCACAAGTGATACATTTCCAACATTGATTTGTGTTGTAGAAAGGGGGACCTGTTGATTTCATGTAAATTCCTTGATTTAGTTGTACCTAAGCCTGCCCTTGGATATTCCTGTTTTGTGAGAAGAGAAGTTTCTTCTTTTAGTTAGCATAATTACAGTTTTTTGGTTGATTCTATTAATATTTAATGGTTTTCTAAGTACAGCTGTTTTTTTTTTTCCCTTCTGATTTAAGCTCCACTATTACAGTATCCTCTCAGCTGGTGTTTTACTCTAGGCTTGCCTTCCCTCCCTTTTGTTCATTTTCTTCTCTGGAGTTTTGGATAGTCTTTCATCAGTGTAAGCCTCTGTCATTCTTCTGGTTAAAACCCTTCCTGACTTTCCATTGCCTTAGATAAAAACATAGTGCTTGCACAGTGTACAGCTCTCTATAATCTGGCCCTCCTTTAGTTTATTTTTTTGCTGCTTTCTCTGATCACGTCTTGGTAGGCTTCATTTCATTCTCTTTCATATCATCTTTCTTTTTCACTTTTATCTGTGTCTTCAGACTGTTTCTGTCTTCCTTACTGAGGACCTAAGCCTGGGATACAGCCTCTCATTTCTGAGAGACTGTTCCAAAGAGGTAAGGAAAGGAAGAGACAGAATATATAGAGGTTTTTGCAAAAACAATCAAACCAAAATAAAAACCAGGCAGTTGAACATCAAAGGATTACTGCTAATTAAAGAAAAACCAGACACCTCTAGTTAATGAATTTTCTCCTTTTCTGTGTATGGAAAGATACTGTACAAGAGTCTGGGCTTTTTGAAGCTATTCTTTTAATAATGCACATTAGCTATCTTAAGCCAGTATCCTGTTATCTCAGACCTGAGTTCCCCTCTGGATGCTAATGAAGATGGCTGCAGTTGCTGAATGGAGAAGGCAATGGCACCTCACTCCAGTACTCTTGCCTGGAGAATCCCATGGACAGAGGAACCTGGAAGGCTGCAGTCCATGGGATCGCTGAGGGTCAGACACGACCGAGTGGCTTCACTTTCACTTTTCACTTTCATGCATTGGAGAAGGAAATGGCAACCCACTCCAGTGTTCTTGCTTGGAGAATCCCAGGGAAGGGGGAGCCTGGTGGGCTGCCGTCTATGGGTCACACAGAGTCAGACACGACTGAAGCGACTTAGCAGCAGCAGAAGCAGTTGCTGAAGGCTTTTGTCTGCAACATCCTTTGTTTACTGTAATGGCAGCAAAAGTCTTTGTTCAAGTCCGTGACCGGCTTCTCATTGGGGTTCTTGAGAGAATCAAATGATGTATTCTGTAGAGGGTCTTCTGGTACAGTGGTCCCCAACCTTTTTGGCACCAGGGACTGGTTTTGTGGAGGACAGTTTTTCCATGATCAGAGTCGGGGTATGGTTTAGGGATAATTCAAGTGCATTGTATTTATTATGTACTTTATGTCTATTATTATTACTTTGTGATATATAATGAAATAATTACACAACTCACCATAATGCAGAATCAGTGGGAGCCCTGAGCTTGTTTTTCTGTAACTAGATGGTTCCATCCTAGCTGTGAAGGGAGACAGTGGTAACTACTCCCCAGTGCTGACATCACTGCCTCAGTTCCACCTTGGATCATCATACATTAAATTCTCATAAGGAGTGGGCAACCAAGATCCCTCACATGCACAGTTCACAGTAGGATTTGCACTCCTGTGAGAATCTAATGCCACTGCTGATCTGACAGGAGGTAGAGCTCCAGCAGTAATACAAGCAATGGATGTGTGCATGCTAAGTTGCTCAGTCATGTCCAACTCTTTGCAACCCCATGGTCTATAGCCTGCTTGGCTTCTCTGTCCATGGGATTCTCCAAGCAAGAATACTGGAGTGGGTTGCCATTTCCTCCTCCAGGGGATCTTCCTGATCCAGGGATTGAACCTGTGTCACCTGAATCTCTTGCATCGGGAGGTGGATTCTTTACAATTGAGCTACTTGATCTGACAGGAGGTGGAGCTCAGGCAGTAAGGCTAGCAGTGGGGAGAAGCTGTAAATACAGATGAAGCTTAGCTTGCTCACAGGCCGTCACCTTCTGCTGTGCAGTCTGGTTCCTAACAGGCCACAGACTGGTACTGGTCTGTGGCCCAGGGGTTGGGGACCCCTGTTCTAATATAAAGGTGTACTCAGTTACCTTTTGCATGAGTCACAGTGCTGGGTTTTTCCCTGAGGTGATGTCTTTGCTGCTCAAGGCAGGAGTGACTTAAACTCATAGCGTCTCCTATTTCATTAGATCTATCCCACCTGGTATGTCTCAGATGCTGCCATTCTTTCCCCTTCCCTGGAGCTACTAGAGCTGCATTGTGTCTTAAAAGGATGGACCATAAAAGCCTTGGTTAAGTTGTCTGTATACCTTTTATGTCTGTACTTATATCAGATTGTAAGCCCCTAGAGGAGCAGAGCCAAGTTGTTAACTCACATTCATGGTTCTAAATTCAGTGCAGTGAGCAGATCGGGTTTATCATCGTCATGATGATGAAGAGGAGCTGGAAGATTTTTCTTCCATTATATCGAGTACAACTACTGAATTTTATAGGCTCCCTCTTAGAATTTTCTGGATGGTCTCCTCTTTTTCACTTGAATACCTTATTCCCCTGAAGTGAAATGCAGGATAGAGAGGTAAATGGTCTGAAAACAAATGTACTGTAATACATTCACTTTGGCTACAAAAATAAAACAACCCAAACCTAGTTTTTCTTGCAGTCTTTAAATCCAGATGGTAGTAAAATTTGACATTTCAATTCTGTTTGTGAAATTCATTTTGTTTTTAAATTGGGAAGAACCATAGAGCTAAAAATTGTCTGAAGTACTAGGAAGGCCTGGTGAGACCTCTTTAAGAGTGTTATTAATAAGGGCTTCATATTTTAAAGTAAATTTAGAGGCACTGTAAATAGAGACTGCAAATAACTGTAATGATTGTGACTAAGGACCCTGATGTCAGGTGGTAGTGTGCTGCCCCATACCTAAGATGAAAAAGGCGGAGGACTGGCATGGACAATGAAGGGAAAAGAGAAATCTGGACAAAATTAGAGACAGTTTAGTAGCTAAATGTAGTTAATATTTTTTAGAGTTCTCATTTTTGTTTATAAGTCTCATTCAAAAAGATATGTTATCACTCTCAACAAGTCTGTCTATAAAGTTCTAAAATTTAGATCATATAAGGTCTCTTTATAAGTATTTATACTGTAAGGATCCAGTTTAATCATTAAGCTCAAGATTTAAGGGTCCAGTGTCCAGAGTGTTCAAAACCTAAAAAAAAAATGACCCCTTTATACCTCTGCTCCTCCGTTGGCAAGGCTTGTTTCTGACTGGGTCTGATCTATGTATATATATCCCTGGAAGAAATCATACAAACGAATCAGCAGCTATATGTTATATGTAGTGTATCAATTAAGTTTGTTTTGGTTGAAAGTGAAGAAAGTTTAACCTAAATGATTTTAATTAAAAAAGGAGTGTATTGGCTTTTTAAACAGTCACAGTGGGGTGACTGGCTTAATTGTTGCTTGACAGAGATGCTCCAGAAATAGTCTCAAGGGCTGTGTCTTACCTCAGCTTTTCTCTCTTCCATATATAGATCTCGTTCTTAGAATCATCTATTGGGGCAGAGAATACTTCTCATTTTCAGCAGATGATCAAAAGCCCTGTTTCTGGTTCTCAATGCCTGCACTAGGTCATATTCTCATCCTTGAATCAGTCACTTTGTGTAAGAGAATTGAATCTGCTGATTAACTTAGTTCTGCCATGCCTTGCTCTCAAGTTGAGTGGGGACACGTCATTCAAACCATATGGTCTCAAGTTGGTGGGAAGGTAGTTCCTTTAGGGAGTTTCATGATGAATATTGGGGCCAATATGATAGATATCAGCTATAAATAATATTTAACTAAACTACTTGAAATTTTGATGGAATATTTACTGATATTGACTGTTTACTGTGTGGTGGAACATGTGAAGATGAGTACAAAAGGTCTTCTCCTTCAGGTTTCTTATGGGGAAACCTGGGAAACCATCTAACTCTTAAAGTTAGGCTTTATGAGAGCGATGGCTGCTATGACAGCTTTATGTTTTCTAGCTCTGATATATTTAATTATAAGAGTCCGAGTACCCGACTGCTTTGATATATTGTAGGAAGCTACTTTCTCCTCACCTTTTCTCCAGGGAAGCACACATACTCTGGAGATGGAGAGAACAAGTTTTTTTGTATTCTCTCTTCCTTTTACTAACCACGTTCTGCATATAGGCTAAAAGGAGAAAGAGTTATTTCTGGAATTGGACTGAAGGAAATTCCTCTGTGTGTTTATTGCTGCTGTATACATAAACTGAACATTTTGTGTGCAGTGACAGTTATAGTTTCCTCCACTGGCTCTGGTTCATGTTCTTTTCTCTCTGATGATTTCTTCTCTGTTTTCTTCCATGTCTTTTCTCCTCCTCCATAAATGCATAATACATAAATGTGTGTGTGCATGTGTGTATAAACAGTTGATATGAGAATATTTAACAAATGGTATGTCATATTCATTTACTAATTAGAGTGGATCCACCTATAAACAACCAGCACAATTGTAGTGGGACACAAAGCCTGTAAAGAAGCAGAAACCGTATCTCAGACGAGAAAGAGGAGATTCAGAGATACGAAGAAAAGTGTTAGGAAGCCAGTCAAGGGTGAGAGAAGAGAAGAATTATGTTGTGAGTGAGAGAGAGCAAAGTGGAAAGAATGCTCAGTCTCAGAGCTACCTCCAAATTGAGAGACTTCCTTTTCCCCGAGGGCTATCTGTGCACGTTCCTTTGAAATCCTGTTTCTCTTATTGCTCAATTGATTCTTCCGCTAAACCACCCTCTTCCCTTTAAAATCTACCTGAGGGACTTTGTTAGTAGAAACTAAAGCTAGCTGTCTAAAATGAGTGGAATCATACTATCTATAGTGTTTTTTAAATTGCTGTAACAACTTTGTCTTTCTCTTATCAATAGCAGACACCTCTCAGGTCAATAGATAACAGAACAATGTCATAGCTTTTGTGGCATCTGGTCTTTGAGTTAGATACCTCTATCTCTCATACCTCACATTCTCTCAGCCCCAGTTTTACTACAGCCATTGCACAGGTGTTACCTTACATGTACCTGCTTTACCTGCACCAGGTATTTCTGTTTCTGCCCTGGGTTTCTCATATCCTATATGGGAAATCCATGGGGACCCATTTAGCATTTGAGCATGGGCATACTTGAAGTGTGAGGGTGTTAAACTTCATGGGAAAAGCTTCATCAATGGGGTATGAGAGTTGGTGGGTAAATGTTCCCTGATTCTATCTCCTGTAGAGGGACACTGTACATAATTCCTTAGAGGCCTCCAGTCAGATCAAGCTTCAATTTCCCATAGTTTCTGGTTTGGAAATACACCTTTATATTGGGTTTTCCTTCTTCCTTGTCCCATTCCTCCTGGTCCCTTACTACCATTCCCTGGGTTCACCTCTCAAAATAAACTACCTGAACTCAAGCCCTTTAGACTTCTACTTTATGTCCAGACCTAGTCTGAAACAGTTTTGCTTTGCCCTGGATGCATTCTTATTTATGATTTTCTTTTTAATGGACACGTTGATCATTTCCTTTTTTCACTGTTATAATCAATGTTGTGAGGAATGTTCTTATAAATAGATCTTTGCATACTTGATGCTTCTTTTCATAGAAAAAGATGACTATAAGTTAACTTGCTGAGTCTATTACTGATCAACAGGCACATACATTTTAAAGGCTTTTGATACATACTGGAGCAAAAACATTTGTATTTAACAGTTTCATATGTTTGTCAAAAAAAAAAAATTAGCCACTAACCTGAGTGCATAATCTAAATGACTGATTAGATGTTCCATAACTATAAGCTAGCAGCTCAGTTGTGACTGAGGTGGAGAGACTTGCTTCACTTGATCCAAATAAAACTTACTACCAGATTCTTTGGGCTTAACTTTGTCCATCACACTTTGGGTCTTTTTAACACTATAGAGTAATAAGTGGCAAGAGATTAAAAATATTAAAATTTAATCAAGAGGCTCACTTTTAGATATTATAAGATGATTAGGTTAGTGATATTGCCGCTCAAGAAAGTTTTCAAAGACACGAAGACTTTTAATCTTTAATGCTGAAACTTTTAAGTTTACTACAAGAAAATTTTTCTTGAAAGAAAATAAAGGGACACCAACAATTTAGATATCTCTGTGTCAGTATCATTGAAAAAGTCACAAGTGACCCTATGTCTCTCTTCCTTGAAGATGCTGTCAGAGTTGACCCAAAGTAAGCCTCCTAAATTCTGAGTCCTTGGAAAAGGTGCCTCTCACCTTTTGCTTTACTAAAGTGAAAATAAAGGGAAAGTTATCAAGTAGGCAAAGCAAATGTTGTAAGTGTTGATAGCATATCATTTTAAATGCATTCTTATGATTGGACTACCTTGATTGCTTACATATAGTTTAGAATAATACACATGGAGGTGACTTATAGTTGACAATAGACAGTGATTGTAGGTTCCACAAAGGGGTGTTAAGTAGAGGCTTGGTTAGAAGTATAGCTATTTTCACAGAAAAGAAAATCCTACTGACACTATTTTGACTTATAGCACTTCTTCCACTATCTTGACCTGCAGTAAGTGTGTTGGGCATTAGCTTCTTAGTCAAGAGTGAAGATATTTGTAATGACATTGGTTCTCTGGGAAAACTAAAGTCTATTTATTTTATGTTGATTTAAAATAGCTTTTCCATGAACTTAATTCACATAAATGAAGAATTACTTGCCCTGCAAATCTTTTATCTTTGTATAAATTTATAGGATATGTGGTTTAAAATATTAATACAGTTTAAAATTGCTTCTGAGTACTATTCCTGTTGATTAAATTTGGACAGAAGAGGTGGAGCCAGAACTTAGAAGCTGAGATATGACAGGAGTTTGAGATAGGCTATGTGGAGCCATTTGAAGCTTTTGAGACTTGAACTAATCAGAACAAATCAGGATTTTCAAAACTATAATCTGGCCAGGATGTACATTTTAGGTTGAAAGAAAGTTAGGGGATCAGTTAAAAAACTGGCTTAGGTGATAAAGGCCTAAGCTCATTGTGCTGGCTCTAGAGGCAAACATAAATGAGATAAAGGAATAAAAGAGTCATTTGAAAGGATGCAGTGTGCTGAATAGTAGAGGGACTGGGGAAAAATGGTCAGAAGGACTATAACTTTGTGTTTGAGTGACTAAGGGCAAGGACCTTGGCTTTTCCACCACTATGTCTTTAGTGTCTAAATCAGTGCTTGGCACAGAGTAGATAAATATTTTCTAATAGAGTGAAGGGCATTTATATCACCAAAAACAAGATGAAATTATCCATATGACCTTCTCAAATTAATTCCTCACTTGATATTTGTGAATCACCCACGTGGGACCCAGTGCAAATATTTACCAACCATATAATGTGCACTTTTTCTTCCACCAGCAGATGTGATTTGGCAGATTTGTTTCGTAACATGTACATCATGTTAGCTTTTCAACTTCCTCTAGGAGTGAATTTTAGTCTCTCTAAGGGGTAATGCTTATATGACTCTTTCATCTTTGGAACAACAAGATGATTTTCTGGTAGACCTGGCTGTTTATTTACTTCCTCATGAAGTCATGAAGAGCAACATGTTGCATTAGTATTTGCTTGTTTTGCATGGTATACGGAAACTGGAAGGAAAGGATTGACTTGCAGGGAAGAAGCCTATGAGGCCAGAGTTTATGTCTACAAAATCACTCATTAAACAAGGGTTATGGAATGGAAGGATGTTCTAGAAAGCTAAAGTCCTATCCTCAAGAAACTCAGGTAGAGGAGGCCAAAATAGTATGGTAGAAACAACCTATGCAGAAAATAAAGAAATCTCAAGTGACAAGTCTCAAAGACCCTTTCCTGCCTCTTATTTTCTTCATATGTTAGAAAGGAGAGTCTTGGGTTAGGTACTGTTAGATTTCTTCCAGCCCTAAAGTCTACTATTCTTTTTCTAACCTTCAGTGCATTGATAAAAATATCTATTCTTCACTGTGGCTTCTGTTCAACTTCCTTCTGAGTACTTGTCCCGTGTTCCATGTTCCTTTTAGCACTTGCTTTAAGCCCTTAACAAACATTTTCACTTATGGAACATTTTCACTATGTTCTGTAGCTTGTTATCATGGCAGCAACTCCTGCTCATTTTGTTAAGATTTGATTACTTAGTCTAAGTCAGACAACACAGCAGTTGTGTTTGGAACAGCTAGTTTGATAGAGTTGTAAAAGGTATCCAGAAATTTATTAAGAGCTGCCTCAGACACAAATCAATTTGTCTGCCCTTAGCTACTGTTTATAACCTGCATATTTACACTCTCACCACATTTCTCCTTGAGCCACATTATTCCACTGAGAATTGGGAACTGCGGTTGGCCCTTTCAACTCTAGTCCATCTCTTGAACCAACTTTCTTACCTAATGCCACATGGCACATTGTCCTATCATAAGCGTTATTAAAAGAAAGCAGATTTCTTGTGAGGTGGCATCTCCTACTTGCTGTAAGAGAAGGTCTGAGTTCTTTCTCATATTCTTGATTCAACGGATTTATTATCACATCACTATCTATTCTGTTTTTTGAAAGACTACTACATCTCTGAAAAAATTCCTAAATAAATATGCATAGTATTGTTGACCTCAGATTTCTTCATATTAATTAGATTTGAATGGCAGAAGTTAACAAGGATGGCATAGATTTCCATTGACAGTGTAGTACAGTGTCTATGGGGGATTGATTCCAGGACCCCACAGATACCAAAATCTGTGATTATTCAAGTCACTTATGTAAAATGGTTTAGTATTTACATGTGACTTACACATATCCTCCTATATATTTTATTATTTATTTGTTTACTTTTTTTTTTTTTTTTACTGTGTTGTGTGACTTGTGAGATCTTACTTCCCTGACCTGGGATCGAACCTGGGACCCCCTGCAGTACAAGTGTGGAGGTCTAACTAGTGGACTGCAAGGGAATTCCCTCATCTTATATATTTTAACAGAGAAGGCGATGGCACCCCACTCCAGTACTCTTGCCTGGAAAATCCCATGGACGGAGGAGCCTGGTAGGCTGCAGTCCATGGGGTCGCTGAGGGTCGGACACGACTGAGAGACTTCACTTTCACTTTTCACTTTCATGCATTGGAGAAGGAAATGGCAATCCACTCCAGTGTTCTTGCCTGGAGGATCCCAGGGATGGGGGAGCCGGGCTGCTGTCTATGGGGTCGCACAGAGTTGGACACGACTGAAGCGACTCAGCATATATTTTAAATCATCTCTGAATTACTTATAATACCTAATACAATGTAAATGCTGTATAAGTAGTTGCTGGCACATGGAAAATTAAATTTTGTGTTTTAAAACTTTCTGGAATTTGGGGGAAATATTTTAATATGCAGTTGGTTGAAACCACAGATGCCGAACCAGTGGATATAGAGGGCCTACTGTACTGGTCATAAATTATTTGTAAAGATTAAATAGAGATGAAGGGTTTCAATAGAACTTTCAACCTTTGCCAATAAATGCAATGGTGTTGACTCCCTTTAAAAAGGTATTTTTTTTTAAAAAAGACATGAAAATAGCATACAAGTGCTTAAAGGTACCAAGGACCCAAGGGGAAGTGTTACTCCTTTCTCTTTGTTTGTTGTTTGGATGTTCGAGTCACTGTGTGGGATTAGTAGCTGTCTTATTTGTTGTTGTTGTTCAGTTGCTCACTTGTGCCTGACTCTTTGTGACCCCATGGACTGCAGCATGCCAGGCTTCCCTGTCATTCACCATCTCCTGGAGCTTGCTCAAACCCATGTCCATCAAATCGGTGATGCCATCCAACCATCTCATCCTCTATTGTTCCCTTCTCCTGCCTTCAATCTTTCCCAGCCTCAGGTTCTTTTCTAAGGAGTTGGCTCTTCACATCAGGTGGCCAAAGTACTGGAGCTTCAGCTTCAGCATCAGTCCAGTGAATATTCCAGTGAATATTCAGGATTGATTTTCTTCAGGATTGACTGACTTGATCTCCTTGTAGTCCAAAGGACTCATGTGAGCTGTCTCATTTATGGAGTTCCAGTGGGGACTCTTGCTAATGAATCCCTCATTCTAATAAGAGACCAACTAAAGCTTTCAATTTAGGAGCTTGTTTCTTAGAGGAACTAATTTACCCCTTGATAAATTTCACATAGGGAAGTGGAGGCTTGGAGAATGCTATGTTCACATACATGGCATGGGCTTTTAAAATATCTAGACAAAAATAAGTCTTATTAAGACTGGATTCCTTAAAGAGTGTTTGCTTTGGTAACTGTGTAGTCTAATAGAGCCCACACAGCCCAATTGTCTGTGATTGGAGATTTCTTTACTGTCTAGTCTCATTCAAGTTCACATGCTGCTGAGGGCTATCCTTTCATGAACCACTGCTCCTCTGGGTGTCATGCACTTAGGAGTTTCCTAGGATATCCCTTAAGACGCATTTCATATGGAATTCAGTATGTTTTGGGGCATGAGTGGGTATCTATCTAGTTAGATGTTTCAAGGATCATGTATCAGCCTTTGTCAATAGTGTATTTTCACTTAGCATGGCTGACACATGATTTTCATTAGTATGATATTGATTAGTTAATGAGTATTGGCTCAGCTTCCATGTGTTTCTCTGGTATTAATTACCATGTGGTTCTTCCAGGTCTATTTTAGTTGTTTACAAAAAAAAAAAAATCACCTGCACCACTATTTCCCTCTGAACCTGAGCCCAAGGGATCCTGGGAGAGAGAGATTAACCTGGGAGAGGCCAAGAGGATCATTTGCCTTTCTCTAGTCTGTTCCAAGTTTGTTACTATGACACGAACTCAGTGCCCTGCTCCTGTAATTATTGCTGTAACTGTCCTAACTCTTTGTATGGCAATGTGAGATTGATGAAGATAGGATCCAAGGAAATTCAGAAAAATAGAGCCATAAAGGTTAATGTTTTAAGATACTATTAATATATCACTACATATTTCAAAATAGCAACGTCTAGAAGATTTCCTTACTTTGAAGTTTTATATAGATGTTGAAAGTAACTGGTGGCCCAACTGATCTAGATTGCTAAAAGACAATTGCATAAGCTCTCCAAGGGTTCTGAAATCCCTGAGAAGCTGGTGAGAATGCAAATTGAGTAGCTTAGAGAAGAGTTTAGGTTAGTTTCCTGTTCTTGCTCCATGTGGCCCAGGGAATAAAAGACTGTGAGTTTGTTTTATTACTGATTCCAGTCTGTGCATTTGCTCATAGTCCAGTCTTTAGCACTGAGGCTTAATCGACTGATATCTGTGAGATATTTGCCTCTTTGTGAAGATTTCAGTCAAAATTGGAAGTGGATGTGCAACACTATGGTTCTCTTTCTACTGGATTATATATATTTATATGTATGTGTGTGTGTGTGTGTGTGTATATATATATATATATATGTCTGTATCTTTCTTAGCAGATAAATTCTTTATGAGGGATCAGATATTTTTGTCCTATTGTGTTGATGAGAGAGAAGTTACAGAGTCTGTCTTTTCCTTAAATAATAAAATTTTTTTAAATTCATTTATATTTTTGGCTGTTCTGGGTCTGTGTTGTTGTGTGTGGGTTTTTTCTAGTTGTAGTGAGCAGGGGCTATTCTAGTTGTGGTGTCTAGGCTTCTCATTTCAGTGACTTCTCTTGTGGAGTGTGGGCTCTAGGTGCATGGGCTTCAGTAGTGGCAGCCTTCAGGCTCAGTGGTTTCAGTGTGTAGGCTCTAGAGTGTGGGCTCAGTGGTTGTGGTGTACAGGCTTAGTTGCCCTGAGGCATGTGGGGGCCTCCTGGACCAGGGATTGAACTTATGTCCAACTGCATTGGCAAGTAGATGCTCCACCACTGGACCACCAAGGAAGTCCCTAGAGCCTGATTTTGGTAGCAGTCCCTCTTTTCTTGTAGTCCCCCCTGTGGGTAGTCCCATAAAATATTTTGAGTAACAAAAATTCTCCTGGACAACAGTGGCTTGATGTGTCCAACTCTTTGTGGAACTTATGGACTGTAGCTTGCCAGGCTCCTCTGTCCATGCAATTCTCTAGGCAAAATACTGGAGGGGGTTGCCATTTCCTTCTCTAGGGGATCTTCCTGACCCAAGGATCAAATCTGCATCTCCTGTGTTTGAAAAGTGGATTCTTTACCACTAGCACCACCTGGAAAGCCCTATAATTATGATTATATAAATATTATTCACATTTATCTGAGTCATGAAAACATTTACTTCTCCATATAACTTTTTGTGGGGTTTTTTGGGAATCAGTAATTTCCATGTTTACAAATTCATTGAGTTTTTTCTGTGCTTACATTGTTGTTGTTCAGTTGCTAAGTTGTGTCTGACTCTTTGCAACCCTATGGACTGCAGCATGCCAGGCTTCCGTGTCCTTCACAATCTACTGGAGTTTGCTCAGATTCATGTCCACTGAGTCAGTGATGCTGTCTAACATATCATCCTGTGCCACCCTCTTCTCCTTTTGCCTTCAATCTTTCCCAGCCTCAGGGTCTTTTCTAATGAGTCGGCTCTTTGCATCAGGTGACCAAAGTATTGGAGGTTCATCCTCATCAAGAGGCTCTTTAGTTCCTCTTCATTTTCTGCCATTAGAGTGTATCATCTGCCTATCTGAGATTGTTGATATTTCTCCTGGCAGTCTTGATTACAGCTTGTGATTCATCCAATCCTTCCAGTGAATATTCAGGATTGATTTCCTTTAGGATTGACTGGTTTGATCTCTTTGGTGTCCAAGGGACTCGCAAGAGTCTTCTCCAGCACTACAATTCGAGGTCATCAATTCTTCAGCACTCAGCCTTCTTTATGATACATCTCTCACATTTGTACATGACTGCTGGAAAAAGCACAGCTTTGACTTGATGGACTTTTGTTGGCAAAGTGATGTCTCTGCTTTTAATACTCTGTCTAGGTTTGTCATAGCTTTTCTTCCAGGGAACAAGCTTCTTTTAATTCATGGCTACAGTCACCATCCACAGTGATTTTGGAGCCCAAAAAAATAAAATCTGTCACTGCTTGCACTTTTTCTCTATTTGCCATGAAGTGATGGGACCGGATGCCATGATCTTCGTATTTTGAATGTTGAGTTTTAAGCCAGCTTTTTCAGTCTCCATTTTCACCCTTATCAAGAGGCTCTTTAGTTCCTCTTCATTTTCTACTATTAGAGCGTATCATCTGCCTATCTAAGGTTGTTGATATTTCTCCTGGCAATCTTGATTACAGCTTGTGATTCATCCAAGCATTTTGCATGATGTACTCTGCATATAAGTTAAATATACAGGGTGGCAACATACAGCCTTGTCATACTCCTTTCCCCGTTTTTAAGCAGTCAGTTGTTCCATGTAAGGTTCTAACTGTTGCTTCTTGACCCACATCGAGGTTTCTCAGGAAACAGGTAAGATGGTCTGACATTCCTACCTCTTTAAGAATTTTCCAGTTTGTTGATCCACACAGTCAAAGGCTTTAGCATAGTCAGTGAAGCAGAAGTAGATATTTTTCTGGAATTCCCTTGCTTTCTCTAATATCCAATAGATGTTGGCCATTTCATCTCTGGTTCCTCTGCCTTTTCTAAGCCCAACTTGTACATATGGAAGTTCTCGGTTCACTTACTGTTGAAACCTAGCTTGAAGGATTTTGAGCATAACCTTGTTGTTTCTGTTCAGTTTTTTAGTCTTGTCTGACTTTTTGCAACCCCATGGACTGCAGCATGCCAGGCTTCCCTGTTCTTCACTGTCTCCTGGAGTTTGCTCAAACTCATGTCCGTTGAGTCAATGATGCCATCCAACCATCTCATCCTCTGTTGCTCCCTTCTTCTCCAGCCATCAATGTTTCCCAGCATCAGGGTCTTTAACAGTGAGTTGGCTCTTTGCATCAGGCGGCCAAGGTACTGGAGCTTCAGTTTCAGCATCAGTCCTTCCAATGAGTATAACCTTGCTAGCATGCAAATTGAGGGCAATTGTGTGGTAGTTTGTACGTTCTTTGGCACTGCCCTTCCTTGGGATTGGAAAGAAAGACCTTTTTCAGTCCTGTGGCCACTGCCGAGTTTTCCAAATTTGTTGACATACTGAGTGTTGCACTTTAACAGGATCATCATATAGGATTTTAGATAGCTCAGCTGGAATTCCATCACCTACAATAGCCTTGTTTGTAATAATGCTTCCTAAGGCCCGCTTGACTTCAGACTCTAAGATGTCAGACTCTAGGTGAGTGATGACACCATTGTGTTATCTGGGTCATTAAGACCTTTTTGGTTTAGTTCTTCTGTGTATTCTTGCTGCCTCTTTTTAATCTCTTCTGCTCCTGTTAGGTCCTTACCATTTCTGTCCTTTATTATGCCCATCCTTGCATGAAATGTTCCCTGATATCTCTGATTTTATTTTATTTTTTTTTGAAGTTTTTAGTGAATTTTGATTTCTTTTTTTTTTTTCAATTTTATTTTATTTTTAAACTTTACAATATTGTATTGGTTCTGCCATATATCAAAATGAATCTGCCACAGGCTCTAATTTTCTTGAAGAGACCTCTAGTCTTTCCTATGCTATTGTTTTTCTCTACTTCTTTGCATTGTTCCTTTAAGAAAGTCTTCTTTCCTTGTTATTCTCTGGAACTCTGCATTCAGTTCGGTGTTTCTTTCCCTTTCTCCCTTGCTTTTCTTCTCTCCTTTCCTCAGCTGTGTAAAGCCTCCTCAGATGACATCACTTTGCATTTCTGTGCTTATATAGGGGGCAGCAAACTATACCTCATGTGCCAAATTCAACTCACTACCTGTTTTTGTAAAAATTTCACTAAAATCATACCTATGTGTTTACATACTGTTTATGTCTGCTTTCACCCTGCAATAGCAGAGTTAAATAGTATACCGGCCTCCATCCCCTGAAAAACCTGAAACATTTACTCTTTGGCCCTTATAGGAAAAGTTTGCCTGTATCCAGTTTATATAATTTAGCCTCAAACTCTGCAGATTTGCAGAGTACCTCCTCTGAATATATCCAGAAACAACAGATATTCTATTAACTTCTTGGAGCAGTCTCTTCTGGAACTTTCTAATTTGGTTTCTGATCTTTTAACCTAGACTAGTTTCCCCTGGCCTGCTACACAGCTGTCTGTCTGGTGTTACCCATTATCACCTGTTTGGGAATTCCCTTTGCTGTCTTCTGTGTCAGATCCCTTGTTAAGAAGGAGTCTTAGACTTCCCTGGTGGTCCAATGTTTTAGAATCTGTCTGCCAATGAAGGAGATATGGGTTCAGTCCCTGTTCTGGGAAGATTCCACATGCCATGGAGCAGCTAAGCCTGTGTGCTGCAACTACTGAGCCTGTGAGCCACAACTGCTGAGCTCACATACCACGGTTCTTGAGCCCACGTGCTGCAACTGCTTAAGCCCATGTACCCTATAGCCCATACTCCACAACAAGAGAAGCCATCACAATGAGAAGCATGCACTTTGCAGCCAGACAGTAGTCCCTGCTCGCCGCAACTAGAGAACACCCATGTGTAGCAATGAAGACCCAGTGCAGACAAAATAAAAATAAATTTATTAGTTTTTAAAAAAGAAAGTCTTAAAAGATGTGAAATGTGACATGAAAAGCAAAATGCATGTGTTGGGGCAAGTAAAACTCCAGAGCTTTAGAATGTATTCAAACTTAAATTGTTATCAACTTAAACTAGATTGTTATAAGTTGTTATGTGTAAGTCTCACAATAACCACCAAGCAAAAACCTATAGCAGATACACAAAAGGTAGTGAGAAAAGCATCTAAACATGCCACTAAAGAAAGTTGTCAAAATATAAAGAAAGAGAGAAAGAGAAGAAGAAAAGAACAGAGGAGCTACAAACAGCCAGAAAGCAGTGAACAAAATGGTATTAAGTACATACCTTGCAACAATGACTTTAAATGTAAATAGACTGAATTCTCCAATCAAAAGACATAGAATGGCTGAGTGGATTAAAAACAAGACCCATTTATATGCTGCTATGAGAGGCTCACTTCAGATGTAAAGATATCACAGATTAAAAGGAAAGAGATGGAAAAAAAAGTTCATGCAAATGGAAGCCCAAAGAAAGCCGGGATAGCTATACTTATATCAAACAAAATAGGCTTTAACACAAAGATTATAATAAGAGACACAGAAGGGCATTACATATTGATAAAAGGATCAATGCAACAGGAAGATATAACATTTGTAAATATTTATGCACCCAATGTAGAAGAACCTAAATATATAAATAAAAATATTAACAGACTTGAAGGGAAAATTAGCAATATAGTAATAGTAGGGGACTGTAAAGCCCCACTTATATCAATGGATAGGTCATCCTGACAGAAAATCAGTAAGGAACTATCAGCTGTAAATTACACATTAAACCAGGTAGACTGAACAGATATATACAGGACATTCCATCCAAGAACCCTGGAATATACAGTCTTCTCTACTGCACATGGAACATTCTTTAGGCTAAATCATATATTAGGTCACAAGTCAATACTTAATAAATTGAAGAAGATTTCAATCATATCAAGTCTTTCCCAACCACAATGGTATTAAGCTAGAAATCAATTATAAGAAGAAATCTGCAAAATTAAAAAAAATATTTGGGGATTAAACAGCATGCTTTTGAACAACCAATGAATCAACAAAGAAATAAAAAGCAAAATTTAAAAAAAATATATCTTGATACAAACAAAAATGTAAATACAATATGCCAAAAATTAGGGGATGCAGCAAAAACAGTTCTAAGAGGGAAGTTTATAATGATAAGTCCCTACCTCAAGAAACAAGAAAAATCTTAAATAGACAACATAACTATACTTCAAGAAACTAGGAAAATAAGAACAAATGAAGCCCAACATTAGTAGAAGGAAGGAAGTAACAAAGACGAGAGCATAAATAAATGAAACAGAGCCTAAAAAGACAATAGGAAAGATGAGTGAAACTAAGATTCTGTAAAAAGATAAACAAAATTAAAAAAACATTTAGCTTGACTCATCAAGAAAAAGCCGTTTCAAGTATAAAATCAGAAATGAAAAATTACAGCTGATACTGCAGAAATAAAAGGATCATAAAAGATTACTCCTTCCTGAGAAAAAGGTGTGTGGAATAATTTTTTGAAAGATTATGTAGTCAGGGTTTTGCCCTGGCAGCGTATTTGAAGGCAGACCTTCTTAATTAGATGGGTGTATAAAATAACTTTGTAGAATTTTAGAGAGATATATGCCCACGCTTGCCTTGGAAAAGAACAGAGATAATTCTGTCATTTTTGAAATTGCACCCAAGTACTGTGTTTCAGACTCTTTTGTTGACTATGAGCGCTACTCCATTTCTTCTAAAGGATTCTTGCCCACAGTAGTAGATATAATGATTATCTGAATTAAATTTGCCCATTCTGGTCTATTCACTGATTCCTAAAATGTTGATGTTCATTCTTGCCATCTCCTGTTTGACCACTTCCAATTTACCTTGATGCATAGACCTAACATTCCAGGTTCCTATGCAATATTGTTCTGTACAGCATTGGACTTAACTTCCAACACTAGTCACATCCACAACTGAGCATTGTTTTCACTTTGGCTCCACCTCTTCATTCTTTCTGGAGTTATTTCTCCACTCTTCTCCAGTAGCATATTGGGCACCTACTGACCTGGGAAGTTCATCTTTCAATGTCATATCTTTTTGCCTTAATGACCCAGATAACCGTGATGGTGTGATCACTTACCTAGAGCCAGATATCCTGGAATGCGAAGTCAAGTGGGCCTTAGGAAGCATCACTATGAACAAAGCTAGTGGAGGTGATGGAATTCCAGTTGAGCTGTTTCAAATCCTGGAAGATGATGCTATGAAAGTGCTGCGTTCAATATGCCAGCAAATTTGGAAAACTCAGCAGTGGCCACAGGACTGGAAAAGGTCAGTTTTCATTCCAATCCCAAAGAAAGGCAATGTCAAAGAATGTTCAAACTACCACACAGTTGCACTCATCTCACACACTAGCAAAGTAATGCTCAAAATTCTCCAAGTGAGGCTTCAATAGTACATGAACCAAGAACTTCCAGATGTTCAAGCTGGATTTAGAAAAGGCAGAGGAACCAGAGATCAAATTGCCAACATCTGCTGAATCATAGAAAAAGCAAAAGAGTCCCAGAAAAACATCTACTTCTGCTTTATTGATTATGCCAAAGCCTTTGTGTGGATCACAACAAACTGGAAAATTCTTAAGGAGATGGGAATACCAGACTACCTTACTGGCCTCCTAAGAAATCTGTATGCAGGTCAAGAAGCAAAAGTTAGAATCAAACATGGAACAACAGACTGGTTCCAAATTGGGAAAGGAATACATCAAGGCTGTATATTGTCACCTTGCTTATTTAACTTATGTGCAGAGTACATCATAAGAAATACTGGGTTGAATGAAGCACAAGCTGGAATCAAGACTTCTGGGAGAAATATCAATAACCTCAGATATGTAGATGACACCACCCTTATGGCAGAAAGTGAAGAGGAACTAAAGAGCTTCTTTAGTTGCTGAAAATGAAAGAGGAGAGTGAAAAAGCTGGCTTAAAACTTGATATTCAAAAAATGAAGATCATGTCATCCAGTCCCATCACTTCATGGCAAATAGATGGGGAAACAATGGAAACCATGACAGACTTCCTTTTTTTGGGCTCCAAAATCAGTGCAGATGGTGACTGCAGTCATGAAAGTAAAAGATGTTTCCTTCTTGCAAGAAAAGCTATGACCAACCTAGACAGCATATTAAAAAAATAGAGACATTACTTTGCCAACAAAGGTCCATCTAGTCATAGTCAAAGCTATGGTTTTTCCAGTAGTCATGTATGGATGTGAGACTTGGACCATAAAGGAGACTGAGCACCAAAGAAATGATGCTTTTGAACTGTGGTGTTGGAGAAGACTCTTGAGAGTCCTTTGGACTGCAAGGAGATCAAACAAGTCAATCCTAAAGGAAATCAATCCTGGGATGTTTTCTGGAAGGACTGATGCTGAAGCTGAATCTCCAATACTTTGGCCACCTGATGCGAAGAACTGACTCATTTGAAAAGACCCTGATGCAGGGAAAGGTTGAAGGCAGGAGGAGGAGGGGACAACAGAGTATGAGATGGTTGGATGGCATCACCTACTCAATGGACATGAGTTTGAGCAAGCTCTGGGTGTTGGTGATGGACATGGAAGCCTGGCATGCTGCAGTCCATGGGGTCACAAAGAGTCGGACATGACAGAGGGACCGAACTGAACTGACACCCAGGCTTCAGCCCTAGAGTTTTTGACTGATAAATAACTGCATTTGGCTCTGTATCTGGGGTATGATACTCAGTATGTATATTTTGTAAAAGCTCTCGGGGGTAATTCTGAGAAACATCTCTGAAAAAGAGCCATTACTTTAAGGAAGCAACTCTAGAGTATAGTCTCAGGAGTGTGGAATCATGGAGTAAAATAGTGTGGAAAAAATAGTCTTTGAAATCAAACTTGAGTTCAGTGACTCCTCTTCAATTATTACAGTTGGTTGCTGTGTGATCTTGGGCACATGTTAAATGGGAATAATGATGATGAACTTGCTTGGGGTTTTGTGAGGTTAAATATGAAAATGCCCACCAAAGTGCCTAGCAGCACAGTAAGTCCTAAATTTCCTCCTCCCAACCCCTGAATGTGATATTGAGAAAATAGGTCAGGGTTAGTGTTTTTTTGATTTTAAAAGAATGGGTAAACCATAGCCTGTGTTGTATCAGAAGAGCATAAGTATCAGGTAAATGCTCTGGTGTGAGTCTTTCATTCTTCACATTCTCACAGCTCTTGGAAGCTTGATTTATATTATATTGACCTGTATTTAAATCTTTTGTCGCTCAATAATTGCTCTTTAAATAGTTCTGATGGACATTTTGCCTATCCAGTCAGATGACAGATTACACAAAGGTAAGTGTACTCTGAGTAATCCATAGTGCCTAGAACAGGGTTCTGTGCATTAAAAATTTATTTCCTCAAATGAAAACAACCTAACATTTACCCACTTTTCTTATTGATTGAGGAGACAGATCATGAATAAAACAGAGCTTAGGAATTTAGGAGAATGTGATTACCAACTCAAATATCCAGCATGTTTCTCAGCAGTTATATAGATGACAACATAATGATACCGATTTACTGGTGTGTGCATGCATATCGGTTGCTTTAAAAACCACTTAGGAAGATAATTGCAGTAAATTCTTTATTTCTACTTACTGTTGACTATTCATCCCTTTACTGTTCTGGGTGATGATATTGGCATATGTAAAATTGCAGCATGTGAAACATGCATGGTTTTCATTTTATTCATAAGATTTTTCAGGGAAAGAACTTTTCCTTAGTAAATTTCATATTTCCAATACCTAGAATAGTGTGTGACACACAATAAGCATTCAACATAAATTCTGTTGATAAAACCATTTATATGTACATAATACTGAGTAATGACGGAGGCCAGTAATTCTTTGTGATGCTAAGCATTTCATCATTTTCAAAACAGAACATTAGTTCTTCTCAGACTTTAGGGAATCTGCAGTCTTTTGGGCATTTAATCATAGATATCTATAATCATTTTACATTGCCAAAAGTGTTATGAATTGGGGATTTATGTTATTTGACTTTATAGCATTGCTACTTTTTAATTCAGTACACTAAATATTCACCAAATATCATCTGTTTTCATGATTCCTTGAAATTCTATTGTAATGGCAACTTTATTTAAGTTAAAAAAATAAATAAATTTAAGTTAATTTGATAATTGACATTTGATAATTCAAGCAGTTTACAAATAATTGTATTGATGTGTACTTTTAAAGTATTATTACTGTGGACTATCTTAGAACTGTACTACATTTTAAAAATTATTTAGTTGCCAAATGATTTTTTCATTGTAAAATTAATGTAATATAAAAGTCTCATTTTAACCATTTTTAAATGCATAATTCAGTGACATTTAGGACACTCAGTGTCATGCAACTATCACCACTGTCTAGCTTTAGATGTTTTCATCACTCCTAAAGTAAGTGGGAGATATTAAGCAGTCACTCCCATTCTACTCTCCCGACAGCCCCTCGCAACTAATCTGTTTTCTGCCTACTCTAGATATTTCATATAAATGGAATCATACAATGTGTTGCCTTTTATGATTGACTTCTTTTATTAACATAATATCTTCCAGGTTCATCAATTTTGTAGCATTTATCAGTACTCCATTCCTTTTTAAGGCTGAATAATATTTCATTGTGTATATATACTACATTTTTAAAATCCATTTATTTGTTGATGGACATCTGTGTTTTTCCCACCCTTTGGTGTGAATAGTGCTGCCATAAACATTTGTGTATAAGGCTCTGTTTGAGTCTTTATTTTTGATACTTTTCGGTATATACTTCAGAGTAAAATTGATGAATCATATGATAATTCTATGTCTGACTTACATCTGGTGAACTGCCAAAAATTGTCACCATTTTATATTCCCACCAGCAGTGTACGAGAGTTCCAATTTCTCCATATCCTCATCAACACTTGTTATTTTTTAAAAATATAGCCACCTTACAAATGATTTGAAACTTGGTTATAAATTCTTATCCTTCCATGGGGCATATTTGCAACCCTCCATCAGAGAAGGCAATGGCACCCCACTCCAGTACTCTTGCCTGGAAAATCCCAGAGGAGCCTGGTAGGCTGCAGTCCATGGGGTTGCTAAGAGTCGGACACGACTGAGCAACTTCACTTTGACTTTTCACTTTCATGCATTGGAGAAGGAAATGGCAACCCACTCCAGTGTTCTTGCCTGGAGAATCCCAGGGATGGGGGAGCCTGGTGGGCTGCCATCTATGGGGTTGCACAGAGTCAGACACGACTGAAGCTACGCAACAGTATTGTATATTTTCTGAGACACCTTTTGAGTTTTGGTCCATTGCAGAGTTAAGGACTCTTGTCCCTTGGGGAGGATGAGTGTGCTTTTTGTGATTTTGTGGTTAATGCTATTGATAACAGGGCTCTTTGTCCAGTCAGCACTGTGTTATTTAGATGCCCAAGAGTGTCAGACTTGGAGTGTTGCTATTGATTGCTCTGAACAGTTTTCATCTTTGTAGGGAAAATTTGCAGGTTTATGGCTAGAGCAAGGACTCTTCTTGGTGCTATTTTTGCTACATCCAGATAAGTCTATTGCAACAAATACAGGATAAGTAATCATTCTTACTATTTTGATGTCAGAAAGAGTACATTAGTAATAATTTATCTCTTCTGCTGAAAAGAAGCAGTGTTTTCCTCTGTTAGAAAATTATTTTAAAATGTTGACAAGTTTAAGAGTTTTACTTTCTATTTTTTTTAACATTTTCTCTTTTGAGAGACAAGTTTACACAATAAAATATACAAGGAGTTGTATCAGTTCAGTTCAGTCACTCAGTCATGTCCAACTCTTTGCGACCCCATGAATTGCAGCATGTCAGGCCTCCCTGTCCATCACCAACTCCCGGAGTTCACTCAAACTCATGTCCATCGAGTCAGTGATGCCATCCAACCATCTCATCCTCTGTCATCCCCTTCTCCTCCTGCCCCTAATCCCTCCCAGCATCAGGGTCTTTTCCAGTGAGTCAGTTCTTCCCATCAGGTGGCCAAAGTATTGGAGTTTCAGCTTTGGTATCAGTCCTTCCAATGAATACCCAAGACTGATTTCTTTAGGATGGACTGGTTGGATCTCCTTGCAGTCCGAGGGACTCTCAAGAGTCTTCTCCAACACCACAGTTCAAAAGCATCAATTCTTTGGCGCTCAGCTTTCTTCATAGTCCAACTCTCACATCCATACATGACTACTGGAAAAACCATAGCCTTGACTAGATGGACCTTTGTTGACAAAGTAATTAGGTTGCTATTAACTTTCTCATGTACTTTTCCAAAGAACCTATTAGGTAGAAACACAAACGTGAAAAATTTTAACACTACCTGTTACATTATTTGGAAAGAAATTTTAGCTTTGTTTAGAGAAAAACAGTTAATACTAATTTAAGCTTCTCAAAAGATATATCTTCAAGATGCTAATAGCTCACCTAAATGGTACAGAAACCATTAGTAAAAATAAGAAAATTAATGAAAGACCAATAAAGAATAAAATACAAAGGCAAACTATATCTCATAGTTTCTAGTATGTGAACATAGAATTTTAGGAAGCTCTATTGTTACAAAGACATGCATAATAGGCTTTCAAAAAGTGTAGAATTAATTTGAATAATGTAGGATAGAGAAAATGCTATAAACTGAACTAAAATATTTAACTTAATGAGCCAGACAATCCAAAGAGGAAGCTTCATTTGTTTCTATCTCCAAAGGAGCTCAACTTTTCTGTTTACTGATCATTCAGCAATGTTTATTTAGTACCTTCTACATGTCAGGCACAGAGATGAAGCAGCGAGAGGAGATGATGAGAAGGCAGGGAATGAGAGGAATGTAAACAAAGATGTGCAGTCATAGAAGTTGTACAGAGGTCAGGAGCAGATAGGAGAAGGAACTGACAAAGTAACTGACATTAACACTGACAAAGTAATGGTGGCCTGTTAGAGAAGATTAACAAAGGAGATGACTATAGATCAGTTTTGAAGGTAAATTCTGGTTTAACAGAAAAACTATGCGTGAGGAAATTCTTAGTAGCTAGAACATGGGCTGATGTGGAGGCATGAAACAATACAGTATGATCAGGAATTACAAATAATTTGGCATTAGTGGTTCTGAAAGTATAAAGTTTGAGGAGGAATTGTGAAATATAAGCCCAGAAAGATATTCAAGGCCTAGGTCTTGGAGGTTTTATAGTCCATGATAAAGGGCATTAAATTTATCCACCTTGTAGTGATGCGCCATTCAGTTGCTTTGAACAGAGAACTGGCAATTGAGATTTGGGATTCTTAATGAGATTTTGTATGGAGCAGCATTTCTCCTAGGACCGCAATGTTACCATCTTCTGCAATGCTTTTTAAAAATTCAGAGGCCTGAATTGCACTGAATTGAATCAGAATTTCCGGGGGGAAACCTTTGGAATCAGCATGTGCCTTCCACCTTGTAGTGTCAAGCTCACTCTTTCTCAAAGTAGGATTGAGGGAGTGGGCACGACTAAATGCAGGAAGATCATCTAGCAGGTAATGTGATTATCCAGGTGAGAAGGTTTGAGACAATGGGGATGGAAGGATTAAGAGAAGATTATGAACTTGAGAGATATTTTGCTGATAAAATAAAATGCATTTGGTGGTTAGACTGAGTGAAAAGGAGGGTTTCAATTCAGGTTTCTAGAATAATTGGGTCATGCACAAATAGCTATTATTAATATTTTAATAAATCATAATTTTCCTTTAAATATATGATTTAAAAACTTTATGCAGCCTTAAATTTGATTTGTTGTGTTTTTTGGGGGGTCGGGTAGAGGGTGCCAACTGTTTTGTTGCCATTGAGTTTTACGGTAGAAATAAATGAAAAAAAGTCAATTTATTGATATCTGTTACAGTCAACTTATCAGGAAAATATTTATTTAGTTTTAATGCCCCCAAATACCTACATGCCCCTTTGAATAAAGCAAGCAGATTTAGTTCTGATATTTTTGAGAGGACTTATACTTACAAGAACTTCCAGATGTTCAAGCTGGTTTTAGAAAAGGCAGAGGAACCAGAGATCAAATTGCCAACATCCGCTGGATCATGGAAAAAGCAAGAGAGTTCCAGAAAAACATCTATTTCTGCTTTATTGACCATGCCAAAACCTTTGACTGTGTGGATCACAATAAACTGTGGAAAATTCTGAAAGAGATGGGAATACCAGACCACCTGACCTGCCTCTTGAGAAACCTATTTGCAGATCAGGAAGCAACAGTTAGAACTGGACATGGAACAACAAACTGTTTCCAAATAGGAAAAGGAGTACGTCAAGGCTGTATATTGTCACCCTGCTTATTTAACTTACATGCAGAGTACATCATGAGAAACGCTGGACTGGAAGAAGCACAAGCTGGAATCAAGATTGCCAGGAGAAATATCAATAACTTCAGACATGCAGATGACACCACCCTTATGGCAGAAAGTGAAGATGAACTAAAAAGCCTCTTGATGAAAGTGAAAGAGGAGAGTGAAAAAGTTGGTTTAAAGCTCAACATTCAGAAAATGAAGATCATGGCATCTGGTCCCATCACTTCATGGGAAATAGATGGGGAAACAGTGGAAACAGTGTCAGACTTTATTTTTGGGGGCTCCAAAATCACTGCAGTTGGTGATTGCAGCCATGAAATTAAAAGACGCTTACTCCTTGGAAGGAAAGTTATGACTAACCTAGATAGCATATTGAAAAGCAGAGATATTACTTTGCCAACAAAGGTCTGTCTAGTCAAGGCTATGGTTTTTGCAGTGGTCATGTATGGATGTGAAAGTTGGACTGTGAAGAAAGCTGAGCACCAAAGAATTGATGCTTTTGAACTGTGGTGTTGGAGAAGACTCTTGAGAGTCCCTTGGACTGCAAGGAGATCTAACCAGTCCATCCTAAAGGAGATCAGTCCTGGGTGTTCATTGGAAGGACTGATGCTGAAGCTGAAACTCCAATACTTTGGCCACCTCATGTGAAGAGTTGACTCATTGGAAAAGACTCTGATGCTGGGAGGGATTAGGGGCAGGAGGAGAAGGGGACGACAGAGGATGAGATGGCTGGATGGCATCACCGACTTGATGGACATGAGTTTGAGTGAACTCTGGGAGATGGTGATGGACAGGGAGGCCTGGCGTGCTGTGATTTGTGGGGTCGCAAAGAGTCGGACATGACTGAGAGGCTGAACTGAATTGAACTGATACTTAAAACATGTAAGGTCTAACTCATCACACAGCCAAAGCCCTTGAAAGTCTGAGCAGTGAGCTGGAGTGGGTTTTTTTTTTTTTTCTCCCCACAGTTTAATAGATTTCTCTATTAACTGATTTTTTAAACTGATTTTTCAAGTTGGGCAAAACCCAACAAAACTCTCAAGTATGTACATTTTTTCTCTGTCATTCTTTTTTTCTATCTCTTCCTTTCTAATTATGTCCTGAAGAAGAGATTCCTTACATACTACTTGTGTCTATTGTTGTTAACTAACTCTTAACTGATGTATTGATAGATAGGAAGCAAAGCTATAATTCTTTAGGAGTGTGCTAGAGAGTATAGTGATCACTCACTGCTTTGCTTTCATATATTTCCCAGCTGTCTGTGCAATTAGGTTGGCCATGTGACTGATTCTGTACAGCAGAATGTGAGTGGAAATGAGGTACTCCACTTGTAGGGTCTTCCCTTGTGGCTCAGCTGGTAAAGAATCTGCCTGCAGTGTGGGAGACCTGGGTTTGACCCCTGGGTTGGAAAGATTCCCTCTGGAGAAGGGAACGGCTAAATTTCATAGGTAACTATTAAGGACATTTAAGTCACAAATGAATGGAGCTAATGACAGACTGATAGGCATGGGGGTGACTCTTTTGGTTTAGCCTTAAAACATCTACCTTTCTTGAGCTTTGTAATTGTATTGAATGATATTGTATTGAAATCAGAATTTGTCTCTTACTTGTTTGGTCCTGCTTCCATTGTGTTTTCAGTTTTTTGATTTGCAAAATGGGGTGACTAATACCCATGTAATAGGATTGTTGTCAGTATTAAAGAGATGCCATATGTAAAATGTCTAGACCAGTGCCTAGCACATAGCAGGTGCCAGAGCCATCCTGGGAGAGCATCAGAGATGCAGTCCCATAATTAACTTTGTAAATTTCTGATGTGATTCACAGATGGGTGTTATTTACATTAGTGGCAATTAGTAGTTTTAAAATTCCTATCTAAAAATGGAATTTTCCAAATTCCAATGACAGAGGGCTCTGACTCACCTGCCCGAGTGGGTGCATAGATAAGAGCACAAATCAGTGACAACTATTGTATTTTCCTGTTGCCTTTTAAAAGGAGATGAGGGCAACATTGCCATTGTGAGGACTGATTATTCTCCAGGCTTGGGCCAGAAAGTCTGAATCTCCATGGCTAGGCTTGTTAGCTAGGCAATGCTGTACAACTGTTTGGATTGATGCCAGTCTAACTGATTTGTTATAAAGGCTAGAAAAACTCAATTGAGCCATGGGCATAACTACAGTTCTAATCATGTTTATCCTCAAATTGTTTCTTTGTATAAACAATAGCAGGAAGAGTGTTAAATGGGGGTGGAGTGGTAGATTTCAGAAAACTTAAGATCTGATCTCCATAGTTCTCAGTTTCACTGCTGTGTTCTCAGCTTTACTGCTGTGTGACAATGAAAGCTTTCCAGTTTCATTTGTCACTTTTGAAATGAGAGCTTGGACTGGGGTATCTTTAAGGATCCTTTAGGATCTAAGGATCTTTTCTGTAACCTATTATAAACCAGACATAATTGAAGTTCCATAGGGCTCAGTCTCTGTGCAAGGATAATTCAAAGAAATGATGTGGTATCCAAAAAATAATTATATAGTTTGCCACCATGTGCCATGTGGGGTCTTATTTTCTTGATCAGGGATTGGACTTTTTGGGCACACTGTGGCTTGATTGCTCACTTGTTTTTTCTCTGTACTTGCAGTCAACTCTACATAACATGTAACCAGAAGGCCTTCTGAGGAAGGCCTAGGGTTTAGAGGACAAACTGCTAATTAATTTCTTGCAGATTGACACAAATTCCACTTGTCTTATTTGTGCTGTAACCACTGTAAGGCTATACTCACATTAGTTTTGTTTTCACTTCTACCTAAGGGGAGCGGGGCTCAATAGTATCTTTGGGATGGTGTGGGTGTGTCCAGGCAGGATAGGCCTGCCCTTGCCTGCAGCTGCAGGCCCCTGCCTGATAAGGCCATAAGCTCACTGGAAAGTCATCTCCATGCATTTTGAAAATTTCACTGTGACCCACTGTTAAGTTTGTTGTTTTACTGAATTTTATACTGATGAAAATCAATTAAAGAATAAATATTTATTAAGCACCTGCTGTTGGAAAGATCCCCTGTAGGGGGACACAGCAACCCACTCCAGGATTCTTGCCTGGAGAACCCCATGGACAGAGGAATGGTCCATAGGGTCGCAAAGAGTTGGACATGACTGAAGCAACTTAGCACTCACACGCACATATTCAAAATAATGCCCTATAAGTATTCTGTGTAATAGTGGCTTCCTGGGTGGCTCAGATGGTAAAGAATTTGCCTGTAATGTGGGAGACTCTGGGTTCGATTCCTGGGTCAGGAAGAGTCCCTGGAGAAGGGAATGGCTCCCCACTCCAGTATTCTTGCCTAGAAAATTCCATGGGCAGAGGAGCTGATGGGCTACAGTCCATGGGGCCACAAAGAGCTGGGCATGACTAAGTGACTAATACTTTCATTTACACTTATTCTATGTAATACATGGTCACTAGCCTCATACAGTTTTTAAATAGAGAAGTATATATAAGCACATAGAACAATATCATATTAGACCTAAAACTTTTAGGAAAACTTGAATTTTTTTCTTAAGGGAAAATATCTTTGTAATAGGTTGATTGTAATAATAATATATTGTTTACTATAAAATATTTTGTAATATATATAGAAGTATGAAGGAGAAAATATGAGATGAAAAAAAATTTTTTTAATTTAATTTTTTGGCTCACCATGTGGCATGTGGGATCTTAGTTCCCTCACCAGGGATCAAACCCACATCCCCTTCAGTGGAAGCATGGAGTCTTAACCACTGAACCACCAGAGAAGTCCCAGAAAGATGAAAAATTCTGCTTCCTAGAAATATCTACTGTTAAGAGTTTAGATGAACATTCTTTGAGTCATCTTGGTATGCCATACACTCACACATATACATGCATAATTCTACATAAATGGACTTATAACATATTTGCTATTTGTAACCTGCCTTTTTTGACTCAGAAGTACAACAGGAAATGCTTCACTATCAATAAATGTATACTGGCATCATTATACTCATAGAAGACACCATAATTTATTTAACCAATCTTTTATTAATGAAAACTTAAATCATTTCCAGTTCTTTAGAATATTATAAATAATCATTGCATATTTATCCAGTTATGCCCTTACATAAATTACCTGGAGATGGAATTGCTATGTCAAAGAATATGAGCATCTAGACTTTTGATACATAATGCCACTCTTCCCTCAAAAACCAAACCCTTGATTCAGATACTGTTAGCCCCTTGGCCCACTCTGGAGACCCCTCAAATGGAGCGGGTTTACAGCCTCTTGTGTGTCTCTGCCAAGGTCATTCTCTAGCTTCCACAGTCAGGGAGGCAAGAAGTGCCAGGGAGTTAATGTGACTCCTAACTGATAAAGAATTGGTGGATAAATGCCCCAGTTTCTTGCCCTTTGGTGGGACTCTTCTGAGATGTGTTCTACACAGTCCTTGGAGGAATTCAGTCTGTTGCCTGTACTGAAATCTTGCTCATCAACTCACTTGTTTGCTTTCCTCCCTTACTGCATGACTTCCTCACCCCTTATCTTGGCTTCCTGGGATTTATACTCAAATCCTTGCCTTAGGGTCTACTTTTGGGGGAACCCAAATGAAGACATCTTTTGTATTTCAGATGAAAAGTGTAGTAGGCACGATAATGGGCCCCCAAAGATGCCTACATCTTAGTTCTTGGAACCTGTGAAAATGTTTACCTTACATGGGATTCTGAAGATTGAATCACATATAAAGAACCTTGAGATGGGAAGATTATCCTGGATTACCAGAGTGGCCTCAGTGTAATCATCAGTTCAGTTCACTCACTCAGTCGTGTCCGACTCTTTGCGACCCCATGGACTGTAGCACACCAGGCCTCCCTGTCCATCACCAACTCCCAGAGTTTACTCAAAAACATCAGTAATCATAAGAGTCCTTAAAAGTGACAGAAGGAGGCAGAAGAGGAGAGTCAGAAGGAAAAAGTGACAGAAGGAGGCAGAAGAGAGAGTCAGAAGGAAATGTGAAGAATAGTCAGGGAGATGCAGCATTATTGCCTTGGAAGACAGAGGTAGAGAACCATGAGCCAAGAGCTGTGGGTGGCCTCTCAAAGCTGGAAGAGACAAGGAAATGGACTTATCTTTAGAGCCTCCAGAATCGAATCAGCCCTACTGGGTTAGCAGACCAAGGGGCAGACCAAGATTGTAAGGTTCTTGCAGGGTATGAAGAGATGGAGTATAAGGTCAGGCCACTCAAGATGTTTGTTCTCTTGCTCTCTGTACATCCCCTGCCTCCTTCACTGGTACCCTGCACATGTGACTAACCTTCCTCTGTATTAATACTTGACCAGGCCCCAACTAGTGACTGTTGTTATCAAAGGGGCGGTGATGGGCATGCCCATCTACTGGTTTGATGGCAACTAATGAGCCCACCTGATGATAGTTCCCCAGCCCTGTACCTGGTAATCCCCCTCACCCCACATAGTGAGGACTGCGACCTCGTCCTGCCTGCCTGCCTGCCGTGTGCCACACACAGGACCTTGCTTCAGATATGTTAAGCACTCTCATAACTAAACCATTGATGTCTCTGTTTCTGACTTCAGGCTCCCTTTTCAGTCTTGAAGTCTGGCATGTACTGGGCTTGTAGGCCTGTGGGATGTAACCCAGTAGGACCCATGTTAGACTTCTAACCTACGAAATTATAATATAATAAATTTGTGCCAAGTTTGTGTAATCTGTTATGGCAGCAGTAGAAAACTAATAAAAAAAAAAGTTAAATAATACAAGGCAACTGATGCCAGAAGCATCCTGTGGCAGTGCTTATAGTCCCAAAGGAAAGGCGTGAACAATGAGGCTTGGAGAAGGAGGAAATTGTGAAATGCATTCCTTCCTCTTGAGCAGTCATGGTTTGCCTACGGGTAAGTTTAGGATGGATGACTCAGTGACCACCAAACATAGGCCTGGGCCCAGAAACTCTCCCAGCAAGCTAAGGGTTTGTGTGAGTTTAAATTTACTTGGAAATTCTATCAAGTTCAGAAACTTTCATGTGTGTGAAAACTACCTGGGAAAATAAAAGTTAAAGAAAGGTCATCTGGGGAATTTGTTTAAAATGCAGATTTTGGATCTTATTTACCAGAGGTGCTGATTCAAAGGTTTGGAATAGGGCCCAGGGATTAACATAACATAAAACTAGATTATTCTGACACATATTGCTTTAGGGACTCTCCTATTAGAAACCTTTGCTCCTTGGTGGCTGGGGATGGGGTCTCCATGGCGCCTGCTTTCTCAGGCAGGTTGTGGAGGGAAGAGCAGAAGAGAAGGAAATCGCTAGAAATTATCTACTGTTGTATCATGTGCAAGAATCCTATTTTAGTTTCTATTTGGGAGAGTCAGTCACAACAGTAATTAGAGTTAACTGAAGCCTGATATTAATAAATGGAGGTGGCCTGTGTCACCAGAGACAGAGTATCTGGGCTGCTGGACCCCTGAGGATCTTTTGATCTTGTGGTTGGTTTGCCTGCAGTAGCATTTCCTCATTTGGCTAATGGGCATATCATTTCCAGATGACCTTGGAGAGCCAGGGCAGTTCTTACTCACTGGAAGAAGTACACTCAAACATTTGGAACATTCTAAGTCTTACAGATGTGCCCAAGGGTGTCTTGGCTCTCCTCTAATTAGGGCTGTGGAGGTCACTCAGAAAGAATTCTTGCGTTTGCCTCATGCCTTTTTGAAGGAGGGTCTGTGCTTGTCTAGCTCCAAGCAGCTCTCTGAAATGTCAGGAGATAAGAAATGCCTCTCAGCACGAAGGCTTCCAGACACATATGTGACAAGAAATTTGGCATCAGCTTTACAAGTGTCAGATGTCTAGGATAAAGCAATATGGGTATAGTATTTCTAGTGCTATTTTGGTGCCTTGTGCATGAGCCTGCAGCATTAGAAAAACTGCTTTTCAGCTTTGGGTGATAGCCTTACTGGCTCTCAGCATGCACGTCTGAATGTACAGTTGGGTCACAAACTGGTGATGGGAGGCGGCAAGTCACCCATAGTCATGGTACCAAGCTTCAAGGGAGTGCCTTTGAGGGAACCGGGCATTCCTCAGCCTGTGATGACTTGGGTGATACAGCCAGAGACTTGCATCAGATGATGCCTTAAAAGCATTAATCAACTTTTGCAACACCCACATGAAGTTGGAAAACACTTATCCTTGCTTTTCAGACAGAAAACTAAAGCATGGAGGGGTCCAGCAGACAGGGTCACAGAGTTAGTTGGTTTTCTTACCTTATTGTTTAATGATAACAGGTGAATGATTTCAGAGCAAGTTTCTACTTTATATAATTCAGGGAATATGTCTCTTGGTGAGAGAACATTTTTGGCGGTTGTGACTCTGTAGAAGACTTGAAGCTCTCAGTCTGGCTCTTCATTGGTTAGGAGCAAATGCCTGGGGCACTTGACTTAACGACTATCATGAGTGGTGTGAAAATATGTGTAAGAAAAAACAAAATATGGTAATGTAGTGAGGTTGTTACAGCAATAATATCCAAATAGGAATATTGTATATAAAGTCTAGGTGGTAATATAGCCCTCACTCCCAAGGTACTTGACACTGGCTCTTCTTTTAATTTTATTTCTATTTATTTATTTTTTAATGTTCAGTGATTAGCTGTGGATACCATAGTTTAGGAAAGTTAGAAAGAGCTTACAGTGGTGACTCCCCCGAATGATTCAAATGTGGAAAAAGAAGGTCTGTGAGAAAAGATGAAGGCATTGCCCTTAACTTCTAGAAAGAAGGTTGATGGAAAGTTATGTGGTCTATAAATATATCACAAGGTATTATTTTTAAAGGCAATTTAATTGTCTGTTGATGACAGAAGTTGAAAAAAGTGGGTATATCCCAGAGCATGAAAAATTTAAAGGGTCATAAGAAATACTTTTCTGGTGTGAAAGATGGTTAAAAACCAGAATGCTGCTGCTGCTAAGTCACTTCAGTTGTGTCCGACTCTGTGCGACCCCAGAGATGGCAGCCCACCAGGCTCCCCTGTCCCTAGGATTCTCCAGGCAAGAACACTGGAGTGGGTTACCATTTCCTTCTCCAATGCAGGAAAGTGAAAAGTGAAAGTGAAGTCACTCAGTCGTGTCTGACTCCTAGTGACCCCATGAACTGCAGCCTACCAGGCTCCTCTGTCCATGGGATTTTCCAGGCAAGAGAACTGGAGTGGGGTGCCATTGCCTTCTCCAAAAAACCAGAATAGGCTACCCAAAAAAGAACTTCTCTTTTCTTAAGGTCTCATATAAATAGTCTAAATCAGCAGACGTGGCTAGTTAGCAGGGCTAATGGCTTCACATGATAGCCCATGTATCCTGAGTGGGCTGCCTAGTTAGTGATGGTAATGGAGTTTGTTTTTTTTTTTCTGAACTTTTTTGTTTGAAATAATTTTAGACTTATAGAACAGTTGCAGAAGTACTATGTAGAGTTCCCATATTATCCTTCACCCAGCTTTTCCTAATGTTAACATTTTATACCACCATGGTACAATTATCACAACTAAGAAGTTAGTTGTGATATCACTACAAAATGGATATCCAAAATTAATATCCAAAAATGGATAGGGACTTTTGAGAGGATGCAGAATAGTTAAGGCTATGGATAACCACATATCCTTCAACAGAAGAAATTACTTTGTTTGATATGTCGGAACTCCACATGAGACTTTGTTTATGCAAGTGATCCTATTGCAAAAAATTAAAAACCTCTAGGAAGAGAGGTAGTTAGATTGACCTCTCCTAGGAAGATTTTGTGCTTTTTATAATTATTTCACTTGTTAAATAATTAATTACAGGGTAAATGTGTTTGGTAATGACATTTATTCCTATAACTCAATGTTACAGATTCTTTTTACTGTTTTTTCTTAATTTCTTCAGGCTTGTCTTGCCTCAGACAGAATCTTTATACTTGCTTTCTCCCCAGCACCAAAAATGATTCCCAACCCAGAGTCTGTGCTTAATTAATATTTGTTCATTGAAACAAATTGGCATGCTCACACTTTTCTCATTTTTTCACATATTGTTGCTCTTGTTCAGTCGCTCAGTTGTGTCTGACTCTTTGCGACCCCATGGACTGCCGCATGCCAGGCCTCCCTGTCCTTCACCATCTACTGGAGCTTTCCTAAACTCATGTCCATCGAGTTGGTGATGCCATCCAACCATCTTATCCTCTGTCGTCCCCTTCTCTTCCTGCCTTCAATCTGTCCCAGCATCAGGGTCTTTTCTAATGAGTTGGCTCTTCGAATCAGGTGGCCAAAGTATTGGAGCTTCAACTTCAGCTTCAGCATCAGTTCTTCCAGTGAATGTCCCAGGATTGATTTCCTTTAGGATTGACTGGTTTGATCTCTTTGCAGTCCAAGGGACTCTTAAGAGTCTTCTCCAATACCACAGTTCAAAAGCATCAATTCTTTGGTGCTCAGCCTTCTTTGTAGTCCAACTCTCCCATCCATACATGACTACTAGAAAAACTGTAGCTTTGACTAGATGAACCTTTGTTGGTAAAGTAACATTTCTGGTTTTTATTATGCTGTCTAGATTGGTCATAGCTTTTCTTGCAAGGAGCAAACGTCTTTTAATTTCATGGCTGCAGTTACCATCTGCAGTGATTTTGGAGCCCAAGAAAATAAAGTCTGTCACGGTTTCCATTGTTTCCCCATCTATTTGCCCTGATGGGACTGGATGCCATGATCTTCATTTTCTGAATGTTGAGTTTTAAGCCAACTTTTTCACTCTCCTCTTTCACTTTCATCAAGAGGCTCTTTAGTTCCTCTTTGTTTTCTGCCATAAGGGTGGTGTCATCTGCATATCTGAGGTTATTGATATTTCTCCCAGAAGTCTTGATTCCAGCTTGTGCATCATCCAGTGTGGCATTTCATGTGATATACTCTGCATATAGGATCTTCCTGGTGGCGCAGACGGTAAAGTGTCTGCCTACAATGCGGGAGACCTGGGTTTAATCCCTGGGTCGGGAAGATCTCCTGGAGAAGGAAATGGCAACCCACTTCAGTATTCTTGCCTGTAAAATCCCATGGATGGAGGAACCTGGTTAGACTACAGTCCAAAGAGTCGGACACGACTGAGCGACTTCACTCACTCACTCTGCATAAGTAAGCAAGGTGACAGTATACAGCCTTGATGCACTCCTTTCCCAATTTGGAATCAGTCTGTTGTTCCATGTCCAGTTCTAACTGTTGTTTCTTGACCTGCATACAGGTTTCACAGGAGGCAGCTTAAGTGGTCTGGTATTCCCATCTCTTTAAGAATATTCCACAGTTGGTGGTGATCCACATAGTCAAAGGCTTTGGCATAGTCAATGAGGCAGAAGTAGATGTTTTTCTGGATTTCTCTTCCCTTTTCTGTGATCCAGTGAATGTTGGCAATTTGACCTCTGGTTTCTCTGCCTTTTTAAAATCCAATTTGAACATCTGTAAGCTCTCAGATCATGTACTGTTGAAGCCTAGCTTGCAGAATTTTGAGTATTACCTTGCTAGCATGTGAAATGAATGCAATTGTATGGTATTTTCAACATTCTTTGGCATTGCCCTTTGGGATTGGAATGAAAATTGGCCTTTTCCAGTTGTGTGACCACTGCTGAGTTTTCCAAATTTGCTGGCATATTGAGTGCAGCACTTTCACAGCATCAGTATTTGGAATAACTCAGCTGGAATTTCATCACCTCCACTAGCTTTGTTTGTAGTGATGTTTCCTAAGGCCCACTTGACTTCACTTTCCAGGATATCTGGCTCTAGGTGAGTGATCACAGCATCGTGGTTATCTGGATCATTAAGATCTTTTTTGTCTGGTTCTTGTGTGTATTCTTGCTACCTCTTCTTAATATCTTCTGCTTCTGTTAGGTCCATATCATTTTTGTCCTTATTGTGCCCATTTTTGCATGAAATGTTCCCTTGGTATCTCTAATTTTCTTGAAGAGATCTCTAGTCTTTCCCATTCTATTGTTTTCCTCTAATTCTTTGCATTGATCACTGAGGAAGGCTTTCTTAGCTCTCCTTGTTATTCTTTGAAACTCTGCATTCAAATGGGTATATCTTTCCTTTTCTCCTTTGCCTTTAGCTTCTCTTCTTTTCTCAGCTGTTTGTAAGTCCTCATCAGACAACCATTTTGCCTTTTTGCATTTCTTTTTCTCAGGGATGGTTTTGATCACTGCCTACTGTACAATGTTATGAACCTTCGTCCATAGCTCTTCAGAGACTGTGCCTATTGGAGCTAATCCCTTGAATCTATTTGTCACTTCTACTGTATAATTCTTAGGAAGTTGATTTTGGTCATACCTTAATGGTCTAGTGGTTTTCCTTACTTTCTTCAATTTAAGTCTGAATTTTGCAATAAGGAGTTCATGATATGAGCCACAGTCAACTCCCAGTTTTGTTTTTGCTGATTGTATAGAGCTTCTCCATCTTCAGCTGCAAAGAATATAATCAATCTGATTTTGGTATTGACCACCTGATGACGTCCATGTGTAGAGTCATCTCTTGTGTTATTGGAAGAGGGTGTTTGCTATGACCAGTGCGTTCTCTTGGCAAAATTATGTTAGCCTTTGCCCTGTTTCATTTTGAACTCCAAGGCCAAACTTGCCTGTTACTCCAGGTATCTCTTGACTTCCTACTTTTGCATTCCAGTCCACTATGATGAAAATGCCATCTTTTTTTGGTGTTAGTTCTAGAAGGTCTTGTAGGTCTTCATTGAACCATTCACCTTCAGCTTCTTTGGCATTGGTTGGGGCATAGACTTGGATTACTGTGATAGTGAATGGTTTGCCTTGGAAATGAACAGAGATCATTCTGTCATTTTTGAGATTGCATCCAAGTACTGCATTTAAGACTCTTTGTTGACTGTGAGGGCTACTCCTTTTCTTCTAAGAGATTCTTGCCCACAGTAGTAGACATAGTGGTCATCTGAATTAAATTTGCCCATTCGGGTCCATTTTAGTTCACTGATTCCTAAAATGTTGGTGTTAACTATTGCCATCTCCTGTTTGACCACTTCCAATTTACCTTGATTCATGGACCTAACATTCCAGGTTCCTGTGGATTATTGTTCTTTACAGCATCATATTTTACTTTCACCACCAGACACATCACCAACTGGGCATTGTTTCCACTTTGGCTCAGCCTCTTCATTCCTTTTGGAGCTATTTCTCCACTCTTCTCTAGTAGCATATTGGGCACCTACCTACCTACCTACATCTTTCAGTGTCATATCTTTTTGCCTTTTCATATAGTTCACATGACTTGCTCCTTATTCAAATATCTGGTCTTCCCTGTTGGCTCAGATGGTAAAGAATCTGCCTGCAGTGCAGGAGAGCCAGTTTCGATCCCTGGGTTGGGAAGATCCCCTGGAGAAGGGAATGGCAACCTACTCCAGTATTCTTTCCTGGAGAATTCCATGGGCAGAGGATCCTGGCAGACTACAGTCCATGGGGTCATGAAGAGTTGGACACTACTGAGCAACTAACACTTCACCTCACATCACCAACCTGGGGAGTTCATCTTTCACTGTCATATCTTTTTGCCTTTTCATACTGTTCACATAAGTTGCTCCTTAGTCAAATATCTGGTCAGGCCTTTCTTGACCACCCTAACTAAAATAGCATTCCTCTGTCTCTCTTACTCTCTCTTTATGTTCTGTGTTATTATTTTCTTTTTATTCAGAGTACTTTTCACTACCTAAAAGATACTTTGTTTGTTATAAATTGTATGATATTTCTCCTACTAGTAGTAAGCTCCTTGAGCACACTGACCTTGTCTTTTTTTTACTGAATCCCTATGCTTAGAACAGTATCTGGTAGGTGAGTTTACATGAAACACTCTTTAAGGTGAATAAATGAATGCAGACATGGTCACCTGTACTTTGTACTTTGAAGATACAAATAGTCAACTTTAGAAAGCTTCACTTAAGCATCTTTGAATTTACAGTTTGCATATATGAAAACAAACAGTTTGACTATTTTTCAATCAGATCATTGTACTTCTAATTTTCCCTATGCCTCTTACTGATGTTGAAAAATTATTTCTTATTTTAATCTTAAATAGCAATACTGCAGCTGGTAACCCCATAGGCACATTTTTGAGAGAAAATGGATAAATCCTGTGAAACCCTTTGAGCTCCAAGAGAGATGATAACTACATTCAAGATATGTGTATTGTCATTATTAATTAGTGTTATGCAAAAGTGAAAGAACCACACAGCCCAATGAGTGTCACGGGATTCAGACCACCCACCAGATTAATAGGAGCTCAGATCCTATTAAATGAATTAAAATCATTCAAAATATTATACAAGTGAGCATCCCACCATATGGCAACTGAATTATTTTTTAGGTCCAGCATCATCTGTACACAGAAAGATTCACTTGTTATCTGTCTATATGGATGTGAGTGAAGCACTTAATATATATTTGCTTTTTTTTTTTTTAAGCATTCTTTGTGCACAAAGGAAAAAAACCTTCATGGTGACAATATTGTGCAAGGTTTGAAAGGGCAGTTTAGGGCAGCCCAGTCTGGAGCTATTTGCTTTCTTTCGTCATTTGGCATTTGTATGGTTTAAGAGCTGGATAGAGGCTTCCTATCCTATACTGAGTGTAGTAGGCAGAATAATGGCCTCCAAAGTTGTCATGTCCTAATCCTTGGAACCTGTGAATATGTTAGGTTACATAGCAACAGGAAATTAAGGTTCTTATTAAATTAATATTGCTTATCAGCTGACCTTAAAACAGGGAAATTATTTTGAATGATTTGAGTGAGCCCACGGTAATCTGCCTGCAATGCAGGAGACCTGGGTTCGATCTCTAGGTCAGGAAGGTCCCCTGGAGGAGGAAAAGACAACCCACTCCAGTATTCTTGCCTGGGAAATCCCCTGGATAGAGGAGCCTGGCAGGTTATAGTCCATGGGGTCACAAGAGTTGGAGCTGATTTAGCAACTAAACCACCACTAAGGTAATCACAGCATCCTTAAAAGTGAAAGAGGAAGGCAGAAGATAGTGTTGAGTGTGGTCATGTGAGAAACAATGACCATTTTTTACTTTGAAGTGGAAGAGTATCATGAGCCCAACTCTAGGGCAGCCTCTAGAAGCTAGAAAAGGCAAGAAAGTGGATTCTCCCCTAGAGCCTCCAGAAAGGAATGCAGCCTTGGTTTTAGCCCAACCCTGATTTTAATAGTTGATGAGACTCTAATTAAAGTACAGAATAAAGATGGCAATAGGGCTCACCTATTTCTGACTTCCAGAACTGTAAGATAACAGATTTGTGATTTTTAAGTCACTAAATTTGTTGTAATTTGTTAAAGAGTAGCAATAGGAAACTAATGTACAAGACTCATTCATATCCCCATGAGACCCTCCTTTGGACCTACCCAGCATTATCTGCCTTTCCTATTGTATTTCTGCTCTTTTGCTTCAGTGAGATTGGTTTCCTCATTCATGATACATGCATTCTCACTCCCTAGCTCACTTCCAAACTCATCCGTATGTGGGTTTCTATAATTGAGAAAGAATTTCTCCCTCTTGTTAGGATGAATCTGTGTGAACCTCACTTTTTCTTCCCTTGAACTACTAGATCAACCTTGATGGCCCTAAATCTTCAGGTGCCCAGATGTTAAAAGTTTAAGCAAGATGAATTGAATTTCTGCCATGCGCCAGTACTGTTGTCATGAAGATGAAGAAGATTATAAGGCTTATTTTTAGGGACACACATGTTGACTAGCTGAAGAGAGATACACAGAAGCAATTAGGAAACAGCATGCCATATTCTGTAACTGAGATATGTTTGGAGTACTAAAGGAATGGAGGGAAAGGAATGACTAACTGCTTAATAGGGTAGATACGACGGTCATAGATTGGATTTCAACAAAACTTCTCAGGTGAGGGAATGTGTGGGCTCACTCATGAACGATGAGGCAGCAAACAAATCCAAGGCCTCTGCTTCATTTAGGAAATAGGCATATTCCATAAATATCAGACAAAATGTAAGATTATTTTGCTTTACTTTGGAAATAATAGTTGGCAAGTTCTAACTAAAGTACAGAATAAAGATGGCAACCTGATCCCCAGAGCAGATCTGGAGCCTGGCAGTGCTTTCAGGGGGCACCAGTAGAGCCTAGCCAGTTCAGCAGTCCTTGAATCTTTGTGTGTGCAGGCAGAGCAAGATTAATGTGGGCAAAGAAAGTGATTCCAACAACATTAACATACTGATTGCAGTTAAGTGCACTGCTTGTTCAACAAGTCTTCAGTAGACTAAAAAATATTTAATTAAACTAATGGGAAACGGAAAACATCTCTCATTCATGATATTATAAAAATATGTTTCTCATGTCTTCAGCTAATAGTTCTGTGTTTTTGATTCTCAAATATTTCTATCCCTAGTCATTAGTTCTCACTTTTACTCTAGTCCCTGATTGAAAACCCTTACTGGACATTTCTAATTAGAAGTTCTGTCATTACATCAATGTTTATATACCTAAAACCAAATTAATACTATCTAAGAGCCTATAATCTTTCCCCAAATCTCAATTTCTTTTGTAGGTATCACTAATATTATAATCCTCAAGATTTTCTAAATTGAGAATGAGTTATAACAAAAACGGAGAAGGCAATGGCACCCCACTCCAGTACTCTTGCCTGGAAAATCCCATGGACGGAGGAGCCTGGAAGGCTGCAGTCCATGGGGTCGCTGAGGGTCGGACACTACTGAGCGACTTCACTTTCACTTTTCACTTTTATGCATTGGAGAAGGAAATGGCAACCCACTCCAGTGTTCTTGCCTGGAGAATCCCAGGGACAGGGGAGTCTGGTAGGTTGCTGTCTATGGGGTCACACAGAGTTGGACACTACTGAAGCAACTTAGCAGCAGCAGTATAACAAAAAATTCTGGAATAGTTGTCAGAATTTTGGGGTTTTAGTTTAGATTCTGCCACTCACATACATACTTTTGGTTCATTCACATAACCTTCAGGATCTGTTTCCTCATGGGCAGAATGAAGGACCTGGACTGGAAGCTAGGTGACTCACTCATGTTTTAACAAATATATTTTCAGCATCAACAATGTGTTGGTCAATCATTAACAGAGCCTGCTGTGGGGATATGATTGACTGAGCTGGGCACAGATCCCAGCTTCATAGACCTGTTCTCTGAAAGACCTGCATCAGTCTTTCACTGTGTCCATTGATTCTGTCCTCAGGGTACCTCTGGGTGGGCTCTTGCTTCTGTCTCACTTTAGTCAGAGAGGGCTCTTACCATCTCGTGCTGAGGTGTCTGCCAGAGCACTTTCTTTGTCTCTTTGCATTCTCCCCACACTAACCCATGCAGCACCACAGTGTACTCTTAACAGATGACCCTCCTCCTCAAGAGTCTGATACCTCCTATTGCTTCTTATCAGTGATGCCTTATTTTTTATACTATTGTCAAAGGTCCCTATAGTTTGTCCTAGAGTGTGTGCTCAGTCACTAAGTTGTGTCTGACTATTTGTGACTCAGTGGACTATAGCCCACCAGGCCCCTCTGTCCATGGTATTTCCTAGGCAAGATTACTGGAGTGGGTTGCCATTTCTTTCTCCAGGGGATTTTCCCTACTCAGGGATTGAGCCTGCGGCTCTTGCATTGCAGGCAAATTCTTTACCACTGAGTCACCTGGGAAAGTCCGTATGTAGTTTGTCCTTACTTTATGTCTAATTTTATCTCTCTTGTTCAACATGAAACCTATTTTTTGTCAGGCCAATCTCCTCATTCTTTGCCAGTCACAGCTCACACATACATCTCTGCACTTGGTGAGTCTCCCTCCTGAGACATTTCCTCCCACCTCACCTCTTGACTAATGGTGCTCCCTCAAGGCTCAGTGAAAGTCCCAAATTCTCTAGGAAGTCTTCCCCAGAACCCACAAGCCACCATTTCCATTCTCTCATTTATTTTCCAAGATCCCTAGTGTATATTTTTTGTATTTTGGACATTTGGCATATAGCCGCCTCATGTGTAGGTCCTCAGCATGATAATATGCTTGGGAACTCTTTAAGCACAGGGACAGTCAGATGTTTTCTGTGGCCCAGCCCAGTTCAGGAACATAAGAGTCAAGGTTAAGACTGTTGTTGTTCAGTCACCAAGTCATGTCTGACTCTTTGTGACCCCATGGGCTGCAGCATGCCAGGCCTCCCTGTCCCTTACCATCTCCCAGGTTTGCCCAAGTTCATGTCCATTGAATCGGTGATACCATCCAACCATCTCATCCTCTGTTGCCCTCTTCTCCTTCTGCCTTCAGTCTTTCTCAGCGTCAGGGTCTTTTCCAATGTCATCTGTTCACATCAGGTGGCCAAAGTATTGGAGCTTCAGGTTCAGCATCGGGTTAAGACTATGAACTTGTAAATCTGGTGGCCTGAGTTCTTAAGATGGCTTCACATTTTCCTGGCTGTGTGACCACAGGTGACTTACTTATCCTCTCTGAGTTTCTGTTTTCTTATTTGCAAAACTGGGACAACCATATTACCTGCCCCAGTTATTTACCAGTTAATGTGAGTAAAGGGTTTAGAACAGATCTTGGACTATAGTGAATGCTAAGAAGTTTTAGCTATTATTATTTCATTGAATTATTATTAGAATTAAATGGAATAACTTATGTAAAACCCTCAGCATAGTGCCCAGCTTGTAGTAAGTATTCAATTAAAATTAACTTTTGTTGTTATTATTCTTTTTAGCAGATGAGGGGGCTTTGTGGAAAAGAAAATGGCTATAGTCAAAATTGTTGTCAAATATTTAAATTTTATGAGGTACCATTATAATCTCTATTTTTTAAAGACGAGGAAACTGAGGTTTAATGAGGTTAAATAACTTGACAAGGTCACACACCTAGAAAGTGATGAAGCAGATTAAACACCTGGTAAGCCCAGCTGCAGAATCTGTACCTTTTAAACCAATATTCTTATGTTCCTGGTCCTGGACTAGGCAATTTAGGGGGAATTTTGATCTGTTAGTGAAAATAAGCATGAAATTTGGGTTTTCAGTTTGGATTTTCCTATTTCCCATCCTGGCCTTACCACTTATCTGGGCAAGATATTTTATCCTTCAGAGGTTATGTTTCCTTATCTGTAAGATGGAGATGGTAATACCTCTTTCATATGATTGCAGTGGGAACTAAAGAAGTAACATAAGTAAAGGTCTTCCAGCATAAGACCTGCACTTTAGTAGGTATTCAGGACATTTTGGATTCCTTCTTTCTCTCCCTTTTGAAAATTTTAGCTAAAAGTTGTACATTTTAGTGCTTTTAATTAGTCTGTGATATGAATTAGAATGCAGCATAGCAACCAGATAAGCAGCCCATGAGACTCAGCTTCTGTTGCTCTGACTTTGTGTTATAAATAACCAAACATGGCTGGTATTCTTGACATGTGAACACATGGGCACAACTTATCCATGACCATTGTCCAGGCAGTGTCCCTAACTAGATGGAGTTCTTTCTACAAGTTGTGGCACGTTCCAGCAGGGAAAGCCTTTTGCCCAGCAGGTGGGGGTGAGTAAAGAATTTGAGACTGCCAATATAGTCTCAGTTGGGAATGCTCGGGTGTGCATATGAGGAGCAGAGAATGCTGGCACTTTGAGCAAGCATTTCAGTAAACCTTTTGAAGGTCATGTCCCTCTTTGATGAGTATGCCATGGGAATTTTCCAAGGATTGTTTTACTTTAGTCTTTGGACTGAGTTGGTGGTCACACAATCTGTGGTTGAAAATAGCTTCAGTAATTAGGATAGAGAGAACATTAATGTCCCAAGATGTTAATAAAGCCAGCTACTAAGAATTCATAGGTAGGAATTCCCTTCCCAAACTTGATTCCTGAGCACAAGTTATATGAAACATTTCAACAGCAAGTAAGAGAAAACATTAGTCTCTTGCATATGTTGTAACCTTCAAGTAGGCATTACAGAGGCTACACTTTCCTTTTCTTCCTTTTAAAAATTTAATCAAGACGTGTTACCTTACACAGAGTAGATGATCCCCTGTGACTTCACTGCTCTTTCTCTCTCAGGAACAACTGCTGGCTGGCACAGTAAGCAAAGACAGCACCTTGGGTTTCCATGTGCTTCCCTGTTGTGTTTCCCATCTGATCTCTCATTTCAAGGATCCTCCATAACAGAAGCCTATCTCATTTCATGGGACTAATTTAGGAATAAAATCATTTCCTAAATATATCCTGCATAATACTTTGCATCAACATATTTGAAATATTTCACATCTGTGATAGAATGAAAGCAGTTGATCATTAAGAATAAAATCCTCAACATTTCTACAGATGTGGTGATTTTTATCACAGAGACTATATTAAGCAAGTAGTACTCTAAATGTAGATTGTCTGTGTTCAAATTCTGGCTCTACTGCTTATTAGATGTATTGTCTTAGGTGGGCTGTTTAACCTATCTGAGCCTCATAAGGCTATCATGAGGATAAAATGAGATAATACATGTAAAGCCATAGTACAGTGCCTCTCAATAAACATCAGCTATTTTAAGTACTGTTAATATCAGTATTACAGTAGTCTGCAAGGTTGGACTCTCCAAGAGGTAAATATGATGGTACTTAAAAAGCCCCTTAGTACTTGAAATTGACTAAGCATATCCTTTTGAAGAAACTTGCTTACCTATAAAGAAAATGGTTGGATGAAGAAGAATGGGATTATTTTTCTGCCATTTAAATGGGTAGGGGAACCACAAGGGGGGAAAGGAGTAGGAGAAATTGGTTGATGGTATTGTCATCTCTATTAGTCTCTCAATTTGTCATCCAGTAAAAAGATGACATCATAAAAGAGAAAAATTCATGTTAGATTTGCTCAAGCACCTGCTTCTTCACAAAGTCTCTGAGGATTCCATTTGTTTGTCCATCATTCATGCATCCATCCAGCTAAATATTTATTGGGAGGAGAAGGGGACAATGGAGGATGAGATGGTTGGATGGCATCATCGACTCAATGAGAGGCATGTATAGATTTAGGAAAGGTCTTGCTGGGATTTAGCCTCCTTAAGTATCAAAGATGGCACCTCCTGATGGGTGAGGACTCAGAAGGTATCACAGAGGAGGGTGTCATTGAGCACAGAGCTGTAGGTTGACTGTTGAGTGATGGGCCTGAATTCTCCAACATACGCAGCCCTAGTGAGTATTTCATGCCAGAGGCTAAAAGGAGCAGTGCAGGCCTCGTCATAGGTCCTTTGCTTGCTTCTCCAAACAAGGGTCTCCAAACCCAGTTCAGAAAGTCAGTGTCAGGAAGGATGAAACGATTTAGAGCTTTTCTCTGCAAAGAAGCTGAGAAGAGCCATTGTTCCAAAGTCTGAGATAAATGAACGGCTGGATTCCTGGTGGGAGGTCACCAATGCCTGAAGATCATGTCTGATTATTTTTGTGAAAGCACATCTTTGTTGACTTCAAAATAAACTTCAAAGGTGATAATCCAATAGTTGTGTCATTGGCTGCACCCTTATGAGCTACGGACAGACACTGAAACAGGCAGGAATCAGGCAACTTTCCAGACCACAGATTAAACCTGTGAGTGTGCTGCTGATTTCAGTGTTATTACTGCACCAATAAAAAGCTCTCAAGTTTTCTGAAGCATGAGAGGCACAATGGATAAAACAGGGGCTTTGGACAACTACTTTCATTCCTTTATGTAGATGAATTAACTTTGGTAAATAAGTTCTACGAGCCTATAAAAGCAGTGAGAACATTTACTTTAGTGGTTGTGAATATTAAACTGTGTGATATGGCCCAGAATAATGCCTGACAAAAATCACTGCAGACAGTGACTGCAGCCATGAAATTAAAAAAATGCTTGCTCCTTGGAAGGAAAGATATGACAAACTTAGACAGAGAGACATCACTTTGCCAAAAAACATCTGTCTAGTCAAAGCTATGGTTTTTCCAGTAGTCATGTGTGGATGGGAGAGGTAGACCATAAAGAAGACTGAGCACTGCAGAATCAATGCTTTTGAATTGTAGTGTTGGAGAAGACTCTTGAGAGTCCCTTGGGCATCAAGGAGATCAAACAAGTCAATCCTAAAGGAAATCAACCCTGAATATTCATTGGAAGGACTGATGCTGAAGCTTCAATTCTTTGGTAACCTAATACAAAGAGCCGAGTCATTAGAAAAGACCCTAATGATGGGAAAGATTGAAGGCAAAAGGAGAAGAGGGTGACAGAGGATAAGATGGTTAGATAGCATCACTGACTCAATGGACATGAGTTTGAGCAAACTCTGGGAGAGAAGGACAAGGGAGCCTGGTGTGCTGCAGTCTATGGGGTTGCAAAGATTCGGACATGACTTAGCGACTGAACAGCAACAACACAATGCCTGGCAAAAAAAAAAAAAAAAAAAGAAAAGAGGATTTACTTCTAGATTTTCCTTGTTGGATATGGCAGCCAGCCGTTAAGTAATTCTCCAATGATTCATTCTCAAGGTATAACAATAGTGAACATTTATTGAATGTTTGCTATGTATCAGATACTATACTGGCTGCTTTACAATGTTATCTCATTCACTCCTTATAATAAGCCATTGAGTTAACAGTATTATCCCTATTTTATAGATAAGGAAACTGAGCCTTAGAGAGGTTCAGTTGTTTACCTAAGTTCACAGGTTTACCTAAGTATTAGAGCTAGGATCCTCTGCTGACTGACTGAGAAGGCAGTCTGACTCTGGGGCACATGTACCCAGCCATGATATCATGACATACACAGACTTGATAAGTGAGGATACCTAGAGCTGGTGGCATTCTCTCCTGCACTGTGAGGATGGCTGTGGTCTGCCATCAAGAGAGCCCTGAAGGGAACATGCTACCATTCTGGGGTCTGGTGGTTGAGAGCTTTATGAACATTAGGCAAGGACTTAGAATTTCCATAGACTGGCAAGGAAGGTACTGTATTGTGTGATTTGAAGTGTAGTGTGAATGGTGGGCAGAGTGAAGGTCATAGGAGGACGGTTTACTAGCACAACAGTAGCAGCTGCCGTGTAACTAGAAAGGCTAGGGAAGGGTAGTGGTGTTGAGGTCCTTCACTATTCAAATCCGTGAGGTAATGGGGTCACACTATCGTCCATGATGTCTCATGTGTACGCACAGGATGATGAACTTTAGATTGTACGGTTTTTATCACTCCAATTGTTTTTAACAATATAAAGATTTTCTCCTTCTGACTATATGAATGGATTGGTGAGGATGTTGGGTCGGGGAACTCAAGGAGGCTGTTTTACTCTCTCTGTGTAGTCTGAAGTTGTCACAAACGTCTCAAAGTGGTTGCTTTGATTGAAACAGCTTTCTCAAACTTTTCTTATCATTTTGTAGTCCTAGCCTTTAGTTTGAGAAAAGAGACTCAGTTTGTTTCTTTTCCTGAACTAGAGATTGTTATAGCTGTATTCAGTGAATCAAGGATGTAACTGATCAGACAGATATTAATACTGCCCAATATTGGGTAGGATATGAAGGAACTGGAAGCCACAATCCTGTCCTCAGGGATATTTTAATTTCAATTAAAGAGGAAACCAAACACCACTAGCAAAGCTTAATTGCAGTTTTAAGGATTAAGATTACATACATCTAGCAAAGTGGAGTTAATGAAACACTTTATGAGGAAACTCATGAAATTTTACTGGAAAAATTATTTCAGCATTTACAGGTCTAAATACTTGACATTTGGATGTGAGCCTAACTGAATACTTATGAACAGAGAATGATGATTAATAACTATTTCTCCAAAGAAGGTTGAAATGTTTAGGAGGGATGAAACAAGGCTCTTTTAAAATTCAGCACATTTACTAATAGATGAGGGAATAGGTAATATGGAGCACAAATAGTAATGGAAACCTTATGCATGATAAAGAAGAGCAAATGGTGCTGGGTTGCCTCTGTGTCAGCTCAGGGAAGTCATTTGATATCTTTGAACTCAGGTAAGAAATTTTTTAAAAAATTACTGAAAGATTATTATTTTCCATGCATTTGCTAAGAGATTTACATATGCCATGTCATTTGGTTCTTACTATAATCCTATGAGGCCTTCCCAGGCGGCTCTAGTGGTAAAGAACCTGCCTGCCCATACAGGATATGTAAGAGATGCAGGTTTGATCCCTGGGTGGGGAAAATCCCCTGGTGAAGGCAATGACAACCCACTCCAGTATTCTTGCCTGAAGAATCCCATGGACAGAGGAGCCTGGTGGGCTACAGTCCATAGGGTTGCAAAGAGTCAGACACAACTGAAGCGACTTAGCATGCACGTGAGTGCACACACACACACACAGAATCCAGGTAGATACTGTTATAGTCCGCGTTTTGAAATGAAAGCTCAGAGAGGTTAAGTAAACTGCCCAAATTTGCACAGCTACTAATTGACAAATCCAGAGTTCAAACCCTGGAGTCTTTGACTCTGAAGCTGTTTTTGACCATTCCTCCCATATATTTTATGAGGATGGTGATTGGGAGTAATGTAGGATTATTACATTCAGCAAACCTCAGTGATAGGGTTCTACAGTTGTGAATATTGAGGATTTAATGTGATTTATCTGGAGGTGACTGAAGCTGTTTCTCTGGCCATCATTAACTGCTTCGCAAACACCCCACAGTTGCAGGTGTTAGAGTTGATGCTCTAAGCTCAGCCAGATGTGGTGAGTAGAGGAGACTCAGATCCAGAAGTGGGATCTGGTGAGGGACTATGATGATGCAGTAATGGGCTGTTTAGTCAACCATCTTTTCTCCTGTGTGCTGTGGTCTGTTCAACTCAGATGGATTAACTCTTTGGCCAGAAGTACTTCTCAGCCTCTGGTATTTCTTAACTCAATAGAATATTTTGCAAGCTTCAAAAGTAGACATATAATCACCATATCTCAAAATCAGTTCCCTCCTTCAGAGGCTACTGGTTTGTTTACTTTTGGATTCTGTGGATTAAGTACTGGAGCAAATAATTCTTAAAACATTTTTTTTTTCTTTCATTCAGTGTTTTACTCCCTCTCTGCCCTTTTGATTCTTTGATCATACCCTGTAACCTACTCCTTTCCTCCTTCTCATTCTGGCCTTCTTTCCTGGTGACCTCTGAGAAATAGTGTTGAGTGATTTTGTCAGCACAATCTCATAACCCAGAGGCCTGTACTGAGTTGATTCCTCACAGCTTCTTAAGTGGAGACGTGCTGGAAAAGCTAAATATAGCATTCTGGTCTTTGACCGGGGCTTCCGATCTACACACTTGAAACCAGCAGTCCCTGGGCACTGTGGTTCTCGCTGGTATTCAGGCCTGAATACAAATCAGACCTCCATGTTCTTCAAGAAGTGTCAGCATTCATGAAAGTTGAATATAAGTGAGCTACACTTATTTTTATAATTTCATTTAAATAATATAATTTATTATCATAAATTTACATGTTACTCTACTGCAAATTAAGCTCTACCAGGCTTAGCTCCAAGCACAAAGTATATCCCTTGTGAATATGATCGTTTTCATAGAGACTCTTAGGAGGGACATAGATTGTATTTTATATTTTAAGAAGTCATTTATTTTCAGAGAATTCTGGGACTCAACCACTGTGATTATTTGTCCAGTCTTCCCAAGATCCCACAAAGCAGGCAATGTTGTGCTAGATGGGATAGTACACTCCATTTATTTATTCACTGCATATTTATTGAATACCTCCCTGTTCCAGGCGCTGCTGTGTGTTAGAGCTGTGGGGAGAGTGGAAATGAACTGGGATTGCTGCCTTGACTGTAGAATGTGTCACTTGACGCCACACCAGAGAGCCCAGGTGGTCAGAAGTAAAACCACTTAGCAATGGACACAAGGGAAAATGTCTTCTGGTGAAGTGGCTGATTTGACATTGAAGAGAGATTTATGACGAAGCAAAACAGGGCCTGCTGACACTCCTGCCGATTTAGGGCCTCCTACCTAGGGTTGCCTGCCCAGGGTAGCCTCCTATCCTTTAGAACTGGGGGTTATTTTAGGTGCCACCAACTCCAGGGCCACAAGAGGGTGCTTTCCTCCTTTCAGGTTATGCCTTTTAGAAATGCAACTCTTCACACATCTTAAAGCCAAGTTTCCTGGGTCTTGGCAAATTCGGTCTATTCACAGACTTGATTCTAGGGGAAGAGAAAGGTGTAGGTTTGAAAGTGTATGTTTATTTATCTAATATCTTTTTTTCCACTGAACTGTGAGCTCTAGGACCAGGTCTTGTGTTTTTGCTCATCCTTATTTTCCTATGTCTGGATTAAATTCTGGCACATAAAAGGCCCTTAGTGAATATCTGTGCGTTTAAAAACCTGATCTCACTTCAAGTCTCTTCTCAGTGGTTTTCAACTTTTCAGTGTATCAGAATCACCCAAGGTCAGCTGGCCCAGGGATTCTCATTCAGTAGTCTGGGATAGGATTGGGAATGTGATTCCAGAAAGCTGTGTGGTATTGTGATTTGAGGACTGCTGTCCAGTTTTTCCTGCCCTGTACATAGAAATTTCATCTAGTTCCTATGGACTTTGGGGCCTGTGGTTCTTCAGCTGCTTGAGTCTGGGCAACACATTTCTTTTTCTTAAACTTTTTATTTTGTGTTGGGATATAGCCAATTAACAATGTTGTGATAGTTTCAGGTGAACAGTGAAGGGACTCAGCTATACATATGCATATGCAGCCATACATATCCATTCTCCCCCCGACTCCCTTCCCATCCAGGCTGCCACATAACATTGAGCAGAATTCCATGTGCTATACAGTGGGTCCTTAGTTCGTTATCCATTTTGAATATAGCAGCACATTCCTCTTTCTTTAGCATGCCTCCGATATCCCTTCAGTATGACCAAATCTCCTCCCCATTCTCCTCTTCCTGTTCCTCTTCTCATGAGCATCTCTTCCTGTCATCCCATTCTATAAGAGAAGGTGATGTTCCAAGAAGCCTTCACCTGCTGATCCAGGGAGGACACCTGGGAAGACACTTAAAACATAAGATCTTGGTTGCCACCCACAGGGTCAGCCTCTTTTGAAGGCTGGTGTTCAGGGCTATCACTGATGGATAATACCAACTTCATTTACACTTAAACATACACACTGATGCTGGAATAGATACCACCCTAAAGTATATGAGAGCCCTTCCCTTATAACAGAGGCTGATAACGTGGCTGAGATCTTCTGAGATCTTTTTTCTATGTTTTTGAGAAAAAATACATATGTATCATGATGAGTTTGGAGGAGAGTAAGTTTTTTTTTTTTAAACTTGAAAAACTTATTTGAAAAATACATGGGCTGGAGGAAGCACAAGCTGGAATCAAGATTGCCGGGAGAAATATCAATAACCTCAGATATGTAGATGACACCATATTTATCGCAGAAAGTGAAGAGGAACTAAAAAGCCTCTTGATGAAAGGGAAGGAGAGTGAAAAAGTTGGCTTAAAGCTCAACATTCAGAAAATGAAGATCATGGCATCCGGTCCCATCACTTCATGGGAAATAGATGGGGAAACAGTGGAAACAGTATCAGACTTTATTTTTTGGGCTCCAAAATCACTGCAGATGGTAATTGCAGCCATGAAATTAAAAGACGCTTACTCCTTGGAAGGAAAGTTATGACCAACCTAGATCAGTTCAGTTCAGTCGCTCAGTCGTGTCTGACTCTTTGCGACCCCATGAATCGCAGCAAGCCAGGCCTTCCTGTCCATCACCAACTCCCGGAGTTCACTCAGACTCATGTCCATCGAGTCAGAGATGCCATCCAGCCATCTCATCCTCTGTCGTCCCCTTATCCTCCTGCCCTCAATCCCTCCCAGCATCAGAGTCTTTTCCAATGAGTCAACTCTTTGCATGAGGTGGCCAAAGTACTGGAGTTTCAGCTTTAGCATCATTCCTTCCAAAGAACACCCAGGACTGATCTCCTTTAGAATGGACTGGTTGGATCTCCTTGCAGTCTAAGGGATTCTCAAGAGTCTTCTCCAACACCACAGTTCAAAAGCATCAATTCTTTGGTGCTCAGCTTTCTTCACAGTCCAACTCTTACATCTATACATTACCACTGGAAAAACCATAGCCTTGACTAGATGGACGTTTGATGGCAAAGTAATATCTCTGCTTTTTAATATGCTGTCTAGGTTGGTCATAACGTTTCTTCCAAGGAGTAAGCGTCTTTTAATTTCATGGCTGCAATCACCATCTACAGTGATTTTGGAGCCCAAAAAGATAAAGTCTGACACTGTTTCCACTGTTTCCCATGAAGTGATGGGACCAGATGCCATGATCTTCGTTTTCTGAATGTTGAGCTTTAAGCCAACTTTTTCACTCTCCTCTTTCACTTTCATCCAGAGGCTTTTTAGTTCCTCTTCACTTTTTGCCATAAGGGTGGTGTCATCTGTATATCTGATGTTATTGATATTTCTCCCAGTAATCTTGATTCCAGCTTGTGCTTCTTCCAGTCCAGCGTTTCTCATGATGTACTCTGCATATAAGTTAAATAAGCAGGGTAACAATATACAGCCTTGACGTACTCCTTTTCCTATTTGGAACCAGTCTGTTGTTCCATGTCCAGTTCTAACTTTTGCTTCCTGACCTGCATATAGAGTTCTCAAGAGGCAGGTCAGGTGGTCTGGTATTCCCGTCCCTTGAAGAATTTTCCACAGTTTATTGTGATCCACATAGTCAAAGGCTTTGGCATAGTCAATAAAGCAGAAATAGATGTTTTTCTGGAACTCTCTTGCTTTTTCAATGATCCAGTGGATGTTGGCAATTTAATCTCTGGTTCCTCTGCCTTTTCTAAAACCAGCTTGAACATCTGGAAGTTCATGGTTCACATACTGCTGAAGCCTGGCTTGGAGAATTTTGAGCATTACTTTACTAGCGTGTGAGATGAGTGCAATTGTGCAATAGTTTGAGCATTCTTTGGCATTGCCTTTGTTTGGGATTGGAATGAAAACTGACCTTTTCCAGTTCTGTGGCCACTGCTGAGTTTTCCAAATTTGCTGGCATATTGAGTGCAGCACTTTCACAGCATCGTCTTTGAGGATTTGAAATAGCTCCACTGGAATTCCATCACCTCCACTAGCTTTGTTCATAGTGATGCTTTCTAAGGCCCACTTGACTTCACATTCCAGGATGTCTGGCTCTAGGTGAGTGATCATGCCATCGTGATTATCTTGGTCGTGAAGATCTTTTTTGTATAGTTCTTCTGTGTATTCTTGCCACCTCTTCTTAATATCTTCTGCTTCTGTTAGGTCCCTACCATTTCTGTCCTTTATCGAGTCCATCTTTGCATGAAATGTTCCCTTGGTATCTCTAATTTTCTTGAAGAGATCTCTAGTCTTTCCCATTTTGTTGTTTTCCTCTATTTCTTTGCATTGATTGCTGAGGAAGGCTTTCTTATCTCTTCTTGCTATTCTTTGGATCTCTGCATTCAGATTCTTATATCTTTTCTTTTCTCCTTTGCTTTTCACTTCTCTTCTTTTCACAGCTATTTGTAAGGCCTCCCAGACAGCCATTTTGCTTTTTTGCATTTCTTTTCCATGGGGATGGTCTTGATCCCTGTCTCCTGTACAATGTCATGAACCTCCGTCCATAGTTCATCAGGCACTCTTGTCTATCAGATCTAGTCCCTTAAATCTATTTCTCACTTCCACTGTATAATCATAAGGGATTTGATTTAGGTCATACCTGAATGGTCTAGTGGTTTTTCCTACTTTCTTCAATTTAAGTCTGAATTTGGCCATAAGGAGCTCATGATCTGAGCCACAGTCAGCTCCTGGTCTTGTTCTTGTTGACTGTATAGAGCTTCTCCATCTTTGGCTGCAAAGAATATAATCAGTCTGATTTCAGTGTTGACCATCTGGTGATGTCCATGTGTAGAGTCTTCTCTTGTGTTGTTGGAAGAGGGTGTTTGCTATGACCAGTACATTGTCTTGGCAAAACTCTATTAGCCTTTGCCCTGCTTCATTCTGTACTCCAAGGCCAAATTTGCCTGTTACTCCAGGTGTTTCTTGACTTCCTACTTTTGCATTCCAGTCCCCTATAATGAAAAGGACATCTTTTTTGGGTGTTAGTTCTAAAAGGTCTTGTAGGTCTTCAGAGAACCGTTCAACTTCAGCTTCTTCAGTGTTACTGGTTGGGGCACAGACTTGGATTACTGTGATATTGAATGGTTTGCCTTGGAAATGAACAGAGATCATTCTGTCATTTTTGAGATTGCATCCAAGTACTGCATTTTGGACTCTTTTGTTGACCATGATGGCTACACCTTGGATGAGGGGTATCTCCTCACCGCAGCCCCTCCTGACCTTGAACGTGGAGTAGATCCTCTAGGCCCTCCTATGCCCACACAGCCACCGCTCCTTGGACATGGTGTTGCTCCTCTCGGCCACTGCCCCACCAACCTAGATAGCATATTAAAAAGGAGAGACATTACTTTGCCAAAAGGTCCATCTAGTCAAGGCTATGGTTTTTGCAGTGGTCATGTATGGATGTAAGAGTTGGACTGTGAAGAAAGCTGAGCACCGAAGAATTGATGCTTTTGAACTGTGATGTTGGAGAAGACTCTTGAGAGTCCCTTAGACTGCAAGGAGATCCAACCAGTCCATTCTAAAGGAGATCAGTCCTGGGTGTTCTTTGGAAGGACTGATGCTGAAGCTGAAACTCCAATACTTTGGCCATCTCATGTGAAGAGTTGACTTACTGGAAAAGACCCTGATGCTGAGAAGGATTAGGGGCAGGAGGAGAAGGGGACGACAGAAGATGAGATGTTTGGATGGCATTACCGACTCGATGGACATGAGTTTGAGTGAACTCCGGGAGTTGGTGATGATCAGGGAGGCCTGGCTTGCTGCGATTCATGGGGTCACAAAGAGTTGGACACGACTGAGTGACTGAACTGAACTGAACTGAATGACAGAGAAGCAATTAACCTTTTTAATATAGAATAAGAAATTATGCTTCAATAAAAAACCATTTTTTATACACAGTTAACAATGTTGAACCTCGTTCATAATTAATGGAACAGTTAAATGAGGTCTTATTTTCCCCCATCAAGTTGACAAAGATTAATAACATTATTAATCATAAAAGAGGAGTCTTTTTGTTATATGGTTTGGCATTGCTAGAGTAGCACAGGTAGTACAAAGAGCTTGGGCCTTGGAGGCAGATGGCCCTATGTTGCTGCTGCTGCTGCTAAGTCGCCTCAGTCGTGTCTGACTCTGTGTGACCCCAGAGACGGCACCCACCAGGCTCCCCCGTCCCTGGGATTCTCCAGGCAAGAACACTGGAGTGGGTTGCCATTTCCTTCTCCAATACATGAAAGTGAAAAGTGAAAGTGAAGTCGCTCAGTCCTGTCTGATTCCTACCGACCCCATGGACTGCAGCCTGCCAGGCTCCTCCGTCCGTGGGATTTTCCAGGCAAGAGTACTGGAGTGGGTTGCCATTGCCTTCTCTGAGATGGCCCTATACAAACCCCTAAACCTGAATGTCTACCTCATTTGGTGTATTTATGGACAAATCAGTTAACTTCTTTGAGTCTTAACTTCCTTATCTACAAGGCTGGAGAGTGATCTTGACTTGTTCAGAACAAGGGTACCCCAGATTTTACACTTTTGCATGAGCATTATTTTGAGAGGCATTTGAGACTCTATATAGGTTCAAGAGAAACTACTGCTCCTCCCTTTACTACTTAGAAGAATTTAAATTGGGTATTTATCCCAGAAAAGTTATTATTGAAGATAAATTTTTATCAAAACAGACCCATCTATAGGCCGGACAAACATCTAATCACCAAATTTCAGGCCCCCAGCCCATTCGTTAGCTCAGGATGGCACATATACCTCATTTTACCTTTCTGTCTCTGACTTTCTCATGTACATGGGGTTCCTGTACTAATGAAATTAAATTAGGTTTTCTCCTGTTAATTTGTTTCATGTCAATTTAATTATTAGACCAACCAAAAGGGCCTAGAAACGTAGAGGAAAAATTTTCTTCTTTCCCAACAACTTCACAGAGTTTTAAAATAGCCCAGCTCTGGGCACAGTTGCTTTTAGTTAGTTAAAAGTCATCAGCTTATATTCAAATGTCACTATAAGCAATAGAGTTTGACACTTGTATTTGAAATTTTATTTTAAGGATATTGTAGAGGAAGTTGTTTTGTCCATCATGCAGTGTTCCTCTCCACTGGAGAAATTCTTATTTGGTCTTAATATCAAGAAGTTTCAATTCTCCTGCTGTGCTTTAATCTTATGGATTTGGTGATTTGTATACCTGACTGGTTTTCCATCTTTGAACTAGCTGCTAGAAAGCCTGGAGCTGAATGTGTGGTCCATCAGTTTCATACATCATTATGGTATACAATCTCAGCCTCATACCTGGCTCCATTTATATACTGTCATTGTTTTGTTCTGTTTTTTAGATTTGCTCTCACTTTTCATTTATGTTATTGTGTTTTAAGTACTCTAAGCTGCTTTTTTAGCCTTTCTGAAAAGAGACAGGATAAAAAAGTCATTACTAAAAAAAGAAGTAAACACATTTAAAGCAGTTTTCACAGTGCCTGGCCAATAATAGGTATATAACTTAAAAGTTAATTTTATATTTTCTTATAAACAAGTCTAATTATTGTTTGTAGACACAGATTGGCCCCTTGTGGAATATATTAGTAAGGATGTGGCAAAGTGATTTTTTACCATAGACAAGTATCCTAAACTGGAAAGGTGTTACCACACTAGGTAATGGAAAGTATAACTCTAAAGCAAGCTGAGAGCCCAAATGGTCCAATCTCTGCATGGAATCCCCTCTAAGTAAGCCCAGCCTAGACCACAAATTATTCAAAAGTGATTTCAGTCTTTACTTGGGTCTCTCAAAGGACACGAAAGGGGCACTTGTTCTTATCCGTCAGCTGCATGTCATAAAATGTGGCTTCTTTTCCTTTCTAGTTTTCTTTCACTCACTACCACCCAGTGTATCCACTGACAACCAGATTTACCCTCTCTTACACCCACCTCCCAACTCTTTATTGTGTAGACTGACCAAGCTTCTCTGATTAGAGTTTTCCTTTTTTTCTTAAGCCTCTCTGGACTTCTTTCCCGCTACTCATCTCTGATTCTGTATCATAAAAGATTGATGAACTAGGCTGACAAAGACAATTCTTCTGCTTGCAGGTGGGTTGGAGAATTCTCACCTGTTAATAAATCTTCTCTGTTACCTAGGAAATAAAGGGTGATTAATGTGTGATACAGTCCATGGGGTCTCAAAGAGTTGGACACAATTGAGCGACTAAGCACGCACACACACACACAAACAATGTGTGATAGAAGAAGAGAACACTTTGGAATATGGCTCTAGCTCAGGAATACATTCAGGCATGTTGGGGCAAAGGTCAGGGCTTAATTCTTCTGGTCCTGCCTTTACCAAGGCTTCCCTTGAGTAAGGGACTTTATGACATCTGTAACTTGGAGGTAGAGTCATGATGCCCTTATGTTGGATGGAGTTGAAGCTGTTGGTGTAGAGTACAGGAATAATTTGTTGTTTGGTTGCAAAGTTGTATCTGACTCTTTACAACCCCATGGACTGTAGCATACCAGGCTCCTCTGTCCATGGAGTTTCCAAGGCAAAAATACTGGAGTGGGTTGCCATTTCCTTCTCTAGGGGATCTTCCCAACCCAGGAATCTAACCTGTGTCTCCTGCATTGGCAGGCAAATTCTTTATTGCTGAGTCACCAGGAAAGCCCAAGAGGATAATGATGGGGGCAAATGATCTGTCCTCTTGGTTTCCTGTGGACTGTGGAAATGGCCATCTAGGCTTGCCTCCCTCTGAGTGGGGTAAGCTGAGAGGACACAGTCTTAAATTCATTATACCCAGTTTGCTAATGCAAAATGAGGCAGCCATACACTAGTTACTTTCTTGCTCTTGTAAACCTATATGCTTATTTATCTTTCACATCAGCTTCAGAGTACCTAAAGTCTCTGATGTAAGGTTCACAGTAGAAGAGAACTAGAATGAGAGCTAGGCCAAGTCAAAAACTTGAGCCACAGAAATACTGACCCAGTACTGTGGTTAATTAGTTAATATGATTCCCTTCACATTCTTTTCTTCAGTGACTGTTTATTGAAAGCCAACTTGCCAGTTCTTCTAAATACTGAGAACATTAAGATGATAGACCAATGGCCCCTGGTGTTTAGGAGCCATAGTGTAGATATTAAGGGAGGCTGACCTAAGAAGGATAATCAGAAACATGGTGTTCAGTGCCACAGTTGAGCTATAAATGAAATGTCTTGAGAACCCAGAAGAGGGAGAGAGACTAACTTCAGAGAGTCAAAGAGGAGGAAACACTGGAGTGGGGGTTTAAGGATAAGAAGTCATTTGCTACAGCTTCCCTGGTAGCTCAGTCAGTAAAGTATCTGGCTGCAATACTGGAGACCTCGGTTCGATTCTTGGGTCAGGAAGATCCTCTGGAGAAGGGATAGGCTACCCACTCCAGTATTCTTGGGCTTCTCTGGTGGCTCAGCTGGTAAAGAATCTGCCTGCAATGTGGGAGATCTGGGTTTAATCCCTGAGTTGGGAAGATCCCCTGGAAAAGGGAAAGGCTACCCACTCCAGTATTCTGGCCTGGAGAAGTCCATGGACTGTATAGTCCATGGGGTCGCAGAGAGTTGGACATGACTGAGTGACTTTCACACACACACACACACACACACACACACATACACACACAGGCATGTGTTCATTTGCCTCAATTATATTTACCTGATTTTAGTTTGATCACATGACCTTATTAATATTAGAAAACAATGTCTAGCCAAATGCAGTCTTAGCATTTGGTCTTTTGATTCTGCAGTTAGTGATAGACCAGAGTGGAATTCCTGGAATGTTCTGAGCTAAAGAATTTGAAAGATGTCATACATAGAGACAAACCACATCCTTAGGGCTTAGCAGATAAATGCTCTGGGACTTTGTTAATAAGGATTATGGGAGACTTTCACTTGGGCCACCCAGTATTTACTTAGTGTGGCAGTAACACCATGTAAAATATATGCCAATCAGATGGGAAACGATGGTCACTTGAAGCGTGAATGGGGAGCTCCAGATCCAGGATGAATGGACAGAAGTTGCTGTTGCTTGGGATGTTGGGAATGATGGGGGCTCAGCACATACACGGGGGATTTCCTTCCAGCAAGAGTAAGGTTATTGGGTCACAGCTTGAAACTGAAGGTCTTGCTGAGCGCTTGCTTCAGAATCACCAGCAGCAAGGGCAGCAGGGTGGCACTCTCTCTGTGTGGCTTTCCTTAGCACTGCAACATATTTCTTTCCATTCTTTAGAAATAAATTCTGATTTACAGCTTTATATTTCTTTAGTGTCTGTTATAAAAGTGACCATTAAATACAGAGTTTTAGTGACTAAAACAGTTGGAGACCACAGCCAGACTGACAGCTTTAGGAGAGCATTTATTTTCAATTTTTTTTTCCCCTCCAGCCTGGCTTTAGCTTTAAATTAGATTGTAATAATCATAACAAAGCTCCTCCCTACCCTTAGTTGAAAGCACATTGCAGACCTGGACTCTTTCTGGGACTTTATTTATGTCAGAATCCCATATTGTTTTAGAACTTTTATCTTCCAGGTTGTACAGCATTTTATGGGTCTCTGTTTTCTATAGCTTTCAGAAACCAGTTCAAAACAATATGAATTTTCTAGGGTGCTAGAAGGAGCTTTAGGAAAAGCAAATCTCCCCCGCCTCCCCAACCCTGCCTCATTGTCTGCATTGATGTGGCTCTCATTGTGTTGATACTGGAATACACAGTAAAGTAGGTTAGTTAAGCTGTTAGTTCTGGAGCCTTATTATCTGGGTATATTTCTCAACCTAGCCGTTTACTCACTGTGTGACCTTAGACCCCTTACTAAACAATTCTGTGTAGCAATTTTCCCAGCTGTGAATACAGAACAATGGTAGTGTCAACCTCAGAGGAAGGTTGGGAGGATTTATCAAGTTAAAGTACTTAGAGCACTTAGAACAGTTCTTTGCAGCAGCAAGTGCTTAAAAAATGTTAGCTGTTGTTATTAGCTCAGAAGCTCATGAAGTTATCTATAATGGATGAATAATATTGAATGGTCTAATAGTCATCAAATAATTCCACTCTGGTTGGTCTGCATGTACATGCTTGTTAATGGTACGGTTAGGAGATTTTAAACTCTAAACAACTATATTCAATTGGCAACTACTTAGAATTATAATTTCCTAGTAGCTTAGAGCATTGAGTTTGTACAAGCTGAGCTCTTCTTGAGAGTATTGGGATTGGAGTCAGACTGTCTAGTCAAATACCAGTTCTATTACTTATGTAGCCTCTTGATGGTTTGGTTCCCTCATCTGTATAATGGAGATAATTTCTCACAAGATTGTTGTAAGGATAATGAATATAAATGTTTGGAACATGTTCCAAATATTCACAACAGTTGTCGAGGGGGAAGAGAGGAGGGATTGATGGCTCGTGGGTCAGGTTTATTTATGACAAGTTCCCTGGTAACAAGTGATCGGAGCTCGGGATTTGCTCAGGGTGGCAGGCATCTGACAGCAAAGGGGAAAACACTAAGTCCTTTAAAACTTTAAGAATGTTGAGAGACATTACAAAACTCAGAAGGGCAAATGGCAGTTTGTTGCTGCCAGTATTATAAGCGTAAGGGTGGACACTTCAGTTCAGATGAATCATTCTGGATGTGTCCTGTCTCGTCCAAGAATTCCACTTGCATAAGATGGGGTGACATCAGCAGAGAAAAGAAAGCAAAGGACCCAGTCTTTCTTCTTACTCCTGGAAATAGTGACAGTGGCAGTGCTGTCTTGGGGTTTATTCACTGTTACAAAGTTCTCAAACTGTAACGGGTGCAAAACTCAAATATGGAACTTGTTTGAAGGCCATCTTTCAGAGTCTCATCCACAGAAGTTCAGTAGACTGTCGGCGTAGCCTGGGAATCAGTTTGTTTTCAGACTCTAGGTGTTTCTGATGCAGGTGGTTAGACTACATTCCGAGAAAGATGCCTCTGGTGAGACTGGGCAGAGTGAATTCCCCTGCAGAAGGTGACTGCCCGCACTTTGGCGTTTTCCCCAGCATGATGGTTTGCTTCTGGAACTCAGAAACAAAAAATCCAGTTTTGCTTTATTTTGAGCCAAAGCACTGTTTAATAACTGATGTTATTTGTTAATTGTTTCTCACAACACTGCACGGATGACAATATTAATTCTATTCCACACAAGAGGAATCAGGGACACAAGGAAGATTTCTTTCAGGGTGCAATGTGGTTTGGTGCAAGCATGAATTATGGGCAAACATTATACGGGTCCTTCAATTTGTCCCCAGCCATCTGGGTATTGCTAAACACATCTGTTCCTTCTCCTGGAGAGGATGTTCCAGTGCTGCCACACGATTTAAATTATGTCAAGAGAGAGGGTTCCATTTGTCCACTTCTCTGGTGCGTAGGGACGACTCCCCGGAGCCTTGGTTCGCCGGGACTGGCGTTTATTCAGTGCCTGGGTACTTAACTCTGAATTTTGATTTGGGCATTTGCCAGGCATGATATTCTGCCAAGGCCTTCCCAGTCTGTTCTCTGCTGTTTTGCTCCTGAAGATTTACAGCTAATGAAGGGATAAAGAAAGGTCACGGCGAGAGGCGGCAGCATGTGGTAGTGACTCATGGTCTGGGCCTGGTGAGGAGCCAGTTTGGGTGGAACGCTCCACTAGCTGCTGCGCTTGTTTTCACGTGGCTCTCTGCCACGGCCCTGCAGGAAGCAGTTTCTCGCCTGTTGCCGGTCAGAGGGAAGGCCTGGTCATTCTCTCCATCCCTGTTGTTATGAACTCAGCTGAAGCCAATGAAGCCTGGTGGCCACTTGACAAAGAATCTTGTGGAGTAGGAGTTCAGGAGACAGTGGGATGGGCCACTCCTGGGAGGGGTCAGGTCTTCAAGATCAGCCACAGATACCTGCCAGGGGCACTTTGGCTGTAGGACTGAAGGGAGTCAGAGATGCTGGGACTGGCAGGCAGGGTTTCTCAACCTTGGCACTACTGGCATTTTGGACCAAATAATTCTTTGTTGTGGGAGGAGAACTGTGCTGCACATGGTAGATGGTTAGCAGCACCCCTGGCTGCTACCCACTAGATGTCAGTGGCACACCCCATGCTTCCCCTTTGCCCCCAATTAATGAAACCAGTAAAGTCTCTGGACATTGCCAAGTGTCCCCTGGAAGCAAAATAACCCCTGATTGAGGACCACTGTGGTCTCATTGAATCCCAGGCATGGGACCAGTGTTAAGAAGATCCACTTTCCATCCTGTTTTCCTCATCCTTTTTCATTATCATCCCTAAAATTTATTGAGCACTCACCATGGGACACATACTCAGTTTTGCATTTGTTATCTCATTTAGTCCACACGACATCCCAGAATGAAGAAATTCTTATTGTTCCCATTTTGTGAAAAAGAAAACTGAAGTTTATAAAAATAACTTGCCCAAGGTCACACAGCTGGTAGTTGGGGCTTAAGCACAGGTTTAGGTCCTCTTCCTCACCCTGTTGCCATATGTAATGGAACCATAATATGTGGGAAATGCTGAGATGCAGGGTAAAAGCTGACATGCAGCATAAAAAGGGGACTGCCGACCGGAGGCAGGACCTCCACTTCAGGACTGGCATTCAGGATTATAAACTGTAAGCTCTGTGGAGATAATTAAGAGCTTAGATAAACTTGACTACTATGTAAGTTGATTCAGATAGAGATCCAGCTACTGGAGGCAGGTCAGGGCTTGATCACAGCTGAGCCTCTGCCTGTTCCCAGCTGTTGTCTCCTGTCCGTGTCACTCCATCCCTGAGATGTGACACCTGATGGGATCCCAGTGTGCCTTTTTCATTTCAGATACTGTCCATAGGACCATGATATCCCACCCCAAACCCCAGGCCTTCCTTCTGCTTGAATTACTGCTGCTTCTGTTTAGCTCCAGCTGCCAAGTACTGGGGGCATATCTGCTGAGTAACCGACATATGAGGTTGCCCATCACCTCTGGTGCACTAAAGATTCTATGACATGGCAACTGAAGCTGATGTGACCTCTGGTCTACGTAAAATAGTTGTAGTTTGTGGGAATTGATGACTCTGAATTGAATACCAATAGTCAGAGACAACTTTGGGAAGGTTTGCTGGGCAACAGTTGAGATTTTTAGAGGAGGGTCAGGGCTTCTGGGGGTGTGCTTTCCTCAGTATTAGGGGCACCAGATGGAGGTGTGGAAGATGTTACTTGAAACCCAAGTGAGGCTCTTCAGTGGGCCTTTTAAGTATATTTTACACTTAGTGGGGCAGAAGAGATTTTGGAATGCACAGTTGTTTTGTAGTCTGCATGACACCTAGAACCAAATAGCCTTTGACGTTATCAGACAGCACTTGCTTCAACTACATGGACTTCTGCCCACATCCAGTTAGCATGTAAACTCATGTGTGATGTGAAAGCTGTGAGTATCTTTGCAGAGGGAGAGTTCCAGCTGACTTGCAGAGGGCTTACCTGAGGCCAGCAGTAGTGTGAGGGGTTCTTTTTATTTTTGGCTGCACTGGGTCTTCGTTGCTTTTTTTCCGCAGGCTTTCTGTAGTTGCAGCGAGCGGGGCCTACTCTTGGTTGGGGTGTGCAGTCTTCTCATTGCAGTGGCTGCTCTTGCTGCGGAGCACAGGCTTTAGGCACGTGGGCTTCAGTAGTTGCATCATGTGGGCTCAGTAGTTGCTGACTCATGGGCTTTAGAGCTCAGGCTCAGTAGTTTTGGCTCACAGACTTAGTTGCTCCGCAGCATGTGGAATCTTCCCAGAACAGGGATCGAACCAGTTTCCCCTGCATGGCAAGATGGATTCTTATCCACTGAGCCACCAGGGAGTCCTGTCTGGGGACTTCTGCTGCCCTTGTGCCTGATGGATACTGATGTCCTGCCAAGCTTCCTCCATGTGTTAAAGTATATCTTGAACAGTCACCACACAGGCTTCAGCATTCCTGCAAGACTGAAATCATCTCTGCAATTGCCCTGTGTTCTAAATTCCCTCTGCCCTTCCCTGGTGGTCGGTCATGCCCTTTCTAGAGGATATTGGGGTTGATACTTGCTGGTTTAGTGAGGTGTCATTTGAGTATAGCAAGGCTGCTCACAGGAAACTTTTTTGCTTTTGCTCACTGTCTTGTTATCTTTACCATATCTTTTAAATATTAGAAAAATAACACAAGTTTATTAAAGACAAATTAGAAAATGCGAATAAACAACAAAGGAAAAGAAAAATCACCTTTTAATCTTATAACTCAGATATAGCCTCTGTTAACATTTTGGATATGTTCTCATGTTTTTGTTTTGCTTTTTACAAAGGGGGGAATTAGAAGAAATTGCCATAAGACTTGTGGCATATTCTTAGTAGAATATTCAAAATGATGCTTAAATAAAATGTTGATTTCTTGGCAATGGGCCCTGATAATTTTTGACAACATACATGGTTTTAGAAATCTAAATAAGAAATGCCATATATTTTTCTCCTTGCTGATAAAGGGTATATCTACAGGAGATACTGTATGTGCATGTGTGTGTGTGTGTGTGTGTGTGTGTGTGCATGTATGTATGTAAATGGAATGTCTGTGGCTCCTGAAAAAGAAATTCTGTTGCTGGATTTGCTGACTCACTGCCAAGCCCTGCTGCAGGCAGGGAACAGATTCTGAGTTATTCAAGCCAAACATTTGGCCCTCATGGTTTATTGGCCACTGTGACAGACTTCTTCTCACACCTCACCTCCTCACGTCTTCCTTGTTGGCACGTGGACATATCTGGCATTTTGTTCATTTTGCCTCCTCATCCCCTCCTATTTCTTTCAGTTCCTCTTTAGCATTTCTCAAATTTATATCAGTACCACCACAGTTCCCTAGTGCACAATGTTAGAAATACCCAGACACTTCCTTCCTGAGGTCACTGCAGGAAATCACCGTCTCTTTCTAGGACCCTGTCTGTGCTTGCTGTGCCTCTGCAGGGCTCCTGATGTAACGGAGGGGAGGAAGACTGACCTTCATTTGTTCCCAGTTACTCATGGAGTGGTTCTCTGTTTCCTTTCCCAGCCCAAAGTAGATCAGGGCATCAAATGAACCCTAAGTGTTGTCACACCCTGAGGTGCACAGCCTTGGTGAGATGAGGGAGAGGAACTGTACAGCTTCATTGGATGATTCCTTGCAACACTGAGTAGAAGATAGTTTTATACTGACTGGTATGACCAGTAATGCTGTCACTGAGAGAATGCATCTTAGGATCATAGTTTTAAAAAGTTAAAAAAAGAAATGTTTAGCTCTAGTTGGCAAAGGAACAAGATACAGGGAATGATACTGTAGCTTGCTTGCCTTAACGGATCACGAGGTATGAAGGAGACTGGAATGACATGGGCTTTATAGGAAAAACTTGTTTTTGCGCTCTGTAGTGTTTTTCCCCCTCCCACAACCAGTTTTTTGGTTTGCTGTTGGATAATTTTGGAAAAGATCCTCAGCTAAAACAAGGCTATCAATAATTGCTTTCTAAGTCCCAATAATTATCATTATAAATTTTCATTCTATATGATAGATCATATAGTCACTCATTTATACCTTACAAAACTTCCATGGGAGGATCAATCACCTCTATTTTACAGATATGGAAACAAAGTATATACTTTAAGAAACCTACCCAAGGTCACATAACTGGTCACCACAGCACCAGCATTCGGGCCAGGAGTCTGACTTCAGAGACTACACTCTGCTCCACCTCCTCTTGCAATAAATCAGGTGGTAAGACTCTGAGTTCCAGACAGAGCCTTACTGTGTTATCTCAGGCGAGTTAGTCACCTCTCTGGGCCTCAGTTTCTTCATTTAGCTAAAATATCCTGTGATGCTATGGATGCGTTTATGCCATTCTCCTCCCCAACCCTTCAATTCTTGGAATGCAGGTAGAGAGAGAAATGCAATTTGCCTCAGAAGAAATCCAGACTTGGTTTTGCATCCTGTGCTTCCTTTGGTCTTGATTCCATTTCACCTGCAGGAGAGAGCTGCTATTCTACAGTGGTGGGAGGGGAGGTCTTTGTTATAAGCAGAGATGATTCCCTTGGGGCAGCTAATCTCATTGGACTAATTCTACTGTTATGAAGAAAGGTTCACTATAACTTTCAGAAGAAAAGATTTGAGAGAGGGCAGTCCACAGAAATGGAAACAATTCTTCAGTTAGGAAGTGCAGTATTCCATGTTTTCAAGAAAATTTTTTACTCCACAGACCCGGGACATATTTAAAAGGAGAGACAATATGGTTCTGAGGATGAAGCAGTGAATTGGCTGAGGGAAGTGCCTTTTTCCTGCTGATTTGCCACATGTTTCCTGTAAGTCATTTGACCATTTTAGGCTTCTATTTCTTTGGTGAGCTTGCTATGGTAAAGCCTGAAGAATCACCTCTACAAATACTGACTTCTGATGGTCTCGTTCAACCTCAGGAAGTTAGGTGTCTCAGCATCTCATCTGTCTGTAAGTCTGCCAGGGGTCCTGTTGCCCTGGTCCCTACTAGTTGAGCAGCATTTTCTAACTCCTGTGGTAGTCTGAGTTAATCCCAGCAGTGTGGGGATGGGGGGTGTACAGAGAGCCTGCTCCAAGTAGGAAAGCTGCTATAGGCTGGATCCCCATGGTTCTTGTCCTGTCTGACGATGGCCTCAACTGAGATTGAGCTCTCTGTGTGACAATGGTGATAGCAAACATGGCAAATGGGAAAAAGCTTTTGACTTTGTAATGAGTCACCATAATCAATAAAATAGCTTACTTTGTGACATGATGTGTGGGGGACTATGCGTACATTTGTAAAACTAGTTCTGTTCTAGCTTTTACACTAAACTTAAGACTGACTTTCTAATTCTTTATCTCCTGGAACAAAATCCATCCCTCTTCTGCTTTTACCATGAATATCATTCCCATTACCTATCATCATGGCCTAGTTTTTAGGGGAAAAAAATTAAGCCTCAATTTCTTCTCTCATTCTTTTTACAGTGTCTTTGTTTTCTAACTTTTGTTCCGTGCACTGCAAGACTCACTCTTGTCTCTGCTTCTGACCTTTATAAGAATGTCTCAAGACTCAACTTCCATTAGGTGAGATTATCATTCCGTAAATGTCTAGGCAATGTGCCTAGGAGGAGAGTAGATCTTTGCCCTGACATTGGAGAAGCTGAGCACAGATACTGTGCTGAGGTGGGGTGGCAGGGGATTATGCCAGAAGGGAAGATTGGCGTCAGACTGAGATAAGTCCCCTATGTCACACTGAAGGGGGTAGATTTTAAGCTATAAACAGCAAGACGTTCACAGAAGGTTTAAACAGATCACACGCACATGCACACACACACACACATCCCACACCACATGGACTCAAGACTTGTTTGATTAGGTTTATAGTTCAATACAAACATTTGATAAGCACCAATTTTGCATCAGGCTCTGTAACAGGTGCTTGGGGTACAAAGATGCAGAAAGCATCATTCTTGCTTTCAGGAAGGAGTCAGAACTATATCATGACATAACAGTATAAGAGAAGTTCAGATTAAGTGCTTAGTCATTTATGATGAGGAGGACAATTTTTAAGATTTAAATAAAAATACCTGTGATATTGGTGTGGGAAGAGTAGAAATCAGCAAAGTATTAACTGTAAATTTCCATGCAGCGTTGGTTGTCTTCATTATCATGATGTCTCCTACCAGTTTTAGTCCTTTTGATTTGTGAAACCTGGTATTTCACACTTTAGGAAATCCTACCCAGTAGATTTCTTTCTAGGATTCAGTAGGTAACATCTATTTGAACAGAAAAAAAACAAAATGAGAATACCAAGGGAAGAAATCATTTGGTGCCTGGCCAGATTTGCTTTGTATACCATGAGCCCTTGCCTGTTTCCAAATGTTCTGGGTAGATTGTTTGGAGATTGTCCAGCTGAGACTTCTTATGAATAAAAAATGTTGCTATAATTAACGTCTTGCAGACCCAAGTTACCTTTTCCCAATAATTCACTTGTTATTTATGCTTAGAGACATATATAATATCAAATTACCTAAGTGGAGAGGAGGAGGGTAAGAAAGAAAACCAAGCTCTGTTGTAAGGATCAGTTGTCAGAATACTGCTGACTTCATAAACCACTTGGGCTTTTTTTTTCCCAGGCAACACTTGATGTATTTATAGCCTTGAAATTTGGTTACCTATCACTTAGCTTATATGTGAGTTACCCATGAAATATATGCACAGAGACCAGATGTACTAATTGCAAAGGTAGAGCACAGGTGGGAGTGTCCTGTTAAGGCCCCTGTTTTAACAACAGTGGCAAATTGTGGGGAAAAGATCATTTATCATTAAATGACATTTAGACTCAATGGCAGAGCTTTTGAGTCTGGATTTAGAGAGCTATTCAGCTTTGCTCCTGTCAAGCTGGGCTCCCTGTCTTCAAGTCACAGGTTTCTAGTTTGATGTGCTATGCTTGCTTCATGGAGTGAGAACCGCAGGGAGAGGATAGTGGTGGAGAGGATGGTAAGGGAGCAAAGTCACTTGTGGTAACTTAATTTGGCTTCAGAAATGACATTCTGACATAGCTGTTAAGAATTGCTTTGCATTTATTTATATTTAAACTTCCAGATTATTCTTTTCCTGGAATGATTTTCCATTCCAGACTCTTACCTGGTGAAATCTGATCCATCTCTCAAAATCCATCTCAAAAGTGACTTCCTTCATGGAAACACAGGTCTTACATTTTCTTTCAAGCATGTACTAGCATATTACATTCAAGCTGAAGGTATTATATTTAGGAGGAAGAAAACTTCAAGTTAAAAGTGAACACATTGTCTGGTATTTAACAAAGGTATATTTAAGGTTATTTCATTATCTCTAAAGCTTTCTTCTGTGACTTGTGAAACTGTGGTTTCTACCTAGCCTTACGAGGAATAAATTAGTTACATTCAGGACAGATGGCATATTTTCCTCTCCTGTGCTTGTCCTTATACAGAAAAAAAAAAAAGAACCAGATGTTGGGGAATTTTCTTAAATGAAGTTATGTATTCAGGAGCCATCCAGACCTGGAAAATCATTCACTCTGCTCTGAATTTGGATGCAGTGTTTTATCTCTCGACTTGACTGAGTGGTTCATTTCAGTTGTGGAGACCTACCTTCAAAATGTTTTGGCAGCAGAGAAACTGAAAGCCAGATAAATTATTAAATTACAAACAGTGAGCCCCAGTTATTAAAATCAAACCTAACACAAACTAATGTTTTCATGCTGTTTAATAGATTCGCTCCTTTTGAAGGTTGAATGACAGCTACATGTACCTAACAGCTACAGAGGGAAAACTCCCCCTTGGCGTTTGAGACTTTTGTGGAGCTAGAGTCATATCTGGGCACAGGGAGGGTGAAATCCCTGCAGCCAGTGCTGATCACGGTTGCTGGCAGGTCTTGGTAACCATGCTTCGGAAGCTGCAGGCAATCACTGGGAGGGATGTGGAATTACATGTGTGTGTTAGTTGCTCAGTTATGTCTGATTCTTTATGACCCCTTGGGCTGTAGCCCACCAGGCTCCTCTGTTTAAGGAATTCTCCAGACAAGAATGCTTCAGTTGGTTGCCATTCCCTTCTCCAGGGGGATCTTCCTGATCCAGGGATTGAACTCTTGTCTCCCCCATTGCAGGCAGATTTTTACTGTCTGAGCCACCAGGGAAGCCTGTGGAATTACGAAATGCCCAACTCTAGGGCTTTTCAATTGGAAAGATTCAGCCACATTCAGTCAGACAAAACAACCATTGTACTCTCCTCCGCCTTAATTCCTTCATTGTATACACAAAGACTTCATTTAAGAATGGCTGAAACTTGAGCTGTCATTCATTCATTTATTCATTCAAGAGAAAGTTATTGAATGCATATTATATTCTGCGTACTGTGTGAAGTGTAAAGAAATAAATAGGATCTTTTCCTACCAACCTCCTATCCTGTCCAGGCTGGTGTGGGATGAATTGTTCTTGGTGAGTTTATAGGAGGTCCTGGAGATTAGCAGCTTTTTCTAAGTTGCTCATGTATCATTTTAAAAACAATTTAAAAATATAAGTAAACCACTAACATGGTTTAAACTAAAAAAAATAAAAGTGTGAAAGAGTTACTATTGCGAAATTGCACCATCACACTCCTAACTTTTCAGAAACCGACACCTTTAACTATTTCTGCTTTTAGTTTGTTTGATGTTTCATATCTCTAAAAGCACACTTACTGTATGTTTATTTATTTTTGGCAGCATTGCATGCTTGCGGGATCTTATTTCCCAAACCAGGGATCAGACCTTCATCCTCAGCAGTGAAAGTGCAATATCCCAACCATTGGACCACTGTGGAATTTCCCCTGCATGTTTGTTTATTCATCGGCTATAGATATTTTATAATGATACCCTAGCAAAATTACTGCTGAGAGAAGTTAGAGGGTAAAGGAAGTGTTTTTAAAAAACGCAGGAAGGTATGGATAGCCTCATCTTAGAAAGTAAATGGTCAAAAAAAAAAAAAAAAGAAAGTAAATGGTCAAGAAATTAAGTCGATTGTTGACTGACCAAGAAAAAGATTTAAGTACATTATTTTGAGTTACAAAAGTAACCTTTACAAGAACTAAAAATAGTAATATAATAACATTACAAAAATAAAGATGAGTGAACCAGAGTCTCACCTACCCTTTTATCAGGAATCAGCCTAAATTTACACTTATAATGTCAATCCTAAAGAAGACTTTCTGCTCTTGAAGGACTGGGGTTTTTCGTTGATTTGTTTATGCAGGAAGAGAGATGGCTCTTTTATGCAGACTTTCTTTACACCTCACCTTTTGCGCCTCCAAGTGGGTTTGTCCCTCTTAGAGGAGTTTGAGTTTTCATTTCACCTTAACTTGGAGCAAGTAAATCACTCCATAACCTTGTGCTTCTTCTCGTTGTAGTTTCCTCCTCAAGGATTTTGCATTCCTGGGCTGGAATGGAATCAGGCAGAGCCACAAGGTTTGTCTTTGATAAGCTTGAATCTTTTCCACAGAGGAAAATATCTACTTTGATGCTCATTTTTGGGGGGCCTGAATCAATGTGTTTGGGATTATGGCTGGATTTTGGGTTGCAGAAACAAGACTTGACCTGTTTTATTCAAAATTATAATGAATATTTTTAGATCATATCTGATGAAGAAAACATTCAAAATATGCATACTCATGTAGAAATTACTTCAGACCAAATGTTAATTGATGGATCCATTCATTCCATACAGCTAATCTTTATTGAATGCTTAATACTAGGAACTGATAATAAGAAAGAATAAGATACTTTCTCCAAGAGGAAGCCATAGCAGCTGTGGAGACAGTGAATTACGTATACAGAGAATGATTAGTACTATACCCGTTTGGTTTGCATTAGAGAACTTCAGCATAGCTCTGTAGCCAAAGATTTTTATATCCAATGCTACCTGCCTGCTAAGTTGCTTCAGTCGTGTCCAACTCTTTAAGACCCTGTGGACTGTATCCTCTGTCCATGGAGTTCTCCTGGCAAGAGTACTAGAGTGGGTTGCCATTCCTTTCTCCAGGGGATCGTCCCAATCCAGGGACTGAACCCGAGTCACCTGCATTTGCAGGCAGATTCTTTACCGTTTGAGCCACCAGGAAAGCTCTTTATTTCCAATATTTCCCTATAAACAGGAGTTTAAAAAAAAATGACCAATGTGATATGTTTGCAAAGTGTAGGTTTGTTCATTTAGGTAGACTAGACCATTTCACAGCATGTGATTGTTTTGATCTATCACTATGTGTCCTACATCCCAAAAGAGACTAAAATGGATTGGCTTGTGTTTCCCACACTGGCAGCTTAGAGGTACTACTGATACTGTACATTGTTGGTTTGAAATGTCAAAGAGACATTTTTCAGTTTAGAATTTAACCAATAATTCTTTATTTTTGCTATAAGTGAAAGTAAAAGTTGCTCAGTTGTGTCTGACTCTTTGCGACCCCATGGACTATACACAGTCTATGGAATTCTCAGGCCAGAGTACTGGAGTGGGTAGCCGTTCCCTTCTCCAGGAAATCTTCCCAACCCAGGGATCAAACCCAGGTCTCCCGCATTGCAGGTAGATTCTTTACCAGCTGAGCCACTAGGGAATCCCAAGAGCTAAATATATACTACATTGTACACTTTTAGATCTTCCCTCCTTTCTGAAAACAAAACCAAACCCTGCTTTTTATTAATTAGCATGATAATCTTTCCAAAGGTGACTAGGAAATTGTTTTAGGTTAGTTCTTATTTAGTGTAGTTTCCTGAATGAATATCTATTTTGCAGTGTGAGATCTACCTGTTTCTTATTAGAAGCCCAAGTGAGAATTCAAAGTGTGTGTGTATATGTGTTAGTGTGTGTGCATGTGTGTCTATGTGTGGTGGTGATGGTGATGGTGGAGACATTACTTTGAAATACATCAGTATAACTCCTTATTCTTAATCATTATTATTCATTTGGTTCCTCTTACAATATGAATAGGAGAACAACATTTACAGATCACTTAAAACATTTTACTAGAAGAAAGGGTACAAATTAGCCTACTTGAATCACTAGCTTTGCAGAGGAGAATGAGCAGAAGATATATTTAATCTTTCATCAAAGACTTTATTTGAAATTACTAACATACAGTTTCACTCAGAACACTGTGAAATGAGTTATTAGAATATTTAAACATGATCATCATTGTTTTTATTAGCAGCATTATTCCTTACTCCTTTTGTTAGAAATACATCCTGCAGTGTGTGCAGATCTGTTTAATTGCAATGCTTTTATATTTTTCCTCAAATGTATTTGACTTATTTTATAAATACTTCAAGTATGTAATTGCTATTTTGCTTTAACAAAAATCACAGATGTATTTAGATAATCTAAGGACTTAGAATCCATTTGCTCCCATGTCAGGTTTATAGGAGAGGTAAGTATGATTTGTTGACTTTATGATTTTATGGACTTTATGGACTAAAGGAAAGTCTCTCACTCCCATAAGCCCCTGCTGTACATTTTCAGAGTGAACACCTAAGGAATGTAGTGAAAGCTGTGATATCAGGTAGACTTGGACTCCAAGCTCAGTTCTTTTACTGAATAATTGGGTGACCTTGATCAAATCCTTTATCTTATTTTAGGCCCTAGAATGTTTTGCAGAAATTATTGAATATAATAATATCAAACCTGCCAGATTAATATGAAGATAAATAGATAATATTAGGCACCTAACAGAGAGCCAGGCAAATAGTAAGTAAGTATTCAACACATGAGATTTCTTTTCCTGTTGGCTTGTTTTAATTGATAGAAGAGGCTTGCTAAGGAGAGTCTCGAGGTACTGATCCCAATCAGCAGAGATTCATCTGCTTTCTAAAAAATTACTGGGACTAAGAACCCTTGATTTAACCTGGAACCATCTCTTCTCTTCTGTACTCTCTGTAAAGAAGTGTATCTTTATCCTCATCCACCCTCATCTTTGTGGTTCACCAATTGTCACAATAGCAAATGTGAAGATGTAGCAGTTGTCTGGAATGGAGAAAAGTGGAGTAGATGTAGAATCCAGGGCTTGGCTAAGGGTGCAGGGAAGTTTGGATGAGGTGGACTGTCTGGGAATGCAGAAAAGCAGATGCCTTTGCAAGGCTGTTCAAGTTGGGGATAGTGGGGACGGGGCAGGGAGGCAGGCAAAGGTATGGTCCTTCTTATTTGGGCAGAGGCAGCTATGTGCATCTTCAGAGAATCCATCCCACAGCCAGTGAATGCTATTTGCTCCTGCAAAGTATCTGGGAAATTATCCATGTTTTCGTCACTTCACTTTGTAGCTCCGTGCCTGAACAGTGCTCACTGACACACTTTGAAGTTGTTAGGTGAGTGTATGTTCCTCGGTTATGTCTCGTCACAACAAAGATTTGGAGTGATGGACTTTAAAGGCCTCGGCGTGTCTCAGCTCTTGGGTCTTGGACAGACCGTGTTATAGCTCTCAGGTCTCAAACAGACCGTGATATAGCTCTTAGACAAATCAGTGGTATAGCTCCATATTACAGCTCTATTTTATTTAGAAAACAGCAGGAAAATCCATCCTCGAGGCGTGAGGGCATGTTGACCCAAAGACGCGAAGAGAAGAGCGCCTCAGCACGCGGAGGAGAGAGAGAGAGAGAGAGAGACCCCTGGCCCTTTGGCTCCTCTTTTTATAAGTCTTTTCCTCTCCCTGGGCCTGCCCTATGTAAATTGGGCTTTCCAGGAGTATTGTTTGTTCTACCTGAGGTCCTCACTCCTGTCCTTGGACATTCCTTTGTTCTGTTTTCGCGGGCTTTTCCCTTCCTTATCTTTTAGCCACCGCCATTCTGGACTCCTGTTTCCTATTCTAACTACGTAACAAAGTGAAACTGGTTACTTCAATTAATGGTATAGTCTAGTGACTTCCCTTCCAGATACATCTTCTTCAGGCTTTGTGCTGGAGAAAATAAGCTGTAGGCATGAGCTCATGTGGTTTTTGTGTGCTGCTGTCCTGCTGTGGCCAAAGAGGTAGCTTTGTCTTAAATGCAGCGCCTTGAAAATGTGGGATGTTCAGTGCTTTCTCTGGTATTGTTGCCCAGAGAATGAGTAGGTTGACTCTATTTGTTGTTATTTGTCCCCTATACTACTTCCCTGGGCCAATTTGCAGCCCACTCAAGAGGTGTGCTGGAAATTGAAGTGGCAAGGCCAAATCTCCATTGACCATTGGTCATTCTGAGGATTGGAGAAACCAAAATCTGCCCTGGGGGTTTCTACCTACTCTGGACTGAGTTGAAAGGATCACCAGGCCTTCCTGGGAGTGGAAACCTTTTTTGCACCTCTCACAGTGCCCTGGGCAATGTTGTAACCACAAAATAATTGCTCAGTAAATACTTTCTGGATGAATAAAAGTGTCTTTGAGACAGGCTCTTTTCATATTTGCCTCTTACACTTGTCTGCTGTGCTTATCATTGTCATCATTGCCAATATCATCATTATAGTTGTAATCAGTAAGAAACATCTATCAAGTACTGATAAAAAGGGTGTGGTAAAAAGGAAAATCTAACTAAATACAATCTAAGTGGAATTTTCAGGGAGCAGGGTTGTTATTTTTCAGTAATTAAGTCATGTCCAACTCTTTGCAACCCCATGGACTGCAGCACACCAGGCACCTCTGTCTCCACTAGCTCAAGGAGTTTGCTCAAATTCATGTTCATTAAGTCAGTGATGCTATCTAACCATCTCATCCTCTGCCACTGCCTTCTCCTTTCACATTCAATCTTTCCCAGCATCAGGATCTTTTCCAATCAGTCAACTCTTTGTATCAGGTGGCCCAAGTATTGGAGTTTCACAGTTAGTCCTTCCAATGAATATTCAGGGTTGATTTCCTTTAGGATTGACTGGTTTGATCTTCTTGCTGTCCAAGGGACTCAAGAGTCTTCTCCAGCACTACAGTTTGAAAGCATTGGTTCTTTGACACTCCGCCTTCTTTTGGTCCAACTCTCACATCCATACATGACTACTGAAAAGAGCATAGCTTTGACTATATGGACCTTTGTTGACAAAGTGCTGTTTCTGCTTTTTAATATACTGTCTAGGTTGTCATAACTTTCCTTTCAAGGAGCACACATGTGTATGTATTAAGTCACTTCAGTCACGTCTGACTCTTTGTGACCCTATGGATCATAGACCACCAGGCTCCTCTGTCCATGGGATTCTCCAGGCAAGAATACTGGAGTGAGTCACCATGCCTTCCTTCAGGGAATCTTCCCAATGCAGGGATGGAATCAGCATCTCTTATGTCTTCTGCATTGACCTTCAGGTTCTTTACCACTAGCGCCACCTGGGAAGCCCCTCCAAGGAGCAAGTGTCTTTTAATTCCATGGCTGCAGTCACCACCTGCAGCGATTTTGGAGCCCAAGAAAAGAAAATCTGTCACTGCTTCCACTTTTTTCCCCTTCTCTTTGCCATGAAGTGATGGGACTGGATGCCTTGATCTTAGTTTTTTGAATATTGAGTTTCAAGCCAGTTTTTTTCACCCTCCTCTTTCATCTTCACCTGGAGGCTCTTTAGTTCCTTTTCACTTTCTGCCATTTGAGTGGTATCGTCTGTGTATCTGAAGTTGTTATTTCTCTTGGAAATCTTGATTCCAGCTTGTGATTCTTACAGCCCAGCATTTAAGTTAAATAAGCAGAGTGACAATATACAGCTTTGTCATACTTCTTTCCCAATTTTGAGCCAGTCAGTTATTCCATGTCTAGTTCTAACTGTTGCTTCTTGACATGCATACATATTTCTCAGGAGACAGGTAAGGTGGTCTGGTATTCCCATGTCTTTAAGAATTTTCCATTTTGTTGTGATCCACGCAGTCAAAGGCTTTAGCATAAAATTGAAGCAAAAATAGATGTTTCTCTGGGACTCCCTTGCTTTCCCCATGATCCAGTGAATGTTGGCGATTTGATCTTTGGTTTCTCTGCCTTCTCTAAATCTAGCTTGTACATCTGGAAGTTCTTGGTTCATTCACTGCTGAAGCCCAGCTTGAAGGATTTTGAACATAACCTTGCTAGCATGTGAAATGAGCACAATTGTACGATAGTCTGAACATTGTTTGGTATTGTCCTTCTTTGGGATTGGAATGAAACCTGGCCTTTTTTAGTCCTTTGGCCACTGCTGAGTTTTCCAAGTTTGCTGACATCTTGAGTACAGCACTTTAATAGCATCATCGTTTAGGATTTGAAACAGCTCAGTTGGGATTCTATCATCTCTGCTAGCTTTGTTTGTAGTAATGCTTCCTAAGGCCCACTTGACTTCTCATTCCAGGATGTCTGGCTCTTGATGAGTGATCACACCGATGTGGGTATCCATGTCATTAAGACTTTTTATTTATTTATTTTTTAATAGTTCCTCTGTGTATTCTTACCACCTCTTCTTAATGTCTTCTGCTTCTGTTAAGTCCTTACCATTTCTGTCCTTTATCGTGCCCATCCTTGCATGATATCTCCAGTTTTCTTGAAGAAATCTCTAGTCTTTCCCATTCTGGTGTTTTCCTCTATTTCTTTGCATTGTTATTTAAGAAGACTTTCTTATCTCTCCTTGCTATTCTCTGGAACTTTGCATTCAGTTGGGTTTATCTTTCCCTTTCTCCCTTGCATTTTGCTTCTCTTCTTTCCTCAGCTATTTGTAGAGTCTCCTTGGACAAATACTTTGCCTTCTTGCATTTCTTTTTCTTTGGGATGGTTTTGGTCACTGCCTCCTGTACAGTGTTACAAACTTCCATCCATAGTTCTTCAGGCTCTCTGTCTACCATATGTAATCACTTGAATCTATTTGTCACATCCACTGTATAATCATAAGGGATTTGATTTAGGTCATTCCTGAATGGTTAGTGGTTTTCCCTATTTTCTTCAATTTAAGCCTGAATTTTGTGATAAGGAGTTCATGATCTGAGCCACAATTAGCCCCAGGTCTTGTTTTTGCTGACTGTATAGAGCTTCTCTGTCTTTGGCTGCAAAGAATATAATCTGTCTGATTTTGATATTGGCCATTTGGTGATGTCCATGTGTAGAGTCATCTCTTGTGTTGTTGGAAAAGGGTGTTTGCTATGGTCAGTGTGTTCTTTTGACAAAATTCTATTGGCCTTTGTCCTGCTTCGTTTTGTACTCCAAGGCCAAACTTTCCTGTTATTCTGGGTGTCTCTTGACTTCCTATTTTTAGATCCCAATCTCCTATGATGAAAACTAGATATTTTTGATATTAGTTTTTTTGTATTCTTTCTTTTCTTTTTTTTTTTTTTTGGTATTATTTCTTAGTGTTGTAGGTCTTCATAGAACCAGTCAGCCTTGAGTCTTAACTGACTTTTCATTCCTAGAGCCTAGCACAGTTGAGGCACTGCAGGTTGTTGAAGGGTACCTGCAGGCGTGAATGTGCAATAAGAACAGATTGGTGAAAAGGCTATGAGAGTTGAAGAATAGGCTTTTCCAATCCTATTTTTCTTTCTTTGTATCAAACCACTTCCCTAGCACCTCCCACTGCACACCTGAACGAACTCTGTTTATGTTTAGTTTGGTAAAGGAGTGCATATTGCCTCTCAGTGCTTGGATCTATTAAGGTGAGCTCAGAATGTGGTGCTGCTGTAACATTAGGATCTTGGCTGCCTTGAAATTTGCAGAGAGAAGAATTCTTTCAAATACTAGGAATAGATAAATACCCTGCTCCTGTTATTTCTCTGTGTCCAGGACACCCACTAAAGTCAAGAGGAGCTGGGGATGTACGGGGGGACCGTGGAATAGGGGGTTTTGTCTGTTAATTTGAGTTTCATTCTGTCATTTCACTCTGTAAGGTGATTCTGAAAGATGAATGCATTTATAAGGCTATTAATAACCATATTTCTCCCCTAATCATTATGATTAAGTCGTTGGTACTGCCAGGTGCCTGCAGCATTCATCACAAAGCCCTGAACAATTTTGCTTTGCCATTTGACTACACTTGAGATGCTCTGACTGACTCAGCCAGAGGAGTTGCTACTGATTTTCTTTCCTTCTTTGTTCAGTTGATTTAAATTCACACTGAAAACAGAGAGTAAAGTTTAAAATAATATTCTAAATCATAAAAGTCATTCTTCAGTTATGGAACAATAAGTCAGCTTTCCTTTTATTAGACTATTCCCAAAGGTTTTATGGTCAAAATGTCACAGCTTTTTTCCCTCACATTTTCTCTTCTTCCATCTTGAGTGTCTCATGATCCAATCATTCATTGCAGCCTGTGATTCCCGATACTTTATTCCCCACATTGTATTTATTGCAACAATGTCCCATATCTCCATGGATTAACTGCTACTCTCCCCCAACCCCATCCCCTGCCACCAACAATATTCTGGTGTACATTTGGTAACATCACAGAGCAGGGCAGAGTACAGTCCCTGGAGAGACCCTGCCTAGTTTTGAGGCCCAGCCCTACCATTTATTAGCTCTGTGACACTGGCAAAGGAGAAGCCTCACCAAGCCTTCATTTCTTCATCTGAAAATTAGAATTATATAGCTATCTCCTGGGTTGGTGATGAAGATGAAAACTTTCCTGGCACATTAAAAGTACTCATTGGAGCACTTTTGTTGTTTATGTGAAAGAGGAAAGCAATCCTCAACATCCAGGAGCCAGACTGACACCAAGGGGTCTTAGTGCTTTCCTACTAAACAATTTCACAAACCATCAACATCAGACAAGGCCACTCTGTGACTGTGGAGGATTAAAGAAAGCAACAACAACAAGACTACTGTGTAACCATGTTTGAACACAGACAAAATATGGATGTTGTCCAAGCCACAAACATAACCAAACATTTCTTTATCCTGGCTAATGTGAGTGACTGTGGATTCTTTAGCAATTACAGTTTCAACCTGGCTCTAGTCTTCCTTCATTTTTGGAGTGGCCGAGTGCTGTACGGTGCAGTATGTGGAACTCCCCAACCAGGGACAGCACCCACAGCTCTAGCAGTGGAATCACAGAATCTTAACCACCATACAACCAGGGAAGTCCTTGTCCCTCTCTCTAGATAAGATTTATTAAGATAGTCATAGAAGTACTCCCACTTCCTGATAGCATCCAATCCAGAGGACAGCCTACTTCCTTAATCCCTCTCCCAAATTATCTAATAGAGCCCAAATTCTGTAAGTCCTTTTTAACACTTTCTTATGAGATGTGCTGTAGTTCCTCTGGGTGTGTTTTCCCCATAATCCTAACATATTCAACTATAGGTGTATTTCTGGTGGTCTCCAGCTGGAGGGCATTGACAGTATTCCTTTTGATAACCATGAGTCACAGGATTTAAACACATACAGCATAGAGCAATGAAGAGGACATTTGGGGACCTTGTGCAAATTATTTAATATCTGTTAGCTCTCTTATTTGTTGAAAGTAGGAGATTACACTCATGAATTCTATGGTCCTTTTCAGCACAGCATGCTTTGAGATCTATGTCAGATACTTATCAACATTAGGAGTGCCATGGAACAAAAATAATTAACATAGGAATGTTCTCAAGCTTCCTATCTTTCCTAGGTTGCCAAAGAGAATCCTGTAATTACCAACCTAATTTCTCCCCTACTCCCACCTGTTTATGGAAAAGCTCTGTCTTTATGGGAGATAGGCTAATATGCTAAGAGTAGGAGGAGAAAAAGGAAAGAAAACTACATAGTCTGGGGATGGAGGAGGATATTTTCTGGGGATCACAGAGGCTGGTGGAGAGATTTAAACATCAAAAGAAAGTAGATGAGAGAAGCATGGGAAAAAGGAAAGTATTATACGGATCATGTATGTAGATACTCTTTATTGCCTTTAAAAAGGAAGCACGCAAATAATATAATTGATTATTAAATAATTTGGCTTGTTGAACTGTGCTTCCTGAAGGGAGTGCTCATCAAAAACTGAACCATGCAGGTCTCTGAGTTTGTTGGGTTTAAGCAGTACATTTCTCATGTAGTCAGAGAAGCCACCAAACCGGCCTCTTTCTCCTGGAGGGCTTGCCATTTTATAGCTAGTGAAGGAAATAATGGCTTCCCAGGTGGCTCAGTGGTAAAAAAAAAATCCACCTGCCAGTATAGGAGATGTGGGTTCGATCCCTGAGTTGGGAAGATCCCCTGCAGAAGGAAATGGAAACCCACCCCAGTATTCTCGCCTGGAGAATACCATGGACAGAGGAGCCTGGTGGGCTAAAGTCCATGGGGTTGCAAAGAGTCGGACACAGCTAAGTGACTAAACCAGCACCACCCAAAGGAAGGAATAAGCTTTTTTGCCCATGTTTCCAGCAGGACCCAGGATTTAACCATATATAACTCCTCCTGATCTCCAATTGGAAGCACGCACAGAGACCAGATCTTGTGTGGATAATAGTGAGAATTTGCTTAAAGGGAGCTGGGTGGAAGGGGCAGAAATTAGTGTCATTAGCTGAAAGTTTCTCCTGGCAAGGTGTTCATGAGGTTTAGTTAACTAGAGCTTTTAATTTTCATGGAAACCCAAAGAAGCTCATTTTTGTCAGGTCAAGTAGGGTAACCAGACATTCTGGTTTGCCCATGATTGTGGGGATGTGGGACTTCCAATGCTAAAATCAAGGATTCCTTGGCAAACTGTGGTTACCCTCATTAGTATTCCTCTTCCTTCATAGCCTCAACTTGTCTTCCTTTCTTCATTCTGTTATAGGATTAATCCTTCTTTCTAACATGTTCCTTGTATACCAGATCTCTGCCAGTAATGGAGTTCCAGAACTGGAAGGGATTCTCAGATGTCATGAAGTCATCCTCTGCCTCCTAGCAGGTTTCATTTAAATGGTCCCTTCAGATCATCTTTTCCCAGTGACAGGCTGGGCAGGGCTGTCCACAGGTAATGAACAGGTCAATGCTATTTCTATCATTTTATAATCTTTGCTATTTGCTATTTGAGTTTCTTACATCCTATCCAGGTTTTTTTTTTTTTTTTTTTTCTTTTCCTTAAAAGTCGTTACGGGATTGGAAGAGAGGCATTGCTGCTCAGGTTTTTGTAAGGGAATTGTGAGGGTGTCCTAAGAGTTTAGAACTGCAGAGCTCTTATTTATTAGCAGCAATTATGATTGGGGCGGGGAGCTTCCCAAGTGGCACTAAGTGTTAAAGAATACACCTACCAATGCAGGAGACTTAAAGAGATGTAAATTTAATTCCTGGGTCAGGAAGATCCCTTGGGGGCATGGCAACCCACTCCAGCATTCCCGCCTGGAGAATCCCATGGACAGCGGAGCCTGGTGGGCTACAGTCTGTGGGGTCACAAAGAGTCAGGCATGACTGAAGCAACTTAGCATGTATGATTTAGGAGAAATTACTGCTTTGTAATGGGACATTTAAATAAAAATTTCCAGGACTAGAGGTCTAAACAGGGTTCTGTGTTTAGGGGATTCCTCCAAATTGCTGTTAGAACTCTAAGGAGATTGACTTGCCTGGTTCTTGGATGAGAAAGTTGCTGACATTTCAAATTCTGCTAGTTTTACTTAGATTTGGCTGAATTTCAGTCTTTGGCTGGCTAATTCTTTATAGTGGGTTTTCTCTTATGTCTTATTCAGATATATGTATGTCTCAATAACTTGAGTTTCAGAAAGTGTGATCCATTTTATTTTGTATATATACAGCCCTTTTCTAGCTCGTCCAGGGTAGCTAATTTGTCTAATCTCAGTAGTTCAAACCGCTATCGAGTTCCAGTCATCTTATCTTGGGTAAACTGTAGAGAACTGGTTCAAACACTCAGTAGAGAACTCTATTTGTCAAATTCTAGATCCCAAACCTTGGCTCAACTTAATACTTCAAGATATATACATATATATTTTGTTGTTGTTATTGGTATATAAATGATTTTGTCCCAAATTTATAACCAGTACATGTTCACTATCGTAAAATTTGTAAAATATGCAGAATAATAGGAAAAAGAGAAAAATTACCCCGATCCTACCCAGAGACAGTGACTGGTTTGGTGGGTATTCCCTTCTTTCCTACGCAGCTTTGCTTGTTTTGCATATCACAGTATTGCACCCTTCTTTTTTTCCATATGAATTATAACATAAGCTTTTTTCCCCTGTTTGACCATGGATTCTTTTTAAATAACATTTTTGGTGGTTGTTTAACATCCATGGAGTGCAGCAGCATTTCAGAAAGGACATGACTCGATGGAGGAGACCATAACATACACAAATAGATCAGCTTTGAGCATGTTCCCAAATTAGTAAGGCAGGGGTATGAAATCTATGGGCAGCAAGTTGTCCTCAGAGGGTGGGAGCAGTTGTAGCGTGTCTCAACATGGCTTTTCTTGCTCTGATCTGAACCAGATGAGACACATGGCTTCAGCAGATACTCTTCGTAGTAGGTCTCTGGATCTGGAAGGCTCCACAACCCTTTCACCAATCTTTTGCATTCCTGGAAGAATTTACATCAATAAGCTATACGCTTTTGTTGACGATAATTATTACTACACTGAACTTTCCTGGAACCAAAGTCAACAAGAATAAGTGATGTTCCTGCCTTGGAGGATGTGTCAATTACCAATTTATTGCCTCACAGTTGCAAATTAGTCTTTCATTGTCTACTCTGAGAGAGTGGATAGTATAGTGTGTGTGCTCATTTTCGTCCGACTCTTTGTGATCTCATGGACTGTAGCCCTCCAGGTTCCTCTGTCGATGGGATTTCCCAAGCAAGAATACTGGAGTGGATTGCCATTTCCTTCTCCAGGGGATCTTCTGACCCAGGGATAGAACCTGCATCTCTTGAGTGTCCTGCATTGGCAAGTAGATTCTTTACCACTGCACCACCTATGAGCTCTTTAAGTGTTTTTTTCTTTACCAGCTGGCACCATGTTAAGCTTTGTCAGTAAACAATGCTTGAGAGACATTGCAGGAGGAAAGAATTTTGCTTTCCAGCCTGGCCTTTGCTCCCTAGGTAGGTTCCTGGAGTGATGTGGTTTCTCCAGCACTTGGCTCTGAGCAGCACCTATCATACATGACAGCCAGCTGTACCCAGTGACCAGCATGTTACTCTTTCGTCTCTTCTTGGGTGGTTTTGTAGTGAAATGCCTCTAGTGAGACATCTCCCTGTGAAGACCTTTCCCAACGCACTGGAGAAGGAATTTCCTGCAAGTTCCAGAAAGCAGATTTCCAGCATGTTTGGTCAACATGACACCATCACTATTTCTTTACCATTCATTCTGTGTCTGTGCTGTCTCCAGTGAAGTCTGGATTTCAGCCCTGTTTGAGAAGAGGCTGAGATTGTTCCTTAGGTACTGTGTCTTAGCCCTGGGGGTTGTAGTTCCTCCTTAATTCCATATCCTTTAGAGTTCCTTTTACTTCTTTGTGGCCACTTCCCTTTTACTCCAATCTGCTGATGTAGTTAGTAGTACTTTATATTAAACATTCCTGTTAAATCACTACGTGTGCTCTTTCTCCTGATTAGACCTAGATTAATAAAGGGGAGGAAGCAGAGTGAGAGCCAGAGTGTCTATCTCTCCTTTTCTAGCATAATGGAGAGGCCATTTCTCTCATTAGTTACTCCTTGACTCAACCTTCCTGAGCCCCAGATTCCTCATCTGTAAAATAGTGTTAATGATAGTAATAGTATTTGTCTCACAGAGTTCTTATGAGAGTTAAAAGAGATAGTGCATATAAATTATTTGAAACGTTGCCTGGCATGTAGTAAGTGCTTCAGTGTATGTTATTTGTCATTATAGTTTAATCTCGGTAAATCTGTCATTGAGTTTAATTGGAGGACCGCAAGTACAAATTCAATTACTGACAAAAGTGTATACCAGAGTTTGCTTAACCATTCCCATATGGTAGACGTTTAGTTGTTTTTGCTATTTTATTATAATAAACAATGCCATCATGAACATCTTTATGTATAAAACTCATTTACTCTGGGATTATCTTTCTTTATGAGGGAAGATAGATAGTCATTTATCCTTAGGGAAGTGCTTCATTAATATAAATTCTGGCCTGGCCCAATAAAGGAAGTAGAATTAGAAAGTATAGAATAAATCATGTTGAAGATCTCAGTGATTCTGAGATATCACCAGTTTCTCAAGAACCTCTTTATGACTCTGCTCCTTAACATGTAACAAAACTAAGATTTTCTTTTTGAGGAAATGCTAATAGCTAATACACAATAAGTAATCATAGTTCTTCAGATTTTTTTTTTTTTGTTTTAAGTTAGATACCTTGGAGGTGCCCATTCTCAGTCAATCAAATTAGTCAATTTTATTAAAATGCCAAATGTTTTAGAAGTTAAACAATTTGGGGATAGAATTTCAAGAATGACTTAATGTTATGTGAACTTGGGGCAATTTATTTTAGCTTTTGTGAGTCCTGGAAAAATCCTTTTGGCTTTTCTGAGATGCAGGTTCCTCAAAGTAAGATGGAGATAATCTCACATTAACCCATTAATTAATTCAGTTATTCAACAATAGATAGTTGTTGAATATCTATTGAGCTTTTTTTCCTATGTGCCAGATAATATTCTAGGTGCCTGGGGGTGCATCAGTAAAAAATAAAATCCTTGCCCCAAAGAATTTTATGATATAGTGGAGATGGTGAGAAGGAGGGGGACAGATAATAAATGATAAGAATGATACTTAACTAAATTTTACAGCATGTTGAAAGATGGTAAATGCAATGGAAAATATAGAGTCGAAAAATAAAGGAAAAGGAGAATTATGTGTACTTGGAAGAGTTGGGTTTTTTAAAGGATAGATAAGGTGGGCTTTATTGAGGTAACACTGGATCATCGAAAAAGCAAGAGAGTTCCAGAAAAACATCTATTTCTACTTTATTGACTATGCCAAAACCTTTGACTGTGTGGATCACAATAAACTGTGGAAAATTCTGAAAGAGATGGGAATACCAGACCACCTGACCTGCCTACTGAGAAACCCATATGCAGGTCAGGAAGCAACAGTTAGAACTGGACATGGAACAACAGACTGGTTCCAAATAGGAAAAGGAGTACGTCAAGGCTGTATATTGTCACCCTGCTTATTTAACTTCTATGCAGAGTACATCATGAGAAATGCTGGACTGGAAGAAACACAAGCTCGAATCAAGATTGCCAGGAGAAATATCAATAACCTCAGATATGCAGATGACACCACACTTATGGCAGAAAGTGAAGGGGAACTCAAAAGCCTCTTGATGAAAGTGAAAGAGGAGAGTGAAAACGTTGGCTTAAAGCTCAACATTCAGAAAACGAAGATCATGGCGTCTGGTCACTTCATGGGAAATAGATGGGGAAAGAGTGGAAACAGTGTCAGACTTTATTTTTTGGGCTCCAAAATCACTGCAGATGATGACTGCAGCCATGAAATTAAAAGACGCTTACTCCTTGGAAGAAAAGTTATGACCAACCTAGATGGCATATTAAAAAGCAGAGACATTACTTTGCCAACAAAGGTCCATCTAATCAAGGCTATGGTTTTTCCAGTAGTCACGTATGGATGTGAGAGTTGGACTGTGAAGAAAGCTGAGTGCCAAAAAATTGATGCTTTTGAACTGTGGTGTTGGAGAAGACTCTTGAGAGTCTCTTGGACTGCAAGGAGATCCAACCAGTCCATTCTGAAGGAGATCAGTCCTGGGATTTCTTTGGAAGGAATGATGCTAAAGCTGAAACTCCAGTACTTTGGCCACCTCATGTGAAGAGTTGACTCATTGGAAAAGACTCAGATGCTGGGAGGGATTGGGGGCAGGAGGAGAAGGGGACGCCAGAGGATGAGATGGCTGGATGGCATCACTGACTTGATGGATGTGGGTTTGGGTGAACTCCGGGAGTTGGTGATGGAGAGGGAGGCCTGGCGTACTGCGATTCATGGGGTCGCAAAGAGTCAGATACGACTGAGCTACTGAACTGAACTTGAGCAAAGTCTTAAAGGAGATAAGGCAGTTAGCTGTGTAGCTCTATGGGGAGAATTATTCTAGGTAAAGAGGAGTATGTGGACAAAAGCTCTAAGGCAAAAGCATGTCAGGCATGTTTGAGGAATAGCAAGAACACTGTTGCTGAAGCAGAGTGAGTGAGAGGGAAAATGATAGGAGGTAAAGTCAAAGCAGTAAAGTGCCAGATCGTGTTGGACCTTCCAGGCCATTGTCAGAGCTTTGGTTTTACACTGAATGAAATGGAGAGTCACCGTGGGTACTGTGTGCGGAATGGACATGATTAGACCTACATTTTGTTAAAATCACTCTGGCTTTTGATTGAGAATAAACCCTGGTGGGTGAGGTTGCTATTGCAACCCTGTCTCCATCATTTTTCCTTCCATGTGGAGGACAAAGCATGACAGTTGAAATCATGGGGCAGTGAGGGGGCTTGGACAACCATGCAGAAGTAAGGGCTGGGGTTGGGGAGGTGTAGACTAGTGGGCCAGCAGCTGAGAATATTGCAGAGAGGGTATGGTGTGGAGGTGGTAGGCAGAACTGGCAAGCATGGTAGGGGTGGGTCAATTGTATTCAGCAAACTAGTAAATTAATTGTGCATGTAAGTAAATATAATGAGGATAATAGAAGCCAAGTTTCTCACTGCTGGAGAAGGAATTAATGAGCACAGAAAGGGGAGAGTCTAGAAAGAACTGTGGAGTGTTGATTCACTTGATCTCTTTCTCAATATAGATATATAAGTAAGATATATGTGTGTCCATAAATACATATATACATACCTCCTAGCTCTGTCAACTGAGAGGACTTAGAAGCAATGGCATCTAGAAACTATGAGTATGACGAACAACCAGATACTGGTGTCTAAATAACCATCCTACAATAAAAGAAGCTAGGGATCCTTGGAGAAATGGCCAACGGCTGATTCCAAGATGGGGGCATGACTTGAAACATCTTGTGTTGTAAAATAAGGAAATACTCAGTGAGTGATGGGGACATTTCAAAAGGACGCGGGGGTTCTCACTGGCCAAATCAGGGACAATCTTTGCATTAAAAAAGGGATAATAGATTACAACTCATTGAATATATCAGGAATCCATGAATCCATACATATACATAAATAAATGAAGAGAAAGCTTGTCTTTCTTGTAGAATGCCAACTAATAAATGTAGCATGAATAATATAAATAAAGAACTGTGATTTGGAAGCCTGAACAGATTTGGTTAATTTTGGCTGAAATAGGAAATCAGCTAAGGCTGAAGGGTGAAGATTCCATGAGGAACAGGGTATTTCAATATAATCTAGGAATCAGTTCAGATCAGTCGCTCAGTCGTGTCCGACTCTTTGCAACCCCATGAATTGCAGCACGCCAGGTCTCCCTGTCTATCACCAACTCCCGGAGTTCACTCAAACTCATGTCCATTGCGTCAGTGATGCCATCCAGCCATCTTATCCTCTGTCGTCCCCTTCTGCTTCTGCCCCCAACCCCTCCCAACATCAGAGTCTTTTCCAATGAGTTAAGTCTTCGCATGAGGTGGCCAAAGTACTGGAGTTTCAGCTTTAACATCATTCCTTCCAAAGAACACCCAGGACTGATAGCTCTTCATAAAATATCAAACAATTACAAAGAGAAAAGAAGTGGAGAAACTTGGCAGATATCAATAAGGTTAACATCACCAGTGTTGTGTGGATTGATGTTACATATCTTTTACACTTTTACACCATGAAATTAAAAGGCTCTTGCTCCTTGGAAGAAAAGCTATGACAAACTTAGACAGTGTATTAAAAATAGAGACATCATTTTGCCAACAAAAGTCCATATATTCAAAGCTATGGTTTTTCCAGTAGTTGTGTGTGGATGTGAGAGTTGGACCATAAAGAAGGCTGAGCACTGAAGAATTGATGCTTTTGAATTATAGTGCTGGAGAAGACTCTTGAGAGTTCCTCAGATAGCAAGGAAATCACTCAATTGTACAGGAAGTCAACCCTGCATATTCATTGGAAGGACTGATGTTGAAGCTGAAGCTCTAATACTTTGGCCACCTGATGTGAAGAGCTGATTCACTGGAAAGGACCCTGATGCTGGGAAAGATTGAAGGCAGGAGGAGAAGAGGGCAACAGAGGATTAGAAGGTTATATGGCATCACCAACTCAATGGACATGAGTTTGTGCAAACTCTGGGAAATAGTGAAGAACAGGGAAGCCTGGTGTGCTGCAATCCATGGGGTTGCAAAGAGTCTGACATGACTTAGCAACTGAACAACAACAACATATTTTATACTCAGTGTTATGTATCTCAGTGTAATGCACTGAGAAGAGTATGGCATCATTTCTGTGGAATTCTTGCCAAGAATAAATTTCCTGAGCCTGATCATGAGGAAACATCAGACATTCCATGATGGAATTTGCTATGGTCTGAATGTATTCCTCCAAAATTCACATGCTGGAATCTCAGCACCCAGTGTTATGGCATTAGGAGGTGGGACCTTTGGGAGGTGCTTATGTCATAGGGGTGGAACCCTTCTGACCAAGATTAGTGCCTTGTAAGTGAGGCTCCAGAGAGATTCCTTAGCACCCTTCCACCATATGAGCACACAGTGTGAAGATGCGTACTATGAACCATGGGAGGCCCTCACCACAAAACATGACCATGCTGGTGCCTTGACCTTGGATTTCCCAACCTCCAGATCTGTGAGAAATAAATGTTTGTTGTTTTTAAGGTATGCAGTCAATGATACTTTGTTTTAACAGCCCTAATGAACTAAGAGTTCCTACAAAATGTACCATATGCTACAGAATATCTAATAAATGAGAAATGGGGAAAGACTGAGGAATTGTTCTGGGTCAAAGGAGATAGAGCATCATAATAGCTAAACACAACATGTGTTCTTAAGAGGATCTTGGACTACAGAGGAAAAAGGAGCATTCTTGAGATAATTAATGAAATTTGAGTGGGATTGGGTGGTATAGTAGTAGTATTGTCTCAGTGGAGCCTGGTCAGCTACAATACATGAGGGGGTCACAAAGAATCAGACATGACTTAGTGACTGAGTGTGCACATACACACACACAATGTCAGTTTACTAATTCAAAGAGTTGTATGCTGGTTATATAGGACAGCGTTCTTGTTTTTGGAAAATACTTGTTAGGGGGTGCTTTGAGGTGATAGGACTTACTCTAAAAAAGTTCAGAATATTTTGTTAAAATTATTTCTAAATAGTTTTATTTCTAAGAGAAGGCTATTGGAGGTGAGAGATGATGGTGACTTAGACCAGGGAGGTGACAGTGGCATTGGTGGAAAATGGTCAGATTCTAGATATAATTTGAAGGTAGAACCAGTAGGACTTCCTGGTGAATTTGAGATATGTTATAAAAGAAAATCAGAGTAGAAGAATGACTCCAAAATTTTTGGCTTGAGCACCTGAATTAATGGGATTACCACGAAGTATGGGTTGGGTAGGTTTTTTGCGGGGAGTTCTGTTTCGGATCTGTTGAGTTTGAGATATTTGCCAGGCTTCCTAAAGAAGATGTCAAAAAGGCAGTTAGATACAGAATCTGAGGTTCAAGACAAGATCTAGGCTAGAGATAGAAATTTGGGAATTGGCAGTGAGTGTACAGTATTTAAAGTCAGTAGGGGATGAAATCACCAAGGGAGGGACTGTAGATTGAATAGAAAGAGGACATTTGCAGGACTGCTTGGCAGGGATTTTTCAGCCTAGGTTAATCTCATTGGAAAATGGCTCCAAAATGTCTAGCTACAATTTGCCCTCAGTATTTGAGAGATCCACATTCATAGATTTAAATATTTGAAACAAAATTCTGGAAAGTTCCAAAAAGCAAAGTTTGAATTTGCTGCACATGGCAGCAATTTACATAGTATTTACATTGTATTTACAACTATTTACGTAGCATTTACATTATATTAGGTATTGTAAGTGTTCTCAAGAAAGTCTACAGAAGGTTGTGCATAGGTTTTATGTATGCCATTTTATATAAGGGACTTGAGCATCTGTGGATTTTGGTATCTGTGGGGAGTTGATATACCAAGGACAACTGTATGTAAAATTCTATGCCCCAAATCCTAGCATTCTTTGTCCTCAAAGAGTTAACAGTTCAACACATGAAAGTAGGATAAATAACATAAAAGAACGATGATACTATAAGCATTAAATTTACATTATATTTACTGTGTCAGGCACAGTGCTAAGTGCTTTATATGGATTATCACATTTAATCTTCACCTTAGCAATATGAGGAGGTAATAAGATTCTGCTCTTTTTTATATGAAGAAACTGAGTCTTAGAAGATTTAGATAATTTAAGACCTCACAGCTAGTGAGGCTTGAAGTTCATACCCTTGTGCTCTACCTACATTGCTTTTCATTTTAGTGGCTGCACTGTCCTGCTTAACGACTAGGACAAGGGCAAAAAGGTCTATAATGGGGCTCTAGATTCCTTTTGATAGGCTGAAACAAACAAACCAAACCAATATACTCACACACACAGACACGATTTGTAACTGATGACTTAAAGGATTTGAGAAAATTCCATCTCTCAGAGTGACTGCTCCTCAATTCCTGGGGGTGCCAGCCTTTGGAGAAGGGTCCCAGCAACTCTAGTGTGATGCCAGGAGGACTGTTGTTGTTTAGTCTCTGAGTCGTGTCTGACTCTTTTGCGACGCCATGGATTGTAGCCCTCCAGCCTCCTCTGTCCATGGGATTTCCCAGGCAAGAATACTGGAGTGGGTTGCCATTTCCTTCTCCAGGGGTTCTTCCCAACCCAGGGGTCAAACCAGCATTTCCTGCATTAGCAGGCAGACTCTTTACCACTGTGTCACCAGGGCTTCCCTGATAGCTCAGTTGGTGAAGAATCTGCTTGCAATGCAGGAGATCGTGGTTTGATTCCTGGATCGTGAAGATCCCTTGGAGAAGGGATAGGCTATCTACTCCAGTATCCTTGGGCTTCCCTGGTGGCTCAGCTTGTAAAAAATCTGCCTGCAATGTGGGAGACCTGGGTTTGATCCCTGGGTTGGGAAGATCCCCTGGAGAAGGGAAAGGCTACCCACTCCAGTATTCTGCCTGAAGAATTCCATGGACTGTGTAGTTCATGGGGTTGCAAAGAGTTGGACACAACTGAGTGACTTTCACTTTCACTTTTACCAGGGAAGCCTTGGAGGGAGGGCTACAGGGCAATAAAGCCAAGTTTCTAAGAACCACAGTCCAACAATAGGTAGCAGAGAGACTCTTCTAGGCTCCCAAAAGAACCAACTGTTCCTGGGTTCTGAACACAACCAAGCCTGTGTTTTTAAGACTGTATCTTTCCTGAAATTTCCTTCTTTTGGCTTGCTGTTATTTGCAACTTTTATAAGCTACTGAACCACATCAATGGTGTGAACAGTTTCAGAGCTTACATATTTCTTCTTGTAATCAATTTAGTCAATCTTGTAACTATAAAGAGTGAGATGGTAAATCCTGAGTTCCCATTCTGAGTCAGAATTTATGACAAGAACAGCGTGCTTGTGCCCAAACAGAACCATGCATGTATGGTAATATGGCACTTGAAATTTATGTACTTCCTTTTATCCAAGGAACAGAAAGTGCTTTGATAAAATGGATTAGGAGCCAACTGTCTTCAGCAGGCGACAAGCACAGTTCAAAATAAGACTGCGGAGGGAATCATTTAATTTCTGCAAGGCCAGGGTTCATATTAAACAAGCATGTTTCCCAATGTCTTACAGAAGTGGTTCCAGGAGACCACTGCCATTTCAACCCCTGCTTAGCAGTAATGAATTTAACTGCATCTCTGCCCATCAGCTGTGTAATTGAAGAATTTCCTTCCTCACTGCTATTTGGAGCTGGTTGCCATATAGGACTAGCTTCTGCTATTTGCTGAGGGTATTAGTACTTATTCCTTTCTACTCACTACTTAGCTCTTCTCCTTAGTAAAGGCAACTCTATCATTTTCTTTGCTAGTTTTAAAAACTAGCCTTGTAAATAAGCCCACTTTAATTTACAACCCCACTATAAAATAAAATGACTTCTATATATTACATATTTTAAAATGGCCATGGTGTGATAGTTCCTTGTATCTATTCCCTATTCCTGCAGTGTAACAAATTACCCAAAATGGAGTGCCTGAAAACATTTATTATCTCCCAGTTTCCGTGGATCAGGAGTCCTGGTGTGCCTTGATTTGGTCCTCAGCTTCAGGGTCTCTTGCAAAGCTTCAGTCAAGGTGTTACTCAAGATTATGGTCAAACCCAGGCTTGAGCAGGGGAGAATTTCTTTCCTTCACATGGTTTTTGACAGGATTCCATTGCTCATGGGCTGTTGGACCTGAGGTCTTAGTTCCTCACAAACTCTTGGTTGAAGGTTTATCTCAGTCTCTGTACACATGAGTGTCTCACAGGCGAGAGGGTGAGGGAGATGTCAGCAAGAAAGAGAGTGTTAACAAGATGGAAGTCAGCCCTTTATATCTTAATCACAGAAGTGACCTTCCATCACCTCTTATTCTATTAGTTCTATTAAGCTACCAATTCATGCTTAAGTGTGGGGGATTACACAGGGCATTGAAAGCTGGGGAGCCAGGATCATTGTAAGCCATTTTAGAAGGCTGCCTATCATAGTCCTTCACATATCTTGTCTCCCTTTATTCTCATAGTAATTTTCCAATGCATTTCTGGTCCTCCCATTTTATAGAAGGGGCAACAAGTTCTCTGACTCTCCTACCTGTACCTACTGACATTGAAATTCATCCTTAGTGACTCATAGTCTTTACTCATTTGTGTATTTATTTCATGAATATGTAGAATTATAAGATATTAGGTATGCTACTGTGTTAGATAAGTTTGTATTCTTGGTAGAATATAGGTGTATACAAACATCCTAATAGTTCTTAAGCAAGTGTTTCTTAAAGGGAGCAGCTGTTCATAAAGTATATTATAGTGCCTAATATATTGAGTTATAGCAGCAGTAGATATTCATAAGAATTATTAATCTATTAATTTTTTTTCAAATATGTAACATATTTTTAAAATATATCTTCTGGTTTTTGAGTGTCTAGGACCCAATCACTGCTGTTTCAGAGTTGAAACACAGATGAGTAGTGGTTATAATATGAACAATGCCCCAGACACTGAAATGGAGAATTTCATTCTAGTCCTATTTATAGCTCAACCTCAGTGTACAAAATACATGGGAAAAAAAACCGCATGTAACTTGAGTTAGCTCCACCTTAAATGCATGAGTATCCACCCCAAGGCTTATCACTGTATTTCTAGTGATATAATGTACAGAAATATTTTTATAAATTAAAAATGCCTATAAATATGAGATGAATCTTTAAAACCATTGACACTGCTGCTTCCTTAACTTAGGGAGCCTACAATGTGCCCAGCCCTGTGCAAATTGCTTCTTAGAATGCTACTTATTTAATCTTCCTCACAACTGCTCTAAAAAGCAAAATCAGAGCTGGCAGTTACAAGTTGTACAAAAAGGGTTCAATTCTGCTTGCTGAGATGCCTCTGGGGGTGCGTGAGTCCTTGGTGGCCAGAGAAGAAGAGCTCCAAGTGAACCCTCCCATACTGACATAGTGAAATCCTAGAGTTTTTGAAAGTGGGGTTGTGCTCCCATCACCAAGACCCATGCAGAAACAGACTTGTGCAAGCAATGCTTTTCCTTTTTAGAAAGGTATAATGCCTCTTGAGATAACAGAAAACACTCTGGGATTTGAAAGTTAGTGAAAGGAACTACTCATGTAGGGTATTTCTTGACTAACGGAAAGGTAGGAGTTCTTCCATGGAGTGTCATCCAGCAGGCTAGATGTAGCCTAGAGATGGTGATGTGGTCATCTCCCATCTATGCAGTTACTCTGAGGCCAAAAGGAAAAGCAAGCCCAGTTTAATAAAACTCAACAACAAGCATCTAGAGAATCAATAAATGTTGGTTGATGCCCACAGGGCAACTTGGAAGCAAAGTTACACCAACTGGAGGACTTTTTGCAGATAGTTATTTTTGAACAGCAAACTAAGATGTATAAAAGCAGAAATAGAAATGAGTGATGGCAGGAGCCCTGACTTGTGCCTTGAAATCATTAGTATGTTGTTGTTGATTTGTACTTTTTATGGTGTGATCAAGAGGTCCCCATGATTCAGTGCCTCTTTTTCCTACCACCTGTCTCTCTTAGAAAAAAAAGTGAAACAAAGCAATACTAATTTATTCCTTAGAAGTTGCAGCCTCTAACACAGCAGAGCAGGTAGGAAGTAGCTTCTGTAGTTTCTTCTACTTTTTTTCCTCCAAATATCCAGATTTCTAAGGGTTGAAAAAGCACAAACACAAAAACCTCATTAGAATTTTGGATTAAAGACAGCTATCTGTCTTGTCTCATTTTTGATATGCCAGCTGATAATTGGGCTATAGCTAAGTCTAAAAATAACATACCGTACATTGAAATAATATTCCTTGGCTACATTTCCAAAGTGGTATTCTGGGACTTCTGTGCATTAATCCTGTAACAATAACAGGATTTGCGCTTTTAACTCCCTGGTGTAGCTTTGAAAATCTAGCCTAAAGCAGCTAATGTTGCTGCTGAAATCATCCTCTCACTATCCTCAGGGAAACGTGAAGATTAAAAAAATGACAACCCAACTGCTCAAATGACCTATACCTGGGAGAATAAGAGAAACAATCTATTTCTTCTCAGGAACTGGACTGATCAATAAAAATATTTCAAAAGGACCATCATCCAATAAAGGCCTTAGAATTTGTATCCTACTTCAGAGCACCCACCCTGGATATTTCCAATGTGACCATATGACATTTCCCATAGGTGGGAGAGGCAGTGTGGTCGTTGAATAAGTGAAATTGAACTCGGTTGCATGCATGAGCCCGTGTGTGTGTGTCTGTAGAGGGAAGGAAGCTGTCATTATTGTGTATGTTTCTGGTAAACATTCTTTTGCCCTACAGAAATTGGGCGTATCCCAGAAATTAGGTAATGTTAATCACATCAACTGAAAAGAAAATGCATATCCAAAAATTTGCACACAGCTCTAAATTGAAGCTCTAACTGGCTCTAAATGGAAGTGGCAGGAGTTTTTCAATGATACCATTAATTGCATTTTATTAATTGAGAAAAGGGGCTTTTGTGTAGCCATGGTTGTGATGGGCTAGATTTAATCAGTGTAGGTACCACAAACAGGCTGGCAGTGCTTTCGGCCTGCAATGCCTTTGAAATTCTAAAATGGAAAAGGAGGCCAACACACTGAGCAATTATTTCGGAACAGATTGCCCGTTAACATTTCATAATATCACTAAAACACATCCTTTCTGGGACGGAGACTTGCTCTGGCTATGAACCTCCAAGAGGTGGCAGCACCCCACGCTCTGTCGGCTGCTGCGTCCTCCAGACCGAGCTCACCACGGAGGTCTCATCATTGCGTCACCTGAAAGCCAGTTTGCAGGGTGGGGGTGGGGGGAGTGATAGAGGGGAGATACAGCATTTTGCATCTCAGTTTCTTCCGGAGAGTTCAGGAAACAGCTGCACAGATTGCTTTAAAAGGATTTGAAAAAGGTTTCTTCTTTTCTTTTTTTTCCCCTGAAATCTTCGGGCCTATGTGATATCTTCCTATGAAGACCACATGGGTGCACTTATGCGTTTCCTGGTTTGCTCCCTGAGGGAGGAAGAGTTTCAATTGTCAGGGATCCCCTGAGACCTCATTTTCAATTGCCTGTACTTGTCTTTATAAACACAGGAAGGTGGGATTAAGACAGCATCATCGACAATCATTTTTGGAGCATGCGTTTGTGCACGGCACTTAACACAGCATTGAGAATGAGACGCTGTCCCCGGCTAGAACACTTCTCCTTTTCCCCAACCATTCTCCCAGCCCCCTCCCTCATCTCATGCTAAAAATACTCCACAGAACAAATAGCTTTTGAGATAGCATGAAAACCTGCACAAATGAGTAATAGAATATAGCCTGACATGCAAAGTGTCAAATGCCTGAGAGGAAAAGCATCAGGTGATGTGGGTAAGGGAGCTTTGGAGCTGGTCCAGGCTGGCTGACGTCCAAGTGTCTGTAGAACCTGGCCCTCTGCTTGTGTGTTAGTTTTAGGGCAAGAACTGGGATGCACTGAAGGCACTTTGTTGATGGGGGTTATTGGCAGATACAGGGGACAGGACTCATGGGAAACTAGTTTACTGGAGGCCACAAGGAAGCTGAAACTGGGAAACCCAGCCCAGCTCAGCCATGGAAATTCCTGTCCCCAGGAATTTAGTGTCCCCACTTTAGCCATCATAGGGACTTGCTTATGTGTCCAGCACAACTACGGCCACCAACTTGGCCTAGCTTTTAGCACTGTGCATCTTTTCAGTAGCTTATTTCTTTAGTCTCAACTTTGGCACTCTCATACCCTCTGTCTCATAGTTTTCCTACATGGTGTGTGCTTCCTGTATACATTTTTCCAGTTTCTATTCCCACTGACAACTCAATGACCCTATTCCCCATATTTCTCATTCAATTTCCAGAAAAGAAAGGAAGAGAGGGAGGGAGGGAAGTGGGGGGCAGGGGAGAGAGAGAAGGAGAGTCTCCTTGGCTTGATTACATAATCACATAGTCTCTGTGTGGAGTGAGATTTGGACGCCTACCCACCTCGCGAAAAATGAGCCAGACTGTAATCGGCAGTCCTTGATCCACCTTTGTTAAAGACCTGCTTGGCTGCCCCTCAGCCTGGACGGTAGGCACTGACATTCCTTTCAGGATGGCTGTGGATGTGAAAGGCACTAATATTTTGTCCTTTCCTCCATACAAGGGCAGGAGCAGCATTGTTCTCTGAGGCCTGACAATGCTGGTTGTCCTGTTGGCAGGGTACTGCTGCCCTGGTAGGTTGCTCAAACTCCAGTAAAAGGTGAACTCTTCACCTCTTTTTTCCTTTGCAGGAATTCAGTCATGCAGCTTGGAGAATGATCTTAAGGGTGGTATTTTACACTCAACGTTCAATGATTCCGGAGACTTGGAGAAAGGGAAATAGAACCTTTATTTGAACCATGATGTCATGCCATTTTTGTACAGCACAGGTTTGTTTGGGGCCAGGCTAAGGGAGGAGAGAATAGTGGTTGGATTAGGTACCAGTCTCCTTGTTATAATCAAGTTTTTCTTAATAAGATCTGGCTTATATTTTAATCCCAAGAGAGATTCTCGAGGGCTACGTCTGGGTGCCATAACATATGAGCAGTGAGCAGCTTACCTGTTGCCCAGTGAGTTGGCAGCACCCCTGCTTGTTAATGCCAGTCATCTGGAGCAGGGGTGACGGGGGCATGCAGGGTGTGATGGCCAGGTAGCTGCTACAGTTTACTGGTCTTGGGCCTTTGCCTTCCTCTAGTCTCTTCACTGTTACACTGAGGGCGTGCGGCCAACGAGGCAGGCCTCACAAAGCAGCTTATTTGCTTTTGGTTATAAACCGCCAAGAATTTGAGGAACTCTTCTGCTGCTGTGTGCCTTGAGAGCCTGAATATCCTCTCTGACTTTTCCAGTTGTACCAGTCTCAGCTGTAAGGTACCGACAATACATTAACAGTGGATGTGAGGATAAAGTAGGGTGCAAACTACTGTTAGGTTTGTAGTGGTGATAGAGTTCCTTCAGCCCATCTATAGGGATTTTTATATATGGTGAATTTGGTCACTGATTGCATTGCTTCATGGCATCATGTTTATCATTACTTGAAGTTTTTTAATAAAAAAATATGAATTGATGTTTCCTGATGTTCAGTTTGAACTCACTAATTAGGTTGTAAGTTCCTTGAAAGAAAGAAAAGGCTTCTGTACTGCTAAGCATCTCCCACAATGTCAAACATCATCTTATATAAAGAGTGGGTGCTCAATAGATACTTCTAATTTCAGGAGAGTTTTTGTTAGATCCTAATGAGTCTAGATCCTTTCCAGTTACCTGTTTGGAAACGTGAAGGTACAGATTCATTCTGACCGAATTCTACCTTCTCTTGATCATTCAGGAAGAAGAACACCCAAATACTGAGTTTTTCAGCATTCAGAGTCCCAGGCCTCTGATGAGATTCAAAATGTCCAAGAATCTTCAGCTTTTGGCTTATTACTTTAAAAAACTTTATATGTTTATGTATTTCTTTGGCTCCACTGGGTCTTAGTTGCAGCATGCGGGATCTTTAGTTGTGGCATACGAACTGTCATTGTGGCATGAGATCTAGTTCCCTGAATGAAAAAGAAGTCACTCAGTCATGTCCGACTCTTTGCAAATCCATGGACTATAGCCCTCCGGGCTCCTCTGTCCGTGCATGGAATTTTCCAGGCAAGGATACTGGCATGTGTTGCCATTTCCTTCTCCAGGGAATCTTCCCAACTCAGGAATCAAACCCAGGTCTCTGGCACTGCAGGCAGACTCTTTACCATCTGAGCCACCAGGGAAGCCCTTGACCAGGGATCAAATCTGGGTCACCTGCATTGGGAGCATGAGTCTTAGCCACTGGACCACTAGGGATCCCCACTAATTACTTTTAAATTTTCCTCTTAGTTAACTTCCTCTCTCACCAAACAATTCTCTCCTAGTAAGATAGGTGAAGTTATGCTGCAGTGAGGATAGCTTCCAAACTCAGGACAGATTCTGCCTGTCTGAGTGACCCTGGGTCCTAATAGCAGACAGCCTGTCATCTTACCAGGCTCTGGGGGGCTCTGCCGCAGAGGGAGTGAGAGTGGATAATTGTGCCCTAACTCTGGTTCCAAATAGGAAAAGGAGTACGTCAAGGCTGTATATTATCACCCTGCTTATTTAACTTATATGCAGAGTACATCATGAGAAACGCTGGACTGGAAGAACTACAAGCTGGAATCAAGATTGCCGGGAGAAATATCAATAACCTCAGATATGCAGATGACACCACCCTTATGGCAGAAAGTGAAGAGGAATAAGCCTCTTGATGAAAGTGAAAGTGGAGAGTAAAAAAGTTGGCTTAAAGCTCAACATTCAGAAAACGAAGATCATGGCATCCCGTCCCATCACTTCATGGGAAATAGATGGCGAAACAGTGGAAACAGTGTCAGACTTTATTTTTTTGGGCTCCAAAATCACTGCAGATAGTGACTGCAGCCATGAAATTAAAAGACGATTACTCTTGGAAGGAAAGTTATGACCAACCTAGACAGCATATTCAAAAGCAGAGACATTACTTTGCCAACAAAGGTCCATCTAGTCAAGGCTATGGTTTTTCCAGTGGTCATGTGTGGATGTGAGAGTTGGACTGTGAAGAAGGCTGAGCGCCAAAGAATTGATGCTTTGAACTGTGGTGTTGGAGAAGACTCTTGAGAGTCCCTTGGACTGCAAAGAGATCCAACCAGTCCATTCTGAAGGAGATCAGTCCTGGGATTTCTTTGGAAGGAATGATGCTGAAGCTGAAACTCCAGTACTTTGGCCACCTCATGCGAAGAGTTGACTCATTGGAAAAGACTCAGATGCTGGGAGGGATTGGGGGCAGGAGGAGAAGGGGACGCCAGAGGATGAGATGGCTGGATGGCATCACTGACTCGATGGACGTGAGTCTGGGTGAACTCCGGGAGTTGGTGATGGACAGGGAGGCCTGGCATGCTGCGATTCATGGGGTTGCAAAGAGTCGGACACGACTGAGCGACTAAACTGAACTGAACTGAACTCTTAACTAAGTCTCCCCCCGCCCCACCATCCCCCGGGCCCCTGTAAAGTGACACACTTTACACCTGATCATATTCATTGGCTAGAGCATGTCTTGTGGCCATGCTTATCTTCAGGGGGATGAAGAAGTTCAATCCGTCCTTGTGCCTGCAGGATAAGAGAACCAGACGTGTCGATGACCTCCTTGATGACCTACACAGCTCCTCAGAGAGCTTCCAAGTTGCCACCTTCCAACTCATCCTTTATTGAAGCTTGGAACCCTTGAGAATCAATAGAAACCTTTTGTTTTTTTGGGTTTCACAGGAATTAAAAATCAAAATAAATAACTTTTTAATTTTAAACCCATAATCAAGATGATTTATATCAATAAAAATTTAAATTTATTATGTAAGTATCATTTTTTAAAATGTTTTTGGCTCCACTCAGTGATCAGAAGTAATCAGTGCATTCCTTTCTGAATGTCATCTGTAAATAGATGGCTGAGGTAAGCAGTCCTCTGTGTTTATAGTTGCCAGGTCTGTTCTTGTTTCTGATGCTTCCTGTACCTCACAATCACTTGGAGGCCCAGCAGCTCAAAGACACCTCCCTAGAGCAGAGTCACTTTAAATTCATGGGCTGTGAGGTCCCACTCTTTATTTCTGCCCTATACCTGATTAGACTCTGTTGGTTGCAAAATAAGACCCCAGGCTATTCCAAAGCAGGCAGGAAGCTGACCTCCTCACTCAATTGTCCTGTTTCTCACTCCCCTCAATAATTCCCCTCCCTCTAAAGAATTAATTATCTAACCATAAGAATATGAAGTTTATTCACCAGTGTAGTGAGTTTGGTCGGAGAAGGCAATGGCACCCCACTCCAGTACTCTTGCCTGGAAAATCCCATGGACGGAGGAGCCTGGTAGGCTGCAGTCCATGGGGTCGAGAAGAGTCGGACACAACTGAGCGACTTCACTTTCACTTTTCACGTTCATACATTGGAGAAGGAAATGGCAACCCACTCCAGTGTTCTTGCCTGGAGAATCCCAGGGACAGCGGAGACTGGTGGGCTGCCATCTATGGGGTTGCACAGAGTTGGACACGACTGAAGTGACTTAGCAGCAGCAGCAGCAGTGAGTTTGGTATTCAACTCTTTCAGTCCAAGTCAATGGACTGTTACTCTGATGTGCGAGATAAGAGCCAACCATTATGTGACTGGAAGAGCCTTTGCATTAGAGTCTGAAAGTTGTCAGTCTCGTGTTCAAGCTATGTTACCTTGTAAAAGTCACTGTGCCTCTCTGAACCTTTATTGGTGAGATTAGGATAATTATATTTACCTACCAGGGTGGAGTTTCCTGTCTATATGATGTAAATTATATCTACCTCTCAGGGTCATGGGGATTTAAGTTATTTTGACAAAGACAATTTCTGGGAAATATATAAGTATGTATATCCCAAGCTGGAAACTTTTTCCCTCCTTTTTTGCTTGCTAATTAAGAGTCATAAATAAAATGCTGACGAGCTGCAGTCTGCCGTCTGTGCTGTAGCTGGAGGGCTGTTTTGACTTTGCCTGACAAATGGCTAACCAGCCGCTCCCGCCATGCCCAACTCAAGTGTTCAGCACTGAGAAATCCAGCTACTGCCAACAGCATCTTATAAACTTGTCACTGTTTACTTACTCGGTGACAGTGTTTTTGTTCACTGATCATCCCTGAGATTTCACCCATCAGGGTGTGTCTGTTTCCCTCAAAATGCCATTTAAACACAATCATTTCCCAAACCACATGAAAGTACTGAAGATCCCTAAGTGAGACTTGGTGCCTTTACAGTTCATCCCCATTGCAATGCAGGTGGGGTGGAATGTTGTCTTTACAAAGCAGTAGCTAGATATACCTGGGAGTTTATTCAATGGGCAGAAACTTCAGAGTTGCTTCAGTATACTACTAGCCAAGATTCCCAGGTAACTGGTTCGGTGGTTTTGCAAGGTGGTTGATGGTATGTTGGTAAATTGAAATGAGCCATGGTGGGAGTGTTTGTGCATGTGTGCTAAATTGCTTCAGTCGTGTCTGACTCTTTGTGACCCCTATGGACTGTAACTTGCCAGGCTCCTCTGTCTGTGGGGTTCTCCAGGCAGGAATACTGGAGTGGGTTGCCATGCCCTCCTCCAGGGAATCTTCCAGACCCAGGGATCAAATCTGAGTCTCTTACATCTCTTGCATTGGCAGGCAGGTTCTTTACCACTAGCGTGGGAGTGTTTGCAGCATGAAAATTGGCAAACACTACAAAATCTGGCTTTTTCTCCTGGAGAGCTGGTTGCTAAACATTTACAAGCTCACCACTGTGCAGTATAACCAAGTCTTTGTGCACCTCGGTTAAACCCAGATACGACTGAGGATGGGAGAAAGGACACTAGAAATCAGAAGTATAAATGCAACTGTGGAGGTGAGTTAAGGAAGAAGGAGTCAACTTTCTTGAGCCCGTACTGTGCGCCAGGGTCTACTAGATGTAATCTAGATGATTGGGATTGATACATACCAGGAGGTGTTTAGCAAGTTAATGGAGAGGGCCTACCAGAAATGTATTCGCTTGGAGGATAGAGAGACTCCCAGAGCCTGACTCAAGCCTGGTCATAAGAGAGGAGGGACAATTCAAGGTACAGCAACGTGCTTTTCACTCTGGTTTCTATCCAGGCCCAGACTGAGACTGGTGGAGGCTGTTTTGGGGAAGGGGTTTAAGTAAAAGCTGAAAAGGCTGTTTCATCAAGACTGTAGTACCATGCAGCGTGTTTAGATTTGGCATCTTGTTTGTTCCAGGACCTTAGCTGTAGCACTGTGGGGACAACAGAGGCTCGGCTTACTCCCTGGAGCTCAGTGAGGTGGGCTCACTTGTGAGCACTTTTACAAGAGTACTTTGCAGAGGGCTACAGTGCTGTATGAGCAGATAGGGGCAAGGGTCAGTAAAATTTATTCATGTGACCTCGTATGTACCTTAGCTGATAAGGCAAGGGGGAAGCTTGGTGGCATATATATTTTCTCAGTGTGTTCTCACAACAACCATATGAGAAAGGCACTATTATATTCATCTTATAAGAAAATGGAGAAACTAAGGATCAGAGAGCTTGATCAACTTGCCTGATATGATGCAGAAAGTGAGTAGAAGAAGGATTTCCCTGGTGGCCTAGTGGTTAAGACTCCACACTTTCACTGGAGGGGGCATGGGTTCAATCCCTGGTCGGGGAACTAAGATCCCACATGCCAAAAAAAAAAGTAAGTGGAAGAGCTGAGATCCAAACTTGGCGTTGTCTGACTTCAAACACCCCTAGGGTCCCCCTATGTCCTTCCTTTACCCCGTGTCTCTGGATATTCTTCTGTCCTGTCCTTCTTTCTGGTCTTGGGGAAAAAATTATCTCTCTTCTCTCTAAGGTCAACCTTTTTACTTGTGTCTACGATTTCTGTACCCTCCCATTTTCTGCCCCAGAGTCTTTTTAAAGCACTCCCTTGCTCTGTTGTTCATCTTTGATCTGTCCCTCGCCACAGACTTCTTTCCCTCTATCACTTGAAGTGAGAGGCTGTATTGGTTCCTTCATCAGTCTTCTCTCTTAGCCTTTTAGCCACATTTTACACGGTTCAGATTCTTCTTTATTCTTGAAACTCTCCACACTCAGCTTCTATGACTCGATTTTCTCAGCCCTCTGTTACTCCTCTGGCCACTTCTGGCTCCTCTCCCTTTGTCTAATCCTTGAACTGTAGGCACTATTCCAAGAGTCTGGTGTTGGTTCTCTTCCTCTTCCTCAGTCTTTCCCCTTTGAGGTTCCCTTTGGCCTCAGCTCTCCACGCAGAAAATCCCAAATCAATAATCCACAGGTCTGATTGGGAAATGAATAGAAATAACTTGACTGGGTCTCTAGGGCCAAGAGCAGTCTCTGGCATAGAGTGAGCACTCAATAAACAAATGGATTTCAGATGAAGAGAACATTGTGAATGGAGCTTGAGCATATGTGAATTGATTTATTTGAAGGTTACCCCCTTTAGGGACTGAATTCATCAAAGTCAGGAACTGTGCCTTTCCCCCATTTTTGATTTCTGATCCAGCATAATACATAATAGCTGTTCAATAAATGTCCCTTGAATGAATGAGTCCAAGCTTGCTAATAACTCAGCACAGAATTGTGGCAGTCCTTATATAGGAACTTAGACTTCATTCTATGTGCAGTGGGCTTGGAGCCATCCAAAGGTTTTTCTCATTTGAGTAAACTCAATTGGAGCCGAGCTCTAGGATGACTCATCTGGCTGTAGTCAGTGTTCAGAGCCTTGCACCATCTTCCTCCCTTGCCCTTGCTATTCTATCTCTAATCCATGGTCCAATCTTGTTGATTTTACTTAAGAATATGGCTTTATGACTTGTGTCTGTGTCTGAGTTTCTATTCTCATGGCCACCTCCCAAGGTCAGCCCTAATTACCTCTTGTCTGGGTTTCAGTGCTGGTCACTCTCACTCCAGCCACTGTTCTGTATGCCACAGGCTTTGGCTATTCTACTAACGGTTGGCTTTGTGTTTGAAAAGAAAGAAAAAAAGAACAAAGCTGAATTGGTTCTGGGAAAGCAAGGATAAAGAGGACTAATATAACTCTCCATTTTCTGCCTTTAATCTTATAGGTCCTTTAAATCTGCTTACTGCTTCAGTTTTACCCTTGAATTGCCTGAGTGGATTTATCCCTTCATTTTCTTCTTATAACAAAGACTAGGATTTCATCCCCACAATAAAGCCAAGTTGTAGGAGAAAGAGAGTGGACCATTGGAAAGGTTGTGCTTAACTATGATGTTAAAGAGACCAGAGGAAATGTTCTGTCTTTTCAAAAGGAAGAACAATCTTTTAGGAAAGGGAGGACAAGGGAAGGCAAAAAGTAAGAGATAGGGAGAAGATCTTTAGATAATAGATGAAGGGAAGAAAAAAAGAGAGAAGAGCTGAGCTTCTGTCATTTTTTCATAGGTAATTTTGGGTAAACAGGCCCTTTCTGAAAATACTTTTTTAGAACTTTGTGGGTCCAGAATTTACGCTAGTAAAATTAGTGAGCTGATGCGCTTTAGGGGACCTCTTTGGGGATTCCCACACTTAAAAAAATTAAGCCAGTGTTATGCAAAGTGTGACCTGCCTTCTGCAAGGAGTTAAGTACAAAAATGACAATAAGTAGGAACTTTTTAGTAACTGTACATTGCCGCTGAGATGGGCTGAAGGTAGGTGGTACCAGCTGGAGAGAGCCAGTTACAGGCATTCCTTCCCATCTCTGTGGCTAACTTCAGATTGGTATCTTGGAATCAGTCATGACAAGAAGTATTTTTATCTAACAAATGGGCAAATGCCACAGATCAGGACTCCTCCTCCCCCACACCCTGGGTGCTGAACATTTACCAGCTCACCACTGCCTAGCTGCCATATCCACACACCTCATCAGGGGACACTATTGAATAGAATGTTGTTAAGTTTGCACAGTGAGTTGCTTGTGGCTGCTGCTGCCTACTTAGCAAGCATAGTAAGATCATGTATCCGTCAGCCAAAGAATGGGGGAAAACTGGTTCTTCATCACGGGGAATTTGAGATGCACTGCCTTAGATCATCCTCAGCTTGTTCAAGCATTCCAGCAGAGGTCATCATGATAATCACATGGAGTAGCCCACAGGTTTAGAAACCTGCTACTCCAGGTAGCTGGATCCAGGGCAGCATAGAGAAGCAGAGAAGTGGTGTGTGAAATAGATGAAGGTGTGTGTAATTAGTCTACCAAGCTGCTATAACAGAAGACCATGCACTGGATGGCTTAAACAACAGAAATGTATTCTCTTGTAGTTCTGGAGGCTGGAAGTCCAAGATCAAAGTGTTGGCATTCTCTCCTTGGCTTGCTGATCGCTGACTTTTTGCCATGTCCTTACGTGGTCTTTCCTCTGTGCATGAGCAGCTCTGGTGTCTCTTCTTTTTCTTATATGGACATTGGATTAAGGGCCCACCCTTTTGACCTTATATAACCCGAATTACCTCTTTTAAGGCCCTGCCTCTAAATATAGTGACACTGGAGGGTTAGAGCTTCATGAAATTCAGCTCATGAATTTTAAGGCACACAATTTAGTCTGTGACAGTGTTGACTGTCAGTGTTGACTCTCTGGACTCATGTTGCATTCCAGTCAAGCATGGTGTGATGACATGAAACTCATTATGAGGAGGCCTCAACTTCACTCTAGGGATATCTTCTCACTTGTCCTGGATGCAGCTTTCACTTACCAGCAATCTCCAACCTCACCAGGTGCTTCCCCTCTGTTGGTTCCCATCTCTCCCATCTAGTCTTCTCTGACTCCTCCTGCTTGGAGAGGAGTCTCCCTCACCTGACTCACCCTAGTGCTCTTGCTGTGTATTGTTAAGTTGGTGATGAATCTTTGCAATGCCTTTCCTGATATCATCTCAGTATATACACTGCATGTATTTAGGGCCTATCTACCCAGCTGGGATGTAGGTACCTTAAGAAGTGGATATCTCGCTCTTCTTGACACCCAACCTCCTCCATTCAGTGATTAATTAGCTGTGTGCCTTTTATAGACTAAGAAGTCAATGAATATTGTAGAGTTGATGTAGCTTTTCCTAAAACAGTTAAGGTCATCATACACTCAGAGATGTATGTGGAATCAAATTCATAGCAGTAAGTACTGAGACTTATTTCCCCTTTATTGTGGGTATCGAGCCAGAATTTTCCAGTAAATGCTCCTGCAATGTCATTTGTGGATGTCATTGTTCCAGTGAGTTATTATGATTTTTAACTCTGACTCTGACACAAAAGAAACCTGGATTCGAGTTCTGGTTTTCCCAGTTACTGCTGTCTGGCTTTGAGTAAGTTATCTAAATTCTGTAAGGCTCAGTTTCTTCATCTGTAAATTACGAGTAATAATTTTTTCACCTTACTTCACAGAGTGGTGACAAAGGAGTAAAAGAGACATGAGTAGCACTATGTGGATAGCAGATGTCCATCATTAATATCACTCTGGTACACAGAGGGAAAAAAAGGTAGAAATCTTAACAGTAGATATCAATCTCCACTCCTCAGAACCAGGAGTAACATGAAAAGAAAAACATTTGCACACCATCAGAGGGTCATCTGTGCAAATAGTACATTTAGTGCCCGATGCCAAGTGCTCCTGGATTAAGAATATTGTAAAGAATCCAGAAGAAACACTTTACTATCTATGACGTGTGTGCTAAGTAACTTCAGTCGTATTCAACTCTGTGTGACTCCATGGACTGTAGCCCCCCAGGCTCCTCTGTCCATGGGATTTTCCAGATAAGAATACTGGAGTGGGTTGCTGTGCCCTCCTCCAGGGGATCATCCCAACCCAGGGATTGAACCCGTGTCTCTTAAGTCTCCTGTGTTGCCAAGCAAGTTCTTTACCACTAGCACCACCTGGATGGGTTGACTTCTAAGCAACCTTTGGCCTTCTTGTGTTGTCATCAACCCCCTTCTCAAGTCCCACTTCCTTTTGTAAAGCATAAAACATCTTTGCCTACAAAACACTGTACATGTGTGGAGTTCTGTTATTCCAGAGGCCATTGGGTTGCATAGGAAGTACAACATCATTAACTGGAGATAAGTCAGCATGACATTTGTCTTGAAGTTAAGAATAAAATAAAGTTAAGGAACTTTCCCTGCAGTCCAATGGTTAAAACTCTGCCTTCCAATGCAGAGGGCTTGGGTTTGATCCTTGGTCAGGGAACTAGGATCCTGCATGGCCCATGGTGTGGCCACAATTTTTTAAAAATTTAAAAAAGGCTTCCCTGGTGGTCCAGTGGCTAAGAATCCTCCTGCCAATGCAGGGGACACAGGTTTGATCCCTGGTCTGGGAAGATCCCACATGCCTTGGAGCAACTAAGCCTGTGTGCCACAACTACCAAGCCACAAGAGAAGCCACCACAATGAGAAGCCCACACACCACAATGAAGAGTAGCCCCTGCTTGCTGCAACTAGAGAAAGCCCAAGTGCAGTGACTAAGACCTAGCACAGTCCAAAAAAAAAAAAAAAAAAAACCCTTCAAAAAAACACTCTACAGTCTAAGTTAAACTTCTAAATGTTCCAGAGCAAGCTTAGGTGGGAACACTCCTGTACAGAGAGCATGAAGGCATTGAGTGGGAAGACAGTGTGATCCTGTGCTTCTCTAGGCCAGCTGGTGCAAAGCAGAGGCCTCCTAAAAGACACAAAGTGGCTTGTCAGCTTTTCTACATGTTCTAACAAGTTAGAAGTACATCCCAAAAGGTATACTGCAATATTAAAGTTCATTTATGTACACGATAAAGTTTCCCCTGTGTGTCCTGCAGGCTGGGAAGTGTCCATGGGTTGATCCCTTTGTGAATTACATGGAGCTGACAGGGCTGAAACCCACAGTGACCCAGATGAGGATTGAAGCTTGTGCTGAAAGAGTGGCTGCCGCCCCAAACATGTAAGTAAGTAATATTAATCCCCACTGAGCAGAGTGGTGCAAAATTATTAAGGCTGCTTCCTGAAGAAACTTCTAATGCAGTGTGTAATGAAAATGTCAGGTGTGTGGGTTATTAGGCGCTGCCCTGCTGCTCTGAAGCACCAGGTATTTCTCTACCTGTTATCCAAGCAGCAGAGTCTTGTGAGGAAGGCAGTTGGGCCTGAGGAGAGCAGGCAGTTGTTTGTGCTGAGAGGATCATAGAGTGAGTGACAACAGTGAAGCTGGCCTGAGGAGAGGGTGGCATGTCTGTGGTGGAGATGACGTGAAAAGGGGTGTGTGGGGAAGACGCGTGGGAGGATGACCCTGACTGGTCTTTGACCCTGCATAATGTCATGACCCAAATCATCTGGCCCTGTGGATTTAAAAAATTGTTCTCAGGGCAGCTTTCATTATTAGGAATTCAGATGGGATCATTGCAGAAAGAAAGATGTTTACGGCTATTTCTGTAGTCGTTCTAGAAATGCAAACTCAGTGTTCAGCATTTATTTACATGTATTATTTATTTTGGACCTCATAGAGGTTTGCATCTCTCCAACCCATGTGTTGCTTATCTCAGCCAGATTCTTGGAGGCTCTCTGGCTTCCTCTCTTCTCTCAGTCATGTCCAGTCATTGTCAAACGGCACTGAGCAAGTTGATCTTTCTTGGTCTCCATTTCCTTGAGCACTACCTTTGTTGTGTTCCTTATAGTCTGTCTTATTTTCTCTTTACCACTTTCCTAGCCTGTACTCTGTCTTGTCTAGACTTTCTTCTCTCTGGTCTCCCTCATTCCATCCCTTCCCCTTTGACCTTCCTACCCAGAGCATAGCAGGAGAATAGCTAACACCATTTACTAGATGCTTTTTATGTGCTAAGCCTTGAGTAGGGGGTGTTACGTACGTCGTATCGAATGTTTCAGTAACCTTGGAAATGGTATTGTTACTTCCACTGTTCAGCTTGGGAGGTTCTATCCACACTGGCTAATGAGAGGCATGGCTAGAAATTATAACCTAGGGTTGGTGAACCTCACAGTTCATGCTGTTCCCAACATGTGCTGCTTTCTCTGCTTAGAAATCTTCACTGGCTCCCATTGCCTGATTAGTAGATCAAATCAGGTTTTTGTTTTTGTTTTTTCTTTTGAAGTCCAGGCTCTTGTATCTCAGCATTGAAGACCCTTTAAAAATCTAGTTTACTGTATTTCTAGGCTCTCCTGTCAAGCCCTGTCACACACCCTACTATTTAGCCAGAAAAAAAAACGAATAGCCAAACAAACAAAAAGCCTATTTTTATTTACATGCATATTTTCTTTCCTAAGTGCTTTTATACATGTTTTTTTTTCTGCCTGCTGCAGAGACTCTGTCATTCCTTCCTCTGTGTAAGTAAGTGCTGCCCAAGGAAACACTGAACAGAGTTTAGCTGGAGATCCATTTATTTTCTGGTTCACAAAGGGTATATTGGATCTTTATTAAATAGTCTAAAATGTTCTTTCAATAATGTTTTTCTTTAATATCTTTTTAAAAGACATTTAAAGTGAATCAGAAAGCAATTAAATGATTAATTGCTGCAGCCAGATTCTGCTGCCCTCAGCCCCTGTGGATGCTATCTGACCGATTAACCTCTGTTTCTGAGCTCTGTCTGATTGAAGAAGGCAATGACGGAAAACGCTTGGCCTATCACATGACTGATCTTTGCTGTCATGAGCCATCGTTTTCTAACTGCAAGCTTTCATTTTCAAAGTCCTGGCATGATTTCAGGAGCTGTAAACCCTCATGTGAGTAAGTGAGCAGTAAGAACTGGCAGTTTTTCAATCTCAAGTCTCCTCAGCTTTAAACGTACATTTAGCTGTGATTTTTTTTTTCCCCCCACCTTGAGTTGGGCATTCTTTTTGATAAATAAAATAGGGTAGAGGTGAATTCGACTGAGACAAATATGAGTTGGTCCAATTAGGACTGACTTTAGAAAAAAGCCACAGCTGCCCCAACATTAATTCCATAGTCAAGTTAGGAGGTGAGAGAGGAGTAGTGAATATATGGGGTTCCTAGTTTTCCTTCCACACCCAGGGCCACAGGGTGGGGAGCACTGAAAATGCAGCTGAAAATTATGAGTACGTTGATGGAGATGACCCATGCTCCAGTTCTGATGTCTTGGGGAAGGTCAAGGAGTAACTTCTCCAAGGTCTGACTCTGAATAGAAGGGCTTTGTGAGATATTAGGGAAGGAGATATCATTGGAAATATTATTTTCCTAGTTATAATGCTTAAGTAGTTGGAATTCAATTTAATGCACAAAATAATTGTTCTTAGTGCATTTTTTTCTGGACAGTGTGATTAATATTATTTACATTAAGGGGTGGGTAATCTGAAAACAAAAATGTGAATATACAATGAAGGACTTCCTCAAAGATTTGTTCCTGCTTGATGGTTTTATTCTTAAATTTGTATACCAAGTGTTTTGTTATCCTCTTTTTATTTCTTAGCTTTTAAAACAAAGTAGCGAAAGGAGGATAGAGGAGGGAGAGAAGCTGTGCATACTACAAGAATGTTACAGTCGGCAGTATGATGAAAGCTAATTGTAATTTCATACTAAGGTTTTGATTCTGCAACCGGTTTTTGTTTTCTTCTCCTTTATCATCATATCTAGCAAATAATTATTGACCAACCAGTGTCCTTATGATACCATTTTAGCAAATTTGATATAAGAAATCCTATAAGGAAAAAAACATATTTTCGTTGTATGAAGCTCTTTTAGAAGACAGTTGCAGACAGCCACAGAAATAGTAGTAGCTTACATTTGTGGAGTCCTCACAATTTGCCAAGCCCTACTCTAAGTGCTTTGTATAGTATTAGCTCCTTTAACTCCCTCTCAACAACTGTGTGAGAATGGTACTATTATCCCTATTTTATAAGTGAGAAAACTGAGGCGCAAGGAGATTAAATTATTCATCTACATTCACATAGGTGACTGGATCCATAATTTGAACCCTGTCAGTCTGAATCCAGAATAAAAAGGTAAAACAAATATAACCATAATGAAACTAACATTGCTCTTTTTAGATTGCCTAAATTTGCTATCACCACCAGTGAACTCTGAATGGTGATTAGTATAGAACTTGTAAGACTAGAAGAGGAATTGTTAGAGAAGAGAGATGGTGAAAGAGAGCGAAAAAAAGTGAAGATGTTAGCAAAAGCACCTGTGTGGGTTCCGAGGTAAGGATTCCAGGAGGTGGGGTGGCGGTACCCTCTGTGTGTGATCAGCTGGGCCACAGCCTGGACCGGTGGGCAGTGAGGCCCAGTGGGCCAAGGAGTGTGGCTGCTGGCTGATTTTTTCACTCAGTGCACTGCTTTCCTGCTCCTCTGCTGAGATAGGTAATGCCGACAGCTCGCTTTGAATTCCATTCTATCTGAAGCACTTTTAGATTTGCAGTTCACATCTCCTTCTGCAGAGCCAGAATGTGTTTCTTTTCTCAGACCTCTTACTGCCTCAGAACACTTAGGACAGGCCCACCATCCTTTGTCTAAACACAAGGAGCCAGATATGTTTAGAAAGCCAAAATTTTCTAGGTTTTAGAAAGGTAAAATGGTAGTTGTCTCATATATTGTATATTATTTCCAGTGGAGTCTGGATCAGCACCCCATACTCAAATATTTTATTTCCACCACAAAATGTATGTGTCATCACACTTTGAGTGAGACAAAGAATGACTATCCTCAGCTATATGTTAAGAAGGTCAGATTTTGCCACCAGAAGAATTTTTGTGCCAAATTTATGAGACAAACTTTTGGTTGCAGGGCTTTTTGGATTTTGGAATTGAGGTTGGGGAATATGGAATGTATCATCATCAATTCCTTCCACTCTAACTTGGCAAGAAGTTGACAAAGCTGTTCCTGCATTTCCTACACTGGCCAGGAAGGAGTCTGACTTGGGCTGAGCCTGAAGAACCTCAGGTCTCGTCTTCTGATTCAAGGTTTTAGTTGGGAAGGCAGACAATCTGGAAATAGAGTCAATATCTATACACTCTATATTCCCTGCAGGTTTGGTGGACAAAAAGTAATAAAGAAAATACAAACTCAGGAAAGACGAGATTTGGGGGTTTTTTGTGTGGTGTTTTTTTTTTTTTTAATTTGAAAAACTTATTTTCTCTAGTTAGAAAAGCCTCTCCCCTTCTCTTGGGAATCACTTAACTTAGCTTGGAGAACCACAGATTAAAGCACAATACAGTGAATATTATTAAAAAACAACCTGAAAAATGCGTTATCCCGAAGATTTAGCAGCGAATTTTCTGTTGCCTTTACTTCTTACATCATTTTTTTTTTTTTTTTTTTTGGTCTCAGTGTATAACCTTCTTTAAATTTTATGTCCTGTTCTCAAATTCCTCCTGGGTTTAATGACTAATCTGTATTTGTGTTTCCCCTGTGAAGCCTATAGAAGTAAAATCATAAATTAATGGCATATGTTTGTAGCTGTAAACAGGGGACAGATTCAGAAATATACAAACATGCCAAGTGCCCTGTTTCCTAGAGCTGCAATGCTCAATTCCCAATCAACCTTAGATTTACAAGCCTAATCAAATGGCCCAGTCTGTTTCTGTTGAAAAGCTGTACAATGTGTATAATCTTTCACCTGACCTAAATCTCTAGTAAACCTTGGAAAGTAAGCTCCTTTGTGGAGCTAGTCACTTTGTTGGATGAAGCTAATGCCCCTTTCTCAGCCCCCAGGCTACCATTTCACGTGCTATAGGACAAGTGGCAAAGGGACAGCCTGTGGTACTTTACGTAGGAGGACGGTCCTGACTGCTGACCCAGGTCTGTCATAGTAGGACTGTGCTGAGTCACTTGCACTTTGCCCCCAGGTCTTCCTTCCATTGACAGAGGAGCCTGGTAGGCTACAGTCCATAGGATCACAAAGAGTCGGACACGGCTGAGCACAAAGGCACACACGATACTTCAGTAAACCTTCTTTACAAATAGGGTATGATTTTGGAAGATAATGGTACCAAAGATTTATTCACCACCTCTCTGGGTCAGCCATGCATTCTTTGAAGCTCTCTCCACCTATGAACTCATTTAATCCTTTTAACAAGCAAAGAAAGAGGCAGGAAGTGTTATGATCTTCGTCTTAGGATGCAAAAGTTCCAAAAAAGCAAAACTTGAATTTTCCAGGTACCATCAAGTATTTACATAGCTTTTACATTGTATTTACAACTATTTACATAGCACTGAAATTGTATTAGGTATTATAAGTAACCTAGAGATGATTTAAAGTACACGCGAGGATGTGCATAGATTATATGCAAATACTATGCCATTTTATGGGGCTTTCCTGATAGCTCAGTTGGTAAAGCTACCCACTTCAGTATTCTGGCTTAGAGAATTCCATGGATTGTATAGTCCATGGGGTCGCAAAGAGTCGGACACGACTGAGTGACTTTCACTTTACTTTTTTGTGTGTGCCATTTATATGAGGGACTGAAGCATCCAGGATTTTAGTATCGGTGGGGCCCTGGAACAGACCCTGGTGGATTCCAAGGGACCACTGTATCAAGAAAGGATATAAATGCAAATATGTGTGGACTTTGGAGATTACATTTCAGGGTGAACTAGAGGCTGCTGCCTGGGCAAGACTAGATGGAAAGCTGATAAGGAGGAAGGTGGAGAATGCCAGAAGTGATGAGAAAAGAAAGCTTGGTGTGTAAGAAAAAGCTTGTGATTAAGGAAAGTGATGAACAGAGCTTAGGTTAGGTACTGAAATGAGCAGTCACGCCCTGTGAATTGGATTGCTGAAAGTAGGGTTAGAGAAAAGTAGAAAAGAAATCAATTGAGTCAGGCAAGATCAGAGAACCAGAATGGAAACTTTCCATTTGAAATGGCCAGAGCTCAAAGGACCCAGGAAGAGACTCTCAAGGCTTTATGTAGATGAAGTCCAGAAAAATAAAAAACTTATGTGTAATTTAAAAAAAATAAAGTTTATGAAGTTAGTAGATCTGAGAAAAGCAAAGAATTACGGCAAAGCATTTTTATCAGGTACTTTGCCTTGCCCTCAACTAGATGGATTCAAAACTGGTTGAGTGACCTTTCTCCAAAGGTGCTTCCTGGTGGATTACTGTCAGCCTGGTGGCCTTGCTCTTTATTTTATAAAGCTAATGCTCTGACAAAACTCTGACACTATGTGTCACCAAATGATGTTGATCTCATTTATCCTATGTGTCCATTTCATCATTATCTAATTGGTTGTTAACATGGGTTCCCAGGTGAGCCTCAGGGGGTCCATGAATCCTCTAAAATTATGATAATAGGTTTCTACTCACATTTCTGTATGCCTTGCTAGACTGTGAGCAACCAGAGGGGATAAGGCAAGTTGTAACTGGGAACAGAAGAGCAGTGTATGTATTGAGCTATAATTCACTCATTCATTCATTCTACCTTTTCTTGAGTATCTCTAACATGCTTACAATCAGCTACTGGGCACACAGGAAAGAGGGGTCAGAATAAATTAACAAAGAGCAAAATAATAATAATTGTCATTATAATGTGATTTTGATGTAGTCTGGAGGCTTGAGGTTATCTTCCTAGAGAGGACATTTTACTGCAGCTGTTTTTGGAAGGACACATAGGAATCAGTTGGGTTGGTGGTCCAGCAGGAGAAGGGAAGGGCATTCCAGGAACAGAGGTGAGAAATAGCATACCTTTGGTGGTTAAATGGGGTGGCTATGGCAAAGGGCATATTGTAGGGGCTGATGTAGACAGGGCTAGGTGGTGACAGGCCTTTTATACCATGTTAAGAATTTATATTTTATTCCCGAGGTCATTGGGGCCATTAGAAAATTGAAAGGGTGTGATATGATTGAATGTTTATTTTGGAAGAATTATATTAGCAGTAATGTGAAGAATGTAATAAGGGGCAAGATGGAGGCTAGGGAGTAGTTTTAGAAGGCTACTACAGTAATCGAAGTTAACAACACAGCTGTGCCATTACTTACTGCTCTTGTTGCTGACATTGACATTGGTGCTGTTTCTCTATCTATTGCTATTACCACTGCCACTACTCCCACAGCAATAGTAAGGCTGATGGGGAGAAGGTGTGAGAAGCTGAAGAGTCTGAGAAGTATAAGTGTGATGTTGTGATTTATAATAAGAAATATATATTTGGCCTTTGTCCTGTTTCTGGCACCTAGCTTCTAAAATCCTGGGAATTTTCCAAGTGATGAGAGCAGTGAAGGTGTCTTGTTGTGTTATTAATGAGTGACTTTTAGAAAGTTCCTGCAGGAACCTAAGGAGGAGAACTGCCTGCTAGAAGAACAAATCATGTGATTAGAGTGTTAGAACTTTCAGTCTTGCCTCCTCCCCCGACCCTGCCCCCCCAGCCCCTGGCCTCCAAGGAGGGGAGAGGGTTTGAAGATTGAGTTCAGTCACCAACGACCAATGATTTAATCAATCATGCTTCTGTACTGAAACTTCCATGAACCCCCAAAAAGGACCAGGTTGGGAGAGCTTCAGGTTGATGAACACCTGGAGGTTCAGGAAGAGTGGTTGTCTCAGAGAGCGAGGAAGCTCCATGTCCTTTTCCATACCTTGCCTATGCATCTCTTTCACCTGACATTCCTAAGTTATATCCTTTTATAGTAAACTGATAATCTAGTAAGTGCAATGTTTCTCTTGAGTTCTGTGAGCTTTTCTAGCAAATTAATTGAATCCAAGGAAAGGGTTTTTGGAGCCTCTGATTTATAGGCGATGAGTGAGAAGCACAGGTGACAACTTGGACTTATGATTGGCATCTGAAGTTTGGATCAGGGGGCAGTCTTGTTGGACCGAGGCCTAAACTTGTGGAATCTGAGGCTATGTCCAAGCAGATAGTGTCAGAATTAAGTTGAATTGTAGGAAACACAGTATCACAGAATTGCATGGTGTGGGGGAAAAAGTGCACACGCTGGGGTTGGGTACAGAATCAAAGTAAGGAATGTAGAGGAACTCTGAGAGGTAGAGGAAAATCAGGAGATAATGACCTCCTAAGAGAGGATGGTAAGCACTAACAGGTGATTAGGAAAGATGAAGGGAAAAAAGAATTCAACACGTGTTTGTCTATTGATAAAGAAGTAGAGTTTTCTTTCCAGATACTTCATTAACTTACTGTGATTGGACCAAGTTACACTAGTGGAAAGTAGAGGGTGAAAGGGTTAATACTTTCTCCTGAGACTTTAGAGAGGTAGAGTTTCCTTGGTGGCTCAGACACTAAATAATCTGCCTCCCATGCAGGAGGCCTAGGTTCGATCCCTGGGTTGGGAAGATCCCCTGGAGAAGGAAATGGCAACCCACTCCAGTATTCTTGCCTGGAGAATCCCATGGACAAAGGAACCTTGTGGGCTACAGTAACACAAAGTCAGACACAACTGAAGTGACTTAGCACGCACACAGGAGACTTGTGTCAATTCCTTGAGTATTTGAGAAATACTTCAACTTCTGGCCAAGGACACGGGTCAATGATGGGTGCCTGTTGTTGAGAATGATGCCCTTGGAAACTTCACCACAGAGGAAAAACTGGCTCGTTTAAATCTGTTCTCAGATAATAAAATACAGGCAAAGACAACCTGCAGAAATACTGCACCGTGATCAGAACATGTACTAATTCACATCTGATAGTTTCAGATACCCCTTATAGAGTCAAGTTAGCAGAAATGAAGTAAAACAAAACTTGTCTTTCAGTTCTCCCCATGCATTTAAAAAATTGTTTCACCCTTGGTTCTTCTGCAACAGCCCAGCAGTCCCAGTGGTGTATATTCAGCGGCAGGTAAGGTGACCACTTGTCTCAGGATCGGCCACCCCTCCTATTCTCTAATTTCTAGGTGTACTTGGGGAGAGATGCAGCCCTGGCACTCCAACCTCTCACCTGATTTGAAGGGTCAAAGCATTTCAGAAATCAGGTCTCAGTGTTAAAACCCTCAGGTGAACTCTGATGGGCTTTATTGTCAGTCAATTCCCTAGAATGCTGAGGAGGAGCAACCAGCTGGCCCACCCATGATTAAAAAACAAAACAAAACAAAACAAAACAAAAACTTCTAAAAACCCACGAGCAGAACTATTTTGAATTATGAATAAGAAGATTAAGGAAACATTAGTTTTTGCTATATTTAAAGTATTTTACAAAGGAAAAGTTCCAAGGAGGAGCTGTGCCAAAGGGTACACACAAAATTCAGAATCTCTTACTGTAAAATCCAGACGCTCTCCTGGCATTTACAGAGACCTAGATAACAAATGTGTCCTTCTTGTTTCCTGTAATTGTTATAAAGAAAACAATCCCAGCATCAGTGGAATCTTCCTCAACGACCTCTGAAGTGTCATTTGTCAGTTGAGAGTAAGGCACATGCTTGAAGAAGTTTCAAGTAATTCTCATTTGCACTGGAGTATTTAATCTTTACTAAATCTTGGGATTGACCCCAAGTAAAGATAGGACTGGGCCGACTGAGCTCCCAGCTGACATAGCAACTTACCAGTCATACGAGTGAGCCACCTCAGAGATGGGTCCTCAGGCCCAGGAGGGTCACCCCAGCCAACAGCTGACACCGCTGGAACAGAGATGACAGGTTCCCACTGAGCCCTGCCCAAATTGCAGATTCTGAGCAAATTAAATGATTATCGTTTGGCTAAGTTATAAAGTTTTAGGGTGGTTTTTATGCAGCAATGGTCAATCGGGGCATTTGATTTCCAGAATGCCACACTCCTAGTTTTTTTCCTGCCTCATTGTCACTTTTTCTTGGTCTCCTTTGATGATTCCTCTTCATCTCTCTGTCATTGTTTTCAGCTTTTATTATGGAAAATTTTACTCATGCACAAAATGGTGAAGTATAATGAACCTCCGTGTACCCATTATGCAGCTTTATAGTAATCAGGTCCAATTTTATTTCATTGATGCTCCTACCCACTTCCCTCCATCCCAGCCCATTTATTATTAACCAGATTCTCAGACCATCTTTTTGATATCATATTCTCTTGGTAATCTCACGTAGACTCAAAGCTTTGAATTTCCTTCATAACTGAAGACTCAAATTTATTACCTACACTATATTGCTGTGGCTCAAAGCATGGCTTGTGATACTTCCGTGCCTGAATTAAAATCATGGCTCATCCACAGACTGCTTTTGTGAGCTCAGTTACTTAATCTCTAATGCCTCAGTTATCCAGTCTGTGAAATAAGAGATGGAACTGAGCAGAACTGTGCAGGCCATCCTCCCTGCCCCCACAAGTACAAAAGCCCCTCCATGTCCCCTGCCTCCCCTATTTATAGAAAAGCTGAAGTCTTCCAGGCCTCTCTGAGTCACAAAAGTGCAGGCTCAAGCAGCTAATGATTAGGATAATAGAGTCATAGACTCGGTGTTTGATGCACGTGCCTGAGTTGTTTTAGGGAGCTTCTAATTGCCACCAGAGGGAAAAAGTTAACTACATGTTGACCAGACTGTAGCTATGACAAAAGCTGCTATATCTTGAGCAGTACTGAACCTATGGCTAGCACAATTCCAAGAACTGGCCTTAGAGAATGAGATTAACCTATAGCTCATAACAATCTATATCTTTGTGGGCATCAGAATAATTGTAGCTTGTTCCACCCATTTATGTAAATGGGCAACTACAACTGTCAGCAAAGAGATGCCACAGACCTATATTGACATCTTCCACTCTAAGAATACAATGCCCTATGTCAGCATGAAGTTACAGAAGATGAACCTTTGCCCATGATCCCATAGAAATGGAACAGCATTCTGACAAGTGGGGATTTGTAAGTAGCTTTGGGCAGGAAAGATGCTCTACTCATCTCTGGCCCTAGCATACCTTTCAGATCTTTCATTCATGCATTACCTTGCCTAACCTGTTGCTTCTTTCTATAGATCAAAGAAGTAGAAATGAAGAATAAGTAATGTATAGATGACCAGATCTCCTCCCTAGCTGCAACTTCAGTAATCTCTTGAACAAACTGTGTGAACAAGCTAACATCTAAGGAAAGATCATAAGAAGTCGACAAACCTGCATGCAGTGGAGGATGGCTGTGACTCTGACCCCTTATCTCAATGATTAACTGAGATTACTTCCCTTTTACTCTTTAAAATTTTTCATGACTGAGCAGAATCTCTGGAGGTGATTTTGGGGGAATAGTGAGTCCAACCTTTTCTCCAGATTGCCAACCTTATGATTAAGAGCAACTTTCCTTTCTACCAACAACTGGTATTGATTTTTGAGTGGTGAGTAGCTGGATCTGAGTTTGGTAACAGTGATAATAGTTCCTCCTACCTCTTGGGATTGTTGTGAGGGTTAAATGAGTTAGCAAATGTAAAATACTTGTAACAGTATATACACATATATACCTATTGGCTTTATTATTGTATCTCTAGGCTAGACCTCTTGCCTGAAGTCCAGGCTTATACAATCAGTTGTTTATTTGGCATCCTCATTTTGATGTCAAATAGACATCTCAAATTTTTTATTCTAAAATCAAATTCCTGATCTATCCCTCAAAATGTCATGTAACCCCTCCCTCAGTCTTCTTCAGCTCAGTTAATGGCATCTCCATCCTTCCATTTCCCTGGAAAAGGAAATGGCAACCCACTCCAGTATTCTTACCTGGAGAATCCCATGGACAGAGGAGCCTGGCGGGCTACAGTCCATGGGGTTGCAAAGAGTCAGACACAGCTGGGTGACTGAGCATGCATACATGCATTCTTCCATTTGCTTAGCCTCAAATGCCATGATGGCATCCTTTCATATCTTACATCTTTCTTGCTTTCGTATCTTACATCATATCCTGTGGGCTCTGCTTTCAAAATATATCCAGAGCCTTTCACTATTATGACTCCTGTAGAATCCTCCATCATCTCTCACCTGCCATATTGCAACAGCATTCTCATTGGTCTTCCTGCTTCCACTCTTCCTTCCCTCAGCCTCCCTCAATAGTCTACTCTCAATACCACAATCAGAATGATCCTTTAAAAAATTTAAGTCAGATCATGTCACTCTTCTGCTCAAAAGTCTCCAGTGGCTTCTAATATGATTCAAAGTGAACACCAAAGTCCTTACAAACCTCTCTGATCCCATCTCTATCTATACTCACTCATTCTTCTGCAGCCTCACTGGCCTCCTTTCTGTTTCTTGAACCTGCCAGGAGGGCTCCCACCACAGGTCTTTGCAATTCAGCTGTCCCTCTTCTTGAAATTCTCTTTGCTTGGATCTTCACAGCTAACTCTCTCACTTTCTTCAGTATTGGTTTAAATGTTACCTTCTCATTTAATGAACATCCTTCTCGGTCAGTTTCAGTCCTGGCCAACCATCCTACTCCCACCTTTAACACTCTCAGTAGCTCTTACTCTGCTCTACATTTCTCTTTTCCTTGGTATATATCACCTTCTAACATGCGTTATAATGTGCTCATTGTTTTGTTTATCATTTATGCTTTGTCTCCTCCTATGAAAATGTGCCCATCATGAGGCCATCTGAATCTGTTGTTCACTATTGAATCCCAACACCTAGGACAGTACCTGCCACAAAGTATACACCAGATGGATAGAACAGATAGGTAGGTAGGTAGATAGAAAAATAAATTTGTGTTTATTGATTCCTTTTTTAGTATTTGTCTATTTATGTGGCTGCACTGGGGCTTTGGTTGTGGCTCATGGAATCTTCGTTGTGGCTGTGGGATCTTAGTTCCCCGACCAGGGATTGAATCTGGGCCCCCCTGCATTAGGAGCACAGAGTCTTAACCTCTAGACCACCAGAGAAGTCCCTAGATCTGTGTTTTAGAAAGATCACTCAGGAAGAGTTTATATAGTTTGGAGGCAAGAAAGAAAGGAAACTCTTAAGATCTGTTCAATAATCCTTGGAAGAAATGATGATAAGAAACTGAGCTAGAAAAGAGGCAAGAAGAGCAATAAGTATTTGTTGGTAGAACCAATAGAAATGGATGGCAGTCTGTTACAGAGGCAGAGAGAGAGCAACAAGGTTGAGTGGTAACTTTCAGATACTTTTCCCTTTACCCTTTGTTGTTCTTAACTGAGACTTCCCTGTAGTAAATAACAGATTAACAAGATAAAACCAGACAGAAACTTAACAATGTGTATATCTCATGTATACCTGGGAGATGCCCAGGAAAACTGAGTAAATCTCTCTGAAATGGCCCAAGTCACCACCTGATATATCATCATCAGCTGAAGACAAAAGAAAGCTGTTAAGGGGTGGGGAGGTCAGTTATGGGAAGTTATCAGGAAAAGTAAGATAAACAAGGGTAAGGTTGTTATACAGAATTAAGTGTCCTTCTCCATTGCTAAGAGTCTCTTGTGACCTAGAGTCATCCTTCTTTCTGGTACAGAGAGGGAGGTACCTTTACAAGTAGAGGTTTCCCTTACAAAAGAGTAAATTCTACATGTTTAGAAATTCTCCTGTGTACATTTTTTTTTCTATAAAATAATCAGCTTAAAATAATATTTAAGCCAAAGAGGAATATTTAGGGATGGCATATTCTGCTACTCTTCAATTGTCACCTCTTTTTGTTTGCTTCTGCTACTTGCAGTGATGAACTAATAGCAGGACTTTGACAAATAGTTGTGATTGACTGATAGATAGGCTGAAACATATTTTAAAAATGAAAAAAAGTGGGAATTCCCTGGTGGTCCAGTGGTTAAGACTTGGTGCTTTCACTGTCAAGGTTCAATCCCTGGTTGGCCAAAATAAATAAAAATGAAAAAACTTTAGCTAATCACCTCACCCCCCAATAGTTGCTAATTATACCTGTGACACACTGCTAGATGACCCTCACTCCTCAACCCATTTCTCCTTTCTTCCATAGTGATAGAGTTTTAGCTGGACACATGGTCACTTGGTTAGAAACTGTATTTCCCAGGTACCCTTGCAGTTGGATGAGGTCGAGTCACTGAAGTCAGCCCAAGTGATGAGAGTGAAAGTGATGTGTGCCATTTCTAGAACTTTGCTTTAGAACAGTAGGCCAGTGATCCCATTTGATCCAGCCCCTTGTCCCTTAAGTGAAACAGGACTTTTTCATGAGTCAGATTTTGTTTCAGGAATGGAGACCCCTTTCAGAGTCCAAGAGGGGGCTCTTGTCTAACACTTGAAAATGAATTGTCTAAGAAGACACACATGCAGACCAAGCAAGAGACTTTACTGGCAAGGTGTGCCCAGGAGGAGAGCAGCAGGGTAATGGAACCCAGGAGAACTGCTCTGCCACATGACTTGCAGTCTTGGGTTTTATGGTGATGAGGTTAGTTTCTGGATTGTCTCTGGCCAATCATTCTGACTCAGTTTCCTTCTTGGTGGCACAGACATTGCTCAGCCAGAATGGATTCCAGTGAGAAGGATTCTGGGAGGTTGGTAGGACATATGGACTGGTATCTTCTCTCTCTTTTGACCTTTCCTGAATTCTTCCTATTGGTGGTAGCTTATTAGTTCTGCCTTCCTTACCAGGACTTCCTGTTGTAAGATAGCTCATGCAGCTGACCACCATCTTGCCTGGCCAGGGTGAGTGGTTTCAGTGTTTCCTTTAACAACTTGACCATGCAGATTAGGTAAAATGCCCTATAGAGGTGGAAAAAAATTCCCTTCTTTCTTTCTAGGTCTTTCTAGTTCTTTGGTTCTAGATTCTGCTTTAAAATTAAATTGATATAGGACAGATTAATAGACAAACAAATGTTTAATAACATGTAACCTGCACATACTTCCTGTATACATGGGAGATGCCCAGGAAAACTGAGTAACTCAAACAGCTGAAGTCATTGCCTTAAAAAACACCTCTTCAGCTGAAGACCAAAGATTTGGGGAGTGGGGAATCAATGGTTACCTGCACAAGCACAGTAAAAAAAGGTTGTTATGTGGATTTAAGTTGTTACCTTTTCCATTGTTAAAAATTTCTTACTTAGAGTCATTCTTCTCGGTAAGAGTGGGAGACACTTTTACAAATGGAGATTTCCCTTGTGAATGTAATTTTTTTTTACAAAAGGCTAACTTGTACTCAATTTTCAGAGCTTCTGTCACATCTGAAGTTTTTAAAAAAATAACCAGCTTGAAATAATGAATATGCCAAGGAAGCATATTTTGGGGTGGCAAATCTGCTCCCCTCCAGCCCTATAGGATGGTGGAGAAATAAGATAAAAGGAACCTGTAGCCAGAGATACTCTGCCAGTTACTTGGGAGAGAAATCTTCTCTAAACGTCCATATTTGGGGATTTCCTTGTTACAAAAGCTTAGCCTTTATCCCAACTAATACAGCAGGTAAACTCAGTTGATGTCTTTGTTCCTTTGTTCCCCCATTATTCAAAGGAAAGATGGGTACATAGAATTGAGAAGATCTTGAAACACTAATAAAATTATTCTCTTAATTCTGTTCCTTGTGTTGGTAAATGCTTGTTCTCTGAATGTGATAAAGAATTACAGAATCATAAAATGAAAGCAGGATTTGCATCAGGACACTCAAGGTAACTTGATACTTTGATAAATACTGTGGTATTCACAGTGGGTTAATAATTTGGTACAGCAAGAGATATGCTTAATTTTTTCCCATTGTATCTAGTTCTTTCTTTCTAGTTTCAATTATTTTTTTCTTTTTGATCTTTTTAGACATTCTTTTTAAAGTAGGCTATACCAGATTATTTTACTATCTCAACTATTTGGGTGTGCTAATCCTCCAAAACTTTTTTGTCTGCTCACTCTTTCCCAAGGTAGATTATTTCTGCATATGCTCTGTGAGCTCATCTTCAGCTGCAGTGGTTTTTTTCTATAAAGTCTTCCTTGCCCTAGAGAATGGTTTGATTTCTTTTCGACACGTGCCAGTCTGGGACTAGTTTTTATGTTCATTTTCTCAATGTAAATGAGAACTCCTAAACTGGACATGGCACGAATCTGTGTTTTTTATTTTTCACCCAAATATTCTGGGAATAGAAACCCTCTTTTGTGTTCTTTGTCACTTCTCTGATGCCGAAAAACAGACATTTTTAGACCCTTTCACTTTGGGCATTAAACTTTGTGAGTACCAGCTTTAGTTCAGAATTTCCATTCCAACTTTCTGTCTCATATGAGCCCAAGGCCATATCTCCTGACACCTATCACAACTAATATCCTAGCACTTAATGGACTGAGGTCTCTAGTGTTTAGTCCAGTCCCTTCTCTGGGCCACTGTTACTACTTCAACTTTATGTTTCTTTTTTATTTCTGATACCTGGGGTATCCTTTCTTTGAATCTCAACTATATTAAAGACATTGTTTGTTATATTATGTCAGACATTTTTAGTCTGTAAGATGAAGGGGTTCTGTGTTGGCTTTGTTGGCCACATGCTGGCATAAGATGCCCTTAAGTACTTTTTAATATTTAGTTAGCAGAAAGACTGAGGTCTTTTTGTTTGTCTTTTGTTCTTTGGTTTATCCCCGGCACCACAAACAGAACACAGCATATAGAGATCATTCGGTGTATTTGTATTGAGTGAATTAATGAATGCTGGGTGGCGGGACTCAGCCTCTCCTGGACATTCTAGTTCTGTATTCAAATATGCAAACCTCATCCTACAAAACAAGAGTCTGCTAGTCATCCCAGTCTCACCTCATTAGAACACAACTGAGGGCTTGTCCATCATGACTTTGTCATGGCCCTTGTGAATCTCTTTCTCTCACCTCCGGCAGCATTTAAGGCATTGCTTTCAGACACATTCAGTATAATCCCCAAAAGGAGGCCTGATAAATATAATTTTTAATAACCTGGGGTTATATTTTCAGTGGAATTTGAGCTCCCAGTCATGTTATAGTTCCTGGTTAAGGCTGTAGTTCTGGGCCTTACCTGGCTTGTTCATCTCAGAATGGAAGAGGCCAAAGTCTTTCTATACCTTTGTTCATACACAGCTTTTGGAAAGGCAGATTAACTTGTGGTCAACAGAAGTAGTACTTTCCATGTGATTGTGAGAACTGAATCAAAAAATTTTTCACTAGGCAATTAGTGGCTTTCTGGAAACCTTGAAAAATGTGTAAGACTGGTCCCTAAGACTTTCTGCAACTTGAGAGTATTGCAACTATCCAGGTACTGAAGGGGTCAGAGTTCCCTTACTGCCACGTATATGAGGGTCTTTCACCTCCAATGAGCCAAAGTACTAGGTAAAATATTAAGCCAACAAGAAGGGCATGTTTTAATGTGTTTTACATTTTATAGAGCTCTGTGTACCATTAACAGTGAGGCAGTCTTAGCTTTATATTGACTGCCACTTACTAACTTTATGCCTTTAGCAAGTCACTTGACCCCTTGAAATCTCAGTTTTTTCATCACAAAGAAACAATACTCATTTTATGAGGGTAGTTATGAAGATTAAGTAATGTAATAGTAGTGAAACACTTAGCACAGAACCTTGCACTAATACACTCACTACATTCTGCTACTGCTGCTAAGTTGCTTCAGTTGTGTCCGACTCTGTGCCACCCCATAGATGGCAGCCCACCAGGCTCCCCTGTCCCTGGGATTCTCCAGGGAAGAACACAAGTGGGTTGCCATTTCCTTCTCCAATGCATGAAAGTGAAAAAATAAAGTGAAGTTGCTCAGTCGTGTCTGACTCTTAGTGACCCCATGGACTGCAGCCCACCAGGCCCCTCCGTCCATGGGATTTTCCAGGCAAGAGTACTGGAGTGGGGTGCCATTGCCTTCTCCGCACTACATTCTAGGTACCTTTATTCCTATCTACTTTCCTATCCAGGCTCAATACTTGGACAAAGGGATAGGCTACCCACTCCCTTCTCCAGCATATCTTCCCGACCCAGGAATCGAACTAGGGTCTCCTGCATTGCAGGTGGATTCTTTACCAATTGAGCTATCAGGGAAGCCCCAATATTGCATAGAACTTCTATTTATTTATTTATTTGGCTACGCCTTCATTGTGGGATCTTTGATCTTCATTGCAGCATGTGGGATCTTTAGTTGCGGCATGCAAACTCTTAGTTGCAGCATGGGGGATCCAATTCCTTCCTGGATTTTGAGCTTGGAGTCTTAGCCACTAGACCAGCCAGGGAAGTCCCACAGAGAACTTCTTTTTAAACCTGGGAACCTCACTTCTCAAGAACCACAGACTTGAACCAGAAAGTTGTCTGTACACTAAGTTATTGTTAATCAAATCCTATTCAAAGTGTACAGAGGAGGTTTTTCAGAGTCTCCATTCCCTAAAAGTCACTGTGGATTAGGGTTAGGGGTTAGGGTTAGGGTTTAACTTGACTGGATCCAGAGGAACTGAGCTATGATAACACGCAGATGCATCACTATTCTATGGAAACAGTGTCAGGCTTCAGATTAAGGAGGGGTTAAGGAGAAAGGCATGATAGTTCCTGGTGAGAGTGATGGGACTGCTGATCCACTGGTTGAGGAGGGAGAGTAAGAGTAAGAGGAGTTTATGGGGCGTGGTGCAAGGTAAGGGGAAGAAACTCTGAATCAACTGAGAACCTACTGGAGGAACATTAAAAACAGACAAGGGAAAAAAAAAACAGTTATAAAGACAAGACAAAGCACTTATAATAATAGCTGCCATTTCAAAAACTCCCATTGGTTAAGCTCCTGTTATGTAACAGACCCAGGCCTGGATGCTTTATCAACACTCAACGTATCCTCTTATTCTCCAATCAACTGGGTATTATAATGCCCAATATTGATGGGAAAATGGAAGCTCTGGAATATTACAGTGACTTGGCTACTAAGTCGTGGAGTCAGAATTGGGATTCGGACACCAGTACCCATTTTCTTTCCATGAGGTGTAAGTGCCCAGGACCACAAGAGACTCTTCCCATAGGGTCTCCAAATGCTGGTGAAAGATTTTTACCTAAAACTGAGAAAGGAAGAATTAAAGTTGTGGAGAAATAACAATGGGTACCCTTCCTCAAATAGTATGCAAAGGTTGGTAGCCAACTTGCATCAGGCTCTTGAGTATGATCTTAAATGTGGAGCTTGGCAGAAAGAGGAGGCTGGGAATAGTTCGCTCATTGAAAGAGAAATAAAATGCTTCTCTTTGATCTCTCCGAATGTTGGCAGAAGAAAATTATCCAAAGCACATAGTAGCAGGAACCAACGTGGGAGCTGTCATTTTACCACAGGGGTTTGCTATACAGGAATCCTGTGGTGAATCTTGAAGAAAGTGTAAATAACATCCTTTCTCCAATTTATCTTTTCTATAAATCTGACTTTTTATGTCTTAGATTCTTTGACAGTAAATTGAAACCATAAAGAAAAATTTAAAAATATCTACCAAATGTCTTGTTTATTTTGAACAATATTCAACATCATAAAACTACAGTGTTGGGAAGATCTCTGGATACCTCCTCAACATTCGTCATGATGATTTGTAACAGAAAATAAAGTGTTAATTGAAAAACAGTTTTTTGGCACATCACTTTTATTTTTAAAACTTAAAGTAAACTGGCAATCTGAATTCAGCAGTTTTTACCCTAGCAGGCCTGGGAACAATGTGATATATATTTAATCATAAAGAATGCCACCCAGTGGTAACTGTGGTACTGGGATTATGATTATGTTTTAATTCATTTTGTGCTGAAGGGCATGACCATTTACAGAGCTGTCCTATAAAACATGCCATGTACTAGTCACCTCATGTTATCAGCCTCCTCCTGGAGGAACAGTGGATTTTCTTCCAGTTCACGCTGTGCAATCTCTTCGTCATGTGTGTGAACTTTGCAGGATGTCAAGTGCCCCATTAAAAATGAATGGAGTATTTGAGGGGCTTCTGCAAATCCTCTAATGATCTTCCCCTTTGAACAGACAGCATTTTATTGTGTAAATTACAAAACAACACAGAGCCTGGCATAAAGAAATGGGGAAACTGGCATTAAACCAAGAAAAAACTGGACCTCAGTCTAAGAACTTGGGAAACATTCAAATGTCACAACAGAATTGTTCCTTTGAGTTGCATAGAAACACTGACAGACTAGGAAATCCTTTATAATGTGGAGTTGGGTGCTAGGTCTTACTCTCAGGTAGAACCCAAGTGAACATCATTGTTCTCACTGTTGGGCCTTATCCTCTGTCTTCTCAATAGTATTATGATCCCCTTCCCCACACCATCCCCCCTCCAGTCAGTCACCACCCCCTTCAGCAGCATCTCTTATCCGCTATATTATTGATATCACTAATACTTGGTGTTGCTATGTTTGTTTCTTGTCAGCTGAGCTTTCATCAGTTCAGTTCAGTTCAGTTCAGTTGCTCAGTCATGTCCGACTCTTTGCGACCCCATGTACCCCAGCACGCCAGGCCTCCCTGTCCATCACCAACTCCCAGAGTCCACCCAAACCCAGGTACATTGAGTCAGTGATGCCATCCAACCATCTCATCCTCTGTCATTCCCTTCTCCTCTTGCCTTCAATCCTTCCCAGCATAAGGGTCTTTTCAAATGAGTCAGCTCTTCTCATCAGGTGGCCAAAGTATTGGAGTTTCGGCTTCAACATCAGTCCTTCCAATGAACACCCAGGACTGGTCTCCTTTAGGATGGACTGGTTGGATCTCCTTCAGTCCAAGGGACTCTCAAGAGTCTTCTCCAACACCAGAGGTCAAAAGCATCAATTCTTCTGTGCTCAGCTTTCTTTGTAGTCCAACTCTCACATCCATACATGACCACTGGAAAAACCATACCCTTGACTAGACAGACCTTTGTTGGCAAAGTAATGTCTCTGCTTATGAATATGCTATCTAGGTTGGTCATAACTTTCCTTCCAAGGAGTAAGCGTCTTTTAATTTCATGGCTGCAATCACCATCTGTAGTGATTTTGGAGCCCAGAAAAATAAAGTCAGCCACTGTTTCCATTGTTTCCTCATCTATTTGCCATGAAGAGATGGGACCAGGTGCCATGATCTTTGTTTTCTGAATGTTGAGCTTTAAGCCCACTTTTTCACTCTCTTCTTTCACTTTCATCAAGAGGCACTTTAGTGCTTCTTCACTTTCTGCCATAAGGGTAGTGTCATCTGCATATCTGAGGTTATTGATATTTCTCCCAGCAATCTTGATTCCAGCTTGTGCTTCCACCAGCCCAGCGTTTCTCATGATGTACTCTGCATATATGTTAAATAAGTAGGGTGACAATATACAGCCTTGACGTACTCCTTTTTCTATTTGGAGCCAGTCTGTTGTTCCATGTCCAGTTCTAACTGTTGCTTCCTGACCTGCATACAGATTTCTAAAGAGGCAGATCAGGTGGTCTGGTATTCCCATCCCTTGAAGAATTTTCCACAGTTTATTGTGATCCACACAGTCAAAGGCTTTGGCATAGTCAATAAAGCAGAAATAGATGTTTTTCTGGAACTCTCTTGCTTTTTCAATGATCCAGTGGATGTTGGCAATTTAATCTCTGGTTCTTCTGCCTTTTCTAAAACCAGCGTGAACATCAGGAATTCACGGTTCACCTATTGCTGAAGCATGGCTTGGAGAATTTTGAGCATTACTTTACTAGCGTGTGAGATAAGTGCAATTGTGCAATAGTTTGAGCATTCTTTGGCATTGCCTTTGTTTGGGATTGGAATGGAAACTGACCTTTTCCAGTCCTGTGGCCACTGCTGAGATTTCCCTATTTGCTGGCATATTGAGCACAGCACCTTCACAGCATCATCTTTGAGGATTTGAAATAGCTCAACTGGAATTCTATCACCTCCACTAGCTTTGTTTGTAGTGATGCTTCCTAATGCCCACTTGACTTCACATTCCAGGATGTCTGGCTCTAGGTGAATGATCACACCATCATGATTATCCAGGTCCTGAAGATCTTTTTGTACAGTTCTTCTGAATATTCTTGCCACCTCTTCTTAATATCTTCTGCTTCTGTTAGGTCCCTACCATTTCTGTCCTTTATTGAGCCCATCTTTGCATAATATGTTCCCTTGGTATCTCTAATTTTGTTGAAGAGATCTCTTTGTCTTTTCCATTCTATTCTTTTCCTCTATTTCTTTGCACTGATCACTGAGGAAGACTTTCTTATCTCTCCTTGCTATTCTTTGGAACTCTGCATTCAAATGGGTATATCTTTCCTTTTCTGCTTTGCTTTTTGCTTCCCTTCTTTTCACCGCTATTTGTAAGGCCTCCTCAGACAGCCATTTTGCTTTTTTGCATTTCTTTTTCTTGGGGATGGTCTTGATTCCTGTCTCCTGTATGATTTCATGAACCTCTGTCCATAGTTCATCAGGCACTCTATCTACCAGATCTAGTCCCTTAAATCTATTTCTCACTTCCACTGTATAATCATAAGGGATTTGATTTAGGTCATACCTGAATGGTCTAGTGTTTTCTCCACTTTCTTCAATTTAAGTCTGAATTTGGCAACAAGGAGTTCATGATCTGAGCCACAGTCAGCTCCTGGTCTTGTTTTTGCTGACTGTATAGAGCTTCTCCATCTTTGGCTGCAAAGAATATAATCAATCTGATTTCAGTGTTGACCATCTGGTGATGTCCATGTGTAGAGTCTTCTCTTATGTTGTTGGAAGAGGGTGTTTGCTATAACCAGTGGGTTCTCTTGGCAGAACTCTATCAGCTTTCGCTCTGCTTCATTCTGTACTCCAAGGCCAAATTTGCCTGTCACTCTAGGTATCTCTTGACTTCCTACTTTTGCATTCCAGTCCCCTATAATGAAAAGGACATCTTTTTTGGGTTTTAGTTCTAGAAGGTCTTGTAGGTCTTCATAGAACTGTTCAACTTCAGCTTCTTCAGCGTTTCTGGTCGGGGCATAGACTTGGATTACTGTGATATTGAAATGGTTTGCCTTGGAAATGAACAGAGATCATTAGTACTCTAAAAAGTAGAGACTCAGTGTTAGAAGGTTCCCTAGAGAGCTTAAACCTCTTTTCTTTTTTCCCCAGCTTTATTGGTGTACAATTGACAAATAAAATTATAAAATTTTTTAATTAAAAAAATTTTTTAATATTAATATATTCATTTGGCTGTACCAGGACTTAGTTGTGGCATGCTGGATCTTTATCTGTGACATGTGGGATCTAGTTCCATGACCAGGGATTGAACCCGGGCCTCCAGCATTGGGAGCATAGTCTTAGCCACTGGACCACCAGGAAAGTCCCTATAAAATATTCAAAGTATATACATCATGATGATTTGATAAACATACCCCTCATTGTAGTTTTGATTTGCAATACCCTGATGATTAGTGCCAAAGCCTTTGACTGTGTGGATCACAATAAACTGTGGAAAATTCTGAAAGAGATGGGAATACCAGACCACCTGATCTGCCTCTTGAGAAATCTGTATGCAGGTCAGGAAGCAACAGTTAGAACTGGACATGGAACAATGACTGGTTCCAAATAGGAAAAGGAGTACGTCAAGGCTGTATATTGTCACCCTGTTTATTTAACTTATATGCAGAGTACATCATGAGAAATGCTGGACTGGAAGAAACGCAAGCTGGAATCAAGATTGCCAGGAGAAATATCAATAACCTCAGATATGCAGATGACATCATCCTATGGCAGAAAGTGAAGAGGATCTCAAAAGCCTCTTGATGAAAGTGAAAGTGGAGAGTGAAAAAGTTGGCTTAAAGCTCAACATTCAGAAAACGAAGATCATGGCATCCGGTTCCATCACTTCATGGGAAATAGATGGGGAAACATGGAAAATAGATGGGGAAACAGGGGAAATAGATGGGGAAACAGTGGAAACAGTGTCAGATTTTATTTTTCTGGGCTCCAAAATCACTGCAGATGGTGACTGCAGCCATGAAATTAGAAGATGCTTGCTCCTTGGAAGGAAAGTTATGACCAACCTAGATAGCATATTCATAAGCAGAGACATTACTTTGCCAACAAAAGTCCGTCTAGTCAAGGCTATGGTTTTTCCTGTGGTCATGTGTGGATGTGAGAGTTGGACTGTGAAGAAGGCTGAGCGCCAAAAAATTGATGCTTTTAAACTGTGGTGTTGGAGAAGACTCTTGAGAGTCCCTTGGACTGCAAGGAGATCCAATCAGTCCATTCTGAAGGAGATCAGTTCTGGGATTTCTTTGGAAGCAATGATGCTAAAGCTGAAACTGCAGTACTTTGGCCACCTCATGCGAAGAGTTGACTCATTGGAAAAGACTCTGATGCTGGGAGGGATTGAGGGCAAGAGGAGAAGGGGACGCCAGAGGATGAGATGGCTGGATGGCATCACTGACTCGATGGACGTGAGTCTGAGTGAACTCTGGGAGTTGGTGATGGACAGGGAGGCCTGGCGTGCTGCAATTCATGGGGTTGCAGAGTTGGACACAACTGAGCGACTGATCTGATCTGATCTGATGATTAGTGATGTTGAGTACTTTTCCTGTACTTTGTCATTTTTCTGTCTTCTGTGGAAAATTGTCTATTCAGATCCTCTACTCATGTAAAACTTTTTTTTTTGCTATTGGGTTATATGAGTTCTTTATATATTTTGGATATTAACCCCTTATCATATAAGTGATTTGCAAATATTTTCTCCCTTTTGGTAGGTTGCCTTTCTGTTTTGTTGATTTCCTTTGCTGTGTAGAAGCTTTTTAGTTCGATGCTGTCCTTCTTACTTATTTTTGCTTTTGTTGCCTTTATTTTTTGTGTCAAATCCACAAAATAATTGCCAAGATCCACTCATTCATTCATTCACTGGTACCTTCAAGTTATTTTTTGGCTCTTCCCTTATTTGTCATATTTTGGCTTGACATCCCAGATACTCTATCCCCCTTCTGCTTCATCCACCCATTCAGGTGAATGAATCTACTTCATTCATGACCACTCACTATCTTCCTGGGCCACCAACTTTCTCCTGAAAGAGAGGACACAATTGACCCTCCAATCCTTGTTCTCCATACTCTACACAGATCGTCACCCCAAACTTCATCAAAGCTATGTCCTTGTGAAAGAATAGCCTTCTTCCAGTTGCCTGTGCTGACAGCAGCCTCAACCTACACCTGAGTGAATTTGTCTTCATGGCATTTCCTGGCTTTTTTGAGGCTGTGAAAGGGGTGGGACCATCTGTGATTAGCATAAAGAAAGCAGCATGATTTATGAAACATCTGATTCTTAGACAGTATCCCCAGGGTGGAGATAGCCTGGGGCTTTTTGATTTTCATGACTTTCTGCTTATTTGGAAAAGGACCTTTTTTGACATTATATGGCTTTACAATTTCTATTTAAGGGTGTACATCTGGGTATATTATTGTTATTGTTTTCATTTTAGATAGCAAGTAATATGAGTGAACAACATGGCTTTCATGCCATAAAATTGTTAGTTTATTAAAACTGTCATCTGGCACTTAGATTTGAATTATTTATATATTTTTTCATAAAGTGCTGACAGTGATAACAGGACCAGAACCATAGTCTGGTTTAGGAAGGTGATTGACTCCTCTGCTTTTCTTGCCCTTAGGGAAAGTTGCAGACAGCATTATCTTTATCATGACTTGTCACTTTATATATACCGACTACTTACAGGTGCATTACAACTACAGGAGTTAGAAAGAGAAGCAGTACACCTCTTTCCTTGTGTCTTTGGGTCAAAGTGCGCCTAAATTCTGATAAAGGCTCACCTGTCAGAAGAGGCAGAATGTCGAGAGTCCATCCCAAGGAGTTATTTTATGGCTTCTTAATAGGATTAAGAGACCAATCCTAAAACTTCACAATCTAACTAATTATACTTGGTCTACATACAGACTCAATTTATATCTTGGTGTCTCATTAATCTCCTCTTTCTCATTCATTCACTGGTACCTTCAAGTTATTTTTTGGCTCTTCCCTTATTTGTCATATTTTGGCTTGACATCCCAGATACTCTATTCCTCTTCTGCTTCATCCACCCATTCAGGTGAATGAACCTACTTCATTCAGGACCACTCACCATCTTCCTGGGCCACCAACTTTCTCCTGAAAGAGAGGACACAACTGACCTCCAATCCTTCTTGTTCTCCATACTCTACACAGATTGTCACCCCAAACTTCATCAAAGCTATGTCCTTGTACACTGATTGGGATGAATGGCCTGCAACCAGTAGGGAGACTTAGCAACAAATATAACTTTCCAGTGGAAGTTGAGGAATGATATTGTATCTGGGGCTCTTCTGTCTTTTTGTCTCCTTCATCATTGTGATCCAGAAATCTGCTTTTGCCAACCCTGATTCAGCCTGCTTCACAATTGCAAGGAAACAAAGTCTGTGGAGAGGAGAGACCATTTCAACTAGGCGACATAGCCTGAAGATAGAAATAGAAGTGAAACCAAGAAGGTATGTTTGGTGAACTGGCTTGACTAGAGTTCATGTTTCAAGTTGGAGAGTTTCAAGTAGGAGGAACATAAATGATATAAGAATATTAAAGACCATTAAATAATTTGGAACTTTATAGCTAGAAATCATTATGATATTATGATTTTTAGGACAATCATTTACTGAGTAAAGAGTGTAAAAAGCTCTCCGTATGATGGTAGAATGTTTTTTTCCCTTGAAGTTCTCTCAATTATTGCTTTATTTAGAGACTGTGTTATTCATTGCCATGCAACTTGAGAGCTATTATATCTTCCTTGTAAGTTGACTTTTATTATATAGTGATCTCTTACCTGGAATGATGAATTTTCCTTTAAATCTACTTTGTATGATATTAATACTGTAACACAAGTTTTTTCTTCCTTCCTTCCTGTTTTTCTTCCTTTCTTTCCTCCTTCCTTCTTTATTTCTTTTCCCCAGAGTGAAATATTCTCTTTGGCTTTGGAACATCTTAGAGTTTTGCCTCCTACTTTTCTGATCTATCCTCACTGTGTCTCCTTTTTTCCCCTCCTCCTCGTGGTTACACTGAAAACCCAGGCCTTGTGCATTTGTGTACCTGGACATGCATGCTAACTTGTGTTGCTAATTATTTTATCCTAAGAGAGTTTATCTTATGGTTTTAGCTGTCACCCTATCTTTGAAGCTAGACCTCACATATTCTCTCCAGTCTTATGTTTCTGTCTCTCAGCCTACCTCCATTATCTTCCTCCCAAAAATGAACCTCTTCCCTATATCATCTACCCCATTATCTTTTTATCTTGGGCTTGGAGCCTTGGAATCATCTTCTTTTCTCCTTTATTCTCTATATTGTGCTGTCATAAATCCCTTGGTCCTGGATGGAATGCTAACAGAATCTCAACAGTAAGTTCACAGGGAAGGAGCAAAGCCAGAATCCAGGCGGATGGGTAACTAATAACTAAAGTCTTACAGATTATCTTCTGTAATTCTCTCTCTTATCCTCAATTTTCACTCCTTTGAAGCCTTGGATACAATAACTGTCCTGTAAAGTATTCTAGTCCAAGATTCCAAAATTCTTAATCAGAATCTTTTTGGTGGAAGTGACATTCAGTGAAAATATCTGGCAACATTTTCCCCAGTTGGGAAAGAATTGAAGATCAGACAAAGATTCTGGGAAGCCATGACTCCACAGTGGGTAAACCACGTGTTGATAGCTTGTGAAAAGGGCTGGTGGGATGTGCCTGTCCCAGTGAGGATAACTTCTTCCTAATTAGACTATTGTTTCCCAGTTCTCCCTGAACCCCACGATGAACTTTAAAAAAGAAAATAAGTTCTCCCTAGAAGATTTTCCTTTCCTTTTCTCTTCCCTGTATGAGCAGCTTGGATGAAAGAGTTCTGTGATTGAGTTGAGATTCTCATCTAACTATTGGGCCATGACAGCAGGTATTGAGCATCACTATTGGTTGCCATATAAGGAACCGAGTGGGGTTTGCAGTTTTAAATGTTATTGTTTTTCTCTATAGTAATATCCCTGTAATCCCCTTGGTTATCCCTTTCCAGTGATATAAAATGCTCTGACTTGTGAGAGAGGTCTCTAACCTTTAGAAACCCTCACTCAGCTTTCTTTTACTGGAGAATTGATTTTCATTCCGAGAAAATGCTCCTTCCTTTTTCTGAATAGTGAACTGAGAGTCCTTAAGTAGAATGGAGGGAGATGGGAGTGGGCAGGTCAAATTTGCCATTCTGTCCCCCAGATGAATGAGGAATCTAGTTCTTTGGAATCTAGAGTTTCAGGGGTCTGCCTGAAAGGGAAAAGGCATTCCTTGGTTATTGTAACCTATTTAAATATTCTGTGGAACTTGCAGTCACTTGAGATTTTTCTAAGAAAAGAAAAAGAAAGTCTAAATATATTCCTAAAAGGCAGTTAACCTGACAACAAAGCACACCCAGTTGCAGAGGTTATTTCTCTGTAAATTGGCGAAATAGGCAAAAATCTTCCCTGGTATTACTGGCTGTAGCTACTGCTATACTTTATTTCATGATCTCTCTTCCTGGCAGCATCATTGGTCTTTTTCCATGTGGGGTTCCCCAAACCTTATGCCCAGGGGCACAGACATGCTACTCCTCTTATCTGGAAAGCTCTGCTCCATTCTCCCCAAGTTCTCTTTGCACCTGCCCGAAAAAAGCAGCTTGACAATACTTCACAGAGATAGCCTGAATGCCAGCTCTTCCATTATGCCCTTGGTTCTTCCTCTCAACCTCTCAACTTTTAAAACCTGTTAGCAGTGTATCAGGTCCACTGTGCTCTAATGGGGGACAGCAGGGAATGCTAGGCCAGGCTCTTTGACCCATAATGGGGAGGGATTTCTCCTGATCCACCCACACTCTGTCATCCAGTCGACCAGCAGAGGCTGGTGGTGAAGGCCAATCATGCAACATGAGGCTCACCTCAGCTGAGCTGCACAGATGCAGCCTGCAGCAAGCAGTGTCTTGTGTCATACTTTCCTGTTCTTCATCTTTATGAATGTTTGACTTTGTCTTTTCTCCCTGGTGGCAGGTGTTTCTATAGACTTTGTGCTTGCGTATATTAAAGAATGTTGCTTTGTTGAAAGAGGATAATAAGCAGCTAACATTATTGAGAACTTACAATCTTGTAGGCATTCTTATAAGCATTCTTTAATGTGTATTAACTTCATTAACTTATTTAATCCTCTCAACAAATACTATGAGGTAGGTACTATTCCATTTTATAATTGGGTAAATTAAAGCACAGAGAGATTCAATTACTTTCCTAGGGCCACACAGCTCATAAATGCCAAAGCTCAAGCTCCTAACCCTGAGACTATGGTCACTTTAGACTTCGGAGTCATACAAGATATGCAGGGCTTAATAAACATTGACTGGACTTATGAGGAAGTTCAGTCATCTGATCTCGTCATTACACTTGATTTGAAGAAGTGGCTGAAAGTTTATAGAGCTTAGAAATTTAGCTCTAGATGAGACCTTAGGGGTCATGTCATCACGGAACCTGAGGCCCTGGAGCAGTTATATGACAGTACTGTGTGCTTCATCTCATCTGACCTGGATCTTCCTTTCAAGGCTCCCTATAGGAATGAACAGGGAGCAGTGCTTAGTTTGTGTTGTGTGTTCACAACATTCCAGGTGCCGAACAGAATTCTTAGGAAGTGGAAGTTGTGCCCCTTGAGGGTTTTATGTACTAGGACGTGGCTGTGGTTTTAGCACTTTAATTATTCAAATCATAAGAAGGTAAATATGTAAAATAATTAAAACCTTTCTTATTTTATATAAAAGGGAAACTTTGGAAACTTAGATTTAGAAACTAACTTTTATTTAGAAATGTCGTTGCATCTGACAAAGTTCACTATCTAAATCTGAAACTTTCAGGATTGTTCACTATCTAAATCTGAAACTTTCAGGATTGTTTTAATAAAATTTGAAAAAGTAATTTGTCATACTGATCTATAAAAGTGTGAATTTCTCTGGGGATTAGCAGGTGAGTTTCTGCAGTAATTAGGTGTGCCAGAAATAATTTCCTGCTTCCCTCCCCCTCTTCCTCTCTCCTTTTCTACATTTCCTTGCATTCATCCTGGCCTCTCAGCTCATTCTTCCAGTATTGTCTAATGTAATGAATTTCTCTTCCTCTACCCTAGAAAGTACCACTGTTTCCATTATCTCTAGGAGCTATATGTGTGTGTGCATTTTGTTAATCTTGTGGTATTTCAAAGAACTATAAAAACCTAAAATCAGAAATGACCACAGAAAGGGTATTTTAATGGAACAATTTCTTTTTTTTTCTTGACCTGAGGGTTAATCAGGATCCTTCTCTCCATAATTTTTCAACTTCTCCATTGCAACTTTTCTCTTAATCCATGAGTGCACTCTTTGGACTTTGATGAAATGTGAGGCTTTCTGGTGAAAAATGCAAATTGACCAGCAGTCATAAGCCCTGTGTTCAAGTCTCTGTTTTTTCACTTGCCAGCTGGGGAATTGAGTCTTCACTAAGCCACGTGTAAAATAGAGAGAGGAACATTTGCCCTGCCTACCTCATCAGGGCTGCAGAGTGTACCAAATTATATAAACAGAGTAGAAAAGTTTTGAACAAGTCTTAGGTTTTATTCTGAAGAAGGTGACAACTACCAGGTTTTGAGTGCCAGGAGCCAGGTGTTCTACATGCATTATTGTTGTTTCTGCAACAAGCCTGAAATCTGTTTGCCTTTTTTTATAGATGAGAAAAGTGAGGCTTGAGAGATAAAGTGAATTTCCCAAGATTACATCACAGTGGAAAATCACAGTGGAACCAATTTCTTTTATAGCAAATTGTATCCTTAATTAATGTAAGGCCTTTGTTCTGAGTTCCAGTTCTTGCAGATAAATAAACTATATATAAGTTTGGCCAGAAGTGTACTAACTTTAGGCTGTACTGCTTTGCTTTGGGCCCTTTTAATTATAAGAAACGTTAGGTTTCAGAGAGATTTCAGAGGAATCCAGAGACAGAAATTGAATTATAGTTGGGTCTAAAGGGAAGCTGTAATGGACCAAGGCCATTCTTGTCTCCCTCCTACTTCTTTATCTGGCCTCACAAACAAAACATTCCTTTTGTATGTTGCCTCCACCCTCTTTATTGCCTGGCTCCCTTATAACCACATCTATGTGGCCTATAATAAGGACTCCAGACCTCTTACATCACGGCACCTTTCGATATGTCCAGTTGGCTTTTACCCCTACTGATAACTGAAAATTTCCCTAGAGTCTTTTGGTTCAGTTTCCTAAGGGGAGGAATTTGACTGGCCAAACTCATCTGTTTCATTCAGATTCCAGGTCATTGATTGCTGACAGGCCCATGAATTGGCTGCCTTTGCATTAGATGTCTTCCTTTGGTTATGTCCATTTAGGAAAAGTGGTAGGAAGAGTAGGAAAGGAGAGTTAATATGACAGCTATATCACTCATATCTATTATAAGAAGGTATTTGTTTTTACAGTTCCTAATTTTTCCCAATCTTATTAAAATATAAAATTGACATATAATTTTAATATTTTACTGTTACATTTTAGCCTTTGTTCCTTTGCTCCAAAATACCCCTGCTTCTAACATATTCTCCATATTTGGATTCCAAGTGATTCAGACTTTAAGGTATAGACTCTAGGAAACACTGCAGCTTGTTTTCATCTTCTGAATCAGTATTACTTATGTTGGTTCTGTAGTTACATATGCCATTACTTTATGTGTTTTTGAAGAAGATAGTAAAACATAGTACTTCAAAGATCTTCTTTCTATTAATGGAAGCAATCATGTCCTCAAATTATTTCTGAATTATCTATAATTTAATTTAAAAGGTTATCAAAATAAGAAGTGCAAATATCTCTAAGCACTGTGAATGCATGGAAAGTGAAAAGAATGGTTCATTCTCTAGGAGGGTCTGCAGAATTTGGAACTGTGAACAGACCTTTAGATTTGCTTCCTTTTCCCCACACTTCCTGGTTTGTTTGGTTTTTTCCTCTTTGCTGTTGCTCTGCAAATGTATAATGTACACCTAAGCATAATGTGACTTTCTTTTGGCTACCTCATGCAAAGAGTTGACTCATTCGAAAAGACACTGATGCTGGGAGGGTTTGGGGGCAGGAGGAGAAGGGGATGACAGAGGATGAGATGGCTGGATGGCATCACCGACTCGATGGACATGAGTTTGAGTGAATTCCGGGAGTTGGTGATGGACAGGGAGGCCTGGTGTGCTGTGATTCATGGAGTCACAAGGAGTCAGACACGACTGAGAGACTAAATTGAACTGAACTGAAGCATAATGTGACTTTTTTTTGGTTAGATACAAAAATCTATATATGTCATTTTATATCAGTGATTTCAATCCTTTGACACATATAGAAAATTGTACAATTTGTACAGCACAGTAACAAAAGATGGAATTGATTTGAAAATGTTCTATGTTGTTTAGTCACTAAGTTGTGTCTGACTCTTTTGGACTTTAGCCCACCAGGCTTCTCTGTCCATGGGATTTCCCAGGCAAGAATACTGGAGTGGGTTGCCATTTCCTTCTCCAGGGGATCTTCCTGACCCCAGGATCGAGCCCAGATCTCCTGCATTGACAGGTGGATTCTTTACCACTGAGCCACCAGGGAAGCCTGAAAATGTTTTGTAGGGTTTAGCAAAATATTTATTACACATTCTTCATTTTATATAATTATAAAAATATATAAAACATTATTACATTTTTATATGCCTAGTTAAAATGTTTTCACATTTTTATATGAGAAACTTTTTTTCATAAACATAACCTTTTTGTATCAGATTTTATATTAGAAATGACTATATACCATTCCTGATCAAGACTTATTAATAATGATTTCTTCTAATCTCTCCAAATTGTTGTTATTAAAAAAAGCAATGAGAAACTTTGGCCAAATGACAAAAATTACTTAAGACATTTAAAAAAGCAATTCACAACCTGCCCAGGGACCCAATCCTCGGGAGGCCATCACGCCTTGACCTGCCCAGGGATTCGATCTCTAGGAGGCTGTCATGCCTCAGTCTGCCTGGGGATCCGCACCCTGACCCGGGGACGCCTGGCTCTCAGGTTGCAATAGTTCTGGGTAAGATGAACTTATATCGTATCTATTCCCGTCCATGGTGGGCAAACTAGCAATGAGTTACAAATCTCTTAATTCTACCCAGCACCGGTCACACTGGAGATCTTGGGGATGCCCAAACTCCAGTCTGGGCGGTCCCAGGAGGTCATCATGCCTTGACCTGCTTAGGGATCGGTCTTCGAAATGTTGTCACGCCTCAACCTGTTCGGGGATCCTCTAGTCCCAGGGGTCCCAGGAGGTCGTCACACCTCGACCTGCCCAGGGACCCAATCCTCGGGAGGCCATCACGCCTCGACCTGCCCGGGGATTCGATCTCTAGGAGGCTGTCACGCCTCAGCCTGCCTGGGGATCTGCACCCTGACCCAGGGACGCCTGGCTCTCAGGTTGCAACAGTACTAGGTAGGATGAACTTACATCATATCTATTCCCGTCCACGGTGGGCAAAACAAACCTCTTAATTCTACCCAGCATTGGTAACACTGGAGATCTTGGGGACACCCAAACTCCAGTCCGGGGGGGTCCCAGGAGGTCATCACACCTTGACCTGCCTAGGGATTGGTCTTCGAAAGGTTGTCATGCCTCAACCTGTTCGGGGATCCTTTAATCCCAGGGGTCCCAGGAGGTCATCATGCCTCGACCTGCCGAGGGACCCAATCCTCGGGAGGCCATCACGCCTTGACCTGCCCGGGGATTCGATCTCTAGGAGGTTGTCATGCCTCAGCCTGCCTGGGGATCTGCACCCTGACCGGGGGACGCCTGACTCTCAAGTTGCAACAGTTCTGGGTAGGATAAGCTTCAGAAAGACTCACCCCTAAGGAAGTCTACCTATGGAAACAGAAAGAAGCCTATTACTTGTGGGACTGTGTCCAGTCTCAGCAATAACTCAGGAGCCCAATGAGAACCCCATTGCCTTTCTGGAGAGGCTAAAAGAGGCACTCCAAAAGTTTACCAACCTGGACTTAGACTCTTATGAGGGACGGGTGATTTTAAAGGACAAATTCCTGTCTCAATGTGCATCAGATATCAGAATTAAGTTACAGCAACTACAACAGCAGGACCCTACTGCCTCTTTAGATGAGATGGTCCAGACAGCCACCAATACCTTTTATAACAGAGAACAGGAGAAGGAGGCCAAGGCCCAGGAGAAGGAGAGAAAGAAAGAGACAAGGCATGCCCAGATGCTGGCCGCCCTCCAGAGAAGCCCTATGGCAAACCCCGAGTCCTTGAGGGACAAGGCACGAGACAGATGCCTGATCTGTAGACAGGAGGGGCATTGGGCCAAAGAGTGTCCAAACCGTGACAAGTCTCCTAGAACAGCTTGCCACAAATGACATCAACTGGGACATTGGGCAGCACTCTGCCCTCGGGACCCAAGAGCCTCAAGGTCAAGCGCCAAGCCTACCTTCACGACGGTTCAAGAGGACTGAAGCGGCCCGCTCCAGCCAGCCCGCCCGCCTGTCACCGATAACCATCACGGGGCTGGAGCCAAGGGTGCAACTGGATGTGGCAGAAACCTTGGACCACTGGACAAAACCCCGAGAGGGATTGTCAGAAGATCCTCTGACCAATCTTGAGGAAATCTGGTACATTGATGGAAGCAGCTTTGTCTTGGATGGAAAAAGAAGAGCCGGGTATGCAGTAGTCTCCAATTTTGAGACCATAGAGGCTAAGCCTCTGCCACCAGGTCAACCAGCTACAACATGCAGTGCCAGTTCAACAAAGATATAAAACTACAGCTGACCACGGAAAATATCACATACCCTTGGACTCCGCTATAAGGACTTTGAGGATTGAGACTAGCAAGAGGGGGAGGCCCAATACCCCTCGCCACCCCAGTTCAGCAGGAAGTAGCCAGAAAGACCTCGACACCCCTATTCCCAAAGAATTGGGCCTCCCATCTCTTGAGGGGGGAATGTTAGGTAGGTAGAATAGGGAAAAGGAGTCCAAAATGGCGGTGGCTAAAAGACAAGGAAGGTCAAAGGAAGGTCCAAGGACCAGAGTGAAAACTTCAGGCAGAACAAACAGCGCTCCTGGCTAAGCCCAATTTGCATAGGGCAGGCCCAGGTGGAGGAAAAAACATATAAAAGGAGCCAAAGCGCTTTCTCTCGGACTCTATCTCCCGCGTGCGCGCACGCTCTCTCTTTCTCTCTCTCTCTCTCTCACTCTCCTGTTATCTTCTAAATAAAATAGAGCTGTAACACTGAAAAAAAAAAAAATAAATAAAAATAAAATAAAATAAAAAAGCAATTCAGTTGAAATTATTTTGAAATCTTTTAAAGTTCTTTATTTCACTGACCAATGTAATGTTGAAATTTCTTATTCCAGCTCATGCTGGTGGGTTCTAGCTTGACTTTGCTCTCCCTCATTTACACCTGTTTTGCCTACTTTGTGGACCTCATATCCACTATTAGATACTAAAATTAGAGCTTTATAGAGACTGCTTAGCCAGCCACCACAATTGTATAAGGTCAAACCTGTAACAAATCTATCATCTGTGTATATATGTATGTATCTCTCTATGATCTATCTAACAGTCAATATATCTATCCAGCTAGTTAGGTAGCTGATCTCCTAGTGGTTCTGCTTCAAGGATTGAACTCAGACTTCGGCAAAAGACAAATCCAAACAAAAATTCACATAATGAGTGGTTTAAAATTCACTATGCAAATGAACTGTTAGAGCAGTTACTTGCCTCTAGCTTGGCAATTACTCAAGTGCACACTGCAGCCATGAAATTAAAAGAAGCTTATTCCTTGGAAGGAAAGTTATGACCAACTTAGATAGCATATTAAAAAGCAGAGACATTACTTTGCCAACAAAGATTCATCTAGTCAAGGTTATGGTTTTTCCAGTAGTCAAGTATGGATGTGAGAGTTGGACTACAAAGAAAGCTGAGCACCGAAGAATTGATGGTTTTGAGCTGTGGTGTTGGAGAAGACTCTTGAGAGTCCCTTGGACTGCAAGGAGATCCAACCAGTCCATCCTAAAGGAGATCAGTCCTGGGTGTTCATTGGAAGAACTGATGTTGAAGCTGAAACTCCAGTACTTTGGCCACCTGATGTGAAGAACTGACTCATTTGAAGAGACCCTGATGCTGGGAAAGATTGAAGGCAGGAGGAGAAGGGGACGACAGAGGATGAGATGGTTGGATGGCATCACTGACTCTATGGATATGAGTTTGGGTAGATTCCAGGAGTTGGTGATGGACAGGGAGGCCTGGTGTGCTGTGGTCCATGGGGTTGCAAAGATTCAGATACAACTGAGCTACTGAACTGAACTGAACATTAGTCACAAACAGACAAAAGCACTGGTGTTGGATTAAAGATTGCTATGAATTCTTTGACACTCTTCCCATTTAGAAGTGGGGTCTGCTTTTTCTTTCATTGAATATGGGCTGGCCTGTGACTTCTGTGACCAGTTGAGCTGGAAAGAGTGATGCTATATCATTTCCAGGCCTATTCTCTAAAAGGATTTGGCAGCTTCTAACCATGTTACATCCCCTAACTATGTAATAGGTTAGGGGATGGAGGAAATAGAGAAATGCTGGTCAAAGTATACATGTCTTCAATTATAAGGTGAATAAGTTCTGAGGATCTCATGTACATCATGATGACTCTAGTTAATAATACTGTATTGTATACTCGAAAATTTGCCAAGAGAGTAGATTTTAAGTATTCTGAGAGCAAAGGCAGCTGATTAGCACAATAATAATGACTAACTCAAAGTTTTGAAAGAATAGAATTAAATAAGTAATAAAAGACATAAGATGGGAAAGGGTGATCGAGCAGATAAAAAATTAGTAAGAATTTAGCAAATTTGAGCAACATAATTAAGAAGTTTGATTTAATTCAGAGCTACTAACAGATGTGCTGGCTACCCTGGAATGCCAAGTATCAATTACAGATATTGATCCCCTTGGCCCTCAAGACAGGCTGGCAAGGCCTGCCGGCAGCCCCAGGCTATGAGAAGCCACAGCCAAAATTCCTTGGAGGGAGGCTGGAGCAGAATAAGGTTTGACAGGGAGCCCTGCGGATCCCTGGAGAAGCTGAGCACAGTGAACAACTTGGAGCACTCACTGCTCTGCCATAGGCAGTTTGCATGACCAGCATGCTCTCCCACCCAGAAGTGTATTTCAGCAGCCATGGCAGGGCAAGTCTGTCTCCTGGGAACAAGGGGCCAGTGGAGCTTCAGGAGAGTTGGTGTTCTAGGTGCCCAAGGAGGAAGGGATTGCTGGACCGTATGGTAACAGTATTTTTAGTTTTTTTTAAAGAACCTCCATCTTGCTTTTCTTAGTAGCTGCACCAATTTATACTACCAGCAACAGTGTAGGCTGGTTCCTTTTTCTCCATTGTAATGGTTTATATTATGTATCCAACTTGACTGGGCTACAGAATGCCCAGATAGCTCATAAAACATTATTTCCAGGTGTGCCTGTGGGGTTGTCTTTGGTAGAGATCAGCATTTCAGTCAGTTAGACTGAGTAGAAAAGATCATCTTCACAATGTGGGTGGGCATCATCCAATCATTGAGGGCCTGAATAGAATAAAAAGGTGAAAGAAGAGTAAATGTTCTCTTTATGCTTGAGCTGAGACATCCATTTTCTTTTGCCTTCAGAAATCAGTGGTCCTGGTTTTGGAGCTTTTACATTCTGACCGGGACTTTATACATCACTCCACCACTCTCAGGCCTTTGAATTTGGGCTGAATTATGTACACCACTTGGAGAAGGAAATGGCAACCCACTCCAGTACCCTTGCCTGGAAAATCTCATGGACAGAGGAGCCTGGTAGACTACAGTCCATGGGATCACAAAGAGTCGGACACGACTGAGTGACTTATGTATACCACTGGCTTTCCTGGTTCTCCAGCTTGCAGATGGTGGATCTTGAGACTTCAGTAATAAATTTCTTCTTATGTTGCTCTCTCTCTCTGTATATATATATATATATATATATATCCCCTTGGTTCTATTTCTTTGGAGAACTCCAACTAACACATGCTTGGTTTTTTGTTGTTTCTTTGGTATGCCTCAGGATCTCAGTTCCTCATCCAGGGATCAAACCCAGGCTGCAGCAGTGAGATTGCTGAGTCCTAACCACTAGACCATCAGGGAATTCCCAGTACATGCTTGTTTAAATTTATCCACATTTTAAATTCCCACTATATGCTTATTTAATTTATCTGATCATCCTTGCTCTTTGCATTCCACTTCTTTACTTTTTGGCTAAAGTTTCTTCTTCATGAGTATATACTTAGTATTTTTTTCAATAAAGGTCCACAGATTTAGGCTTTTAAAATATGCCTTTTTGTCACTTATTTAAGATCTTTATGCAAAAAGATATGAAAAGACTGGCAACCAGAGGCCAGAACTATGTATCACGATTCATTTCCTTATACATACATTTTATAAGTTCTTGTTTATATGTGAATACAGGTTTCCCTTCCACCCTCATGCAAACATTTACCCCTTCCAAGAATTACTTTAGGATCCACAAGGAAGGGAGGGCTAGTACTCACAAATAAACAAATTTCAAAAGACAGTCAACTATACATTGTCAAAATAAGAGGGCTGAAAGGGTTCAAATGTATATATGCACATATGTACATAAAGAGATTCAACTATACCTTTAAAAAGAAGGAGGTTCAGAAACTGCTCTGGTGGTTTAGTGGTTAAGACTTTGTGCTTCCACTGGAGGAGTGAGGGTTTGATCCCTGGTTGAGGGCAAAAGAAAAAAAAAAGGGGGTTCTTTGTTATGAAGAAATAGAGGAATATGGCAATGAAGATCTGTAAAGGGGTCGTGATAGTTGTTCAAGTGAGTAGAATATTAGAATATTTTTGTCAGTTCAATTTTTAACTTTTAGAAATCATAGCATAAAGTTTGTTCAGTTATGGAGGTGCTAATTTCATCATTATCTGTGAGCACTAAACCTTCTTGGTCTTTAAAAAGAATATTTATTTCACCTTCACTTTTTAATGAGAGTTTAGCTGGGCATTGAATTCTATGTTTATGATTATTTTTGCATAGCTTTTTGAGATCTCTTATTTGTGTTTGAATTGCTGAAGTTTTATTATATTGTGGCTAACTTTGGGATTAGTTAACTTATTCTTCTCAGAACTTATTATTATTGAACTTCAGGATTCAAGTTTTTTAGTCATTTATGTAAAAGTTCAGTCATTATCTTAAAAAAATTTTTTTTAAGTATCCTATTTTCTACTTTTGGAAATAAATATATATTAGACTTCCTCATTCCCTCTTCCATGTCTCTTAATCTTTCATGTTTTCCAGACCTTTATGTCCTTGTGCCTTTTTGATAAATTCCTCAAATCTGTTTTCCAGTTTATGAACTCCTTTGCTGTATCAAATTGCTATTTAACCCATCCATATACAGTTTTAATTTCCTTGACATCTCCCTGTACTGATGGATGGATTTTTACTTAGACTGCCTTTTCACATAGGGTATAATCCTTTAAGTGTTGTAACTTTTATGCAGTGTTCTCAGTTCCATCTTTGTCCATATGGGCCCAGTGCCCATGCTATATGTCCTCACACAAGCATGAAATTCCAAGCACTTAGGTGAATAGATCAATAATAAACTTTCCATCACTATAATGCAGCTACATCATGAGCAGACACTTTGAAACTTTGCTCTGTTTTCAATTACCTCTTTGTTTCTGGTGCCTGTGGATTTTTCTTTCTTTCTTGAGAGCTTAGCTATGAATTTAAAACATTTAAAAATTATGTTTTATATAGCATTTCTAGGTTTTTATAGTGAGATTTATCTTAGTCTGCATTTTGCTAGAACAGAAAGTCTTGAGTAATACTTTAATAATGAAGGGGAAAAAAATCTCATTATTTGTTTTAAAAAGAGAATGACAATATGTGTTGATCTGGGACCAGGACAAATTACTCACACAGCACAAGCCAAAAAGGTTGGCTCTGTCTGTGTTTTAAAGCATGATGGTGGATCCCAAAGCGATCCTACATCTGCATCTTAGTGGCCACATAATTTACTATCAGAGGGCACAAACAATTACATGATGGGTTTAGTGTCAGTCCTTGTGAAGTAACTCATCATAGTATCAGAATTTTGAGTTCTAGTCATTGGCTCTCCCACTGACCAAAAAGGTCAGGATGGCCAGGACCTAATTATTTATTAAATGATTTATAATATTAATTAATTAGATGTTATTAATACAACAAGAAAAGAATTGTGAATCACCTACTATACCAAATCCTAGAGATATGGAAGAGAAGCAGATAAAAGTTGCTGCTCTCCAGGAATTTCCAGTTCAATAGTAGGAGACTGGCTCTTGGAATCAATTATTATGTAAGTTCACATGGACTTTTGTCAAGGTGCAAAGGACTGGGTGGCCAGTTGAATCTTGACAGTAGAGGTGATAATCAAAAAAGTTCTGAGTGTAAGAAAGAAGAGAGTTGGAGGCTACTGCTCTTGCAATCAGAGATTTGTAGAAGGATATTTGAGGATACGGGCTCCTAAGAGAGCGTGCTCAATGCCTCTGGAGAATGGATACAAACGTACAGACTTCCGATATCTTTTCCTGGGTATCAGGAGACTTAGAGAGATATCTGCAAAATGTTTGAGACTGCTGAATAGCTGCCCTACAGGACCCAGGGGGTCTTGCCCTTCTCCAACCATTCAATAAATAGCACTCAGCGGAGATTCTGGCTGAGGAGACTTGTTTTCAAAACAACAACTCTGAGCCAACCTACTTAAGTAGTTCCATATGTTTCTCCAGAGAGTTTATGGATTGTGGCCTTTGGAATTCTTTTGTTTATCACTGGGAATCCAAGCCCTGAAAGCTGCTAACCAGCCATGAGGTTTGCCGGTTATACAAGCTGTTGGACCTCTTAAGGACTTTGACATAAAGACCACTTTCCGTGGAATAAGAATTAGTGGTTTAAAAAGAGTGCACTTAACAGTATCATGTAAGTATCAGTTTCTGTATGCCTTTACTAGCCAGACTTTTTTTTTTTTAACTGGTCTGTGCTTTACTTGTGTGTGCCTTTAAGGCCCTTAAAGGGAAATCTGAGCAGAGCCTTCAGAGACTTATAATCAGAGAGGTCTTTTTTTAAAAAAATGAATGACTATCTTCAGCAGATCTAAAACTGTGACAGAGCGATGGAACCTTCCCTAAGATGAGCCCCTTTCCCCAGAAAGATGGGGACCCAAGGCACAGTCTTTGAAGCCACTGAGGACCCATCCTTCCTCTGGGCAACTTTCCCTTCTTTGCCTGCCCCACCCCCACCAATACCCAGCTTGTAGTGACATTCTTCTACCCTTTACCCATCTAATACCAAACACATGGGGGATCTATCCTGTTTCCAGGAAAGAGGTTTCCATGGATTGCCCCAGCAGCCTTAATAATAGATGCTATTTACTGAGTACTTTGTGCAAAGAACTGTACTCTTTTTATACTTCATCCCCTTTAATCCTCACAATAGCCCAATGAGATGGATGCTATAATTATTCCTCATTTTACAGATAAGGAAATCGAAGCTCAGGGAGCCTGAGCAGTTTGCTTAAAGTTACTTAATAACTACAAGAGCCTCCTACTTATAATTCCACTATGAGTGGCAGAGATGGGACATGAATTCAGGATGCCTGACTCAGAGCTCTTATCCACTATGCTCAATACTCTCCCATTCTCTTAGGAAAGTACTTTCAACTTGATCTCTAAGCCTCTGTCCAGCTTGGAAATGCTATGGCTCTTTTCAAATGTCAGTCGTATTGTGATCCATGCTGTTTTTTTGTTTTCCCATATAAAACAGTGCAGAAAAAGAGGTTGGTCATCTCCCTTCACAAAACAATCTTTCACACATTTGAAATCATCCGTGGCTCAATAAAGAAGCTTCTTCACAGAGTGAACTGGCATGGCTGGTGCTGAAGGGTAACATCCTAGCAAGGCAGGTCTGAGACCTTGCAGTTCTGCCTGGTACGTATTTCTTAGGGCTGACAGGTGAGTCAGCAGAAGTGAACAGACAATACACTATGTTTGGTTTTAACATGATGAGTCAGCCCCAGAATGTGGCCAGCTTCAGTGTAGCCCCCTGAAGTTTTAACAGAATATTAATTGCCCTGTCACTTCCCGTTCCACACAGCTGGGTGGGATTGCTACCAGCCTCGCTGTTGAGAAGTTACACATTTCAACCCAGCCCAGAAAGGTTTCCTGTGGTGGGTGAAATGACAACATGCACAAAGGTCAAACTCCAGATGTGGAAATCTGACTTTTTTCCTCTTGGGGAAAACATTGCCTCCTTACAGTCTCAGAAGATATTTAGTACGGGTTTGAGGCCGAAGTCTACTGAAAGATCCAAGTTCCTCTAACCTGGAGGATAGTTGTCTGTTTCATGTAAATTTGTCTAAGAGTCTGAGACCACCTATTAGATTCCCGAACTGAAGGATCAGAGGAAGAGGGAGGTGTTTCTGAATGAGAGGACCTGAATGGAGAAGCTGGTGCTTGCTTCTGGAAGTTGGAAATTACTGCAAGAGGAAGAATGGGTTATTTCTGGACTGATACCTTGACTGGATAGAAATGCCAGTAGGTGGTGGCAAGAATACACAGTAATATGGTAGGGAGTTTATCATTCATCTGGTCATTGATCTATTTATTCCACAAAAATTCCTATCAGGTTTGCAAAGTTCATCCATATTATATTGAAAGAGGAAAAGAACATGTAGCTTCCTAATTTTTTGTGTATTAATTAAAATAATGTTCCTCCCAAGTTTCTACCACTGGATTCCAAGGTGGGAATGAAATTTTAGTTCAGTTTGGTAAACTTAGTCCAATATTACGATCAGGGTAAACACTCAGCTTCCTTTCAACTTCCATATTTCTTCTCCCCACTTGTGCTCCTTGGCAAGTTGATCTCTGGTATAAAGCTGGCAATGGATGGAATCTGTGGCTCATAGGTGTTGTGACGCTATCAGCAGAATAAGGAGGCTTTCCAGTTGTCGCTGGTCACTGGCAGAAAGGTTGATGTGATCTGCTCCCTGGACGGGAAATGAAGAATGTGGCATTCTTTGATGTACTGGCATTCATCCTTGGAGCCCTGGTCATGAAGTCCATTCCTGCGGTGGTGAGGAGCGGCTGCTTTTGTTCTGACCCTGAGCCCTTGCTGCTTTACTAGCACTCTCTGCTGGGGGAGTAGGGAAGGGAATTAGCTTTCAGATGAGATATGTCAGTGAACTTTTGTACCAGTGATGCGTCGTAACAAAATACCATTGAGCCCCAGGGGCATACAGCAATGAACATTCATTTAGCCCAGAAGTTAGCAGTCTTTTTCCTTAAGGGGCCAGACAGTAAATATTTTAGGCTTCATAGGCTGTGCAGTCTCTGTCACAGATACCCAATTCTGCCCTTGTAGTGCAAAAGCAGCCATAAACAATATATAAACAAATGCATGTGTCTATGTTCCAATAAAACTTTATTTATGGAACTGAAATTTAAATTTCATATAATTTTCACACTATAAAATATTATTTAATGTGTTATGAAATGTTATTTTATTTTTTTAAACCATGAAATTGAATGGCCTGTGATTATTTTTTTTTTCCATGGGCCATACAAAAACAGATGGTGGGCGATTTGGCCCATGGACCGCAGTTGGCTGACACTTGGTTTAGCTCATGACTCTTCTTTGTATTGGGCTTGGTTTCTCCGGGCTGCATTTGTTCATGAATCTGTGGTCATTTGTGAGTTGGCTCAGCAACTCTGCTAATTTAGGTGGGGCTCATTTACTTGTCTAAGAATTGGTAGACTACTCTAGGATAGCCTTGGTTATGTGGCAACCAGGATAACTTGGCTCTGCTACATGACTAGCCAGCAAGTTAGTCTGAACATGTTCTCACAGAAATGGCAGACACACACGAGTACAAGTAGAAATGTGCAACCATATTTTTTATAGCCTCTGCCTGAATTATGTTTGCTAACACCCCTTTGGCTAGAGCAAGTCCCCTGTCTAATCCCAGTGTCAGGGGTAAGGCAGAAAATTCAACTCAAAGCATGAGGGCACTGCCAAGGTACATGACGAAAATGAATACATGAATACAATCAATAGCAAAGGACCTAAATTGGGAGGAATTTTTAAAATATTCTACTTGTGACCTCTTCCTTTAGGTGTTAAGATAGACCAGGGTATGAATGTAAAAGATATAAATGGGAGACATAGGCTTGTGAAATAAATAAGTGTGAGGAGAGGACAGAATGTGTGCAAAAGTGTAAAAGCATGAAAGAGCTATCTATCTGTCTCTTGGACTCCAAGGAGATCAAACCAGTCAGTCCTAAAGAAAATCAATCTTGCATACTCATTGGAAGGACTATTGTTGAAGCTGAGACTCCAATACTTTGGCCACCTGATGCAAAGAGCCGACTCATTAGAAAAGACCCTGCTTCTGGGAAAGATTGAAGGCCAAAGGACAAGGAGGTAACCGAGGGTGAGATGATTAGATAGTATCACAGACTCTATGGACATGAATTTGAGCAACTCCAGGAGCTAATGGAAGACAGAGGAGCCTGGTGTGCTAGAGTCCATGGGATTGCAAAGAGTCAGACACAACTTAGCTACTGAACAACAACATCTGTCCATCTGTCTTCTAGCTATCTAAGATATATGGGTCTTCTTTCCTTCCTTCTCTCTGATTTTTCCCTCCTTTCTTTTTTAAAAATATATTTGAACTGGGTGAAAGGGGAAAGTGGTACTTCATATACTACAAACTCTGACTAAAGTTCTAGGCATCATGGAAAATTCCTTGATTTGTTTTGTGAAGGTTGGCTGTACCCCCAGATTCCACTATTTCAAAGTAGAGATGTGTGTATATGGCTTAGGTTTTGTGTAAGGAGGATTCAGGTATAAAACATAATGTGCAGTCTTCCTAGGTTCCCAGTAGCAAAATAGAAAACTAGATCTATTTGTTATAGAACTTTAAGCTTTAGTTTTCATGTAATTACAGATGTGCCTTTGAAGCTTATTGCAGTAAATTTGAGACCTTACAATTTAAAATGAAAATCAAATGTATTTGGAATTAAATATCATAGCTTTCAGAGTGGAATATTTTTAAAATCATAAAAACCAAAAAGGTTCTGTATTTATATTCGCTAAATGTTAATGGTTTGCCCTTTTCCTTATCTCCTAAGTCCTGCTGTCCAAGAGCCCTTGATTCTTTGGTTAGAATCAATGATGTCATCTAAAAGGAATGTTTGGAGCTCTTTCCTACCTCCACCCCAGTATTTCACATGGCATTAGCTTAACTAGGAAAACAGGCTTTGAAACTGACTTAGAAAAGAATGATTATTTGTGTTTTGCTTTTATATTTTGCTGCTTTCCCCTCTAGATTATCTAGTTTAAAAAGGAACTTTCATCATCCTTGAAGTTTCATGTTGGTCAGATATTTTGTCTTGGTAATTTCCCCTCATTTTTTTGACATTACATTAGCAGAGGAAATACAAAAGAGTCTGAAATAAATCTTGCCTCACTTTGCCGACAAAGGTTCATGTAGTCGACGCTATAGTTTTTCCAGTAGTCGTGTATGATAGTGAGAGCTGGACCGTAACGAAGGCTGAGCGCTGAAGAATTAATGTTTTCGAACTATGATGCTGGAGAAGACTCTTGAGAGTTCCTTAGACTGCAAGGAGATCAAACCAGTCAATACTAAAGGAACTCAACCCTGAATCCTTATTGGAAGGACTGACGCTGAAGCTGAAGCTCCATGATGGGAAGAGTGACTCATTGGAAAAGACCCTGATGCTGGGAAAGATTGAAGGCAAAAGAAGAAGAGGGCAGCAGATGATGAGATGGTTAGATAGCATCACTGACTTAATGGACATTTGAGCAAACTCTGGGAGACGATGAAGGACAGGGAAGCCTGGCATGCTACATTCCATGTGTCTGACTCTGCAAAGAGTCAGACACAACTGAGTGACTGAATAACAATAAATGAGTTAGCTGCATGCTTGGGCGCTCTCCATTTACCCCAGTTCTGTAGGCAGCTACTCTGCTGAGGTAATCTCATCCAGGCCCAGAACTTCATACACAATGAATATGCTGATGGCCTGAGTCATATCTCCAGCTCTGATTTTGCTCATACCTTTAGATTTGTATATCCAACTATTGTTTAACTCAGGAGACTCTTGGATGTCTAACAGTCAACTTCAAACTCAACATGGCTAAAGATATTCTTGATTCTATATACACTCCATTTACTTGTTCCTCTCTCAAACTCCCCATTACCAGTAAATAGTACCACTGTTTACTCAATTGCTTTGTCAAATTCCTAGGAGTCACCCATCATCCTCCGCTTTATTTTATACCTTACCTATCATCCATCATTATGTCCTGGAGCTTCATACTGTATCCAAAGCTGACCACTTCTCAATGCCTCCACTACTACAGCTCAACCATGCCATTGTTACAGTCTCCTAATAGTCTTTCTGCTTCCTTCCATAGCCATTCTTTCTACAGCAGTTGGAGAGATCGAGTAAAGCTCAATCTACTCTCACACTTACATTTATTTTATGGTTTCTTTTCACTTTGAAATAGAATGTAAGCTCCTCACCAATGCCTGCAAGGACCCACACCTTAGTCTTCCTCCTCCCATTCCCTGTCTCAACCTCTATCTTTACCTGCACATTCTGTCCCTCGATCTGCCCAAGGCACTCATGTCTCTGGGCATTTGCTCTTCCCAGCTGAAATGTTCTTTTCCCAGAAGTTTACCTGGTTGCTTTCTTTTCAACATGCAGGTCTAATATGCAGTCCTTACTGCTGCTGCTGCTAAGTCGCTTCAGCCGTGTCCGACTCTGTGTGACCCCATAGACGGCAGTCCACCAGGCTCCCCCGTCCCTGGGATTCTCAAGGCAAGAACACTGGGGTGTGTTGCCATTTCCTTCTCCAATGCATGAAAGTGAAGAGTGAAAGTGAAGTCGCTCAGTCGTGTCCGACTCTTAGCGACCCCATGGACTGCAGCCTACCAGGCTCCTGCGTCCATGGGATTTTCCAGGCAGTCCTTAGAGAGTCCTTTTTGGGCAGTCCTAGCAGAAACAATAGTACTTTTCTTCCCCCATCACTCTGTCCTGTTTTAATAACTATTTTGTTTTCTTCTTAGCACCTAAAACTCTTCAAAATACTTTTGTGTTTATTGTCTGGCTGTTACTAGCATGTCTTCAAGCTAGTGGAGGTGATGGAATTCCAGCTGAACTATTTCAAGTCCTAAAAGATGATGCTATTAAAATGCTGCACTCAATATGCCAGCAAATTTGGAAAATTCAGCAGTGGCAACATGACTGGAAAAGATCAGTTTTCATTCCAATCATAAAGAAGGGCAATGCCAAAGAATGTTCAAACCACCACACAATTGCACTCATTTCACATGCTAGCAAGGTCATGCTCAAAATTCTCCAAGTCAGGCTTCAACAGTATGTGAACCGAGAACTTCCAGATGTACAAGCTGAATTTAGAAAAGGTAGAGGAACCATAGATCAAATTGCTAACATTAGCTGGATCATAGACAAAGCAAGAGAGTTCCAGAGAAACATCTACTTCTGCTTCATTGGCTATGCTAAAGCCTTTGACTGTGTGGATCACAACAAACTGTGAAAAATTCTTAAAGAGGTGGGAATACCAGACTACCTTACCTGCCTCCTGAGAAACCTGTATGCAGGTCACGAAGCAACAGTTAGAGCTGGACAAGGAACAGTGAACTGGTTCCAAATTGGGAAAGGAGTCTGTCAAGGCTGAATATTGTCACCCTGCTTATTTAACTTATGTGCAGAGTAGATCATGTGAAATACCAGCCTGGATGAAGTTCAAGCTGAAATCAAGATTGCCAGGAGAAATATCAGTAACCTCAGATATGCAGATGACACCACCCTTATGGCAGAAAGCTAAGAGGAATTAAAGAGCCTCTAATGAAGGTGAAATAGGAGAGTGAAAAAGCTGGCTTACAACTCAACATTAAAAAAACAAAGATCATGGCATCTGGTTCCATCATTTCATTGCATATAGATGGGGAAACAGTGGAAACAGTGACAGACTATTTTCTTGGGCTCCAAAATCACTGTAGATGGTGACTGCAGCCATGAAATTAAAAGACACTTGCTTCTTGGAAGACAAGCTATGACAAACCTAGACAGCATATTAAAACCAGAGATGTCCCTTGGCCAACAAAGGTCCATATAGCCAAAGCTACAGTTTTTCCAGTAGTTATGTGTGGATGTGAGAGTTGGACCATATAGAAGGCTGAGTGCCCAAGAATTAATGCTCTTAAACTGTGTTGTTGGAGAAGACTCTTGAGAGTCCCTTGTACAGCAAGGAGATCAAACCAGTCAATCCTAAAGGAAATCAACCGTGAACATTCATTGGAAGGACTGATGCTGAAGCTGAAGCTCCAATCCTTTGGCCACCTGGTGCCAAGAGTTGACCCTTTGGTAAAGACCCTGATGCTGGGAAAGATAGAAGGCAGGAGGAGAAGGGGACAGCAGAGGATGAGATGGTTGGATGGTATCACCAACTCAATGGACATGGGATTGAGCAAACTCCAGGAGTTGGTGATGGACAGGGGAACCTGGCGTGCTGCAGTCCATGGAGTTGAAAAGAGTCAGATATGACTGAACGACTGAACGACAACAACAGCAAAACTTCATGAGAACTTGATTTTGTCTGTTCATTTTGGTATGCCTGGCACCTAGAAGGTGCTCAGTACAATGTGAGTAAGCAATAAATATTTGCCAAGTTAATGAAAAAACACTAATGGGGACTTCTCTGGTGGTTCAGTGGCTAAGACTCCCAGATCCAGTGCAGGAGGGCTGGGTTTGATCCCTGGTCAGGGAACTAGATCCCAAAGTCTGCAATTAAATGATCCCACATGCTGCAACGAAGACCTGGCGCAGCCAAAGAAATATATACATTAAAAAAAAAAAAAACAAATAAACCACCAATGAGGGAGGATTTATCTTGATGATCTCAGTTTTCTTTTTAAAGCCTGCAGTGGGTGTTGCATTCTCCCAGGTACAGATGCCTTTCTCTTAGTTGTAGCTCTTAAGAAGCAGGCCCATGTTGCTAAGCCCCAGTTCCTTCTAACTCATGCTCTTATCTTCTCTTCACCAGCATTACATCCACCAAACATTCATCTCACTTCCATCATATGCCAGGCACTCTTCTAGGCCCTGGGGAGGTAGACATGAATAAAGCACACATAAACACCTGCTTTCATGCAGCTTAAGTCCTATGTATTTGGCCTATGTTTACCTTTGTCCATGCCCCCACACCACACAAATGTGAGGGAATCAGCTTTGTACCGGGGTCGTGTCAATGGGAATTAGTCTAAACAGTGCACTTTGTTTTTCAGTCGCTGTTGTGTCTGACTCTTTGTGACTCCATGGACTGCAGCATGCCAGGCTTCCCTGTCCTTCACTATGTCCTAGAGTTTGTTCAAACTCATGTCCACTGAGTCAATGATGCCATCCAACCATCTCATCCTCTGTCGCCCCCTTCTCCTGCCTTCTATCTTTCCTAGCATTAGGGTCTTTTCCAATGAGTTGGCTCTTAGCAACAGAGGACTTAGCATCCAGTCCTCTTGGCCAAAGGACTGGAGCTTCAGTCCTTCCAGTGGGTATTCAGGGTTGATTTCCTTTAGGATTGACTGGTTTGATCTCCTTGCTGTCCAAGGGCCTCTCAGGGGTCTTCTCCAACACTACAGTTCAAAAGCATCAATTCTTGGACACTCAGCCTTCTTTATGGTCCAACTCTCACATCCATACAGTGCATAAGTTTCCCTGGTTTATCAGAAATGTGAGGGATTCCCAACTGGATTGCTTGCTTGACCCATAAAGGAGCAAGTGAGACAGCCTGGGCCAGTGTAGTGCCAGGATGGCCTTAGTGGGGTGCAAGCAGCAGAACAGCAGGTCTGCCTGGCACAAATACATGGGCTCATGCTGGCAGCTTTATCAGTGCTGTTTAAGAAGTATGTGTGTGTGTGTGTGTGTTAGTCATTCAGTTATGTCCAACTCTTTGCAGTCCCATGGACTGTAGCCTGCCAGGCTCCTCTGTCTATGGAATTCTCCAGGCAAGAATACTGGAGTAGGTTGCCATTCCCTTCTCCAGGGGATCTTCCTGACCCAAGAATCAAATCTGCGCCTGCTGCATTGCAGGCAGATTCTTTACCATCTGAGCCACCAGGGAAGCCCTTAAGAAGTATAAAGAAAGTGAAGTCGCTCAGTCATGTCCAGCTCTTTGCGACCCCATGGACTGTAGCCTACCAGGCTCCTCTGTCCATGGGATTTTCCAGGCAATAGTACTGGAGTGGATTGCCATTTCCTTCTCCAGGGGATCTTCCCAACCCAGGGATCGAACCCGGGTCTCCCACATTGCAGACAGACGCTTTACCGTCTGAGCCACCAGGGAAGTCTAGGTGAACTAGAAGTATGCTGTTGCTGCTAAGTTGCTTCAATCATGTCCGACTCTGTGTTACCCCATAGATGGCAGCCCACTAGGCTCCTCTGTCCCTGGGATTCTCCAGGCAAGAATAATGGAGTGGGGTGCCATTGCCTTCTCCAATGCATGAAAGTGAAAAGTGAAAGTGAGAGTGAAGTCGCTCAGTTGTGTCCGACTCCTAGCGACCTCCTGGACTGCTGCCTACCAGGCTCCTCTGTCCATGGGATTTTCCAGGCAAGAGTACTGGAGTGGGGTGCTAGGTGAACTTAATTAGAGCTTGGGAGCACAGAACAATCCATGGGTGCAGCATCTACTTCCCACTCAAAGAGTTTCCATCTGGCCAGAGCTGTTGTCCTTGATTTGTCTTTGCTGTCTGTGGGCTTAGCTGTTTTCTAAACCTGAAATTATAGTGAGTTCACTAGTAACACTGTTAGAGACCATTTTTAATTAGAAAACTCCTGTGCAGTCCAGGTAAACTACATTGTGAGGCTAGAGCTTTTGTCTCAAAGAACAGCTAACTGCCAGGCTAGCATCTAACTTATAAAAAAAAAACAGAAAAAACACCATATTTAGAATCATTTCATTGTCCTAAAGAGTCAAGTTGTTTTCTCTACAAAAAACTACCAAAACAAAGAGAGTCCTTCACTTGACAATATCCTTTGAGGCTGCCATTCTCTCTACCATGAATGACAGGGTGGTGGAGTCCTCAGAGGTCACAAAGACAGGACATTCCAAAGCCCAGATTTGCCAGCACTCCCTTTTCTTGTGCACAGGCCAGCTCTTATCACCTCCCCCACCCTGCTCCCTCCCTCCCTGTCCTTGTAACCTCACTGCTTGGCAAGTTAAATGTGATCTTAAGGGCCCAGTGAAGTGATGTTCTGGAATTTAGGGTGGATTAGATGTGTATTCCCAGATGGGCTGCTTCTTGTAAGTGATCAAGCCTCTTGATATTTTAAGTATTTGCCATCTCTCTTGAGACTGAGCAGATTAATGATGAAAGGAGGGTTTCCCCACCCTCCCTCCTCAGCCATTGAACTTCCTGCTGTGAGAGTTCTTCTTCCATATTTGTCACATCAGAGTCACTTGCACATAGAAGGTGTTTGTTTTTCAAGGCCCAGGGACAACACTCTTTTTCTTTTCCCTGCTAAGGCTGACATATACTTCCTCTTATAGGTAGAGTTGTCCTTAGTATCACTATGCCCTTCTGACCCTTAGGTATGAGATATTGGTGCCTACTAGTAAGCTCTTTCACCTTGTAATTTTTTAGGTTACCTCTGAATAGTCCATTATAAATATAACAAAAGGAACAGTATATGTGATTAAATTAGTTTTAGAAGGACAGGTTCATAGCTTGCAGCTGGAGACACTAAATTTGCCTTAAGTTTGTTGTGCTTTTTAAATAACTGCTGAGATGTCTCATATAGAGTCTAAATTCAGTTTATTGGGTGCCTAAGAATTTGGCTATGGAGCATTATTTTAAAATCATAGCTTTGTATAATTTTAGTTACTTGATTATATTCACGTAAGAGTCTCCTTTCCTCTTTGTAGATGCTCTTTAGGGTCTTTTTTGGTTCTAAACATTTTGATTCCAAATAGTTTGCATTTGGGGTTTGTGTGGATCATTTTTAGTCTATGGAAATCCTGAGGTGTAAGAATGGCTGTTTCTTTGTTCATCTTTAAGATGGTTTGCTTGTGGGTGTTTTCCCACCTCCTTAGGAGTGATAATTGAGTTATTGCTCTGTTATTTAAGGCCATTCATTTAAGGGTAGCCCTTTTTGTAGGTGATTACTCAAAATCTGTCAGCTGCCACCAAAATACAATACATTCTCCCACTTTACTTCAGAGTAGGGGTCTGCTCAATTGCTTCTTGTCAAAGTTTCTGAGATCTGAGCTTTCCCCATCATTTCTTGATCTTACAAATTGAAGTTTTTATTTAATCACAGGAACTTCATGGGAAAACAGCATTATGTGAAATATTCATTCATCACAGTAATGGTGTGATTGAGGAATCTCAGCAGCTGCCCTAAGTCCACAGTTGTGGGAATACAATTAAAATTTTAACGTGTTTTGTGAAACACTTTTCTGTAGTGCTCAGCTTTCAAAGTAATGAGGAACTGTACATGGTGCTTAAGTATTAATATAAACTCCTACTTGAAGCCCTGTTGTAAGTTTAATGATGAGAAAACATCTGTTTTCTTTGACAAATTCAAACATATTGACCTTATGGATTTTGATAGTTGCTGAAATTCCTAGGTTTAGTCTCAAAGTAAATCTGCAGAATATTGAATGCAAAGATTCTCAAAAGTTTGTGTGGATAAGAATCCTCTGGTGAACTTATTAAAAATGCAGATTTGGCTCAATTGCTGATGACTTTTAGGCAGCACAATGATTTTGACTATTATGAACAGCTGTGAATGTTTTAGTTTGGGTCATTGTGGTGAACATATGTATGTGTTTCTGTGGGGCATAAAGCTGGGAGTGAAATTTTGGCATTATCATATTCAGTGTTAGTAGAATCCTGACTCATTTGAAAAGACCCTGATGCTGGGGAAGATTGAAGGTGGGAAGAGAAAGGGATGACAGAGGATGAGATGGTTGGATGGCATCACCGACTCAATGGACATGAGTTTGAGTAAACTCCAGGAGTTGGCGATGGACAGGGAGGCCTGGCATGCTGCAGTCAATGGGGTCGCAAAGAGCTGGACACAACTGAGCAACTGAACTGAACTGAGAATACTGACAAAGAGTGTTCCAAAGTGATTATACCAATTTATAGTCCCTCTTTTGGTGTGTAAGAATTTCTGTTGTTCCACATCCTCACCAACACTTGGTATTTTCTGTTTTAATTTTAACCATTCTGGTGGTTATATACAGTTATTTCATTATCATTTAAATTTAAGTTTAATGAGTAAACAGTTTTTGATATAATCACACAGTGGAATACCATTCAGCCAAAGAGAATGAACAGTCTACAGCTACATGCAACAATATGGATGAATATCATAAATATAATTGATAAAGGAAGCCAGACAGAAAAGAATGCATTACTGTATGATTCCATTTATAGACTTCAAAAAATTCAAAACCTCAGATGAAACTAATCTATGGCCTTAGAAGTTAAGATAATGTTTAACCCTGAGGTGGGGAAATAGGTTGTGAGCGAAAGGGAGCAGAAGGGGACCATATTGGTGATATTCTGTTCTTGATCTGAGAGCTGGTCTTTGAGACAGGTTTAGTTGTGAAACTTCAGCAAGGTGCCCATTTATGGTGAGTGTACTCATCTGTATGTATAATAAACTTTTTATTAAAAACCTTTATCGAGTACAGATTTTCAGGCCCTTATGATGAAAAGTATGTTCCTTTGATGGGGCCGGGGACTTTGCATGCTTAAGAAGCACATAAGTGTTTGGGAGGCAGGTGACCTCAAAGTGCACTCTGAGAAACATGGTGAAGGAGTTTAGAACAAGGCTGTCCCAGATGTGCCACTTTGACATATAGACTGTTTTGAGCTAAAGGCAATCCACACCCAGCAGATTTTATATTTTACCTTCCCCTTCATTGTCTAAAAGAAACTAGGTAGAGGGCCTGGCTCGGAAGAGATCTGTTACCACAGATAATTACACAGAATATGGGCTGGGTGTGGTAAGCAGAGGGTGAGCACGGCTGAGCTGGAGATCCAGTTCCTCCCTGTCTCATTGTGTTTGCATGGAGTATTTGTTACCAAACATTCGGACTTCCCATCTTGCAAATAATTGTTTTTTTCCCCCTTGTAGTGCCAGATCCCTACCCTCTTCTCCTTGGCTCAGAATGGCATATATGCCTCAACTGCCTAACTGCTGTGGGCCTCATATTCTTATGGGGCCCTTGTACATAAGTAGTTAAATTGGTTTTTCTCCTGTTAATCTGTCCTATATTAATTTGATTATTAGACCAACCAAAGAACCCAGAAGAGTAGAGGAAAAATTTTTATTCCCTCTATGTTGGTAATTACATTCAGTGCAGCGATTTTGAAAGCATTCATCAGCCCTTCAAAATAATTTAATCAGCTGCTTTGTACATTGCAGTTATTTTAGATCATTTCAGACCACTCCCCCACCGCCACCCCCCACCCCCGCTGGCCACCTTTCATCTTCTGAGAGTGAGTCAATCCTGGAAAATGAAAACACGGAGTGAGCTTCATGTGGGAAAGAGCTGCAGCTTATACTTGATGTGGAAAGGACAATCAAGTGAGAAATAAATCCATTAGGTGGGAAGAGAAAAACCCCATCAACTGCTGGAATCATAGAAACTCTCTCTGGGAGGAGGACTGATCATTTCTGATGAAAGCCCATTTCATTTATTTAGCCAAGAGTGATAAAGTATGTCTGTGTCTGAGGCATTTGGTGGAGGCTCTGTAAAAACTAGGTTAAGGACTCAATCAAAATCTCTTCCAATTACATGAGGGAGGAAGCTTAGAATGCAAATAACTATAAAGCTAGTGCTTGTTGTGACTAAAAAGTCCCCCACATGGTAAGGTCTGAATCAGTTTTCATTTCATCACTAAGGGGAAAAACAGAGCTACCAGACACAATTACAGGCAAGTTTTTAAGGGGAACAAAAGGAGTGGGAAAAAACCATCACTCAGTGCTTGTTTAGAGCTTGCTCTATCCACCAAGTCCTGAGAAAGAAAATGTTCTCAAATGTCAAGAGGAAAGTGGTTCTTAACCAATTAAATAAATCCTCAGCTTTTAAAGGGACTGTTATTCTCCATGGGAATATGGGAGTATAGACAATATTACCTACAGGCAAGGTGATATTAAGCTGATATTCACTGATGTGGCTGTACCAGTTGTTTTAAAAAAATTGAAATACTTTCATACCTGTTGTAGGATTCCCTGAAAGCCCCTCTCCACTTCCACACTTCTGGCTCCTCTAGACCTCTGGACAGTACAGCAACTAAGGAGTTGATGTTGGGCAGTCCTGGAACTGCCAACTCGCTTCAGCCCTAAGCTACCTCAGAGGTCTTTGCTCTGTGGTAATACCTGTGAAGAAGTAGCCTTGTTTGGGAGGGCAGGCTGAGGGACCCGATCCGTGGTCCTCTCATTCTCTTTAGGCTTTCACTGACCTCCCTCTTCCAATGCTGCTTCCCTTGTAATTTGTCATTCTTTAGCAATTTCCACTAAAGTTATATTCTTAGGCAATGACGGATCAAAAATTAAAAATGTAGATATTTTGTCATTAGGTTAACCTTTGATTCTGTCAGTCCTCGATATCCAACAGCTTACTGATTCACTCACTCACTCACTGTCTCACTCATTCAGCAAACATCTGTGGAATGTCTGCTATAAGCCAGGCATTGTGTTTACCAGTAAGACTCCATCCTCAGCCTAAAATAAAACTCACAGTCTGGTGGGGATGACCAACCCGTAAATAGATAATTTTGATGCAGTAATAGAGCTATGCAAAAGTATAACAGGAACATAAAGATTATGACGGGACTACCATCTAAGATAGCCTGAGATGGGTCAAGGACGATTTCCTGGAAAAGGGGGTTTGAGCCTGGTCTTAATGGAAGAATAGAAATTAGGTGGATGAGGATACAGAATAGAGGAAATTATGGACAGAGGACTGTATGAATAAGTGAGAAAGATAGTATGTGCAGGCAACATAGTGTAAAGTGTGAGAATAAAGTTGGTAGGAAGTGAGACCTAAGAGGAAGGTGGGGTCAGGAGCACTGCCAAGGAGTTGAGATTTGATTCTGTAAGTTAGAGGCTTTTTGACTCACCAGGTATAACTAAATAATGTGTTACTAATAATAAAGTGTTAGTTTTGTGATGGCTTTACTCCTTTAAAAACTTAAATTAGAGCAAATTCAAGGTTATCCCCATAATATAGTGACTCTCTCCCACTGGCATTCCATATGCTTTTTTGAGAAAGAGAGAAAGAAAGGGATCAAGCTAGGGCTAGGAGCCAGGGCTTGAGAATAACTCTCTGCTCACCTCATCCAAGCAGCAAGCTAGCTCGTGGCATTAACGAATCGCCTCTGCATTTTACCTTCTTATCAAGATTTTGGGGCTTCATCAAATATGGGTACATCCAGAGGACAATGCACCTCCATGTATGTATATTACCCATTTTGTTGGTCACGAGAGAACCGTGGACACTGAGAATTCAAAGCTGTGGAAGGTTTCCCACGCCGTGGGCTCACATGCGTTTTATGGCAATTCCTTTGGCTTCACAGAGCAGTGATTGGACATCCTGTGGGCAAGGAAATCTCAGCCACACACTCCCAAAGTAGTTATTTTTCATGTAAATTACATATGTTTATTGCTGTGCTAATATTGTGCCCATTTAAAAACATCCTCCAAAATGGAAACTGTAAAAGAATAAGAAAATGAGATTAAAACATTTAGAACAATTAGAATAATTTTTATTTTATTTACTTATTAAAAAACCTCATGATTGAATGTGTCTATTTTTTTTAATCTTGGTTTATACTTGTGATACTATGATTTGTAGGTCTTGCACTAAGTTTATCTCAGTTTTGGTTTTAATGGCTGACGTAGTGGAAAAGGCCTCATAAAGTGATGTTGACCCCAGAAGAAGTACACTTCCCAAGTCAGGAGACTCAGTTCTAGTTCTATCTAGAAATTACATAATCGTTTTGTTGAAATTCAAGTCAGTAAATTTCCTTTATCCCTGGTATCAATCAATTGTTCTTGTAAGCTAATTGGCATGGGTATGTATTTTTCATAGTGTTAACAGCTTCAATTTTTAAACCTCTGTTTAAAAATTATAAAAATAGGTTAATAAATTCTGTGTCTATCCCAGATCTTTAAAGTGTTCTGTACAAATGTTCGTATACATGATGCCTTTATATCATTTTGGCAGTAATACCACAAAATGATGGAAACATTTCCAAACATTCTTTTCAAATTTCTCTTCCGTAGGGGTTTCTTTTGAAAAGCAGTTGTTTTTTTTTCCTCCTGTTCTCATTCATTGTCAAACTGTTACCTTTATTTTGAAGGCACTATGTGGTTTTTGTTTATTTGCTTTTGTTTTTGTTTTCAGAAACAACTGGGAGATAGTATACTGATACCATCAAAGAAAAGGCAGCAAACGTAGGCTATTTATCTTTTTGTAAAAGAAAAAATATGCCTCTTATTTAAATTTGGCAGTTTGAAAATTGTCCTCGTTGGATGTTGGAATGGGTGAGAGGAAGGAGTCCAGAACAAATTCTGAACTTTCCAGTGTGGATGTTTGCCTGAACGTGGTGTCACCAGATGAGGTAGATGGAGGAGAGGATGAGAGCCAGTTCAGGAAGATAATGAGACAGCAGTGGATCTTTGAGCTTGCTGAATTCAGATGCCTAGAGGACTTTCTGCTCTTACTCATGCCCAGCTCATCCCTGGCTCTATGCCCAAACTTCCTTTTCCTCTGTTTGCCTATGTTGGTGGCACCACCATCTCCCAGTCACTTAACACTACAAACTTTTGAGCCATATGTGACTCGTCCTTTCGTTTTCACCTGTATCCAATATGTCACTAAGAGCTTTCCTTTGTCATTTGTTCATGCTATACATATATTTATTGAGCACCTGATAAGTGCCAGGGGCTTCCCGCATAGCTCAGTCAGTAAAGCATCTGCCTTCAATGTGGGAGACCTGGGTCGGGAAGGTTCCCCTGGAGGAGGAAATGGCAACCCACTGCAGTATTCTTGCCTGGAAAATCCCATGGACAGAGGAACATGGCAGGCTACAGTTCATGTGATCGCAAGAGTCGGACACGACTTAGCGCTATCTTTCTTTCTTTCTAAGTGCCAGGTACTGAGTTAAGCCCTGAGGATATGTGTGAAGGGAACAGACAAGGTCCTTGCTCTCATGGAGCTTATATTCTGTCTTTGGAAGATAGATAATAAACAAGTATGTAAGCGTATAAATCAGAAAATTATTGGTAAGTGCTCAGAAGAGAATTCAAAGAAAGCAATGGCACCCCCACTTCAGTACTCTTGCCTGGAAAATCCCATGGATGGAGGAGCCTGGTGGACTGCAGTCTATGGGGTCACTAAGAGTCAGACACAACTGAGTGACTTCACTTTGACTTTTCACTTTCATGCATTGGAGAAGGAAATGGCAACCCACTCCAGTGTTCTTGCCTGGAGAATCCCAGGGACGGGGGAGCCTGGTGGGCTGCCGTCTATGGGGTCGCACAGAGTCGGACACGACTGAAGCGACTTAGCAGCTTAGCAACAGCAGAAGAGAATTAAAGTAAGTGATGTAATCCTGCCTGGGTGGTTGCTATAGAGGAGCTATCCGGGAGGTGCCATTTAGGGTGTGTCTGAAAGTCCATGCACTAGCCATAGGGGAAGGAGCTTTCCAGGCAGAAGGGCTCAAGCCCTGGATGAGCTCCGGGAGGTCCAGGCACAGAAGGCTAGTGTAGCTGGGGCTTGGTGGCAGTGGGGTAATCCTGATAGTCATGACTTTTTTTAATCTCTGCTACTAGGTTCCTGTGCTCCATCATCTTATATGTGGCCTATTGTATGATGCCCTCTAATTTCTCCCTGCTTTCACTCGCTTCTCCAAACTATTTTTCATATGGATGTCTAATAAGCCTGGAATTTTCACATCATTCTGCCATGGTAAAAAGGCCTTCAGTAGTTGAGGAGTAGCAGGCTGACCTTTGGAGGTCAAAAAAGACAGGCAGTTCTGCACTTGGGATGTTTGCTTCCTGTGAGATTTCCCAGCAGCCTTGGAAGGAAATGATGTTTGTCTCTTGTCACCTTCTAGTATTTAACCACCTGTGTTCGTTTTCCAGTGGTTTTGTTGTTATTTAGTTGCTAAATTGTGTCTGACTCTTTATCAACCTCATGGTCTGTAGCCCGCCAAGCTCCTCTGTCCATGGAATTTCCCAGGCAAGAATACTGGAGTGAGTTGCCGTTTCCTTCTCCAGGGAATCTTGCTGACCCAGAGATTGAACCCATGTCTCCTGCATTGGCAGGTGGATTATTTATCACTGAACCACCATGGAAGCCATTTCTAGTGGCTTAAACAACACAAATTTATCCTTTTACTGTTCTAGGAGTCAGAAGTCTGAAATGGCCTTACTGGGGTAACATCAATATGCCAGCAGGGCTGTATTCCTTTCTGGAGGCTCTGTTTCCTTGTCTTTTTTCAGCTTCTAGTGGTCTCCCACATTCCTTAGCTTGTGGCCTCTTCTTGGATCTTCAAAACCAGCAGGGTAGCTTCTTCCAATCTCTCACTGACTCTGACCTTCACGCTCTCATTTCCTACTTCTACTTGTTAGGACTTATAAGTGATTACACTGGATAGGATGAAAGTGAACTCTCAAAGTGAACTCATTGATAACCTTGTTTCTCCCTTAACATGTCACATAATGTATTCACAAGTATCAGGGATTAGGATATGGACATCTTTAGGGGTCATTATTTTGCCTATGACACCAAGCTTTATTAGATATCTGTGAGTCAAGGGGACTTCCTACAAATGGAAAACCCACTAAGACTAAAAGACCAATCATGGGACTCTGATTGCTTTGGTTCTGTACACATAGTGAAGCTATGCCCATCAATGGAGCAGGATTGTTACATTTTCCTGCAAGGGCAACTGAACATGGGATGATGAGAATAACAGCCATTGCTATTAATAAAGATCACTGACCTTTTAAGGTACCTCCTAACCCTGAGAGTTTATGATCTTCCTATTTGATGAAATGACACCCAAATGAGAATGCACTTGGAAGGTGTGGTTGTGGAAATAGAGGAAATCATATTAGATAGCGTAAGTTCTAAACTCTCAGAAGATTTATTATTAAGATTTATTTTAGTGAACACATCTGTCTTCCCCACACTTGGGTTATTTATAGGTGAAGAGGTACCAGAATGTTCCTCAGTGAGACATTCTTCTACTCTCTTCAACCTCTAAGTTATGTCTATACTCTAAGGAAACTATTCTTTGCCAGGAAATCCAAGTGAACTGCCATTAAATTGATTTCCATTGGACAGTGATCATATGTCCTGAGTTTATGGAAAAGTTATTGCATATAATTTTATTATCTTCAGTAAAGAATTAAATATATAACTAAGCTCAATTAATTTTATACCTTGGTAAGACTTTTCATACAAATAACTTCACAAATTAGAACAAGATACTCTGTCTTAATCCATCTTAATTTGATGGAAGTATAGTCAATACATCTTCCTAGTGGTGGAATTTTTTGCCTGAATAATCATATTGCTACAAAACATTCTTAGTCAGTATAGCTAGAGACAAACAAGACTTACTTCTAGGCTCTTTGTATAAGCAACAAATTGGTATTGGGTAATACATTTACTTTGAAAATAGGTAAAAGGAAGAAATGTTAAGAACAATGATATCTAATATATATTAAACACCTGACATAGTTTAGGCACTGTACTAAGTGTTTTACAGATATGGCACTTAGGTTTTAATCTTAAAAATGGAGTATCTTCTGCTACCTTTATTATGGATAGAGAGGCTGAGACACTCAGAGCAATGTTTCCTAATAATGTATAAAGCTGGAAAGAGGAGACTTGATATTTGGATTAATTCACTACCTCCTAAAACTGCTTTAACCCTAAACCTTTCTTCATCTAAGCTCCTCAAGGAGGAGGAGAGACTTTGAAATTTAGGTGAGTTTTAACAGGGAGGAGGTTGGGGAAACTGGGATGGGAAGGCCAACATAGCTGAGGTGGGATTATAGTGGTGTTCTAAAGGGATAGGAACTGGACTGCAGAGAGAACCTATGAGAATATATTACCAGATCAGGATCCAGGGACCTCTGTGTCTGGGATCAGAGATCTTGCTTTGGCATCTTTTGAGATGAAGACCTGATCTGCCACTCCAATCTGACCCATTTCAGAAAATAGCTCACCCTTCTCCCAGCTACTCAAACCTTAGCTTGGAGTCATCTATACTTCCTCTCCTTTTTTCCCCTCCTCAAATCCTACTCATCAGCAAGTTCTGATTGTCCTACTTTAACATATATTTAGAATCTGGACTCTCCTGTCCTGTCCATCCTAATAACCACTACCTTCCTTGGTCCAAAGATTCATCTACTCTCACTCTCCTGAACTGACATAACAACTCCCCAGCTGGCCGCCCTGCTTTCACTCCAGCTTTCCTAAAATTCTACCATAAAGTCAGCTTTTAAAAACATAAATTAGATGATGTCTTCATCTCTCTTCCTAATCTTCCTTGACATATTCCTACTGCATTTAGAATAAAATCCCAATCCCTTAAAAGGGCATACAAGGCCCTAGGTGAGCTGGATTTTGTCCCCTTCTCTGAAGCCCTCTGGGATCCTGTATGTCTTTTCCCATCTCAGGACCAATGTAGAACCTGGGTTCCCTCAGCTGGGATCACCGCTTTCCTTAGATATTTGACATCATCTCTTTAAAGAAGCCTCAGGTAAGCACACCTTCACATATGTCTCTCAAATAGTCAATCACATCACTCTTTACATTTTTTTGTTGTTGTTCAGCAGTCATTCCAAACTATTATTATTTTATTTGCAGATTGGTTGGTCTTTATCTCTTCTGTTGGAGGGCTAGAGCTCATCTGTATTAATTCTCAGTTTCTGACAAATTAGGAGTTAATTAAATATCTGATAAAGATATGAAAGAATGCATCTTAGAGATGTTTTTATTATTAAGTCCTTAATCTGGTGCATATAGGGGACACATTTTGTTTTGGAGTGTCTGCTCAGCTCATAATAACCCTTTTAACTGGGTTTCCAGATTTGGAGAAAATGGCCCCAGGACCATTTGGTTGAATATAACCTTGATCTCCAGCCACATATCCAATCTCCAGTAGATTGGATAGCTGACCCAAGCTGGGTAAACCAAAACTGCAACCCTTGCAGTTTGGAATTAGGACTCAGAGTAATACAGTTGGATGGTACTGTGTATCCTCAGGAGACTTGAGCAGTCATAAGTTCCACTCTAGGGATCAGAAATGGCTCGTGAACAAACACAGAGGAGACTGAGTCACTGTCCAAAGAAAAATTGTGACATGAGACACAGGGAGAGAGTCTGGATGACTTTCCAGGTTCTGATTCCAATATTTTCTTGCTGCCCAGCTGACCTCCTGCCCTTGAGTTCAGGAAAATATCAGCTGTCTACCCTTCAAACTGGGGCTTCCCAATGGTGCAACGGTAAAGAAAATGCCTACCAAAGCAAGAGACGTGGGTTCGATCCCTGGGTTGGGAAGATTCCCTGGAGAAGGAAATGGCAATCTACTCCAGTATTCTTGCCTGGGAAATCCCATGGAAACAGGAACATGACAGTTTACAGTTCACGTGAATCACAAAAGAGTTGGATATGACTGAGCGACTGAGCACACACACATACCCTTAGAATGCCGTCCCATATGTAAAGTCAGTGTGGTGAGGATTTAACACTTTGGGAAAACAAATTTGCCATTACTATGTTGGTTCTGCTTCAGCACATGCTGCCCTATGTTTTCACCTTATATGATGATAGATGATTGCGTTCAGCTAGAAACTGCATGAGTGAGAAGGTTTCTAGAACAAGCAAAGGAAAAAAAAAAAAGCAGTGAGAGCCCAGCATCTTCATGGCATCCCTTGTAAGGAGAGAGTAAGGCAGAGTCTGAAAGCAGGAGGTGTGAGAGATGGAAAAGCAAGAGCTGTAGCAAATAGCAGGGAGCTGTGTGGGCGCAGTGAGCAGGGCTGCTGAGAACTAGGGTACTTGTCGAATATGAAAGGTATAGTTGCAAGATAGGAGTTTAGGAGCAGCAGAGTGAATTTCCTCAGGTGATGGATCATTATGCTGAAATCAATCTTCACAACAGAAGACAAAGTCAGCAAAAATGAAATATCCTTTGAAACCAGAGGTTTAAAGTATAGTAGGCTGCTCCACCATTAGTAACAAATCAATACCAACTCAGTTTAATACCACACAATCCCTTCTTAGTCCGACCTCATTACACCTGATACTAATGAGGGACTAGCATCCAATGGTCAAGGCTCGAAGTTTAATGTTGCTACAATCACCCTAATTTAAAAGGCCTTTATCAGCAAAAGCGTGGGGGAGGAAAACATCAAGCGCTCAGCAATGCAGCCAGCTGTAAAGTATCTCTCAATGAGTTCACCAACGTGTGAACTTCAATAGCCCAGCAGGATCTACTTATATTTGAAGATTATTTAAGCATCAGCTGCAGAGAGGAACTGCCTCTGAAAATGGTACCTCTGATTGGTTACTTGTGTGGCAAACCCCAGAACAAGGAGCTCTCCAGAGTAACTTTCATTCTTATGAAAGTCTGCATCTCACTCAGCTTGGAGTGTCATTTCTCCTGCCAGGGGTGTCTGGACAGCTTGGGGAGAGCAAGTGGACTCTAAGGACATGGAAGAGTTGAACGTTAGTTACTTTTGTACAGATCAACAGACAACCTGCTACTTCCATGACGAATGCTTTTTAAACCCAAGGTAAGAGGGATACACACAGTTCACATGTGCTTACAAGGGCATGAGTAAAAATATCCTGGGACTCTTCAACTTGGGGGAACTCTGCATCTGTGGCTGCATCCAGGCCCTGCTGGAATAAATGGCCATGAGATTTAGCTGAAGGAAGTTTCTTTGCCAAAAAAGAGAGGTTTCTAAGACCTAGAGCAGTGTTTCCCAAACTGATCTCAACAGGGTGTTAGTATATGTGAGGAGATAAAAGGATTACATGGATAATGCTTGTGAGATACTGAATTAAACAAGTTAAAATTAAAATTTTAAATGTATGTATGTGTTAATAACTTTCATGCATAACAGAAATCTATATAAAAACATATGATGTGTGTGTGTATGCTAAGTTGCTTTAGTCGTGTCCAGCTCTATGAGACCCTATGAACTGTAGCCCGCCAGGCTCCTCTGTCCATGGGATTCTCCAGGCAAGAGTACTGGAGAGGGTTGCCATGCCCTCCTGTGAGTAGCAATAAAAAGCCATCTTAATAAATGCAATATTACCAATCCCATCAATCCACCCAGGTGCCTGTATCTGATTGTGTCCTCCTCTCTCCCAATGAAACCAGTTTTCTGAATTTTGTGTTTGAGTTTTCCTTTTCATCTGGTTCAACTATATATGTATATGTCCTTAAATAATGTAGTTAAAAATTTTATATGCTTTTGAATTATCTTTATATCAATAGCATACTGTAGACATTTTTCTGAGATATGCTCTTCTTTCAACAATGTTCCTGGTTTTTACAGGCATTGATATGCACAACTGTACTCGTTTTCATTGTATTATCTGTTCTATGAATATGCCACAATTTTACCGCTCTCTTTTTTATAGATATCATGTTGGCTACAGTGGTTTACTGTTACAAACAGTGGAGTTACAAACTTTCTTGAACATGGTTCCTGGGGCACGTGTGCAAGAATTTCTCTAGGGTACATACCTAAGAATAGAATTTACTGGATATGAGAGTTGGCACTTCAACTTTGTAGGATAAACCAACCAAAGTGATGGTTACAATTTTTATTCACTCCAGACTTTTAAGTTCATTGCTGTGTATCCTCATCAACACTTGGTATTGTCAGGCTTAATTTTTTTTTTCTGCCTATTTCATTTTGATTACAATTCTCATTTCTCTTGTGAGTTTAATCATCTTTTCATGTTTATTGGTCATTTCAATTTCATCGTCTATAAATGCTGTCTATGTTCTTGCTTGGTTTCTAATTAAATTGTTTTTTCCTTATGAATTTGTAGGAATTCTTTCTGCATTCTTCATTGGAATTCTTAATTATATGTTTGTAAATTTCTTCTCCCTATCTGTGTTTTTACTTTCTTAAAGGTATCTTTCGTGAAGAGAAGTTTTACATTTTAATACAGATGGATTTATTAATCTTCTGTTACAGTTGTGCTTCCAGGGTCTAATTTAAGAAGTATTTCTCTACCCAAAGGTTATAAAGATGCTGTCTTTAAAATTCTAAATTTTTGCTTTTCACATTTAATCTGTTTTTTAATGAATGGATTTCTTTCCCTCAGGACTTCTCTCAGTTGTGGACCTCCCTGAAGGGAGACAGAATGCAACATTTCCCTTTTGAAATTTGGCCTTGGGTTTATTTTTCAGAAGCCTCTTTAGGAATGTCTTGAAACACACTTTGAGAACCATGACTCTGTAGATAGAAATAAATGAAGCCCACTTTCTTCCTCCAGTCTTGACCAGTTCTGGAACCTAGATCAACTGTGGGGTCACTTCCTTGTGATTTGCTTTCCTTAGTTTGAAAATAATTGCCTCAGCTAAAATGTAAAAGGCAATAAACTAATATGTGTCAAAAACACTAGGGTAAAAACATTAGTATGCTGAAACAGATAAGTCATTTTAAATATTCAACATCCCCTCTCTTCACCCCATGCCTGTCACTGGGGACAGGAGTATTGTGTGGGAGGTTCCTGCCTGCTGGATTCTCCCCTAGGCTTTCCTGTGGAGAATCTGGGGAATGGCTGTGTGGCAGGAGGGCAAAGAGGCTGAAATGATGAATCTGATGAACAGCTTGAGGAGGGGTGGTTCACAGGGGTTTGGGGCATAGACAAGCCTAGATTCCTGCCTATTGGAGAGTTGTTGGGGGAAGAGTTGAGAGTGAGAAGTTTATAGAGCAAGAGGCTCAAAACAATCATGGAGTATGAGAGAACTGGAGAGACGTGTTAAGGGACTTTACAAAATGGTGCTGTGAATAATAAAGTAGACCTCTTTTAATGCCCTTGAAGAGGTACAAGAAAATATCAGAATAACTTTAAGTTGCTGGGTTTCTTTTATTGCAATGCCACACTAAGGCTTACTAATTGAGGTCACAGATATTCTAAGATTCTTTTACTCATGTGATTTCATTTGATCATAACAATAATTCAGTGAGGTGGGTAGGTAAAACATGACTTATCCCATTTCATCCCTGAGAATACTGACTTAGAGACGTCAAGTGACCAAGTCTAAATTTGAGAGTGGGTAGACAAGATTCAAATTCAGAACTTATATATGGAGTGTCTGTGTCTTTCTACCATACCATGCAGCATGTAGGGAAGACAGATGTAGATGCTCTTGGATAAAATATTTGTGCAAAAACTAATCACTTCCAAATAAAATGACTATTTTCTGTTATTTGGGTTTCATGATCATAGTTTCTTAAGAAATGCCACAATTTCTTAAATGCTACTCAAAAGATTACTGCAAAGTACCTGTATCTTATATAATTTTGTAAGATTATTTTAACCCAGTGTTTCTCAAGTTTAGTTCACATAAAGACTTTTTTTAAGTAAATGGACATTTCCATTAGTAATAGGAGTATCATATTCATAAATTCATAAGCATATAGTTTAAATTTTTCTGCATATTCTTGAGAAAATGATGGCAGAATGGCAATGGAGGAGGCAACTTAACATTTGTGTTCAATAAGATTAAAAAGCTAACCATCCCTAGGGAAATAAGCCCCCTAACAATTCAGTGAAATACGATAAGATGTTCTCATTTGCTGACAAATGTATAATACTTAACACTACGGTTGAGAGGATCTCACTTTTCCATTTCACAAAATACATATATATATATTGTGTACTTTCAAGTGGCTAAAAAGGGGCCATCTTAAAACTTGAGATTAATATAACTATTTCTTGGTGTTGCAAGGATGATAGGGGATTTCAGGTGTTGGAGATATTTCAAGAAATTGTTATTTTATTAAGTCTCTCTTACTCCTGGCGATTAATTTTCAGCAGTTTCAGCTGAAGTTAATAGCATTTTTTCCTTAACTGAGATTTTTTTCTTCAGTAATGCATTGGGAGTCCTATTGTAGCCCCATCTTGGCTGCAGTGTGCAGTTGTTCTGTGCATCATTTCTTCCAGTGATTGGAATAAACATGAACAGGTACCCCAGTACATAATATATAAAGTCAGATCTGTGATCCCAGTATGATAGCAACAAAAAGTGATTAATAGTTTGTTGTAATGAGGCAACTGGCATTTAATAAGTTATTGATTTTTCTTAGCATCTTACTAAAATGATTTGGAATGTGAAAAAAAAAATCCTCTATTCATATAAGGCAGTATTGATTAAGTATGAATTCATACATTGGGATTCTAGATTGTTATCTCAGGGCCAGTGCATATTACCTGATTAATATTGATAGTATTGTGCTCATCAGTGAATTCCCAAGGCATCGTTTTTTCGTCAAGGAAGAATGAAGTGTTTAGTGTGACCCTGAAATCACTTTGTAGCAGATCCAGAGAAACGTTGTTGATGATTCAGAGCAAGTGGCTGCAGATTTAATTTGTTGAACTGGATTTAATTTGTTCCAGTTGTTTCAGTATTGTAGTTATGCTTAGAAGATGTTTCCTATTGATATTCTTTTACTTCATTATTTTCATGCACATTTTTCTTTGCCCAATAAATTCCTTCTCTATTTTCTATATGGCAAACTTCTAGTCATCCTTCAGGACCCCACTCGAAAGTCATCTCCAGGACCCTGTTCTTGGTTCCCTTGGGAAGATTTTGTTCTCTTGGATCCTCCTACCACCCTTCATTGTACATAAGTCTTCAATGCAGAGGGATAATACCAGTAATTGTGGGGTGTTGTTTTTTTTTTTTTTTTTTTTACTGTGCTGGGTCTTCATTGCTTTGCACGGGCTTTTTCTAGTTGTGTGTGGGCTTTTCATTGAGGTGGGGTCTCTTGTTGTGGAGCACAGGCTCTAGGCACGCGGGCTTCAGTAGTTGTGGCTTGTGGGCTCTAGAGCACAGGCTCAGTAGTTGTGGTGCACGGGCCTAGTTGCTTGATGGCATGTGAAATCTTCCTGGACCAGGGATTGAACCCATGTCCCCTACACTGGCAGGCGGGTTCTCATCCACTGAGCCACCAGCAAAGTCCAGTAATTATGTTTTATATCTGCTCCCTACTAAACTATGAATTTTTTTTGGACAGGGAAGTAAACTTTCTTTGGTGATTTGTTTGCCCAGAGAAGTCCCAGTATCTGAGAAGAAAATATTAATACACAGCTGGTTATGTGTAAATACTTGCTGCTGTTCCACAGTGGGTAGGTGTCTCTTCACAATACCAGAAACGGAAACTTCTTGTTCCACAGGATTTGAATGAGCTTTATACTACCTTGGAATTGGGGAGATAACAGGTATCACTGTGCCAAGTATCTTTATTACTCCTACTACCACCACTACTTATGGAGTGCACTGTGCTCAAGACTTTAAAACACACAGAATCTCAGTTTCTCAGTATGGAGCAAGGTGATTATTAAGTTATCCATTTTAGAGATAAAGCAAGGCTTGATACTTTCCCAAAGGTCACATCACTAATAAGTGGTGAATCAGAGAATCAAATCAAGGTCTCTCTGACCCCACAGCCTGTGTCTCCAGTGTGACTTGAGACACTCTGGTAAAGGTTAATCCAAACCAGGAACCCAAAGTTCCACCCTTAGAGATTAACTTCATTTTGAGTCTTGTAGGCTTTACAGGGGGCAGCCGTGATAGGACGAGAAAACATACTCAAATAGAGTATTCTAATAGATTGGAAATAGTTGAACTGTAACATATTAAATTCCTGCCAAATAATTTCTAATTTGCAAGGAGATCCAATCAGTCCATCCTAAAGGAAATCAGTCCTGACTGTTCATTGGAAGGACTGATGCTGAAGCTGAAACTCCAATACTTTGGCCACCTGATGTGAAGAGCTGAGTCATTTGAAAAGACCCTGATGCTGGGAAAGATTAAAGGCAGGAGGAGTAAGGGGAAGACAGAGGATGAGACGGTTGGATGGCATCACCGACTTGATGGACATAAGTTTGAGTAAACGCCAAGAGTTGGTGATGGACAGGGAGGCCTGGCCTGCTGCAGTCCATGGGGTTGCAAAGAGTAGGACACGATTGAGTGACTGAACTGGACTAATTTCTCAAGATGGGTCAGTCAACAACTTGAAAAAAGCTTTCCCTTTAGCGGTATTTTACATGGGAAAGAAAATACAGAAAAGGGGAGCCAGAGAGAGGATCTGAAAGGAGAGCAGAGGTGCTAAAGACTATAGGGAGTTGGGGAGGGATTCCTTTTGGTTTTTATAAAGGCTTGACCACCACTGAGATAATGGTGTTACTTCAAGTAGATCAAAATAGAATGGGAAATGCAACACCCATCTAGAGTGTAGTATTGGTTTCCTTTTGCTGCTGTAATAATGTGTAGTTTAGAACTCTGGAGATTTTCCTTCTGGAGGCGCCTAGGAAAGAAGCTATTTCCTTGCCTTTTCCAGCTTTTAGAGACCACCTGTATTCCTTAGCCTGTGATCTCTCTTTCCATCCTCAAAGCCAGCAGCATGGCTTCTCTGACAGACTCTGGCCCTCACTCTCTTGCTCCCCCATTCACTTAAGGACCCTTGTGATTATTTTGGGCCACCTGGATAACATTGGATTATCTCTCCACTCAAAACTTAATCATATCTGCAAAGTCTCTTTTGCCACGTAGGGTTCCATATTTACAGATTCTGCAGATTAGGAGGTAGACATCTCTGGGGTATAGTATTCTGCCTCCCACAGATGTGTTAGAGTGGAAGTGAGAGAGCAGGAGATGGGCTCCAATCTTGATGCTGCCATTGAGAAGTCATGTACCTTGGGGCAAAGGAGGCTGAGGAGGAGTAAGGGGAAGACAGAGGATGAGATGGTTGGATGGCATCACTGACTCAATGGACATAAGTTTGAGTAAACTCCAAGAGTTGGTGATGGACAGGGAGGCCTGGCCTGCTGCAGTCCATGGGGTCACAAAGAGTCAGACACGATTGAGTGACTTGAGTACCTCAGCCTCCCTGGGCCATGGCTTCCTGGGCCATTGCTTGCTTTACCTAAATGCTGGGAGACATGGTTTGGCTAATTAAAAGCCAGACTTGTTTTTACACACCTGCAAATGATAACGTTGTATTTATTTAAGGCCACTGCTGAACATACCATTAGTCTTTCTAATGGTGTTTCTGCAGGTTCTCGGCTGATTTCTGCTCACCATCCAATATTTACTTACACCTTGCCTACAGAGCCTGTAAATTTTCAATTTCTCATTTTAAATAGGGAGCCCCAATTCTGTAGTGTGGTCGATACATTAAATATCCACAGCTAAATTGCTTAACACCCAGGTTTTTATCCCCTTCAAATTAAAGCTTTTAAAACACCCGGACTCATGCTGGCTGAATGACACACAGACTTTCTACCGGCTCTCAGGGGCAGGTGATACTGGTTCCTGTCAAGTTCTAAATCTGGATGCTTTTTTATAGTGGAACAACGAAAAGGAATTGCTTCCTTATGATATATAACCACTACTTATTATAGACTGATCCATTTTGTAGCAGGGAGGTGGCAGGCAGGGGGCTGGAGGAAGAACCAATCTTAGACCCGAGAGGAAGCAACCTTCTAATTGCCTTTTCCATGACAGCATCATAAGCTTCTTTATGGCAGCTTTATTTCACAGTGACCTGCCACACTGCTCTAATTTTTCTGGTGTCACTCATGCAGGTTTAAAAAATGATTGGTTTTATGGCTTTTATTTGGGAATTTGTCAAGGTTTTACATTTGCGGAAGCCGTGAAGCAGTGGCCTAATAGTTCATAATTCGGTGTTTAAAAGATATTGGTGGGTAGCCTGCTTGTGCCACAGGTGCCTATAGTGATCACATCCTTATGCCTAGTGGGGAAATCTCCATAATTTCTTTTATGCTACAGGAAACCTTTGCTGTCAGAAAATGCCATTCCAGGTTCCAGAGGGCTCCTGGCATCCTGAGATGGGAGAAAAGCCTTTCAAGCTTCATGATCAGGTTGATATTTAAACCTAATTCCCATGAAATGTACTTCAGGTGTTAGTAAACCCAGACTTGGGTCAGCGTATTCTGGCCAGCCAGATTTACGCACTCTTTTTTTTATGACTCACAGTCTGGAAATGAAAAGCACTGGCCTCTGAATTCTCTTAGCTCTCTTGCTCTCTCTCCGTAGGATCTCAAAACCCCTAACAGATGTTTTTAAAAGCTTCACTTTTGAAGGCTGTCTTGGCCTCCTGCCACTGTGTATACTTTAAGGTTTAATGAAAATTGGTGCCTCCCGAGCTCTCCTCCTAAGGGGGAAAGCAGCTCCTCTCTGGTGAACTTGCTCATTCCTGCTCAGAAAGAACACACGGGGCTGGTGAGGTCGTGTGTAAACACGCAGCACACACACCTGCTCTGTCCCTGGCTCCTTTCTTTCCTGGCTGCCTGGGTTGCCTCGGTCCGGTGCATACTTGCTGGTGTTTATCACAGTTGGTGTTTCTACCCCCAAGTGCGCCTCCGCGTAGCCGGTGCTTATTTGAGCAGTGGGCGATCTTTCTGAAGTGACCTCCGCGGGCCGGGAGATTTATGGTGGCGTTAGCTTTCATTATGTGTGGAGGCTGCCTCGTGAGCTCACTGCGTCGCTGTCAGAGGAAGAGCAGAACGCTTCCCAGAATAAGCCTCCGGTATTATCTTTGAACATATGTTCTTGATTAAACGAGAAGAGGAAAGTCGCTCCGTTTTTCCCATTTGGAGGTTAAAGTGGAGGGTTTGTCTAAAAACAGATTGCAGTAAATTGTGGGTTTATTTGAACAGTATGTCAACATTATTTACTCATGGAAAAAAAAAATCTCAAATTGATAGGTTTCTTTTAATTACCTCATTCTGAAAGCTGCTCTCCACAAACAGAAAATATTTCAGAAGCCATTTGGATAAGTCTGGAAATGTTGAATTACTGGAAACCTGCCGAGAATAATACCTTTGAAAATGTTTCCGTCGTTCTGAGTATAAGAAAACTTGATTAGGAAACAGCTTGTCACTGAGCAAACCGGTATTGCCTTCTGTGATCTTGATAGCCTCCTGGTAAAAGATGGCTTGCAAGATTCTTGCCTAATGATGATCATGCCATCCTGAAAAACGGGTACCTTTCTGAAGCTAGGGTGTTACTGTCCATCACTCAGACCACAGTGGCCTTGTTTAACCCCACTATGATATCTTTCTCTTGGGTTCTGTCCAGAAAACACAAAAGCTCAATGAAAAAAGGTTCAGTAATTGAGTGAGTGCTGGGAAAGTCCAAAGCGCTCTTCTTGCAAATCCAGGCCAAAGCACATTTTATAGACAGTGTCTTTTGACTTCATTGCTTGTTCTTGACTAGATGAAAAGATGATCTGATAGATACAGCCATTACCAGGGCCCAAATCTATTTAGTGGGTGAGGGAGGTAGTTGAGGGGAAGAGAGGACAAGGAAACTCACGTGCCAGCCACTCATATACACATACACCCGGGGCTCATGTCCTTCTGTGACATCCTTTCAAAACTGCTTCTGATGTTTGCTTTCTGTGTGTGTGTATAAGGGACTGTGGAGTGGTGGCAGGGGTTCTGTATGTGAGAGGTTGGGGTGAATTTGGGGCCAGCATATCATGATCTACCCTGGGCCTCAAGTCCTTTGAGCACATCCCATACTTCGGGCGATGTTCCATGCAACAGCATATTGTGTTGCATTTACCTCTTGGGAAACCTATATGCAGAGTGTTTCTCAGAGTATTTCATCTGAAATGGACATATGCAGGACTGACTCCAGGACTGCTGTGTGTGCTGATACAGTTGTTTGGTTGTTAAGTATTGTTAAATATTGATATCGCTATCAGTTGATCAACCACTGCCTGAGATCCACAGCCAGGCACCAAGTGTGATTGGGCACTAGAGCCTCGCCACCCTGGGTGTATGTGTAGTTGTCTTGGCCTGAGCTTCAGAGAGGCTTCCCTGTACCTGCCTAGACCCTCAAGGCAGCCAGAGCACTGAACTCCTTTGGACCCAGTTTGGGTCTGTGTGGAGGAGGTCAGACAGAAAGAGACTTGCCAGGGCAGTGCTCCCAGTCATGCCAACAAAATTCACTTTGTAAAAGAACTTTTGAGTCATTTGGGACATCAAACGTCTTTATTCCTACCCTTGCAACTCTTTCCTCCACATACCAGTGTGAAGTCCTGAAGCCTTCACCGTGGAGACCAGTTCAAGGACGGAAGATGTAATTCTAGCCCCAGCTCCAACACTTAATAACTCCATGACCTTGGGCAAGGGACTTAACCTCTCCACACTGCAGTTTTCTCATCTGCAGAGTGTTGATATTGGCCTCGATTCCTTCCAGCTGTAACAACATGATTTTAGTCCTAAATTTCTGTTTACCAGCCCATTCAGCCACCCCAAGTGGAATATCAATAGCTATTCCATTTATGCTTCAAGGAAAAAAAAAGAAAAATAGCATCACCTGCTAACAAATAATGTTTAAACATGAGTTAAGGTAAGAATGATGCCAAGTGCTCTGATGCAGCCTGAAAGAGGGACTTGACAGGCACAGGAGATGGCTGGCTTGCTCCACCCTTGCTCACTGCATCATCAGCACAGGTGAGCACTCTTGATGAGCTCAGCTGCTGGAGCTTCATGTTAATGGAGCCCTGGCCACTGATACAGTTCCCGCTCCACCTGGCCAAGGTCATCTTATCTCGTGGTGCTACCCTAGAAACGACTTGAAAAATGTGCATTGTGGTTCATGCCAATGTGCAAAGGGCCCCTAGAAAGTATGTAGATGTGTCAGTGCAAATTTATTATGAACAGGAAAAATAATCTCAACATACAAGCAATAATGTCATATACTTGACATAGAGGGGCATTGTGTCAATGGGATTAACATTGTTTTTGATGACTCATTTTGAGTATTGCAGTTCTAAGTTATACATCATGCCATTTCTTTTTGATTTTAAAAAGTTTTTGGTCTTTCAACTGGTGATTTTTTTTTTTTTTAATGTTGGGCGTATTTTGAGATGGGGGAGAGGAGGGTAAGGTTCCACCTTTTATTTTAGAATGACTATCATTCATAACTTTACAGCCAAAATACAGAAGTTCATTTTGTAGACTTTTTTTTTATCAACCTATTCCCTCCATGGAAACTGTCATTAATCATATAACATAGTCATCAACAAGGATTACTAGGACCAAAATACCATGATAGTTACTCTTATCTGCTCTTGGGAAGGTTGTTATTTTATGCTTGTTAAGGACAGACGCATTTATAGATTTGTGTGTGAGTCTATGGCTTTCTGAAAAGTTTGAGTTCTGGCCCAGGCTGTATGTCTAAGGGCTTCAGTGTCATGGTGTCGATAGACAAGTCTTGTGGTGGTTTTGGGGTCACCCTTGTTTTTTTAGGAAAGTAACTTTTTAATCTAAATTCTCATCTCATATCTCTGTTTCACTTTGGCTTCCTCTCTGTCCCCATAAACAAAACTCCTACCAGGCTTGAACTCCAGCTTGGTTTTAGGAAACCACAGCCAGCTTTTTTCATAAGCAACACTGCAGACACTTAATGAAAGAATTTAAGCTGAGAAATTTAGTACTCTTGAATTAGGACATCTGGGATTTGTCCCTATTCAACATGCTTCTTAATTTAAAAGCTAAAAAATTGATAAATGTCACCTCCAAATGTACAGACTAAATTCAGAATCTAAAAATAGCTACCTAAGTACAACACACACAAGTACAGTATGAATGGGTTGATGTTCCTTCAGCAGTTTAACCTGTCAGTATCTCACGCTGAGGGTTTGTCATTGTTGTGATAGCATTTTAGGTTTGAAACTGACTTTCCTGTAGTTCTGGACTTATCAGCCATCCTTTGCCCATCTTCCTTCCTGTGTATGTAAAGGAACCTGTAAGACCCCTTGGTCAATCGAAGCATGATCCACCAAAGCTTAGCAGTGAAGGAAGAATCTGTGCCTTGGGGAGGGACAGCCAGGTTTTATGGCAAACATTTGTTCCCAAGACTCCCCTTCCGCTTAGGGATTTCTTAGTATGGTATGGTCACCACGTTCATCCCCATCAGACATCCCTCCTCCACTAATTTTTAGGACTAAGAGTGGACTTAATTCTCCTCTCCTTAATTCTCCAAAGCACAGTGTGGCTGTGACCAAACTGTAACTTTTAAACAAATTTTTAGATACCAAAAACTTGGGGTAACAAAAGAGAAATAAATACTAAGAGTTACATAAAAACAAATGATCTGGTTTGCAAGATTCATCTCTCTGCCTTGTTTCTGCCTTATTGGGAGAAAAATTTCTATCTCTACCACCTGGTGGTGACCTCTGGCCAGGTCCCCAAGAGAGAAGACTGTCCCTTCCCACCTATCTCAGGATCTCTCTTTCCAGTCAGAGACCTTTTTCTCTTGGATGACAGATACTGTCAAAGTCCATCCTTAATTCTATGGCCTCTAAAAGATCAGAATGAACCTGGCTTGGCCCAGAAGCCTTATGAGACCTACAGGAGGGTGAGCTGTATTTATGTCTGGGCAGTGTAGGAAAGTCAGGACCAAACCCCAAATGCTTTCTTATAATAATGATTATGACCCTTTTTGTGTTTACAGCATACTTGCCAGTATTAGAATTTTTGTCAGTACACTTGAAAGAAATGAAAATTAGCAAGTCAACAGTCTTTATAGAACTTCCATGATGTAACAGCTCTTATTGGCCACTAAGAGTTGGACACGACTGAGCTACTAACACACACATTGGTTGTGTTTTATCACTTCTCTTGAACAATGTGTTGATCTGACTTATTCTCTTCAAGCTTCTAAGGGCAAAGTTCTTCCTTGTTCCAGTGAATCTTTTTTTGTTTGCTTGTTTTGGTTTGATGTTACCACTGCTTTATGTCCAATCCTAGCAAGTTATCCTCCATCCTAAAGGAGATCAGTCCTGGGTGTTCATTGGAAGAACTGATGTTGAAGCTGAAACTCCAATACTTTGGCCACCTGCTGCTGCTGCTAAGTTGCTTCAGTCATGTCCGACTCTGTGCAACCCCATAGATGGCAGCCCACCAGGCTCCCCCGTCCCTGGGATTCTCCAGGCAAGAACACTGGAGTGGGTTGCCATTTCCTTCTCCAACGCATGAAAGTGAAAAGTGAAAGTGAAGTTGCTCAGGCGTGTCTGACTCTTAGCGACCCCATGGACTGCAGCCTACCAGGCTCCTCCATCCATGGGATTTTCCAGGCGAGAGTACTGGCCACCTGATGCGAAGAGCTGACTCATTTGAAAAGACCCTGATGCTGGGAAAGATTGAAGGCGGGAGAAGAAGGGGACAACAGAGGGTGAGATGGCAGGATGGCATCACCGACTCAATGGACTTGAGTTTGAGTAAACTCTGGGACTTGGTGATGGATAGGGAGGCCTGGTGTGTTGCAATCCATGGGGTCACAAAGAGTTGGATAACTTGCTCAGTCGTGTCCATTTGTTCTACATCATGTTGCTTCTGTCCATCTAATGGACATCATAATAATAGCCTTCATACTTGAATGTAGCCAAAATAAAATTTTAACATCATTTAAAATATACTAGTACACTTATGAAGCTTTCTCTGGCATACCAAAGTGCCATAGGACCCTCTTTGACAATAACTTTAGTACATTATTAGGATATTTGAACAAGATCAGAATTTCCATAGTGCATGTTTTTGGCTAATTTTATTATATAAGCTTGCCTTTAGTGTGCATGTGATAGGTATGTAAAAGATATTTGCATTTAAATTTCCTACTTGTATGTGAATTCAGGTATACGTGTATGTTTTAAATAAGAAATATGGCAAGGACTGTTGGCTCACATACAAAGATCTATAGATGACTTTCTCAGCATGGGCCCTTGGGTTTTGTGGTGCTGTGACTACCTCAAAACAAAGGGAAATGTTTTGCTATGAATTTCCTGTTCCTGGAAGACTACATGGTTGAAAAAATGTCTTCTTTCCTCTTGAGAACTATTCATGTGCCAAAGTAAGAAGAAGCCCTTGAAAGGATTACTCAGTCTTCCCCCCACATTTTCTCCTCACCCCCAAAGTCTAATAATTTTAAAAAAGAAATGGAAGAGCACTTGTCACTGAACTGCTTAACACTTTAAAATAGCCAGATGCAGTGCATGTATCTCTGTCAGGTTTGGACTCATACCAACCATGAAAATGCTCTGTCTTTTTTTAAGGAAATAAATTGCATACATATCTCAAAAAGTATTCCAAAAAGTGGTTTCCTTTTTGCTTTGTCTGAACTACTCACACGTCAGTTTTAACCATGCTCTGAATCCATAAGCATTTTCTTTAGCTTGCCAAACTTCACCACCTTCTCTGCATATTCACCCAAGTGACTGCACTATATCAGTTGGTTGCTAAGAGGTCAAGATCCCTGAAGAAGACAGGAAGAGACATTGAGATAGGTTATGAAGTGCCCCTCTTTTTTTTTTTTTTCTTTAAATAAATGAAGAGATCAAAACTCTGGCTGGCTTCTGGAAGCCACAAACCAGTGGGTAATAGACTAGGACCCAGACTTCCTTGGTTGATTTTAAGTTCATGACTGCTGCAGCTTTGGTGAAGCCCCTTGAATACTGCTAGGAGTTCTATACATGTAAGGTGTCCATGGAAGGTTGATGAAATTGTCGTTGTGCTCAATCCTTTATTGAAAGTACAGAATCCACTAAAAGTTTGTCTACCTCTAATAAATACTTCAGGGTAAAGAGGACCCCTTTCTTTTAGCCAGCCTTCAGCTATCTCTTCTGAAATGACTGAGAAAATACAATTCATTATTATTTAAAGTTTTCAGAATTTAAAGTTTGTGAAATCTAGATGTGAACACATAATTGTTACAGAATCACAACTTCAAAATAAGCATTTATTTTGAAAACAATAAATACTTATAAGAACAGTTTTGTCTAAAATCAGCAGTTCAGAAAATTATTTCATTAAAATGTCTTTATCTTCCAGGTTCAGCATCTAATTTGACAAAGAAAAGAAAATATAATGTTTATGACACCTGACTGTGGAACATTCTTAGGCTTGTTGATTTGTGATGGTTTTCATTCACATTCATCTTAATTTTTATCCTTTCTTTAAATTTGGGCTGCAACTGTTTGATATTGTGATTACACAAAAGTAACAAAATAATCCACTCTCCTAATTCTGTGATTAGCCTTCACATTTCATTGTTCTATTGAACCCCTCACTTACCTTTTGCCCTTTCTCCCAGTGCATCCAGATGACTGAGGTTTACATATGTGTCATTTTCTCAATAACGTCAGAAACCCTCCAGGAATAGAGGCAGTATAGCAGTGCCCCCTTCTTTATGGTAGAGATCCTGGAGAAGCGCCTTTTGCACTGGGTAGGTTACCTCTGGAGAAGGCAATGGCACCCCACTCCAGTACTCTTGCCTGGAAAATCCCATTGGTGGAGGAGCCTGGTGGGCTGCAGTCCATGGGGTAGCACAGAGTCGGACACGACTGAAGCAACTTAACAGCAGCAGCAGCAGGTTACCTCTCAGTTCAGTTCAGTCGCTCAGTCGTGTCCGACTCTGTGCGACCCCATGAATCGCAGCACGCCAGGCCTCCCTGTCCATCACCAACTCCCAGAGTTCACTCAGACTCATGTCCATCGAGTCAGTGATGCCATCCAGCCATCTCATCCTCTGTCGTCCCCTTCTCCTCCTGCCCCCAATCCCTCCCAGCATCAGAGTCTTTTCCAATGAGTCAATTCTTCGCATGAGGTGGCCAAAGTACTGGAGTTTCAGCCTTAGCATCATTCCTTCCAAAGAAATCCCAGGGCTGATCTCCTTCAGAATGGACTGGTTGGATCTCCTTGCAGTCCAAGGGACTCTCAAGAGTCTTCTCCAACACCACAGTTCAAAAGCATCAATTCTTCGGTGCTCAGCCTTCTTCACAGTCCAACTCTCACATCCATACATGACCACAGGAAAAACCATAGCCTTGACTAGGCGGACCTTTGTTGGCAAAGTAATGTCTCTGCTTTTGAATATGCTATCTAGGTTGGTCATAACTTTCCTTCCAAGGAGTAAGCGTCTTTTAATTTCATGGCTGCAGTCACCATCTGCAGTGATTTTAGAGCCCCCCAAAATAAAATCTGATACTGTTTCACTCTTTCCCCATCTATTTCCCATGAAGTGATGGGACCAGACACCATGATCTTCGTTTTCTGAATGTTGAGCTTTAAGCCAACTTTTTCATTCTCCTCTTTCACCTTCATCAAGAGGCTTTTGAGTTCCTCTTCACTTTCTGCCATAAGAGTGGTGTCATCTGCATATCTGAGGTTATTAATATTTCTCCCAGCAATCTTGATTCCAGCTTGTGTTTCTTCCAGTCCAATATTTCTCATGATGTACTCTGCATAGAAGTTAAATAAGCAGGGTGACAATATACAGCCTAGACATACTCCTTTTCCTATTTGGAACCAGTCTGTTGTTCCCTGTCCAGTTCTAACTGTTGATTCCTGACCTGCATACAGGTTTCTCAAGAGGCAGGTCAGGTGGTCTGGTATTCCCATCTCTTTCAGAATTTTCCACAGTTTATTGTGATCCACACAGTCAAAGGCTTTGGCATAGTCAATAAAGCAGAAATAGATGCTTTTCTGGAACTCGCTTGCTTTTTCTATGATCCAGAGGATGTTGGCAATTTGATCTCTGGTTCCTCTGCCTTTTCTAAAACCAGCCTAAACATCAGGAAGTTCGCGGTTCACATATTGCTGAAGCCTGGCTTGGAGAATTTTGAGCATTACTTTACTAGCGTGTGAGATGAGTGCAATTGTGCGGTAGTTTGAGCATTCTTTGGCATTGCCTTTCTTTGGGATTAGAATGAAAACTGACCTTTTCCAGTCCTGTGGCCACTGCTGAGTTTTCCAAATTTGCTGGCATATTGAGTGTAGCACTTTCATGGCATCATCTTTCAGGATTTGAAATAGCTCAACTGGAATTCTATCACCTCCACTAGCTTTGTTCATAGTAATGGTTTCTAAGGCCCACTTGACTTCACATTCCAGGATGTCTGGCTCTAGATGAGTGATCACACCATCATGATTATCTGGGTCATGAAGATCTTTTTTGTACAGTTCTTCTGTGTATTCTTGCCACCTCTTCTGACTATCTTCTGCTTCTGTTAGGTCCATACCATTTCTGTCCTTTATCGAGCCCATCTTTGCATGAAATGCTCCCTTGGTATCTCTAATTTTCTTGAAGAGATCTCTAGTCTTTCCCATTCTGTTGTTTTCCTCTATTTCTTTGCATTGATCGCTGAAGAAGGCTTTCTTATCTCTTCTTGCTATTCTTTGGAACTCTGCATTCAGATGCTTGTATCTTTCCTTTTCTTCTTTGCTTTTCGCTTCGCTTCTTTTCACAGCTATTTGTAAGTCCTCCCCAGACAGCCATTTTGCTTTTTTGCATTTCTTTTCCATGGGGATGGTCTTGATCCCTGTCTCCTGTACAATGTCATGAACCTCATTCCATAGTTCATCAGGCACTCTATCTATCAGATCTAGGCCCTTAAATCTATTTCTCACTTCCACTGTATAATCATAAGGGATTTGATTTAGGTCATACTTGAATGGTCTAGTGGTTTTCCCAACTTTCTTCAATGTAAGTCTGAATTTGGTAAGAAGGAGTTCATGGTCTGAGCCACAGTCAGCTCCTGGTCTTGTTCTTGTTGACTGTATAGAGCTTCTCCATCTTTGGCTGCAAAGAATATAATCAATCTGATTTCGGTGTTGACCATCTGGTGATGTCCATGTGTAGAGTCTTTTCTTGTGTTGTTGGAAGAGGGTGTTTGCTATGACCAGTGCATTTTCTTGGCAAATCTCTATTAGTCTTGGCCCTGCTTCGTTCCGTATTCCAAGGCCAAATTTGCCTGTTACTCCAGGTGTTTCTTGACTTCCTACTTTTGCGTTCCAGTCCCTTATAATGAAAAGGACATCTTTTGGGGTTTTAATTCTAAAAGTTCTGGTAGGTCTTCATAGAACCGTTCAACTTCAGCTTCTTCAGCATTACTGATTGGGGCATAGACTTGGATTACTGTGATATTGAATGGTTTGCCTTGGAAATGAACAGAGATCATTCTGTCGTTTTTGAGATTGCATCCAAGTACTGCATTTCAGACTCTTTTGTTGACCATGATGGCCACTCCATTTCTTCTGAGGGATTCCTGCCCGCAGTAGTAGATATAATGGTCATCTGAGTTAAATTCACCCATTCCAGTCCATTTCAGTTCGCTGATTCCTAGAATGTCGACATTCACTCTTGCCATCTCTTGTTTGACCACTTACAATTTGCCTTGATTCATGGACCTGACATTCCAGGTTCCTATGCAATATTGCTCTTTACAGCATCAGACCTTGCTTCTATCACCAGTCACATTCACAGCTGGGTATTGTTTTTGCTTTGGCTCCATCCTTTCATTCTTTCTGGAGTTATTTCTCCACTGATCTCCAGTAGCATATTGGGCACCTACTGACCTGGGGAGTTTCTCTTTCAGTATCCTATCATTTTGCCTAGCATCATTTAAAGAATGTTTGCTATGGTATCTATAAGTCTATGTAAACGTGAACCATGACATTTGCTTTTAATTTGTTTGGCAGCCAGATTGCCTCAGTTCCTTGTCTCAGGCTAATTTTCAGGGCTTCTTCATGGAATCTAATCCAGGATTATGCTCAATCATTTGAGACTGCTATTAAGCAGGGTCAGGCTGCCTGCTGTCTGGGTGAGAGTAACTTGTTTATTGAATAGCTGGAACTCTGTAGAGTTTATTCTTCTGTTATTGTCTGAAAACATACTCTTGGATCTCCCTTCCCCATGCATGGTTTTCCAGCCATTTTCAGGTGTAATATATTAAGGTCCACTCATATCTTCTCCCTTCCCTCCTAATAACCCTAACCCGCAGCTTCTAGGAAGCTTAGGTTTTCCCTGGAGAGAGGATAAGTGTGGTCTTTTCTTTAATTTTTCTCTTTTTCATTTCTCGTCAGCTGTTGCCTATGGTTCTCTCTTCCTTCTTTGCACATAGCCAGGGAAGAGGGATTAGGGACCAGGTGGAAATGTCTCTTATCTGTCAGTTTATGATCTTGTCTCTGTACCCTTGGTTTTCTTCCAGAACCCTTTACCCTCTGGCTGACTTACTGTGACCCTTAACAGAATACTCACAGCTGGCCTCTCCTTGCAGCCTGCTTAGTCTTGAAATCTAACCTACACTCCAACCTACAATCAGCTCCTGGACCACTGTCAGCACCTGCCTTCAGAGAAAATTCTCTTTCATATATGTGTTCTCACTTGCTACTTTGGTTTCAAATCAATAGGTTTGTTGTTTTAGTTTGACTTTGTTTTTCCACCCTAGGTGCTTTCCCTCATTTGATTTGAGTCTAGCAGTGTACTTAAAATTTTGTTTCATGCCAGATATAGTTATTGTAGGGTCTCCTACCATACTAAGTCTACTATACCAGGGAAGCAGAAATTAGACCTTTGAGTTTGGAAAGTTTTGCAAATATCCAGATAGGGAGAAACATGACCATCTCCCTTCATTGCAGACTTGCCTATTCTATGATTGTGTCTGTTCCTATGTGATCCCTCTAAGAATCTATTTTTAAATTTCTAGTTTTATTAGTCTGGACAGTGTGGTAATAGCTGGACTGACTTTTTTGTGTTTTAGTAAGTCTTTTTTTTTTTTTTTTTTTGGATCTTATGTGAGTACTTAGTAGTTACTGTCTCCAGCTTTGGGGCTTTAGCCAGAATTCTGAGACAATAGGAAATGTTCCATCTTGTTCTGTGGTACGTAGTGCATGGTTGAGCCCTGGTGTTTTTAGACCGTAATTCTTAGTCTCATTTGAAAATGTAAATACTACTTAAACTAGTTAATCCCAGCTTTCTGAGGACCTGGGCTCTACCATTAATTGAGTTGTCTGGTGAGAACTTTGGTTGGCAAACTGGTTATATGTTTGACTTGAGGTTTCTGGTGCTCTTCTACAAAGTGTAAAGATTTAGAGTAGCCACCATGGCATATTTGGGATCTTCAACATGTGTTTCTAGAAAATGAAAATCAGTAATCTATCCTATGAAGTTTTCACCTTGAGCTTGGACTTCATTGAAATAAGCTGCATATGACAGGGACTTTATAGTAACAACATTGGAGAAGGGGGTGTGAATGCGAAAAGCTCATGAGAAATCAGGTTAATGGCTACCACAGCCATTAAGAGCAAAGCTACTGGTTTCTAATAGCTTTAGCAAAATTCCGCATCAAGAGGTTTCCCAAAGGTATCATGGAAGGCTTCGGGAAGCTTTGACAACTTCAAAATACATTGAGCTATATTGTAGACCCCTGACTATCACTCAAATGTTATTGAACCCTAGAATTTTGCACTCTGGCTTTGGAGGGAATGATGCTGAAGCTGAAACTCCAGTACTTTGGCCACCTCATGTGAAGAGCTGGCTCATTGGAAAGGACTCTGATGCTGGGAGGGACTGGGGGCAGGAGGAGAAGGGGACGCCAGAGGATGAGATGGCTGGATGGCATCACTGACTCAATGGACGTGAGTCTCAGTGAACTCCTGGAGTTTGTGATGGACAGGGAGGCCTGGCGTGCTGCGATTCATGGAGTCGCAGAGTTGGACACGACTGAGCGACTGAACTGAACTGAAGTTTTCTAAACATAGATCTCTGAGAATGATGGTTTGAAGGGTCTATTATCCTCACGTTTTAATACTCCTTGTCACTCTACAGCCATATATTTATGCTATGCAGTCCTCTGGCCTTAATTGATTGGATTAGGGTGGACAACTTGACCCCTTCTAGGCTTGAGCTTTCTTTCAAGAATTTGGAATTGGCTCCAAAAAAATATAAAGTCTGTACTTGTGGCTGAATCTTAAGTCTATAAACTCAGGCACTGTACATGGAGAAGCATAAAAGAGACAGGAAAAAAGAGACACTTTTCCTTGTCTCCTGAGGGTTTTCCAGTTTTCAGGGCACTAACAGCTCTAAGTTCTTCTAATGAATTTTCCTTTTAGAAAAATTACACAAGTTAATGTCTCTTCTTTAAAACCAAGACAGCTTTGACTAGACAGAGAGCCTCTAGTTTTAATTCTATGAACATGATTTTACTTTTGTTTATGTTGTGAAAGGAGGGAGAGACGTGTAATAGAGGGTTACTGCATTGCTCAGGATTCTGAGTTGCAGACAACAGACTCCACTAGAGTTAGTCTAAGCAGAAAATGATAAATTTAAGAGTATTAGTTCACAGCAATTTCTGAACAGAACCAGGCTTAGAGGCTACATGACAAAAACAAATCAGCCAAGTACAGCACATCCAGAAGAATTGCCCAGCTATACCATGGCATTATTCTTAGAGGCACCTGTGATGTTGAAGTCTGGGTGGCAGAAATGCTTCCAAAGCTACCCCCAAGTGAAAAGGGTTCCCAATCCCAATTCCAGCATGATTCTGACATGATCTACTTGGAGATAGAATCAAACTCCACAGGCAAAGGGCTCAGTCCCATAAGACCACCCTTCACTTTAGATGCTAGTCATGTGTCTAGATTATTACCTGTGTTTCTGACCTAATGATTGTAAATCAAAGGTTTGCATGACCCCCTCTTTGGGTTTGATTAATCTGCCAGAACAGCCCATAGAACTCAGGGAAACCCGGTTACTCAGTAAAGTACCAATTTATTATAAAAAGATATTAAAAGATATGAATCAATAGCCAGCCAAAGAGATACATAGAGGAGATCCCAAAGAGGCTTCTGTCCTCTGGTATGGTGCCACAGCATGGCAGAGTCACTGATTCTCCAAGAAGGGTCAAAAACTATCCTTTTGAGTTTTTATGGAGACTTCATTACATAATCATGATTGACTAAATCCTTGGCCAGAGGTGCCAGATTCAACCTCCTTTGCCTAGAAATCAATGGATAGGACTGAAAGTTCCAACCTTTTAATCATATGGTTGGTCCTCCTGACAACCAGCCTCCACCTTGGGGTGGGATCCAAAAGTCACCTTCTCTGAAGCTTTTTTAGGAACTGGGTAAGAGAGACTAAATATCCCGTTGCTCTTATAGGTCAGGACATCACAAAGGTTTGGGAATCTGTGAGCCAGGAACTGTGGATGAAGACCAAACATATGAGAAATACATACACACACACATATATATGTATACATTTGGTCATCTGAATGACCTAATATATGTATATATTTTCCTATGCATCAGCGTCACACCAGGAAAAGCCAAAGATTTCTTCCACTGTGTTTATTGAAGGAACCTGTCTGACTGAGGGTTTAGCCACTGCCTCAAATTACTTTCACCTCCAAATCAGTGGTTGCTTGTGAACCAAGAGTTCCAAGAGGACATAGAGGTTTTGATAAAACAGTGAATCTGAAGAGACCTAGAAACAAGACAAGGAGGTCACAAAGGGTGGAGACCTCCAACCTGAGGCGGGAACCTCAGGATCCAGCAGTGGGTTCCAGCTTAACCCCCTTGACTAGCCACACCTTGATGGACACCAGCAGAGGGCACTCAGAGACTAGACAAGACCAAAAATACCAGCTAGCTGGAAGACCCGAGTTCCTCCTTTCAACTTCCGTCCCTCCCTGGAGGCCATCTTGGGAAGTAAGAGGGAGAGAAGAGCCCTCTTAAAGGATTTGTAAGAATCATCACTGAGAGGAGATTTAACTTTGAATTGATTGAATATTTACCTCAAAGAGTGAGTACAATAGAGATTTTTCTAAAAGCAGAAGAGACTGAGGTTTAAATTTTTAAAAAAATTCTCTCTCTAGCCACTGAGTGGGAATGGGGCCCTATAGCAAATTGAGATGCATAATAGAAAATGAGTTACATATTTTGCACTTTTGAGTTGTAATGTTTACATCTCAACCTCCCTGAGTGCAAACTGGGAAAGCTGTACGCTCCCTTGGAGCAGCATCTGGTGGTGTTTTGGAAATGGCTGGGTGAGAGTCAGGAAGGGACAGTGGTAGTCCTTTCCTTTTTGTTGGAGCTGATGTTGACAGTACAAGGCTCGCTAAATTTCTGGTGGGCCAAAAGACTAAGAGCCTGCTCAGCTGGTTGAAGAGACCAGCCAAAGCTGAGGGAGTGGATGGTTGAGGTGGGGAGCAGACACACCTCCATATTGTCCTCCACGGCAAAGGGCTGCAGAAGAGGTGCCCTACTGGCCACTCATGACCACTCTCTTACGGCATGAGTGAGCCAGCCACTAGGCGCTGCCAGTAACAGAGGCCTGCTGGGTAAAGAGACTAACTCATAAGACTGCAGGACTTCCCAGCTGCACTGTCAGCAGTGATGTCTACCAGGTGGCCAGGAACTAGCAGGCCACAGGGGCCCCTTCGCTACAGACATGAGGACATGACTGGGCAGTTACCCCAAAGAGAGAGACTATCTGGAAGAGGCTGCTTAAACCTGAGGTGAAGAGAGAAGATAATTTTAATGACAAATTTAATTTTATTTCTCACAGTTTAGCATAGTGACTAAGAGCATGAGCTCTAGAGCCAAATGACCTGCTCGGTTTGCAAGCCGTGTGCCCTTTGGCAAATAACTTAAATCTCTGATCTTGGTTGCTCATCTGTTAAATGGGGATCCTAATAGCACCACCCCCTAGGATATGTGAGGATTAAATGGTTAATATATCTCATGCCCTTGGAAGAGTGCCTGGCACACAAAGCAACCGACAGTAAGGGTTTGCTATTATCATTGTCCTCCAGGATGATGATTCATGAGGAAGTTGAAATCCGTTAGAGAAACTTTAAAAAAAGTTCCATGTCTGCTCCATCTCATCTGTGGTGTGTAAATTTTGGAGCCCACCAGAGACAGATACTTGGCTCCAATAGAGTCACACCTACAATAGCAGCCCCTGGGGGTCGTTTGTCAACAGTCCTGCTTCATTCTGCAGACTAAGCATAGAAACACAGGCTGCAGGAGGCTGTCATCCACCCCTCTTTAGAGCCATTTCTGTCTTTCAGCATTCAGGGCCATTTTCAGCCCAGGGGCAACAGGCTGCTCCCCTGCCTTGGTCTGACTGCCTGTTTTAGTTGTTGTTCTTTTATCTTCCACAACTGGGTGAAGTTGCTCTCTGAATTTTTATAGCACTTCAGGACAAGGGAGACTATTGTTACAAGAAGAACCTTTAAGTGCATTGTTCATTCCTTTGAACAGAGATTTGCTGTTATTTTTAAATTCTAAACCTTCGGGGCCATGAGAGTTTTAGGAGAACAAACTTCAATGGGTAATGACACTGGCTCTGTGTTATTATGAAGTGGGAGAACCCTGGTGTCAATTGCCGGTGGTAGAGTCTGGTGTTTACAAAACGCAGGTCAGCCTACTGTCTTCCTTGGGTTGAGGCTAACTATGCGCTCTGCTCCCTGGCAACACTCTCAGAAGGCCACCTATGGATTTATACAGGTATTTTCTTATTAAGGCATTGGTGAGGACAGGTGAGGGACCTAGTATGTAAGGACCACTTGCTGAGCACCTGCTAAATGCCAGCATCATACCAGACATTCTGCATTAGACACTATATTTATTAATGTCTTAGGCTAAAAAGATCTGATTACCACAAACTTGGTGATTTAAAACAATAAAAATCTTTCTTTCACAGTTCTGGAGCCTAGAAGTCGGAAATCAAGGTGTCTGCAGGGCTATCCTCCATCAAATGGAAGCTTTAAAAGCTCTAGTGGTGAATCCTTGCTTACCTCTTCTGATCTCAGCTTCTGGCCACATCACTCTAATCTCTGCTTCTGTGGTCACATTTCTTTTTCCCATCTCTGTGTCTTCTCTCCTGTCTCTTATTAGGATACTTATCATTGGATTATCTTTATGGGTCCTTATCATAGGTGATCCAGGAAGATCTAAGATTCTTTATTTAAATACATCTGCATGGACCCTTTTTAAAAATAAGGTCACACTCACAGGTTCTGGGGATTAGGGCTTGAATATATAATTTGGGGGGAGGGATCATTAATCCACTACAATACCTCTGAGATTCTTGGCATTATATTCTGAAAACATGTATCATCTCAAAACTCAACTTCAAAAAGTTTTAAATTGCTCAGCATGATACTCTCTGTGAGGGACAGAGCTGATTTTAAAGCAGAATTGTCTGATTTTAAAGCAGTTGTTCTTTCTACTATATCATGTTAAAAATAGCCATAATAATAAATAATTATAGCTGATATTTATCAACTATCTACTATGTATCAGGCAGGCTAGAAGTATTAGAAATGTTTTTTTCTAAACTTTATGACAATTCTAAAAATTAGGTCTTCTTAGTCACAATTTATAGATGAGGAAACTGAGGCTCAGATGAGTTCAAAAGGGTCCAGGTCATATATATAATAAGTGCTTAAGCTGAAATTTGGAATCAAAGACAAAGCAACTCAAATGCTGCTGGAGAAATCTTCAAAGACTGAGGAAACCTACAGATAGTAGCAGCATGACTTGTGGTAGATAAAGGATTGGCTAAGTCTCTTAGGCATTACAATTACTGAAACCTTAGGATCAGCTTAACACTACCTGATACGGTGTGGTTTGGGCATTTTTCATACTGTGAGTGAGGCAGAGATTTAAGGCATTTTCTTTTTTCCAGCCCTTGAGCCTGTCTTGTTTGTCAGGTTCTGTCCATGCTTTGACTTTGCCCAGTTAGAGAGAACTGCCTTTAACTATTTAGAAAGGAAAACAACTTCATTTGAAAAGCACCTTATGACATTAGCACTCTTGTTTGGAATCGTAAGGAAAATAAGGAAAAATCGTAAGGAAAAAAAACACCATTTCAGAGCTCTGTCTCATTTAGGTCTTAGAACAGTCCCTGAGGTTGGCAGGTAAGTATCATTATCAGCGTTCTGAAGTCGAGGAGACTGTTTCAAAGTGGATTGTTACTGGCTATTTTTTTACACAGAGGCAGAAGCCACTTGAGGCCGGAATATGTGACCGCAATTCTAATTCGTTTTCTAGTGTACCACACCTGTTTTCGATTAGGGGAAAAAAGGAAAAAAAAAAAAGAAAACAATAAAGATAAATTTGACTAGCACCAGCTTTTGGTACGGTAAGAAAAAAAAAAATAGGAAAAAGTTCTCCTTTCCCTTTTCAGTCTTGACGGTAAACTATTGCATTTCAGCACTGATACTCAAAAGTTATTTGTAGCTGAGAATTTTTTCTTCAGGGCAGAGGATTCTTTGCGACCTTATTTTCCTTATGATTCCGAACAAGAGGGCTAAATGTGCTCCGTTATGTCCAGATTGGTGTTTATAGTCCCATCTGCAGATGATAAATGTTACTTTATCAAGTATTACGTAGTTCTAATTCCCTTTTCCAAAGACGAGCTGTACGTGCCAAAATTTTATGATGACAGGTCATAGAATTGGAATGAAAGAAATGTGATACTCAAATCCTACTAACTTAGATAATAGACAGAGATATCTTTTAAGCTAATGGTTTTTGGTTCTTAAGGCTTCATACTTGAAAGTGAGGTGATTTCCTAATGTTCAAAGGGAAGCATTTAGCCCAAGGAGCATGATTGCCACTGTAAGAATTATTCCTTAACTGTGGTGTAAATGCTGCTTCTTTTCTCTTGAATTGTTATTTCCAACACAAAGGCCATGCATCTTTTTAAATAACTGCCCACTTCTAGGACCTTCAGCTACTCAACAACCATCTCCCATTTGCTCCCCCTTCCGACACACTCTCTGGCTGAGACTGACCAGAGGCCTTGGAAGCCCTCTTAACTCCTCACCTCTCAACTGCAGACATACACCCACCCCAACCAACAATCACCTAGAGTTTTTGGCTCTTCTGTTATTTGCACACTTGGATGAAACACCACACACCAGGTTGTGGGGTCTAGCACCCCTAATAGTTGGGGAGGTCACTTGATGTAACTTGGAAATGTGAGAGTTAATTCCCAGTGGGGCAAATTTTAACCAAGGAGAACCAGGCAATGGGAAGTAGCTGGGAAGATAAACTCCCTCTCTTTTGTCCTTCCCAGAGTGTTAGAGACATGTTTTCTCCTTGTACCTCATTTCAAGAGGTCTCACATGGTAAAGGTCAGACCTGCTGAGTGACTCGCTGTGTCTCTTTATGGTTTTTCACAAAGCAGAAGCCAGTCTGTCAGGCACCACTTTGCATCGCTTCAAATTCTTCCCTTCATTCCTTTTTCCTTAGCCTTGCTAGCCTGGGTGTATATTTCCCAAATAATGCATCAGCCCTCTAAATCCTTGCTTCAGGCTATTTTTTTTTTCTCCCCCCAGAGAATCTAGGCTATTTCTTATTGGATTGTTGTAAAAGAGATCCAAGAACCAGTATTCTCACTTCCGGGCACTCCCCTTCCCATGTCTGTCCCACATACCTTGTAAGCATATGTTAAATGTGGCATTCTCCTTTTGTGGGCCCCATTGTTTGTAAAATAGAGCCTACATTCCATCATCTGCCATTAAAAGCCCTATAGATTTGCTCTCAAACTAATTTTCCAACTTTATTTTCCACGATTTTTCGTTTATACACACTGTTCTCTGGCCAAACTGAACTTTGAAATTGTTCTATTATCCCATATTTTCTGATCTCCATGCTCTTAATCATGCTGTTCTCTCAATCTATAATGTCCACAGTTATGTCTCCTTTCCACATGCTTAAATTCTGTCCATCTAGGGCAAGTTCAAATGCCACCTTCTTCTCAGATTAATCATAAATTCCCTCACCTCCACTGTCAACCCATAAAATCCAATAATCTCTCTTTTCTGAGCCCCCAAACCATCCTGTCTGTATTTCTTTCTGGTATTTACTACTTTTTAACTACTCTGTAGTATTTTGTTATATTCATTCTCTCCAGTTAGAGCATAGGCTCCTTGAGGGCACGTCCTGATTCAGGTACCTTTGTTTTCCTGACACTTAGCATGGCTACTTGTGCATAACTGGTGCTTAAGAAAATTTCATGAAATGAATACATAGTCCATTCATTACAGAAAAGCCCAAGATTATGCAAAAACTGATTAAATATTTCTTAAGCTCTAGATCCTTGGTTTTTCAGGGATATACAGGAAAAAAAAAATGGCCACAGGGATGCTTCTATTTGTAAGTCGAAAGGTCAAGAGATATTAATAGTGAGAATGCCATGGCTACCTGCCTGGGGCCATCAAACAGAACATGCCATAGCATTTTGCTGACCTTGGACATTTGGCTAAGATGCAGGTCCAAATGATCTAGCTTCTTAAGACATGAGTAATCTACAGGCTTCTGAATATTCCTCCTGATAATGGAGTAAAATTTTGATTAAAAAAATTTCAACCTGAGTGTATTTTTACAGTGCTTTTACAGCATTTTAAAGTCTAACAGGTCAAAGTCCATAGAATTTTGAGGAAATTTATAAACTAAACATACTATTTGTAGTCATTCCATACTAATCATTTCTAAGATAAATGAAATCTTCATAGGAAGAGTAGGCAAAAATCATTGGCTGAGTATTTTTCTGGTATGAAATGATAAACTATGAAATTCAAATGTATTTGGGAAATTAAATTATATACATATTAACAGTTAGTGAACTTATATAGAAACTCTTACACAGAAATTCAATAGTATCGAGAAGGTAAATAAATAGCACTATTGGGCATTATTAGTTTCCAGTTTATATTAAAACTATCATGTCTATATATTATAAACATGATATATATTTAGACACGTTATATACATATATATTGGATTATATTTGAGATTAGGAAAACTTGTTAAAATAGAAATAAATTCTAATTAACAAATTAATGTGAATGGAAAATTATTCTTTTATATACTCCATATGTAAAAGGGTATAATTGTGTAGTCATTCATAGTTAGATTTTGTTGGTATAAATAGACTTCATAAAATCAATAGAAGCAAGCAAATATGAATTGGTCAGCAAGACACTTGGAAAAATACTTAACGATGAATAGCAAGAGATGATCAAGTTTTTCATTCTTATTAACACAAGAGAGGAAAGAAATGGGTTTAGTTGAGATAGTAACAGATCAAATTGAAATAGCTGGGTTAGGGATGAAAGAGGATGCAATGAACCTATGTACTCTGGAGTTTTTTGGGCAGATCTGTCTGTGGTTTCTCCCATTGGACCATCATGACTAACATAAGTGAGCCAGCTGTTTGTGGATCCAGGTCGCCTCAGTGGGCCTACTTATAGGTATCACTGGTTGTCCTGAGAGACAACAGATCTCATACTTTTCAAGGCTTTTATTGGCTGATTCCCATTTAGGAATCACTGTGATAACCTGCTGCCCCAGTGATTCTCCTTGCTCCTAATCCCTACTAAAAATCCATGTTTTCTCCCGGAGGAATCAGCAACAGCTTAATCTAGGTGACTACAGTCTGGGGCCAGGCTCATAAGGCCCAGTTCAGATTAATGCCCCATATAAATAAAAGGATATACTTTTTGTTGGCATGATTTTAAGAATTTGTGTTTTATAGCTTCCTCTTAAAATGGTCAAAACTTTTAAAGAAGATAATTCTTTTCTTATTAACTATATAGTCAGCTAGTTTTCCCAAATTAGTATTCCCAGCATTATTGCCAGTGCCCCGCTCCCCCCAAAATTCAGACACCACAGTATTTGAATCATTTTTAGTGCTTCCTTGTAATGCTTTTTTCTGCCTCCGTTAGTGACTCTCTCAGGTTCTCTGCTGTGTTTACCATACAACCAAATCACTAAAGTACGTTTACTCTGTGTGAGATGTCAGCAAAGAAAAACTTGCTGGGGACAGAATAAGTACAAAATAAGAAATAGCCATTCTTCCACCCTAACAAAGGAACAAAAACAAAAACTCTGGGTTTTGTTTTTGTTTTTTGAGTTATAATTGGTTTTCAATGTTGTGTTAGATTCTAGTGTACAGCAAACTGATTCAGATATATATATACATATATATATATGCACACACACATATATATATACACATATTTTTTCATCTTTTTTAATGTAACTTTTATTTTCTATTGGAGTATAGTTGATTTACAGTGTTGTATTACTTTCGTGTACAGCAAAGTGATTCAGTTATATGTATACATATATCCATTCTTTTTCAGATTCTTTCCCCATATAAGTTATTATAGAATATTAAGTAGAGTTCCCTATGCTATACAGTGACTCCTTGTTGATTATATATTTTATATAATATTTTTCATATTCTTTTCCTTTATGGTTTATTGCAGAATATTGAATATAGTTTCCTATGCTACACAGTAGGACCTTGTTTATTTTATATATAGTAGTTTGTATCTGTAGAGAAGGCACTGGCACCCTACCCAGTACTCTTGCCTGGAAAATCCCATGGATGGAGGAGCCTGGTGGGCTGCAGTCCATGGGGTCGCTAAGAGTTGGAAACGACTGAGCGCCTTCACCTTCACTTTTTACTTGCATGCATTGGAGAAGGAAATGGCATCCCACTCCAGTGTTCTTGCTTGGAGAATCCCCATGAATAGAGGAGCCTGGTGGGCTATAGTCCATGGGGTCACAAAGAGTTGGACGTGACTGAGCAACTATCTACTAATTCCAGACTCCTAATTTATCCCTCCTCCACCCTCTTTCCCCTTTGGTGACCATAAGTTTGTTTTCTATGTCTGTGAGTTCACTTCTGTTTTGTAAATAGTTCATTTGTATCATATTTTAGATTCTACATATAAGTGATAAAATATCTTTCTCTTTCTGACTACTTTCAGTTCAGTCGCTCAGTCGTGTCCGACTCTTTGCGACCCCATGAATCTCAGCACGCCAGGCCTCCCTGTCCATCACCAACTCCCAGAGTTCACCCAGACTCACATCCATCGAGTCAGTGATGCCATCCAGCCATCTCATCCTCTGTTGTCCCCTTCTCCTCTTGCCCCCAATCCCTCCCAGCGTCAGAGTCTTTTCCAATGAGTCAACTCTTCACATGAGGAGGCCAAAGTACTGGAGTTTCAGCTTCAGCATCATTCCTTCCAAAGAAATCCCAGGGCTGATCTCCTTCAGAATGGACTGGTTGGATCTCCTTGCAGTCCAAGGGACTCGCCAGAGTCTTCTCCAACACCACAGTTCAAAAGCATCAATTCTTCGGTGCTCAGCCTTCTTCACAGTCCAACTCTCACATCCATACATGACCTCAGGAAAAACCATAGCCTTGACTAGACAGACCTTTGTTGGCAAAGTAATGTCTCTGCTTTTGAATATGCTTTTGAATATAACTTTCCTTCCAAGGAGTAAGCGTCTTTTAATTTCATGGCTGCAGTCACCATCTGCAGTGATTATGGAGCCCAGAAAAATAAAGTCTGACACTGTTTCCACTGTTTCCCCATCTATTTCCCATGACGTGATGGGACCAGATGCCATGATCTTCATTTTCTGAATGTTGAGCTTTAAGCCAACTTTTTCACTCTCCACTTTCACGTCCATCAAGAGGCTTTTTAGTTCCTCTTCACTTTCTGCCATAAGGGTGGTGTCATCTGCATATCTGAGGTTATTGATATTTCTCCCGGCAGTCTTGATTCCGGCTTGTGTTTCTTCCAGTCCAGCGTTTCTCATGATGTACTCTGCATAGAAGTTAAATAAACAGGGTGACAATATACAGCCTTGACGAACTCCTTTTCCTATTTGGAACCAGTCTGTTGTTCCATGTCCAGTTCTAACTGTTGCTTCCTGACCTGCATCCAGATTTCTCAAGAGGCAGGTCAGGTGGTCTGGTATTCCCATCTCTTTCAGAATTGTCCACAGTTTATTGTGATCCACACAGTCAAAGGCTTTGGCATAGTCAATAAAGCAGCAATAGATGTTTTTCTGGAACTCGCTTGCTTTTTCCATGATCCAGAGGATGTTGGCAATTTGATCTCTGGTTCCTCTGCCTTTTCTAAAACCAGCTTGAACATCAGGAAGTTCGCGGTTCACGTATTGCTGAAGCCTGGCTTGGAGAATTTTGAGCATTACTTTACTAGCGTGTGAGATGAGTGCAATTGTGCGGTAGTTTGAGCATTCTTTGGCATTGCCTTTCTTTGAGATTGGAATGAAAACTGACCTTTTCCAGTCCTGTGGCCACTTCTGAGTTTTCCAAATTTGCTGGCATATTGAGTGCAGCAGTTTCACAGCATCATCTTGCAGGATTTGGAATAGCTCAACTGGAATTCCATCACCTCCACTAGCTTTGTTCGTAGTGATGCTTTCTAAGGCCCACTGGACTTCACATTCCAGGATGTCTGGCTCTAGGTCAGTGATCTGACTACTTTACTTAGTATGAGAATCTCTAAATTCATCCATGTTGCTGCAAATATTATCTCATTCTTTTTATGGCTGAGTACTATTCCATTATATATATATATATATATATATATATATATATATATATATATACCGCATCATCTTTATTCATCTGTTGATGGATACTTAGGTTGCTTATATGTCTTGGCTGTTGTAAATAATGCTGCTATGAACAATGGAGTGCATATATCTTTTCAAATTAGTTTTCTCCAGATATATGCACAGGAGTGGGATTGCTGGATTATATGGCAACTCTAATTTCTAAAGGAACCTCCATAGTGCCTGTACCAATTTATATTCCAATCAACAATGTAGGGAGGTTCCCTTTTCCCCACATTGTCTCCAGCCCTGTTATTTGTAGACTGTTTAATGATGGCCATTCTGACCACTATGAGGTGGTATCTCATTGTACTTTTGATTTGCATGTCTTCAATAATTAGCTTCCCTGGTGGCTCACATGTTAAAGAATTTGCTTGCAATACAGGAGACCTGGGTTCGATCCCTGGGTCGGGAAGATCCCCTGGAGAAGGAAATGGCAACCCACTCAAGTATCTTTGCCTGGAGAATGTCCATGGACTATGCCTGGTGGGCTGTAGTCCTTAGAGTCACAAAGAGTTGACATGACTGAGTGACTAAGCACACACACAATAATTAGCAAAGTTGAACATCTATTTATGTGACTATTGGTTATCTGTATATATTCTTTGGAGAAATGTTTATTTAGGCGTTCTGCACATTTTTTTGATCACTTTATTTTTTAATTGAAGGATAATTACTTTGCAGAATTTTGTTGTTTTATGTCAAACATCAACAAGGATCAGCCATAGGTTGATTCTTGAATGGGTTGCCTTGGTTTTTTGTTTTTGTTATTAAGTTGTATGAGCTGTTTGTATATATTGGAAATTTAGCCCTTGTCAGTCACATTATTTGCATATATTTTCTCCCAATGCATAGGTTGTCTTTTCATTTTGTTTATAATTTCCTTTGCTGTGCAAAAGTCTATAATTTGGATTAGGTTCCAATTGTTTATTTTTGCTTTTATTTCTGTTGCCTTGGGAGACTGAGCTAAGAGAACTTTGCTATGATTTATGTCAGAGAATGTTTTTCCTATGTTCTCTTGTAGGAGTTTTATGATCTTATATTTAAGTCTTTAAGTCATTTCAATTTTATTTTTGTGTAGGGTGTGATGGAGTGATCTAACTTCATTGATTTGTATGTCCTGCTTTCCCAATACCACTTCCTGAAGAAATTGTTTTTTTCTCCATTGTATATTCTTGCTTCCTTTGTTGTAGGTTAATTGATTGTAGGTTTATTTCTGGGTTCTTTATTCTTTTCCACTGATCCATATGTCTGCCTTGGCCAATACCATGATGTTTTAATTATTACAGCTTTGTAGTATTGTCTGAAGTCTGAGAGTGTTACACCTCCAGCTTTGTTCTTTTTCCTAAGTATTGCTTTGGCAACTCTGAGTCTTTTATGGTTCTATATAAATTTTAGTATTATTTGTGGGTGGCGGCTGGGAGGAGCAACCCCATGCCCCAAGCCCAAGGCCAGGGGCGGTGGCAGGGAAGAGCAACCACACATCCAAGGAGCCATGGCTGCGCGGGCGCAGGAAGGTCTAGAGGAGCTATCCCACATTGAAGGTCAGGAAGGGCAGCGGTGAGGAGATACCCCTCGTCCAAGGTAAGGAGCAATGGCTGCACTTTGCTGGAACAGCCGTGAAGAGATACCCCACGCCCAAGGTAAGAGAAACCCAAGTAAGACGGTAGGTGTTGCAAAGGGCATCAGAGGGCAAACACACTGAAACCATACTCACAGAAAACTAGTCAATATAATCACACTAGGACCACAGCCTTGTCTAACTTAATGAAACTAAGCCATGCCCATGGGGCAACCCAAGACAGGTGGGTCATGGTGGAGAGATTTGACAGAATGTGGTCCACTGGAGAAGGGAATGGCAAACCACTTCAGTATTCTTGCCTTGAGAACTCCATGAACAGTATGAAAAGGCAAAATGATAGGATACTGAAAGAGAAACTCCCCAGGTCAGTAGGTGCCCAATATGCTACTGGAGATCAGTGGAGAAATAACTCCAGAAAGAATGAAGGGATGGAGCCAAAGCAAAAACAATACCCAGCTGTGAATGTGACTGGTGATAGAAGCAAGGTCCGATGCTGTGAAGAGCAATATTGCATAGGAACCTGGAATGTCAGGTCCATGAATCAAGGCAAATTGGAAGTGGTCAAACAAGAGATGGCAAGAGTGAATGTCGATATTCTAGGAATCAGCGAACTGAAATGGACTGGAATGGGTGAATTTAACTCAGATGACCATTATATCTACTACTGTGGGCAGGAATCCCTCAGAAGAAATGGAGTGGCCATCATGGTCAACAAAAGAGTCTGAAATGCAGTACTTGGATGCAATCTCAAAAACGACAGAATGATCTCTGTTCGTTTCCAAGGCAAACCATTCAATATCACAGTAATCCAAGTCTGTGCCCCAACCAGTGACGCTGAAGAAGCTGAAGTTGAACGGTTCTCTGAAGACCTACAAGACCTTTTAGAACTAACACCCAAAAAAGATGTCCTTTTCATTATAGGGGACTGGAATGCAAAAGTAGGAAGTCACGAAACACCTGGAGTAACAGGCAAATTTGGCCTTGGAATACGGAATGAAGCAGGGCAAAGACTAATAGAGTTTTGCCAAGAAAATGCACTGGTCATAACACACACCCTCTTCCAACAACGCAAGAGAAGATTCTACACATGGACATCACCAGATGGTCAACACTGAAATCAGATTGATTATATTCTTTGCAGCCAAAGATGGAGAAGCTCTATACAGTCAACAAGAACAAGACCAGGAGCTGACTGTGGCTCAGACCATGAACTCCTTATTGCCAAATTCAGACTGAAATTGAAGAAAGTAGGGAAAACCACTAGACCATTCAGGTATGACCTAAATCAAATCCCTTATGATTATACAGTGGAAGTGAGAAATAGATTTAAGGGCCTAGATCTGATAGATAGAGTGCCTGATGAACTATGGAATGAGGTTCGTGACATTGTACATTAGACAGGGATCAAGACCATCCCCATGGAAAAGAAATGCAAAAAAGCAAAATGGCTGTCTGGGGAGGCCTTACAAATAGCTGTGAAGAGAAGAGAAGCGAAAAGCAAAGGAGAAAAGGAAAGATATAAACATCTGAATGCAGAGTTCCAAAGAATAGCAAGAAGAGATAAGAAAGCCTTCTTCAGCGATCAGTGCAAAGAAATAGAGGAAAACAACAAAATGGGAAAGACTAGGGATCTCTTAAAAAAATCAGAGATACCAAAGGAACATTTCATGCAAAGATGAGCTTGATAAAGGACAGAAATGGTAGGGACCTAACAGAAGCAGAAGATATCAAGAAGAGATGGCAAGAATACACAGAAGAATTGTACAAAAAATATCTTCATGACCCAGATAATCACGATGGTGTGATCACTGACCTAGAGCCAGACATCCTGGAATGTGAAGTCAAGTGGGCCTTAGAAAGCATCACTACAAACAAAGCTAGTGGAGGTGATGGAATTCCAGTTGAGCTATTCCAAATCCTGAAAGATGATGCTGTGAAACTGCTGCACTCAATATGCCAGCAAATTTGGAAAACTCAGCAGTGGCCACAGGACTGGAAAAGGTCAGTTTTCATTCCAATCCCAAAGAAAGGCAATGCCAAAGAATGCTCAAACTACCGCACAATCGCACTCATCTCACACGCTAGTAAAGTAATGCTCAAAATTCTCCAAGCCAGGCTTTAGCAATATGTGAACCATGAACTTCCTGATGTTCAAGCTGGTTTTAGAAAAGGCAGAGGAACCAGAGATCAAATTGCCAACATCCTCTGGATCATAGAAAAAGCAAGAGAGTTCCAGAAAAGCATCTATTTCTGCTTTATTGACTATGCCAAAGCCTTTGACTGTGTGGATCACAATAAACTGTGGACAATTCTGAAGGAGATGGGAATACCAGACCACCTGACCTGCCTCTTGAGAAACCTGTATGCAGGTCAGGAAGCAACAGTTAGAACTGGACATGGAACAACAGACTGGTTCCAAATAGGAAAAGGAGTTCATCAAGGCTGTATATTGTCACCCTGTTTATTTAACTTCTATGCAGAGTACATCATGAGAAATGCTGGACTGGAAGAAATGCAAACTGGAATCAAGATGCCAGGAGAAATACCAATAACCTCAGATATGCAGATGACACCACTCTTATGGCAGAAAGTGAAGAGGAACTAAAAAGCCTCTTGATGAAGGTGAAAGAAGAGAGTGAGAAAGTTGGCTTAAAGCTCAACATTCAGAAAATGACGATCATGGCATCCGGTCCCACCACTTCATGGGAAATAGATGGGGAAACAGTGGAAACAGTGTCAGACTTTATTTTTTGGGGCTCCAAAATCACTGCAGATGGTGAGTGCAGCCATGAAATTAAAAGACGCTTACTCCTTGGAAGGAAAGTTATGACCAACCTAGATAGCATATTCAAAAGCAGAGACATTACTTTGCCAACAAAGGTTCGTCTAGTCAAGGCTATTGTTTTTCCTGTGGTCATGTATGGATGTGAGAGTTGGACTGTGAAGAAGGCTGAGCGCCGAAGAATTGATGCTTTTGAACTGTGGTGTTGGAGAAGTCTCTTGAGAGTCCCTTGGACTGCAAGGAGATCCAACCAGTCCATTCTGAAGGAGATCAGCCCTGGGATTTCTTTGGAAATAATGATGCTGAAGCTGAAACTCCAGTACTTTGGCCACCTCATGCGAAGAGTTGACTCATTGGAAAAGACTGTGATGCTGGGAGGGATTGGGGGCAGGAGGAGGAGGGTTTGACAGAGGTTGAGATGGCTGGATGGCATCACTGACTCGATGGATGTGAGTCTGGGTGAACTCTGGGAGTTGGTGATGGACAGGGAGGCCTGGCGTGCTGCGATTCATGGGGTCACAAAGAGTCGGACATGACTGAGCGACTGATCTGATCTGATCTGTTCTAGTTCTGTGGAGAATGCCATGGGTAATTTGAAAGGGATTGTGTTAAATCTGTATATTGCTTTGGGTAGTATGGCCACTTTAAATTATTCCAATTCAAGAACATGGTATATTGTTCCACTTCTTTGAATCATCTGCCATTTCCCTTATCAGTGTTTTGTAGTTCTTGGTATATAGATCTTTTATCTCCCTGGTCAGGTTTATTCTTAAGTATTTAATTATTTGATGCAATTTTAAGAGAGATTTAATGCAATCAAATTCTGTATGTTAATTTTGTATCCCACTACCTTGCTAATTTCATTTATCAGTTCTAGTAATTTTTGTGTGGAGTTTTATAAAAAGTATATGTTTTATTCATTGTCTGTGCTGGGTCTTTGTTGCTATGCACAACCTTTCTCTATTTTCAGCAAGTGAGCAACTTTCTCTAGTTGCAGTTCATGGGGTTATCATTGTGGTGGCCTCTCTTGTTGCAGACAACACAGACCTGGGGCATGAGGCCTAGTAGTTGTGGCACACAGGCTTGGTTGCCCTGCAGCACGTGGGATCTTCCTAGACCAGGAATCAAACTGGTGTCCTCTGCATTGCAAGGCAAATTCTTAACCACTGGACCATGAGGGAAGTCCTATGTGGACTCTTTAGGGTTTTCTAGGTAGAGTATCATGTCATCTGCATATGATGACAATTTTACCTCTTTCCTTCTGATCTAGATGCCTTTTGCTTTTTTCTTGTTTCATCGCTGCGACTAGGACTTCTAATACTATGTTAAATACAAGTGGTGAGAGTAGGCATCCTTGTCTTGTTCAAGATCTCAGTCAGAAGCCTTTCAGCTTTTCACCATTGAGTAATATGTTGGCTGTGGTTTTTTCATAAATAGATTTTATCATGTTGAGATATGGTCCCTCTATACCCACTTTAGTGAGAATTTTTATCATGAATGAATATTGAATTTTATCAAATCCTTTCCTGCATCTATTGAGATGATCATGTGATTTTTGTCTTTTCTTTTGTTGATGTGGTATATCACATTGAATAATTCGCATATGTTGAACCATCCTTATGACCCTGGGATGAATCCAACTTGATCATAGTGTATGAACTTTTTAATGTGTTATTGGATTCAATTTGCCAATATTTTGTTGAGAAGTTTTGCATCTATATTCATCAAAGAAATTGGCCTGTAATTTTCTTTTTCATTAGTCTGGTTTTGGTATCAGGATGATGGAGGCTTCATAGAATGACTTCTGGAGTGTTCCCTCCTCTTTAGTCTTTTCAAAGAGTTGGAGAAGAGTTGGTATAAATTCTGCTTTGTGTTTGGTAAAATCTGGACTTTTGTTTGCAGGGAGTTTTTAAAATTGCAGATTCTACTTCACTTCTAGTGATTGGTTGTTCAAATTATCTATTGCTTCTTGATTCAGGAGAACTAATCTTGTGAGTTTGACTCCTTATGACTCTATTAAAATTCCAAAATATTCTTTATGCATTAAGTAGGGACAGTGTAAAGCTCAAAATTGGATTGAAGACAAAGGGTTCTAAGAAGTAAACACAAAGATTATAAGATATTGTTTGAAAAGAGTTAAAGAATTTGGGACTTCCCAGGTGGCACTAGTGGTAAAGAACCCATCTGCCAATGTAAGAGACGTAAGAGTTGCAGGTTCGATTCCTGGGTTGGGAAGATCCCGGATAGGAGAGCTTGGCCACTCTCTCCAGTGTTCTTGCTGAAGAATCCCATGGACAGAGGAGCCTGGCAGGCTACAGTCCATAGGGTTTCAAAGAGTTGGATACAACTGAAGTGACTTAGCACAAAGAATTGTTGGGAGCAGTAGTTAGGAAATTTTGATAAATTTCCATGGATTCTAACGTTTTGGTTGTGTTTGTTTTATCAACCATAGACCCTTTGTAGCAGAAAAATTCAGGTCAGAAAGCATACTCCACACACAAAACCCTCAGTGTTAATAAGTCTGCATCATTCCCAGAGGAGTGAGGCTGGCTGAGAACCTCTCCACTTGGCCAGTTTGAACCTGGTATCCATGTTATTGAGAAAGTGTAGTCTCTTAAGTACCTTTCATAGAGTGACTGTTCTATTATGTTTATGAGGTGTTTTTTTTTTGTTTTTTTTTTGTTTTGTTTTTTTAACCATTGGGTTAAAATATTTTTTTTTATTAAAAATTATCACACTTGGGACTGCCCTGGTGGTCCAATGGCTAAGACTTTTAGCTCCCAATACTGGGGGCCTGGATCTAATCCCTAGTTGGGGAAGTAGATCCCACATGTCACAGCTGGGAGTTTACATACCTCAACTAAAGATCCTTCATGCCAGAATGAAGATCGAAGAGCCTGTATACTGCAGCTAAGACCCCACACAGCTGAATAAATCATTTTTTAAATATTTATTTTTATTTATCACGTAGTGAAATTTACTTTTTAAATGTTTGTATATAGTTCTATGAACTTAAATACATGTATACTTATGTAACCACTACTACCCATAATGTACATAATAGTTCATATAAGATGTTTTTATTATATTGCACTTTAGTTTTGGATTCAAAACTAATATCCAAATCAGTGAATATCCAAATCAATGTGCTCCACAGAGTTTGGTCCCCTAGAGAACAGTAAGAGTTAAATATTTAACAATAATAATAGTGCTAATTTCAAAGAGTATCTAAAGTTTAATGTTTGATTCTTGGTATGCTCTAGGATGCTTGACTCCAAATACCTGCCCAATGTTAGTTACATGGGCAGCCCATGCTTATCCTTTGATTGTAATGCCTGTAGCTCTTTGAGAAACACTTTCTTTGAAATCTCATTTAATCTTCACAACAACCTTGTATGTTATATATCTTGGGTTGGCCAAAAGGTTCATTTGTGTTTTTTGTAAGATGGCTCTAATAGCACTTAGTTGTCTTTAACTTCATTCAAAACATTTTGTTAGATTATATTGTGACAACTGTCATATCAATGTGCATTTTTTAAAAACGTATCAAAATTGATGAATTTGTGTGTAGCCATTTTAATGTTGAATGTGGAAGAAAACAACATTTTCAGTATATTATGCTTTATTATTTCAAGAAAGGTCAAAACACAGCTGAAACACAAAGATTTGTGCAGTGTATGAAGAAGGTGCCATGACTGATCAGACGAGTCAAAAGTAGTTTGCAAAGTTTTGTGCTGGAAATTTCTTGCTGGATGATGCTTCATGGTCTGGTAGACCGATAAAGTTAATAGTGATTAAATTGAGACATTGAGAACAATCAACGTCGTATGACACGGGAGATAGCTGACATACTCAAAATATCCAAGCGTTGAAAATCATCTGCAACAGCTTAGTTATGTTAATTGCCTTGATGTTTAGATTCCATGTAAGTTTGGTGGTGGGGGTGGGATGGGGGTGTACCTTCTTGATGGTAAGATGTTCTGTTTGAACCAAATTGTAAAGTGGATACTTTATAATAATGTGGAATGGAAGAGATTGTGGGGCAAGCGAAGTGAACCATACCAGCCACACCAAAGGCTGGTCTCATCCAAAGAAGGTGATGTTGTATATATGGTGGGATTGGAAGGGAGTTGTCTATAATGAGCTCCTTCAGGAAAACCAAATGATTAATTCCAATACGTACTGTTCTCAATTAGACCACCTGAAAGCAGCAGCCAACAAAAAGCATCAGAATTAGTCAACAGAACACATAATCGTCTTAAGGATAATGCAAGACCACATGTTTCTTTGATGGTTAGATAAAAATTGCCATAACTACGATGTGGAACAGCCAAAGAAATAATAATAATAAAGACAATAGAGGAGTGGGAGTATAATTAGAGGAAAACCACATAGTAGATTTTTACTGCTAGTTTTATTTTTTTAAAAAAAGGTGAAAATGAAGTTGCTCAGTCGTGTCCAACTCTTTGGGATCCCATGGACTGTAGTCTACCAGGCTTCTCTATCCATGGGATTTTCCAGGCAAGAGTACTGGAATGGGTTGCCATTTCCTTCTCCAGGGGATCTTCCTGACCCAGGGATTGAACCTAGGTCTCCTGCATTGCAGGCAGAAGCTTTACCTTCTGAGCCACCAGGGAAGAAAAAGGTAAATACTTAAAATTATTTACAGTCATGTGAAGCTGATATCATGATTTCAATGCAGTGTTTAAAAGAAGTCTCAGGAATCTCTGCCTGTTTTAACCAACAGGACAGTTTCCATTGGTTTCTTATGTTTTTCAGTCTTGAGGACCCCATACCAGGCTCCCCACCACCACCCTCCTAGTTGAGGAGTCTAAGAATAATGGAATGGAGTATGCTGACTTAATTTAATTCTTAAAAGTAATCCTGAAGGTCTGGAGCACTAAAGCTTTCTAGCAGAACACATCATAGTATCGAATTTCTCTACAAAGTTTAGATAAATTAGAGGAATTGGGAAGAAGAAGTTCAAGAGTATGCAATTAACTTTTGTTATTCAAGTTCAGAATAAGCTGCTTAAATACTTTTTATTATTGGAAATTCAGTTTGTACTTATCTGTAAACAAGTAATGCCAGGGTCTGCCAGGGACATTGATGGTAATAGACTGTTCACTTTCTAGAGAGGATCCTTTTTCCTCCACCGCCCCCTCCCCCCAAAATGCTGAATAAAGAAAACCACAAATTTATATCAGTCTGGGCAGTTGAGTTATGAGTTAGTTACATCAAGGCTAGCAAAAGTGGCCAGTGCCTAAATAGTGCCATTGTTATGAATAGTGGGAAAGCACAAGGACTGTAAGAAACAGAGGCAGCCCCAAGAAGGGTGACGTGCAGATAAAGTCCCTACAGCAGCCATGAGAATGACCTCCAGGAAATCTTGACCCTTCCTCCCCATCTTCAGCCCCCTAACCCCTGGCTTTCCGTAACTCTCCAAGTACAATCAAGTAGGATGTGAAATAGGTCTATCAGAAAACACTGATGTGTTTTAAGCTCCTAAGAAAATTTCAAGGAGAAGCAAACTAATAAAAATATGAAGGCCCTTGGATTCTAGGCTATAAGGTGATCCTGAATTAGGTGAAAACCTAATTCACAAAAGTCTCAGCTCCTGTCACAGGGGCATTTTAACTTGGAATGTGCAAGCGCCTGAACATCCACTTTCTCCATCCTTCGTAGACAACACTCCCCAGTCCCAGACCAGACCCATCACTGTGTTTTTTAGGAGAGTTATCTAAAAGCCTGAGAAAAAGAAGTCATGCTTCCTCACCAGAAAGGTTACAGGCCATCTCAAGTGAACCCTGATGAGAAGAACATATAGCCTTGGGCATATGGGCTGTATAAAAGGCCAGAGTTATTACAGGGTGGAGGTTTAAAAGTGCATCTTAAAAAACAGCAAATGCATTCCATATAGGGGTTGATTTTAATGTTTGGGTGGGCATTAGTACTATGTATTAGACATAATCTAAAACAAAAACACTTTCTTCTTTAATATGCCACATTTGACATCTAATGTTTCTCTGTCTCTGGGAACTGGATTGTGGGTTTTACAAAGTCTCTGTGCAAAGTCCATGCCTGCCAGCTACCCCTACCGTGACTCTAGTACTCTGCTGTCTGGCTACATCAGCATCACAGGAAGAATGCCCTGGCATTCAAACCATTCCGGTAAAGAAGATCTTGGAAATCAGCTAGCCGCTGAAGGGGAAGCAGTTAAAATCACTAACTTGTTTTCGTCCAACATTTCCTTTGTCCTCAATTGGTCCAAAAAAATTAAACATTCACATGGGAACAGTTTGCAAATGGCCAGTGTGCTGGTGGTAGTTATCAATCTGAGTCCTGTTTCCCAGTCTGGAGAAGCCCATGTGTGCAGTTGCCTTTCTGAAGGCTCACTTCCTGCAGAGGTGTTGACAGGGAAGAGGAGAAAAGGACAATAACATGACCTCCTTTCACCAGGAAGCCTCAGATCACTTCCCTTTGTCTCTGTGCTCCTTTGTGAGATTTTGATCCCATCTGCTATAGTGAGAAGAAACTCTCAACATTATTTAAAAAAAAAAAAAAAACCCACCCCAACTTTCATTTTCCTCCTAACAAATGGAATTTTATTTCTGGATGACGAGGGCTTTGGAAGGCCTTGGCATGGTATATGAGTGATCCTTTCACAGCTGTGGAACATCAGTGGACTACATATCCAGAGTATAGAAGTAGCTCTTAAAATATCAGCCAAACGAAGAGGTGAGAGAGAGAAGTATGTCTTTAAGGAGCTATGTGAATGTTACTGAATCCTTCAAATGATGGTATAACCCTCTGTGATAAAGCAACGGTCTCCATGGGCTGTATTTATAGAGAACTGGCTTCATGGAGACAGCACAGAAGTCCCTAGAGATGCAGGACCCCTTGTTAGCCATTATCTATTATTAGTCTTTTTCTACACACACTATCTACTATTTCTGCAGTGCCCTGGATTCTCAGCAGAAATGCTTTAAGAATGTCTGTGTCTTAATCTCCTGCCTGGCATCACCCAGCAGTACAGGAGTATGGTGACAAGAGGTTAACTAAACTCTTGGAGAAAGGGGCCATGGGCATAGAGGTAACAAGTTGGTGGATTGACTCTTTCCTTGGTGATAGGGAAGAACTCTGAAATCCCAAAGTGCTTTCTGACATTTGCCACCCACATAAATTAATGAGTTAGTTATTAAGGGCCTTTCTGTTTAATTAGAAATCAAACCAAAGACCCTGGTGTCATAATTTATTCTCCTGCAAAATGATGTGACCTGGAGGTTCCAGCTATAACCACAGAAAAATTGGAAGTTGGTAAATGACTCTCCAACTGAAAACTCCAAAGACGTAGAAAGGGCAGAGGGAAGAAAATGTACAATTAATAAACAGGGTGAGGCAAGTGGGCAAGCCTTCACCTATGATGTCACCTGCTTGTATATGATGAAATATTACACAGCCAGTTTTGGAATACTATTTATCATGGGACGCCATTTTTCATTACTTCAACAATGAGAGATACTAAATTAATGTCACATTATTTTTAATAGTTAAAAGCTCTGTTCTGTCTGGTGTAATCCACAAATGAGGGAAGTACATGATATGGATGTACTATGATTTCCTCAGCTACTGCTCTGTCAGTGGGCACCAGTGTTGGTCCCAGTTCTATAAACAATGCTGCAACAAGCTTCATTGTTTATGGAAGCTTATATATCAAATGTTTATTCACTTTTTAATGTTATAAATATTTCTGATTTACAGAAAGAAATGGGTGATAATAGAAAAACACTGGAGCACTCAACATTATTTTTAAAATGTTTATTAACATTTTGAATATTTACTTCAGGCTTTAAAAAAATATTAGAATTATGAAGACCTCTTTTTTTAAAACTTTTTTTATGTATTGGATTATAGCCAGTTAACAGAGCTGTGATAGTTTCAGATGAACATTGAAAGAACTCAGGCGTATGTATACATGTATCCATTCTCCCCCAAACTCCCCTCCCATCCAGGCTGGCACATAACACTGAGCACAGTCCCATTCCTACTGGCTATATACACTAGGTCTTCCTGGTGGCTCAGCTGGTAAAGAATCTGCCTGCAATGTGGGAGACCTGGGTTCGATCCCTGGGTTGGGAAGATCCCCTGGAGAAAGGAATGGCTACCCACTCCAGTATTCTGGCCTAGAGAATTCCATGGACTGTATAGTCTATGGGGTTGAAAGAGTGGGACACAATTGAGCAACTTTTACTTTCATACAGTAGGTCCTTGTCAGTTATCCGTTTTAAATATAGCAGTGTGTATGTGTCCATCCCAAACTCCTTAACTATCCGTACCCCATCCTTCCTCCAGTAACCACAAGTTTGTTCTCTAAAGGATCTCATTATATTCCTCTTCCATTCTATTTCTTTCCCTTCCCTTATAACTACTTTAAAACAGCTATGTATTGTTCACCTCCATGTTTTACTATGTATACACAGTTCTTTCTAATTTAAAAATTTATATAACTAGGCTCATACTCTAGGTGTTGTTGTTGTTCAGTCACTGAGTTGTGTTCAATTCTTCGTGACCCCATGGACTGCAGCATGCCAGGCCTCCCTGTCCCTAACCATCTCCTGGAGTTCGCCCAAGTTCATGTCGATCGAGTTGGTGATGCCATCCAACCATCTAATCCTCTGCTGCCCTCTTCTTTTGCCTTCAATCTTTCCCTGCATCAGGGTCTTTTCCACTGAGTTGGCTCTTCACATCAGGTAGCCAAAGAATTGGAGCTTCAGCATCAGTTCTTCCAGTGAGTATTCAGGGTTGATTTCCCTTAGGATTGACTGATTTGATCTCCTTGCTGTCCAAGAGACTCTCAAGAGTCTTCTCCAGCACTGCAATTCAAAAGCATCATTTTTTTTTTTGGCATTAAACCTTCCTTATTGTCCAGCTCTCACATCTGTACATGACTACTGGTAAAACCATAGCTTTGACTATATGGACCTTTGTAGGCAAAGTGATATCTCTGCTTTTTAATATCCTGTCTAGATTAGTCATAGTCTTCCTTCCAAGAAGCAAGCGTCTTCTAATTTCATGGCTGCAGTCACCATCCACAGTGATTTTGGAGCCCAGGAAGAGAAGATCTGTCACTGCTTCCACTTTTTCCCCTTTATTTGGAATGGAGTGATGGGACTGGGTGCCATGATCTTAGTTTTTTTAATGTTGAGTTTTAAGCCAGCTTTTTCATTCTTCTCCTTCACCCTACTCAAGAGGCTCTTAGTTCCTCTTTGCTTTCTGGCATTAGAATGGTGTCATCTGCATATCTGAGTTTGTTGATATTCCTCCCAGCAACCTTGATTCCTGCTTGTAACTCATCCAGCCTGGCATGCATTTAACATGATGTACTTTGCATGTAAGTTAAATAAACAGGGTGGCAATATACAGCACTGTCGTGCTCCTTTCCCAATTTTGAGCCAGTCAGTTGTTCCATGTAAGGTTCTAACTGTTTTGCTTCTTGAACCACATACAGACTTCTCAGAAGACAGGTAAGATCGTCTGGTATTCCCATATCTTGAAGAATTGTCCACATTTGTTGTGATCCACACAGTCAAAGGCTTTCATGTAGTCAATGAAACAGAAGTAGATGTTTTTCAGGAATCCCCTTGCTTTCTCTGTGATCCAACGAGTGTTAGCAATTTGATCTCTGGTTCTTTTGGCTTTTCTAAACCCAGCTTGTACATCTGGAAGTTGTTGATTCAAGTACTGCTGAAGCCTAGCTTAAAAGGATTTTGAGCATAACCTTACTAGCATGGGGTGGGGCGGTGGGGGGGTACTTCCCTGGTGGCTCAGATGGTAAAGAATCCACCTGCAGTAGGACATGACGTAGTGACTTTCATGCTTTACTAGCATGGGAAGTGAGCCCAATTGTCAGGTAGTTTAACCATTCTTTAGCACTGCCGTCCTTTGGAATTGGGATGAAAACTGACTTTTTCCAGTCCTGTGGCCACTGCTGAGTTTTCCAAATTTGCTGACTTACTGAGTGCAGCACTTTCACAGCATCATCTTTTAGTATTTTAAATAGCTCAGCTGAAATTCCATCTCTTCCAGTAGCTTTATTGATGATAATGCTTCCTAAGGTCCATTTGACTTCACACTCGAGGATGTCTAGCTATAGGTGAGTGACCACACCACCGTGTTTATCTGGGTCATCAAGACCTTTTTGTACAGTTCTTCTTTGTATTTTTGCCACCTCTTCTTAATCTCCTCTGCGTCTGTTAAGGTTTTACTGTTTCTGTCCTTTATCTTGCCCATTCTTGCATGAAATGTTCCCTTGATATCTCCAATTTTCTTGAAGAGATAGTCTTTCCTGTTCTATTGTTTTCCTCTATTTCTTTGCATTGTTCATTGAAGAAGGCCTTCTAATCTCTCCTTACTGTTCTTTATTTATTTATTTATTTTTTACTTAATGTATTCTTTTTTATTTTTTTTAATTTTATTTTATTTTTAAACTTTACATAACTGTATTAGTTTTGCCAAATATCAAAATGAATCCGCCACAGGTATACATGTGTTCCCCAACCTGAACCCTCCTCCCTCCTCCCTCCCCATTCCATCCCTCTGGGTCGTCCCAGTGCACCAGCTTTAGAACTCTGTATTCAGTTGGATATATCTTTCCCGTTCTCTCTTGCTTTTGCTTCTCTTCTCTGCTCAGCTATTTGTAAAGCCTCCTCAGACAAACCACTTTACCTTCTTGTATTTCTTTTTCTTTGGGATGGTTTTGGTCACTGCCTCCTGTAAAATGTTATGAACCTCTGTCCATAGTTCTTCAAGTGGTCTGTCTATCAGAACTAATCCCTTGAATCTATTTGTCACTTCTACTGTATAATCATCAGGGATTTTATTTAGGTCATACCTGAATGGTCTAGTGTTTTCTCCCACTTTCTTTAGTTTAAGCCTGAATTATGTTATAAGGAATGGATGTTCTGAGTCACATTAAGCTCCAGGTCTTGTTTTTGCTGACTGTATCGAGCTTCTTCATCTTCAGCTGCAAAGAATGTAATCAATCTGATTTTGGTATTGACCATTTGGTGGTGTCCATGTGTAGAGTCACCTCTTGTGTTGTTGGAAAAGGGTGTTTGCTATGACCAGTGTGTTCTCTTTGCAAAACTGTTAGCCTTTGCCCTGCTTCATTTTGTACTCCAAGGCCAAACTTGCCTGTTATTCTGGGTGTCTCTTGACTTCCTACTTGTGCATCTCAATCCCCTATGATGAAAAGGACATCTCTTTTTTTTAGTGTTCTAGAAGGTCTTGTAGATCTTCATAGAACTCATCAACTTCAGCTTCTTCAGCATCAGTGGTTGAGGCATAGACTTGAATTACTGTGTTGTTGAATGTTTTGCCTTGCAAACGAACTGAGATCATCCTGTCATTTTTGAGATTGCACCTAAGTACTGCATTTTGGACTCTTGTTGACTATGAGGGGTACTCCATTTCTTCTATGGGATTCTTGCCCAAAGTAGTAGATATAATGGTCATCTGAATTAAATTTGCCCTTTCCCATCCATTTTAGTTCACTGATTCCTAAGATGTCGATGTTCATTCTTGTCATTTCCTGCTTGACCACATCCAATTTACCTTGATTTGTGGGTCTAACATTCCAGGTTCCTATGCAGTATTGTTCTTTACAGCATCAGACTTTACTTTCACCATCAGACATATCCACAACTGGGTGTTGTTTCTGCTTTGACTTAGCCTCTTCACTCTTTCTGGAGCTATTAGTAATTGCCCTCTGCTCTTCCCCAGTAGCATATTGGACACCTTCTGATCTGGGGGGGCTCATTTTCTGGTCTCATATCTTTTTGCCTTTTTATACTGTTCATGGGGTTTTCACCCCAAGAATACTGGAGTGGTTTGCCATTTCCTCCTCTAGTGGACCATTTTGTCAGAACTCTCCACTGTGACCTGACCATCTTGCGTGGCCCTGCATGGCTTGGCTCATGGCTTCACTGAGTTACACAAGCCCCTTAGCCGTGACAAAGTAGTGATCCATGAAGGGGATACTCCAGGTATCCTTCTGCGATTTGTTTGTTTTTCAACATTGTATCTTTTAAGACCTATCCACATTAACCCATATAGAGAAAATTCTTTTATTTTATTTATTTAATTTTTGGAGGGTCTTTGTTGCTTCACACAGGCTATCTTTAGTTGCAGTGAGCAGGGAGTACTGTTAATTGAGGTGCATGGGCTTCTCTTGTTTGGAGCACAGGCTCTAGGCATGTGGGCTTCAGTAATTGCGGCACACAGCCTCAGTATTTGCAACACACAGGCTTGGTAGTTGCGGCTCATGAGCTCTAGAGCACAGGCTCACATTGTGGTGCACTGGCTTAGTTGCTCTGCGGCATGTGGGATCTTCCGGGACCAAGGATTCAATCTATGTCTCCTGCATTGGCAGGCAGATTCTTATCCACTGCACCAACAGAGAAGTCCTAGAGCACGTTTTAAAATTTTGATGGATTGAATCTACCAGTTTACTTATCTGATAATCACTTATAAGATGCATTGCTACTTATATTAGTTCCAATTATTTACTGTTTTAAACCATGGTCTATTAATCTTCCTTATCCATATCTCCTTGAGGTGTAGTTATAAGGGGGGGTGTGTGTATGTTTCAGTTCAGTTCAGTCGCTCAGTCGTGTCTGACTCTTTGCGACCCCATGAATCTCAGCACACCAGGCCTCCCTGTCCATCTCCCCCAGAGTTCACTCAGACTCACGTCCATCGAGTCAGTGATGCCATCCAGCCATCTCATCCTCTGTCGTCCCCTTCTCCTCCTGCCCCCAATCCCTCCCAGCATCAGAGTCTTTTCCAATGAGTCAGCTCTTCGCATGAGGTGGCCAAGGTACTGGTGTTTCAGCTTCAGTATCATTCCTTCCAAAGAAATCCCAGGGCTGATCTCCTTCAGAATGGACTGGTTGGATCTCCTTGCAGTCCAAGGGACTCTCAAGAGTCTTCTCCAACACCACAGTTCAAAAGCATCAATTCTTCGGCGCTCAGCCTTCTTCACAGTCCAACTCTCACATCCCTACATGACCACAGGAAAGACCATAGCCTTGACTAGACGAACCTTTGTTGGCAAAATAATGTCTCTGCTTTTGAATATGCTATCTAGGTTGGTCATAACTTTCCTTCCAAGGAGTAAGCATCTTTTAATTTCATGGCTGCAGTCACCATCTGTAGTGATTTTGGAGCCCAGAAAAATAGTCTGACACTGTTTCCACTGTTTCCCCATCTATTTCCCATGAAGTGGTGGGACCGGATGCCATGATCTTCGTTTTCTGAATGTTGAGCTTTAAGCCAACTTTTTCACTCTCCACTTTCACTTTCATCAAGAGGCTTTTTAGTTCCTCTTCACTTTCTGCCATAAGGGTGTTGTCATCTGCATAAACAGAAGATATTAAGAAGAGATGGCAAGAATACACATAAGAACTCTACAAAAAATATCTTCACGACCCAGATAATCACGATGGTGTGATCACTGACCTAGAGCCAGACATCCTGGAATGTGAAGTCAAGTGGGCCTTAGAAAGCATCACTACGAACAAAGCTAGTGGAGGTGATGGAATTCCAGTTGAGCTATTCCAAATCCTGAAAGATGATGCTGTGAAACTGCTGCACTCAATATGCCAGCAAATTTGGAAAACTCAGCAGTGGCCACAGGACTGGAAAAGGTCAGTTTTCATTCCAATCCCAAAGAAAGGCAATGCCAAAGAATGCTCAAACTACCGCACAATTGCACTCATCTCACATGCTAGTAAAGTAATGCTCAAAAGTCTCCAAGCCAGGCTTCAGCAATATGTGAACCGTGAACTTCCTGATGTTCAAGCTGGTTTTAGAAAAGGCAGAGGAACCAGAGATCAAATTGCCAACATCCTCTGGATCATAGAAAAAGCAAGAGAGTTCCAGAAAGACATCTATTGCTGCTTTATTGACTATGCCAAAGCCTTTGACTGTGTGGATCACAATAAACTGTGGACAATTCTTCAAGAGATGGGAATACCAGACCACCTGATCTGCCTCTTGAGAAATTTGTATGCAGGTCAGGAAGCAACAGTTAGAACTGGACATGGAACAACAGACTGGTTTCAAAAAGGAAAAGGAGTTCGTCAAGGCTGTATATTGTCACCCTGTTTATTTAACTTCTATGCAGAGTACATCATGAGAAACGCTGGACTGGAAGAAACACAAGCTGGAATCAAGATTGCCGGGAGAAATATCTCATCATAGTTTTTCTTTTTTATAACTTTATTTATTTTCGGCTGTGCTGGGTCTTGGTTGCTGCAGGTAGGCTTTCTCCAGTTGTGGAAAACAGGGGCTACTCTCCAGTTGTGGTGAATAGGTTTCTCGTTGCGGTGGCTTCTCTTGTTGTGAAGCATGGGCTCTAGGGTGCGTGGGCTTAGTAGTTGTGGCTCCTGGGCTCTAGAGCACAGGCTCAGTAGTTGTGGCACGCTGCCTTAGTTGCTCCACAGCATGTGGGATCTTCGTGGATCAGAAATTGCATTGGCAGGTGGATTCTTTACCACTGAGGCATCAGGGAAGCCCTTCATCATAGTTTTTATTTCCCATGTTTCTAGTGATATAAGCATATTTTCAAACATTTATTGGCCATTTAGTTTTCCTCATTTGTGAATTCATATCCTTTGTCCAATTTTTTTTTCTCTTAGGTTGATGGTCTTTTTAAAATTGATTTGGAAGAATTCTTTGTATTAGGTTGAATCACATGAAATTGCCATTTTTGTAATTCAAAATTATTGAATATTGGCAGTTACATATATATATAAAACAAAGCTTCCCTGGTGGTTCACACTGTAAAGAATCTGCCTGCAGTGTGTGAGACCCGGGTTCTATCCCTAGGTCAGGAGGATCCCCTGGAGAAAGGAATGGCTACCCATTCCAGTGTTCTTGCCTGGAGAATTCCATGGGCTGAGGAGCCTGGTGGGGTATTGTCCTTGGGATCACAAAGAATGGGACACAGCTGAGTGACTAACACTTTCACTTTCCACATAAAACAAGTATTTCTTGACATTAATCTTTTGATCATTATATGAATGTCAGCTGTCTTCTGCCAGTTTAAGACTTTTATTTTAAATGTGTTTAACACATCCTTTGGCATGTAGAAGTAAACATTAATATAGCCAATTTATCAATGTTTTCCTTTATGTTTCATGTTTTTTCCTGTGTGTTGTTTAAGGAATCTTTCTTTACTTCTGTGCCGTCAAAGAGAGAGTTCAGATTTTGCTGGTGTTGATTTACTAGAAGTGGGATTTCTGGGTTAGAGAATATTTGAGTGTATTTAAATTTTACCAATGTGTTAGAGTATCCCTTTCTAAAAAAATGCCTATTTAATGAGTGAGGAGGAATATATCATTGTTTTTTAAATTTATATTTCCCTGGCAACTAGTGAAATACAGCATCTTTTTTATGGATTTCATCATCATTTGCATTTGCTCATCTGTGAGTTTTCTATTCATATTATTTGCTTTTATGTCTGTTACAATTGCTTATCTTTTTCTTACTAATTTGTGGGAGTTTTTGCATTTTACTGAGATTAGCCCCTTATCAGACATATCCATGCCAGTTTTTCCCTAACCTAGCATTTACTTTTAAACTTTATCAATTGTATGCCTTTTTTAAAACAAAATTTTAAATATTTTTATATATCAAACATACCCATCTTTCCTTGTATCACTTCTACATTTTTTTGATATAAACTATAGGAAAGTCTCTCAGATCCCTAGCTTTTATATATATATATGTATATGTATATATTATATATATATAGTTTCATAAAATTTCTTTTGAGATTTTGGTTTTAAAAATTTTTAAGTATTTAATCTCTCTTGACTAAATCGTCATATTTAATATAAGGTAGGTGTGCAAATATAATGAAATAATTTTTTCATCCTTGGGTATCCTGATATGTAAATAATATCACATGAAATCATATCATATATGTGTTACATGTTTGATTTGCTCCACAGCTCAAAGGCAAAAGAGTGTTAACATACCACTCTTGTTCCAATTCTATTTCAATAAGACTCAGTCCCTTCCATCATGATTGTTGGGGAGTCTGTTCTCAGTCATTTTGAAGGGAGCCCCTTTCACTCATTTGGGATCATAAAAGAACTCTCTTAGGCCCTATTGGTCAAAGATAAATGGAGATGAAGTCCCTGGTTATCAGTCAGTGGAGTTTCTCTTTGAGAGCTTGGTCTTCCTGCCCACGGAATGTATTTGTGGGCGGGCAACTCCTCTGGCAACATCTCGCTCTCCATGCTGCTGCTTGGGCACTGATATCTTTACTGAGCCTCCCTCTCAGGATGCCAAGTCCCCGGCCTGCCTAGGCACACACTTCACTGCTATAGTTGCTATCAGCTCTTGGAACTTAGCAGTTTAGAAAGGTTCAGCTTACTGTCTTCTGGAAGCCAGTGCTCCCTCCTCCCTCTCCCAAAGGTTGGGTTCTTCTGCCTTCTTGCTCTCCAAATAGGCAGCCTTGATCTGAGCTTAGATTCTCTTCCTTGGGCTTGAGAAACATAAAATATGTTACCAGTAGGATAGTGAGGAGTGAGGGCACAAGAGAGTTTTGGTGAAGAAGGTCTAGACTTTATGGTCAAAGGCCTGGCTATATTTTCTCTGGGTAAGAAATATCACTCTTGAGATGTTCAGTAATCCATCTCCTCTACACCAAGTAGGGATAGTGTGCTTTTCCTCAGATAACAAAAGCTTTATAATATGGTTCATTCTGCCTGTCCTGCTGCATTTAATTGTTGACAACTCACATATTATATACCATATCACATTTTATATGTATTTGTGTATATAGTTGTAATATATATTTATATAATTGTAAAATATAAATTGTGTATATATCTATATATTATATACGTAAATATCTGGAAGGATTACATTAACTTATTTGTGGCTGACTCTAAAGGCTAGGAATTACTAAAAATTTTTTTTTCATTTCTATAACTTTTGAATCATTATCATTTTTATCTCTGCAGCTAGAAAAATAAATATATTTAGGAAAATGTCACAGAATGTTAAAAGGATGTTGGTAGCAAGCAAAAGCTTTCTAAACAAAACCTGCAAAAGTTTTCCAGATATTTACACTTAGAAAGACCCTTTTTAGATACTTAGGGGAAGGAAGTGATGATGACTGGACAGTAACAAGTGAGAGATGTCTTATTTATTTCAAAAAGTTGTTCAGTATAATGAAAAGATCCCTGAATTTGCAGTCAGGCCATTTGGGGTTTTGTCATGGCTTTACTGTGAAATACCCGTGTAATTTTGATAAACTGTTAAACCCTTAGCTTCTAATTTTTTCCAAAACTGGACAATCTCTAAAGTCTCCTTCAACTCTAGAATTTTGTAATATATATGATTTAGAGATTCTTAGCTAATAGCTATGATGCCAGTTTCAGCTATCATAGTGTCACTAGCCATAAAACATCCAAACTAGCTTTCCTTCTTGAGAAGGTAGATGTATCTGCCTGCCATTCCTTCAGCCCTTCCTGATTTGCAATGACCACTGAACCAAATGCTTATTAGAGCTTTTGCCTGGAAAATGCCTCACTGATTGGACAGCTAAGATTTTGCTCCCCATATGGTGGAGTTAAACAGACTGCCACCAGATCCAACAGCTGGGCTGATGCCTTCTGGGCAGCCTGCCAGCACATGTGAACAGAGATGTGCTTGCTGGGCACTGGGATCTCCATAGACATTCTTGCCTCCACTCACTGTCTCTCCTTAGGCCTTCAAGGCCTGCACAGCTGTGCAACTATGTCCCGGTCACCAGGAGAAGCTGCCTTTATGCGGTAAAGATGACTCTGAGACACTGATCTCCAAAGCTAATTGCCTGTCTGTAATAGATTTGTTCTCAGTTTCTACCTTTTAATCGTCTTACTCCACTCTGCCCTGGGCAGCACTAATGGTTTTCGTCTCCTACCCTACCTAACTGAATAGTTCTTCTCAACAAGGTAGAAGAAAAATCTGTTTCCATCAGCCCAACACCAGGTCCATCCCACATTTATAAGCGGGGGCTTCTTAAAAGTAACATTTTGGAGAACTGAACCAAGGATGGCAAAAGATGATGCTATTTCCCATAACAGAATCAATGTTCTTTTATCCTTAAAGATGTTAACTGTAATTATGCTGGGTGTTTGCCTAGAAATCCTAGGATTTCAGCATTGGGTATGTTTCAATATCATATTATCTGACTAAATTTCCATATGTCTATCATATCAATTCATATTAAGAATATATAACTATTCTTAATTCATATGAATATATAACCTGCCCCAGTTCCTGTTGACCAGTCTAGCTTAGAAGTATTGTTGTTGTTTAGTTGCTAAGTTGTGTCCTACTCTTTGTGACCCCATGAACTAGAGCCTGCCAGGCTCCTCTGTCCATGGGATTTTCCAGGCAAGGATATTGGAGTTGGGTGCTATTTCCTCCTCCAGGGAATCTTCCCAACCCAGGGATTGAACCCTGGGTCTCTTGTGTCTTCTGTGTTGGCAGGTGGCTTCTTTACCACTGCACCACCTGGGAAGCCCATTTACAGTATATCTGGGCCCTATTTAATAATGGATAATAAGACAGAATGGGATATAATTCTAGAGTAGCTTTTATTTTTTAATTTAAAAAAATATTCATTTACTTATTTATTCATTTAATCACTCGGCCATTTGGCTGTGCTGTGTCTTAGTTGCAACAGGTACGATCTTTAGTTGTAGTATGTGAACTCGTAGTTGCACCGTGTGGTATCTAGTTCCCTGACTAGGGATCGAACCCTGGGCCCCTTGCATTGGGAGTGTGGAGTCCCAGCCACTGGACCACCAGGGAAGTCCTAGAGTAGCTTTTAAAGTAAGAAATGCCTAGATTCCAAGTGATAAAAGAATTTGGTCTCATTTAAACCCAGAAGGATATTAAGCATAAATAAATGAAATTTCTCATTTCTCCTGTGCTTGGTGAGTTTGGATGTGAGTATTGGTGGGTATACACTGCGATGCTGTGTATCCAAGAAGACTGTTGTGTTCTTTGAGCCTACTGTTATGAGAGCCGTTGGAATGGGGAACAAAGAGCATGGGGAGATGGAGTCCTCATGCATTTAATTTATGAAAGCTCAGTATATATTTCTCTCAATACATAAGAGCAACCATTTAAATTGTACTGGTGATTCTTTCTGACATTCTACTTACTGAGGTTGTGTTAGAGAGACAGACCTGCGAGACAGGTGTAGCTGACTTACGATGTGTAGACCATTTATATACATAGAAATGTGACTTTGTTTTTTCTATAACTGAACACAACTTAGGTCTCAAGCCCTCATTTTTGGTAGGCAATGTAAACTTTGTTATTTAAAATTAACTCAGTCACTTCTAGTTTTATACTTAGTTTCTTTGGTCACATACTTGGACACCAGTAGTATTCTTCCCTTCACCATCCTTCTACTCAGGGAAGACCAAAGTTACAGGTCTTGTCCAAGTGTTCTCTGGTCTTTGCTGACTTCGACTGAGACGTGACTTCTCTTCTTTAGTTTGTGGACTTTGTAACAGCATCTTACTGCTGATGGCTGGCAGTCCAGGCTCCAAGTTCATATTCTGCACATTGCCCTTGATCTAACCCAGGCCTCTTTGGGTCCAATGGCCCTCTCAGCATGTCTTCATCCTCCTCGTGGATGAAGGAACCCTCAGTTTTTCTCCCCTGAATAGTGGAGTACATGGACTGAGGGGCAGGGGGTGAGGCTGCTTTCAGACTTCTGATGCCATGGATGCCTTTGACTTGATGATTGAGAGCTGTATTGCCATTAGAATTATTAGAAGCAAACAGAACTCATTCATTACTATTTCATATCAGCCTACACACTGATCTACTGTTCTCTCAATCAGTCCCCAGTTACCAGATGCTGAATGCAGTTCTTGTGTTTTAAAGATATGTTGTTTTTATCAACAATATTGCCCCTAAATGAAAGTCAACTATTTACTTTAGTGTCGAACCAAAGTCAGAGAAAACACTAAGTTACATTTACTCAGATATAGCATGTCTTGAGGGACGACAGAGGATGAGATGGTTGAATGGCATCACCAACTAGATGGATGTGGGTTTGAGCAAGCTCCAGGAGTTGGTGATGGACAGGGAAGCCTGGCGTGTTGCAGTCTGCTGCTGCTGCTAAGTCACATCAGTCGTGTCCGACTCTCTGCGACCCCATAGACGGAAGCCCACCAGGCTCCCCTGTCCCTGGGATTCTCCAGGCAAGAACACTGGAGTGGGTTGCCATTTCCTTCTCCAATGCATGAAAGTGAAAAGTGAAAGTGAAGTCGCTCAGTCATGTCTGACTCTTAGTGACCCCATGGACTGTAGCCTACCAGGCTCCTCCATCCATGGGATTTCCCAGGCAACAGTTCTGGAGTGGGGTCCCATTGCCTTCTCCAGTGTTGCAGTCTATGGGGTGGCAAAGAGTTAGGTATGACTGAGTGACTGAACTGACTGAGCATGTGTTGGTTTCCGGCTTGGTACCGTCTTACAGGGAATTTCAAAGCTGCTTTTGCTTATTCACAATATTCACCTTATATTCTGGTTTTATAAATGTTTTATAATATTCTGAAAATATGAATCACGGAATATTTCCCTGCTCTGTGATTAATGACTTCATTGCTGAAATAGGATGCAGTGTCTAAAAGAGAACTAATGACAACACAGCTCTTAGAGGCAGAATTTCTCAGCTGGAGTTTAGAGAAGCCCATCTAAGAAGGCTGAAGAACTGTGGCTTATACCTTCCATATAGGAGGGAAATGGCTTACCTGTCTTGTCCTCCTCTGAATCCCTAGCACCTGGCATTGTACTTAGCGCATATTGGGTGCTCAGTATATTTGTTAAATACAGTAAGTGAATTAACAAACTTCTAAATAGCAGTTTTACATCAATGGGGCATAGAATGTGCTGGTTATTGAAACAAAATAGGTCAGTTCGAGGAAAGTTATGGGCTTTCTAGGGAGCTAGTCATTGGAGAGAGTCTGCATGTCAGAAATGCTGACTTTTAGGCTGATCTGATTACCAAAAAAAAAGAATAACATATTTTACACATACCCTGAATTAAACTGCCTCCTTCAAGTCTCCAAGTAAGGCAAACTCACCTGATATACCTGACCTTTTGATTTTACATTAAGGAATTATATTTACTTCATACAGACTATTTTGTCCCCTTTAGGATTTCAGCCAACTCAACCCACAGAAACAGAGACATAATTATTACAAAAGGCCTCTGAATATCCCCAGATAGCTCAAGGTATGAATGAATGGTCCTCCTTAAACTCTCCTTCAAAGTTGTTTTCATGCTTATATGTATTTTTAAAAGATATCTTTGTTTGATTGCATGACCCATAGAAATTTGAGGCTGCAACCTCAGGGGGACAGGGAAGGCTACTGAAGCCAGTCTCTGTGTCCTTGAAGGAAGAGGCAGGAAAACTAAGGCCCAGGCATGGAAGTGCAGCCCTGTTGATGGACATTTCCCCACCCCAGCTTCCTCTCCTTTGGAGACATCCTCTTCTCTATGTGTTCATCACTCCGCGTATAATGCCCCCCACCACTGGCCGAAGTGCCGAAGTGATGCTCAGGCTTCCTTGAAACAGAGCATAAGCTGGCGCTGGGAGCACGCAGCTCCCGCACACGACCAGCACAGAGGATGCGGACGTGAGGCTGCAGATGGCCTTTTCTCTATCACATGGAGAGAGGCGTTTTTGAGCTTCTTAATAATACAGTGATGAGAGAAAGAGAAGGTGCTCTGATATCTCCAGGCCTCAACGTGGTCCTGAGGCTCTGGTCCCCGTTCACCAGCTGATGTGAAACTAAAACTGCTGGTGTGTTTCCCAGGCAGTTTGCAGGAGCTCTTGACACTTACACCTTACAGTCCCCGTGGCCCCCTACCAGGCCCATGGTAATCTGCTCCCACCCATCCTGCCTGCTGGTGCCCATGCCTCCAGGCTGCCCCCGCCTCTCCTCTGGCTGCACTCTGCTCTCCCTGTCCCAGGCCTGGAAGGACCAGCTCCCCACTCCTTCTACGGTGTCCTTCCCAGGCCGCAAAATCTTCCCACAGTGCTTTCAGCCCATATCCACATCTTACCTTCTCTAATTTCTTTTGCATGTTTTATCTTTACCTCACAGTTAGCCACTTGTCACAAAGCATCTCGTTCCTCATCACTCCTCAACACTTTACCCCACTTTATTTTCTGTACAATACTCACACTTTAACATATTCTGTGTGTGTGTGTGTGTATGTATGTACAGATGTACTTTGGAACTTTGTTTTGTTAATTGTCTTTTTGTCCATTAGAATGTCAGTGACACAACCCCAACACTAAGAATTGTTCCTGGAAAATGATAGATAAGTATTTGTGAAATGAATTAGTGTGTGCTGCTCTCCGATTAGCAATAGAACACATTTGAGAATTTCATTAGTGTGTTTCGTCTTTGTCGTTTCCTCTTCAGAGACTCTGTAACAATCAGTTTGTTCTGCTTTGATAGACATAACTCTCTCAGCCTTATGTCTTAACTCTATCCTTCTGCTGATTGCAAAGTTGAAAGCAAAGATCGGTTCTTACCCACCTTTGCATCCAAGTTGCTCTTCATACATAAAGTTGCTTCTCATATTAGGCCCCATAAAGAGTTTGCTATATTTCCTAGTTATACGGAATCTCTCTAACCAGTCTTTATATAATGGACTTTCCTTGTGGCTCAGACGCCTGCAGTGCAGAAGACCCTGGTTCAATCCCTGAGTTGGGAAGATCCCCTGGAGGAGGGCATGGCAACCCATTCCAGTATTCTTGCCTGGGGACAGAAGAGCCTGGAGGGTTACAGTCCATGGGGTCACAAAGAGTCAGACACAACTGAGCAACTAAGCACAGTCTTCATCTATACCATGGACAGAGTTTTACCTTCTTTATAATTCTTCTGTGTCTCTGAAAGCACCACACAGAGAGAATTGTTCAGAAAAGCATCATGACTTCCGGTGTGTGCATGCTGAGTCGCTTCAGTCGTGTCTGACTCTGTGACCCCGTGGATTGTAGCCTGCCAGGCTTCTCTGTCCATGGGATTCTCCAGGCAAGAATGGTGCAGTGGGTTGCCATTTCCTCCTCTAGGGGATCTTCCGACCCAGGGATTAAACCTGAGCCTCTTATGTCTCCTGCATTGGCTGGTGGGATTTTTACCACTAGTGCCACTGGGAAGCCCCCATGACTTGCTGGACGGATCTAAATGCACACACTGAGGCATTACATGCCACGCAAGGCCCAGTGCATTACAGTGACTTTGGATACACAGAAGACCATCAGTGAAAGTCGACTGGTTTTTCTTCCTTTACAGGACAAGGCCTGAGATGTCATGAGGACTCTATGTACCTCAGCAGTTTGGACTACACCACCAGAGTGCACAACCATTCCACATTCATTTCTCTTGCATCTCTAGAACCATGAAACTGATAAACCCCAGCTGCTGGTGAGTGCTCTCCACAATGCCAGGAACTGATTTAGTTCTTTGCATACATTTTCTCAATTAATCCTTACTTGAGGCATGGACTATTATTATCTTCCCTCTACACAAATGGCAACTTGGGCACAGAGAGATTAAGCAACTTGCCCAAGGTCACACAGTGAGTCATTGGTGGGGCTCAGATTCAAACCCAGGCCCCCTGCTCCAGAGCCCTCACACTTAATCTCATTGTTCTGCTGCATCTGTGTTATCTGCTTAACACAACCACTGAGGAAGACTCGAGCAGCCAGGTTAGCGTCCTGTGTAATGTCTAATCCATAAAGGTAATATATAATGTGATTAAAAGTTAAAAAAAAAAAAATCACAGCCTGCAATTGAGTGCCGCTTTAGCTGCAGGGTGTAGGGAATATAGGCTACAGTGCACTTATCTGAATCCAATGCTCTCACGGTCCAAACTTCCACAACAAGCCCAGGCCTATCAGTGTTTGAAATCTGCTTCTCAGTTCAGCATTTGTGATTTTATAATGATTTCCACATGCATTAGCAACCCATTAATGGACCAGTATATGGGAACAGTTGTCTTATGAAGTGAGGGTTTCTTTTTTTTCTTCTTTTCTTTTCCATTAAAACCACAGGTCTACAGAATGAAAATGCTCAATATAATGAGTATAACCTGGAAAGTAATTTCATGGGCTGTAGTACTTTGATGGCAATAATTCTTGGATGTCAAAGGATAAGGACACAGTTTTCTGCTTCTAATTTTATTCTTAGAAAATGATGGTACTGAGCCATCCACAGAGTAGTCCCCTGTAGATTAATTCCAGTTTTTCTTTTGGAGAGGAGATTTAAGGGAAGTCTTAATCTGCTTTATATTTAACTCTTATCTCCACACTGTGAATTAAAAATAGAAAGATGGACTCTAGTCTCACCTGTACAGACCCTCTGAGGGCTGAAGTTACCCCAGAGAAAGGATGGTCTGTGAGCGGCTCCAGGTCTCTTGTCTGGCTTAGCACCCCTCACGGACTTTCCCAACAGCTGCCTCTTTCTAATTTTCAGTCCTCATAATAACATGTCTAGAATGAGCTGTCTTTATTCTATGATGCTTGAATGACATTTAGCATTTTCCTCAGGTACTTTTCATTTCTCAGAAAACTCAGTGAATTCTGAAATTTCCTGCGTCCTCTGGTTGTTTATTCCTAAATCCATGCTTAAGGTGGGAAAAGAAGTGAAGAGTAGTTTACACTGCTTTCTCTTCAGCCAGTAAAAATTGCTCTGAAGTAGGCTTCCCCAATGCCCCTTCTCCTCTCTTCTACCCTCTCTCTCCCTTCCATTTCCCATTCTCCCCACCTTTTCCCAATCCTCTTTTCTCTTCCTTTTCTCCTCCCAGATCAAACCAAGGTCTGAGACAGCAGGAAGGGCAGGAATACTGCAGGTGCTGGTGGAGGAGTTGGAGTTAGGCTCACTTTCCTGCCCCATCTCCTAACTTGAAGCTTCTGAAATATAGTTGAGGGTCATTTATCCAAAAACTAATCATCTAGTCAATCTAGATTGGAAAGAGTAATAAACCTCTAGGAAAACCTCTACAGTTTGGGGTTTCTGACACTTCAAACCCGGTGAACTTAACATTGTGAACTTGTGAATTGTGGCTTATGTGACTGTGGGGAGAAAGCCAACCACATAGTAAGTGAGCTGAACATCTCTCTGTCCTCCCTTAATTTATAGACAATTTCCCTCCCTTTTTCCTCCTGCATCTTACACCAGTGACAAGTTTCAGTTCTGAAGTCTTAACCCAAAATACCCAAGAGACCGTTTTATGCTTAATTGTAAAATTGTACAACTTCAGGGAAGAGGAGCTGTTGTATTTTTTCTGTATTCCCTCCTTTTCACCACTAAGTCATGGGAGCAATAACAGTGACCCCTTACTGAACACATGCTGAGTGCCTGACTGGTGGGGGGATGGGTCCTGAATGTACTCAGAGGAAACAGAGCTCCTCAAATCGTGGGGCCACCCACCCCCTTTTGGACAAATGCAGACAGGCTCCGGGACAATGCTTCTTAAATGGTAGATGGTTTAGTAGAACATGTTAGTTGGGGAGGCTGGCATTTTTAAAAATAAAGAAAATGGAATGAAACAGAACAAAACAGAAAAATATCAGAGGACATTGCATGTGGTAGGAGTAAGTATTATTTTGTGAGCCTTTGCTTTTAGTCAAAAGTGGAGAATCTGACAGTGCTTACTGGGAGCTCCGCCTGCTCTCCCAGTCTCCCTTACAACCAGCCAGGTGACTGAGGTCTGGCTGTGGTAGCACATCCAGGGTGGTCTATGGCACGTGGAACTCGCCCACATAGGCGCCCCACTTTCTTCCTTCCACATATCTGGTGGATAACACCAGGGCCACCTTGCAGCCACAAGATGTCAGAGCCACAGTGTGAAGCAGCCTGGCTCCCTGAGTCGTCATTGGAAGGAATGCCACCCACAAGAGTCACTTACTTGACCAGGGACACCAGCCATCAGCTTTATGTAAAAAGAAATTCTGTGATCTTAAGCCAGATTGTTTCACCTTGTGTGTGTGTACGTGCACGTGCCTTATGCTACATTTATTTCTAATGTAGATTATAGTGAGAGACATTTGAAAGCCACTGCTCAGGACAGAGTGTAGTCCTAGATCAATTGCAGTTGAATCATGTGGAATGTTCACGACTAATGCAGATTTCTGGGCCCTGCCAAGATCTGCTGTGTAAGGATCTGGGGCCTGGGAATGTTTGACAAACTCCACAGAAAAACTTTCTGAACGCTTAAGTTTAAAGAGCACTTTGGCCTCAGTATTGGTAGAAACATTTTCTTGGCAGCCCTGGGGCTGGATAAGCTTTATACCTATTTTCTTTGGTCACTGTCCAAAGTGTGAGTCTCTCCCTATTCTCCACTCTATCTATACTCTATATATAATCTTATTACAATAATGCTCTGTACTGATTCACATAATCCTTTTCTAAGAACATTTTCCACTCCTCCCCTTTTTCCTAAACACTTTAACTGTCCTCTAAAAAGTCTGCTGTATAATTAACAAATGCCCCTATGCCTTCCTCTTCCCTAGACATTTTCTGGCTCTCCCCTGAGTTATCAGTTCTGCTTCCCATTCAAATGGGAGCTGTCCATTTTCCACGTTTTTATGTGGAATTTTACGTGTATTCTCAGGGTTGAAAAGCGGGGCAAGTCCCTTCCTTGTTACTCAACTGCAGCTTCCCAACCATGACTGCCCCCATCCTTTTGGATAGACTCATACTAATGAATGTATAGAGTTACAAAGGAAATTCATAATCTCACATTATAAGAAATCTAATTCTGGCTAATTCAGCAACTCTTTCCATATTTCTACTTTGTCTTCTTCCACATGTTTATCCTTTAACTTGTTTCTTCATGGTCACAAGATGGCTGCCATAACTCCAAATATGACATCCCTCACAGCTATTTCAGTATGAATTTCCTATGGCTGTAACAAATTGTCATCGACTTGGTGGCTTAAGCTATGATAATTTATTCTCTCACTCGTTGGAGGCCAGAAATCTGAAATCAGTATCACTGAGCTGAAATCAAGGTGTTGGCAGGGCCATCTTCCCTGCACGTGCTCTAGGTGTGAATCTGTTCCTTGCCTCTTGCAGCTTCTGCTGGCTGTCACTATCCCATGGCTTGTGGCTGCATTACTCCAGTCTCTGCCTTCATCGTCACATCGCCTTTTCTTCTGTGTGTGTCTTTCTTTCTCTTCTGTATCAAATTCCTTTCTGCCTCTTTCTTAAAATTGGGACATGTGTGAGCGCATTTAGGGCCCACCTGGATAATTCAGGATCATCTCCCCATTTCATGTCCTAGGCTTCATCATATCTGCAAAGATTCTTCGCCCATAAAAACTCACATGTATAAATTCCAGGGATTAGCACCTGATATTTCTAAATATTGTTATTTGGCTTACCTACAATATCCAAAGATACAAAGGGCAGTGTCTCCTCATCTACAGTTTCTTAACAGGGAAAAATTCTTTTCTCAGAAGCGCACCGTCTTAGCCGGTTCAGACTGTCAGAATACCATAGACTGGGCGGCGTAAACAACAAGCGTTTATTTCTCACAATTCTGCAGGCTGGAAAGTCCAGGATCAAAGCACTGGCAGACCCAGTATCTGGTGAAATCACTTCCTGATTTGCAGACAGTTGAATCTTGTTATTTCCTTATGTGGCTGAGAGAAAATTTCTCTCAATCACATTTTTTTTTTCTTATAAGAGCACTAACCTCATTTGAAAGTGTCTACCTTCTTGACTTAATTACCTCCAAGAGGCTTCACTTCCTAATACATGGTGATGGTGGTGGAGGGGATGTTAGAATTATACATACAAATTTTGAGAGAACACAAACATTCAGTATGTAACACCCCTACCACCAGTATGGTGCCTGCTAATCCTGTTGGCTGGATATGTATCATAAACCCATGTATATAGCCTCTGTGGGGGAACAGAGGCTCTGTCACCCACCCCCCAAAAAAAGAAAGAAAACGATGAAGGATGAGGGAAGGCTATTGGTTAGACCATCAATAATCTACATTAGGATTCCTATGTCTTTACAGTTCATATCTATTAATATGATGTTGATGTTATTCTCTTTTGGTTTTTTGCTGACTCCTTCTGTGTGGACTATCGAACCATTGACAATTCAATTATTTGACCTCCTCATCTTTCAGTGACCATTCCCTACTCTATCTCTGTCTTTCGGTGCCATAGCTTCACCCTGGACCTGAATATCACCTGAAACTTCTCCTTTTCTGAAATAGCAATGACAACTGCCTGTCTGACCACCTTCTCACATCCTTCCAGCTTACTCATTTCAATTCTCCTCTGTCCTTTCTGCCTATCCATCAGCCATTCCTTTCTTGAGTTTCCTTCTATCCAGAATATATTGTCCATATTCTAAATTCCCTTGACTCTTGCATTGAAGTTACCTTGCAAAACCCCAGTCTTGGATGAACCCTCTATCTGCTTGCTCATACTTCTTCCTTGTCATTAATTCTTACCCTGTCATTCTCAGGAGATAACTTTACTTCATTTTTAATTAAAATAGAAGAAATCTGATGGAAATGACTCAATTTCCCATCACTACATTTATTGTCTCTGTACTGAGATGTTTAATCTTCTGGTCTTGTTACAGTGGAATAAAACTCTTCTGCTAGAGGCCTATCCATCTGTTTATCCTGTGGAAATACAACTAATTTCTGGTCAATGAGATATAAGTAGAATTGTAGTATGGAGGCATTTAGGAAGCTTTTTAAAAGACAGTGGGCACATATCCTTTGCCCTGTTCCTCTAGTCTGTTCCTCCATCCAGATTCCTGGAAATATGAATGTGAGCACTGGAACTCCTGCAGTTATATTTTAAGAATGATGCTTATATAATGGCTGAGTAGCTAGAACTTCTGTAAGTCATTTTTACCTTCTTTAAATCATTCAAATTTCTCATCCACACAGGTATAATGCTTCTCTCAGATTCTCAAACCACACTCTTAGGACATGTTTAAAATTTTTTTATGCTAAAATAACTTTATTTTTAGGCTGAAAAGTGTTAATCACTCAGCTCAGTAGTGTCCAACTCTTTGCAACCCCATGGACTATAGCACGCCAGGCTCCTCTGTCCATGGAATTCTCCAGGCAAGAACACTGGAGAAGGTAGCCTTTCCCTTCTCCAGGGGATTTTCCTGACCCAGGGATTGAACCCAGGTCTCCCACATGCAGGCAGATTCTTTACCCTCTGAGCTACCAGGGAAGCCCATGGTACTGAAAGAACTTCTGTCTTCTTCCCAACCTTGATTATATATTAGTCTGCTTCCATCAGCTTACCTCTGGAAAAGTCCATGTCCCATTGTCCTTTCCCAATTCCTGGCTTTCCTCTTCCTCACAGAGATGATATTAATAGGTGTTGAGGGAGAGCAGGGGAGTGTTGAGTATGAAAAGAAGAAAACGTTGCTCTATTACCTATATGTAATTCTGGTCAGTTTTTAGCAAAATTGTATCATCCTCTCTTTTCTCTTCTCTTGTGCGTTAGTTTCTGTGCTCCTTTTACCTTGTTTAGAAGTTGATCCAGAGCAGAAACGATACTCAAACTACACATCAGCAGCATCAAGCTTTTGTTCTTTTTGCATCCTGATATTTTGAAAATATTAAAAAGAGGGCTTTTGTGTGATTTCTTTCCACAGGGGCACAGAAAACACCTTCTTGATGGAAAATATAACCTGATTGTTTGTCTCAGAGTCTGAGTTGAACCGAGAAAAGATTCTCAAAAAAGATTCTTCAAAAGTTGGCCAAAAAGGAAATGGGGGTAGCTGGTTTACCTCCCCCACCTGACCTCCTTCAGCTTTGCTGCCCAAGTAGCAATTTTGAGAGGCAAACCTGATTGTTCAGTCTCCTACTTAAAACCCCTCAGTGGCTGATCCTGATGCCATCTTTCACCTCTGTCCACCTCACATCCTGTGCCTCCAGTTACCCTGCATTGCTTGCAGTAACCTGTGCTATTTCTCAAATCTGCACTTTCTTTTTTTTTTTTTTTAAATTTTATTTTATTTTTAAACTTTACATAACTGTATTAGTTTTGCCAAATATCAAAATGAATCCGCCACAGGTATACATGTGTTCCCCATCCTGAACCCTCCTCCCTCCTCCCTCCCCATTCAAATCTGCACTTTCTTTTTGTTGTTCTTTTCTGGACTGACTTGCCACCCCATCCTTCTATTAATAAGAAATAACCATTCACCTTCAGGGCTCAGTTCAAGAAACTTCTTGTCATTTGTGAAACTTCCTGTCCGCCTTCCAACTTCTTCTTGTTTTCCTTCTTCCAACATTTTCCTTCATTTTGTCCTTCTCTGAATAAGTCTAATAACATGTACCATACTTGACTCCAAAATTACTTGATGTGTTAGTGTCCTTCTATTTGACTATAAGCTCACCAAAGGCTTAATCATTCTTTCATTGCCCAAGTAATTCATAAACATTTTCTTTTTGTAAAAGAATCAACCAATACAGAACATGAATGTTTCCTTTCACTTCTAACTCCCTCAGTCTCCCAACCACTGTCCTATTCATATTTGAACCTTCAGTGCCTAGTTCAGTGTCTGGCACACAGAAACCCAAAAATTGTGTTTTGAATGAATGGAATGAATGAATGAAAGAAAGACTAACTATCCTTTTAAGGTTGTTATCAACCAGTAACACATCTGATCATAAATCTGAGTTTAAATACCCGTTAATAGTGTGCAACTTCCTCACTCCATGATAACATCATGTATGTGCTCTCTTGTGGTTTATTTTTGCTAACTCACTGTCTGAGTCTTTAGTCTCCTTCAGGTCCTGTTTACTTTATTCAAAGCTCTGCTCCTCTGCTAGTGCAGTTTACATTGGGAGGAAGTTTTCCTATTGCCTGTGCAGTGTAAATTGGTTTCTAAACAATCTTGCCCACAGTCTCCATTAATATGGCACTGTAGAGCAAAGCAGGATAAAATATTCAAAGTAGCAGGAGTTACTTTTTAGGATGATTGAATATGATGAAGGAGCCAAGGACAAAGGGTAATTTATTCCAAAGGAAGTCAACACCTTTGCTTTGCACTAGCTCTTGCAGCTAAAAAATAGGGCTGGTAATTGGACTTGCTTTATGAAAATCTCATTAGCATTAGCATATAACTAAAATGCACAGCTCCATAGTTAATTGCAATCCTGCACTGCGGTTAACAACTACAGTGATGACATTTGCATATTGCACATAAAATTAAAAATGCATGTCAGATAGGTGCTCTTTTAGAAAAAAAATCCTTGAATAACATTGCATTCACTACAATAATCGGAAAGATTTTGAATTTGAATGGAAATTATATGTATAGTATGAGCTTTAGAAAGACAGAGGAGCCTGATCAAAGAGGAGGGGAAGCTAAATATGAAACATTGCATAGGCAGAACTCCAGCAGCTGGGATCTTCTTCAAGGGCAGGGACCTGTAATACTGAACTGTGTGTGCTTTGTGTGAATGCCACCCTTTCTTCTGAGAGTTTCATTTCACTTTCTAGGCATCAGTCTCATCTTGATGCTTTTCCGCTAGACTATAAACTCCTTGAGATCATGGACTTGATCTTTTTAAACCTTTGAGTCCCACAATGCTTAGCATGTACAGGCACTCGATGATTTGTAGGTGTGAACCACTCAAGCCCTCTTGAATTGGATCCAGTAGACCTGAGGGGCTGTGTACTGAAGTGATTGAGAGTGGATATTTTCACTTCTATGTCCCTGAGCCAGTTACCTTGAGCAAGTCGCTTCAACCTCCCTAAGCCTCTGTTTCCTCTGCTATAAAATGTTTTCTGCCTTATAGGATTTTTGAGAAGATTTAGAAAGATAATGCATACATAATACTTACCCCAGCACAGTGCCTGGCACATAGCAAGTGCTATGATTGTTGTGGTTGCTGTTGTTTTGGGGTTAAAAATTATGGGAAAGGACATGTTGAGGCTGTGTTAGTCCTGGTGCCAATCAACTACAAGACAGAACAGTGTTACTATGAGTAATAATACTTACCACAGGGCCGATAATTTTTGTTCCATTTCACCAAAAAAGAAAATGAGTTCTTGAAAAGAGATTGGCGGGGGCATAAGACAACTATACCACTCTCTCTGTGGATACAAAGATCCATGACCAGGCTTTGTACATGGGACTCCTCTGTAACTACAAATTGCCTACTTCCTGGAAGACAACCATAAGCTAGGAAGTCAGGAAGGAAGTCAAGGTAGGGCCTTCTGTGGGGTATGGCTCTTTATTTCTTTTATCATTCATTCCTTCATTGTTCAGCTAATACTATTTATTGTGCCCATACCTATGCAATGCATTGTGCTAGAGATGCTCTGAGACAGAGATGACCACGCATGTGACCTGATTGCTATGCACTTGGAAATTCTGGGCTAGAAGTAAAGTGAAGGATTGGAACTAGAGAAAAAGATATGTGTGTCATCAGCATGGAGAGGAGTTTGAGCTCTAGACATAGGTGAGGTCCCTGTGGCTGTCCACTGGGGAACACTCCCAGTAGGGGGATAGGAAAGGGAATTGGTACCAATTGAAGCAAAGGGAAGAGACCGAAGGAGATGAAAATTCTTAAAGAGATGGGAATACCAGACCACGTGACCTGCCTCTTGAGAAATCTGTATGCAGGTCAGAAAGCAACAGTTAGAACTGGACATGGAACAACAGACTGGTTCCAAATCAGGAAAGGAGTACGTCAAGGCTATATATTGTCACTGTGCTTATTTAACTTATATGCAGAATACATCATGAGAAACACTGGCTGGATGAAGTACAAGCTGGAATCAAGATTGCTGAGAGAAATATCAATAACCTCAGATATGCAGATGACACCACCCTTATGGCAGAAAGTGAAGAAGAACTAAAAAGCCTCTTGATGAAAGTGAAAGAGAAGAGTGAAAAAGTTGGCTTAAAACTCAACATTCAGAAAACGAAGATCATGGCATCTGATTCCATCACTTCATGGCAAATAGATGGGGAAATAGTGAGAGACTTTATTTTCTTGGGCTCCAAAATCACTGTAGATGGTGATTGCAGCCATGATATTAAAACACACTTGCTCCTTGGAAGAAAAGTTATGACCAACCTAGACAGCATATTAAAAAGCGGAGACATTACTTTGCCAACAAAGGTCAGTCTAGTCAAAGCTATGGTTTTTTCCAGTAGTCATGTATGGATGGGAGAGTTGGACTATAAAGAAAGCTGAGCGCCGAAGAATTGATGCTTTTAAACAGTGGTGTTGGAGAAGACTCTTGAGAGTCCCTTGGACTGCAAGGAGATCCAACCAGTCCATCCTAAAGGAAATCAGTCCTGAATGTTCATTGGAAGGACTGATGCTGAAGCTGAAACTCGAATACTTTGGCCACCTGATGTGAAGAACTGACTTATTTGAAAAGACCCTGATGCTGGGAAAGATTGAAGGTGGGAGGAGATGGTGATGACAGAGGATGAGATGGTTGGATGGCACCACTGACTCAATGGACATGAGTTTGAGTAAACTCCAGGAGTTGGTGATAGACAGGGAGGCCTGGCATGCTGCAGTCCATGGGGTTGCAAAGAGTCTGACATGACTGAACAACTCAACTGAATTGAAAGAGATGAAAGTTTCAACTTGTAGGGTGGTAGTTAACAGAGTCAACCCTGTGTAAAGTGAGTGAGGGTTATTGGATTTGGTGATAAGGAGGCCACATCAAAGGTAGGTAGAGAATGGCAGCTGCTGCTGCTAAGTCGCTCAGTCGTGTCCGACTCTGTGCGACCCCATAAACGGCAGCCCACCAGGCTCCTCCATCCCTGGGATTCTCCAGGCAAGAACACTGGAGTGGGTTGCCATTTCCTTCTCCAATAAGTGAAAGTGAAGTCGCTCAGTTGTGTCTGACTCTTCGTGACCCCATGGACTGTAGCCTACCAGGCTCCTCTGTCCATGGGATTCTCCAGGCAAGAGTACTGGAGTCAGGGAGAATGGCAAGGTAGGAAGCAAATGCAGGAAAGTATAGGCTGTGCTTTGGCAGTAAAAGGATAAAAAAGCTCAGCCAGCAGCTTGAGGGCATAGCAGAGTTGAAAAACAACATGTGTCATGTTGGAAAGACCAAAAGTAGGAGCCACTGAGAAAAGAGGGAGATAAGACCTGAGACAGCTGGAGGTGGTGATGCCATTGAAATCAGCCCAAGTCCCAAGCTGCACAGTTATCTTGTGAGCAGTTCTATTCTGTGGGACTGAGGCCAACACCTTCTCGTTCAGGTGAGGTACCCCTTTTCCTTGGTCTGCAGCCCTGGTTCTTACTTGTATCCCAATACATCATATTTTTATGATGTATTCGATTCAGTTCAATAAATTGAATTGTTATTTTCAACTTATTCATCTGTCCCCTCCTTTGATGGTGAGCTCCTCAACCACAGGAACGATGTCTTATTCATCTGAACACCTTCATTGCCTAGTTCAGGGTCTGGCACAGTCAGTAAAGATTATTCAATTCAACTGCATAGTCCCTCAAAGCCAGTCTGTTCCATCAACTGGAGTTCCCAGTAATTACACAGCCCCTTGTAAATTGTCTCCTCCTTAGAAGATAATGATGGGCCAGGAACCAGAATCAGGGAGGAAAGATAAGATAGGCTTTCTGTGGTGGACTGGGCTATTTTATTCATCATTCAGCTAATATTATTTTTTGTACCCATACCTATGCAGTGCACTGTGCTAGGAACTGAGAGCTGACCATGGATGTGGACCTGATTGGTACACAGTAGGAAAGTCTGGGCTAGAAGTAAAGTGAAGCATCAGAACTCGACAAAAAGATACAAACACCTCTGTCTCCATCTTACATATTTCTGCTATTAAGGTTACAGCTGCAAGAAGTCTGTGTATAGTTCACTCACCTCTCCATGCTTGGGGGAGTAGAAAAAAACACATGGGAGCCCTGTCTCACGACACACTAAGTGAGCTGTGAGGCAATAACTGAGATGAAGCTGGGAAGCCACAATCCTGTTCTCTCATAGCTTTTCCTTAGAGAGTCTCTGCCCTGGAGTCTTTCTACTTCTCTCTCTACTCTTTCCATCCTGGCTGATATATATATTTTTTCACCTCTCCACTTCCTGTATCCTATTTCTACTCTTGGAAGCCTGTTTTTAGACTCAAGCCTTTCATTTGCCTTTGTTGTTCAGTCGCTAAGTTGTGTCCAACTCTGTGGACTCCGTGAACTGCAGCTTACCAGGCTTCCCTGTCCTTCACCATCTCCTGGAGTTTGTTCAAACTCAAGCCCACTGAGTCGGTAATGCCATCCAACCATCTCATCCTCTGCCACCCTCTTCTCCTTTTGCCTTCAATCTTTCCCAGCATCAAGGTCTTTTCCAATGAGTTGGCTCTTGGCATCAGGTGGCCAAAGCATTGGAACTTCAGTATTAGTCCTTCTGGTGAATATTCAGAGTTGTTTTCCTTTAGGATTGATTATTTTAATCTCCTTGCTGTCCAAGGGACTCTCAAGAGTCTTCTCCAGCACCACAGTTCGAAGGCATCAATTCTTTGGAGCTCAGCCTTCTTCATGATCCAACTCTCCTATCCATACATGACTACTGGAAAAAGCCATAGCTTTGACTTTGCAAAGTGATGTCTCTGGTTTTTAATTTGCTGTCTAGGTTTGCCTTTACTCAAAGTTTTCCTGTAGACACACTATCTCTAAGAAAATGATTTTGAACCATAATCTGACAGTTGGGGTTGTACCAACATTTTTCTCCCCTCCCTATCCCATGTGGGTCCAACTCGGACAAAACCCAATACATAAGATCTTTTGCTTAACAGCTTACTCTTGGGCCGCCAATGTACAGTGATGGGCCTTCGTGGAAAGTGACAGTCACTACCACGTCGTCAGAGCTGTGTACCAGACTGTCCTCATTTCCTCAGTAAGCCAATACTAGCAGAGCTTTCCAATTAGCAACAAAGCAACTTTTTCTTTTTCACTCATGCTTAAAAAATAGTTATTTTTCTTTTTTCAGAAAGTGTTTCACTGGTAACCTCTTCAGGTCTAGTCTCCTGCTATTCGATATAAATGTGCTGACTTTCCACATGGTTTGGGATCAGGATGGGCCTGGCAGTGACCCAGGGGTGCCAAGGGGCCAGCAGAGTAGGCTGTAATTTTACTCCCGTCACTGACCACCTTCTCCAGGCCACTGCACACCCACCCTCCTGTGAGTCGGAGTTTGCAGAGCCTGGGATCTAAGAAAAGGAAGTATTGTCTCCCAGCTGTAAGTTAAGAGTTGTGTTTGTGGGTTTGGTTTTCCTGCTTCTGGCTCATGCTTGTTCTTGTTTTCCTGGCACGAGGGCATCTGTGCCCAGAACAGCCGCTTATCTCAGCTGACTGCTATTTGCCCATACCTGGCTCATTCTGTTGTTCCGAAAAGCCACACAAAGGAAAAAATTGGGAATTCTTTCTGATGCTACGTTGAATTTATCTGTGCTAAATATGTCTCAAAAACCCAAATTGCCTTAAAACCTAAACCAAGTTCCACAAGTGACTCACTCTTAGGCATGCAGGCTGAGAGTAAGGTGGGGAGAAGGGGAGTTGGGGAGAAAAACACACATATTCTGATTGCCTAATTTTACAAGTCTTGTCTACTTCACTCTACCACAGAGTTAAACCCGCAGCTCCTCTCTATCTTGAGTCTCTAGATTCCTGACTGACACAAGGATCTCTCCTTGCTCCGTGGGGTTCAGAATTCAGTTCTAAGTGGCTTGGGTGGTGAGAGTGGGCATACACAGCGACTCCTATTTCTGAATGGGACTGCATCTAACCAGCCTTTTCTCACTCTTTTCCATGACTGGCTTTGTGGGCTGACACGATTTGCCATTCAGCCTCTTTCTCCCTTCTGGTGCCGGTGCCTTCTTGGACATCTGTTGATGTCCCTGTCTGATGCTGTTTTCTAGAAGCCCGTTGTTTTTGTTGTTCAGTCGATAAGCCGTATCAGACTCTCTTTGACCCCATGGACTGCAGTGCTCCAGGCTGCCCTGTTCTTCACCATCTCCTGGAGTTTGTTCAAACTCATGTCCATTGAGTTGGTGATGCCATCCAACCATCTCATCCTCTGCCACCCTCTTCTCCTTTTGCCTTCCATCTTTTGCAGCATCAGGATCTTTTCCAATGAGTCAGCGTTAGCATCTGGTAGCCAAAGCATTGGAGCTTCAGCATCAGTCCTTTTGGTGAATATTCAGAGTTGTTTTCCTTTAGGATTGATTATTTTGATCTCCTTGCTGTCCAATAGACTCTCAAGAGTCATCTCCAACATCACAGTTCAAAAGCATCAATTATTTGACATTCAGCCTTCTTTATGGTCCAACTCTCACATCCATACATGGCTACTGAAAAAAAAAAACAAAAACATAGCTTTGACTATATGGACCTTTGTTGCAAAGTGATGTCTCTGCTTTTTAATATGCTGTCTAGGTTTGTCATAGCTTTTTTTTCAAGAAGAAGAAAGCTTTTTTCCAAAAAGCTGTTCTTCCAAGTCTTTTAATTTCATGGCTGCAGTCACCATCCACAGTGATTTTGGAGATAAAGAAAATAAAATCTGCCACTCCTTCCATTTTTTCCCCACGTATTTGCCATTAAGTAATGGGACCAGATGCCATGATCTTAGTTTTTTTAACGTTGAGTTATAAGCCAGCTTTTTCACCCTCCACCCATAACATAGAATCATCTGAAGCATATACCTAAAGACTTTATTCTGTCATCTCTGCTTCCGCTGCAGCTCACCAAAAATGGAGCTGCTTGTTTATCCAGCTGTCAGCCATTTCCCATAAGTGTCTGGCCCAGCTTGCTGCACTGTGGCAGGCTTTACTTTAGTACCAATAGGTTGGCCCTCTGCCAGGTCTTCATTGTTGGCGACTCCATCTTGCTATTGAATGCTGAGTATGAGTCAGAGGTGATGCTGATGAAACCCTGGGCAGGTCCTGACAGCAGGAGCAGACCAAGCCACCCAGGGAGAGTAGGTCTGACCTCCTGTCCGCAGAGCCATGGTTAGTTCTAAAGCTTGGTGTCATCTCAGTGCAAACAGTGTGAGATGCAATTCAACGACTCCTATGCACTCATCACTGGGGTGGGTTGTCAGAGGCACAGAAGAAGTATATGCTGGTTTCTGTAAGAGTTGTGGCCAGCAGCCACAGGTTCTTAATTGGGTTTAGTTTGAAAATAAATGCCTCACTGGACAATGACACTTAGCAACTCTTTTTTTTTTTTTTTTTTTAAAGAAAATTGTTGCTTTGTGTAGGCTGATGTGTAACTTTAATAATCTTATCCTTAGTCCCAAGTACCGTGCTAATTTGTCCCTAGTTTTCTTCATCTTTTACTGGATTTATACAGCAGCAGCTGGTGAATGACTATATCATTAGATAATACCTGTATTTTGAGAGGTTAAATTTCCTAGAAACCAGTTTCTAGTTTTTGTGTGTCCTTGCTTGTACTCTTTGAAGAGACTGAAAAAGAATGTTCTACAAAATCCTGTCTTGCTCTGTGGTGAGGAGGTCAGACAGACCACCGCATGAGGCTGAGTAAAGCTGCCATACAACTGTGGGGTGGCTTTGGAAAATTGCAGACATATGGGGCTCACTTAGTCACCACCACAGCTCAGTCCCACGGCTCCTGTCACCACTTTGGTGAGTTGGTAGTACAATAGAGATGTCAGTGTGGTGGGGCCTGGAATGAGGACAGTTTCACTGGTAAAATGAAAAATAAGTTCTTTCTAGTCATTTTTTATCAGAAGGAATTTCTGAATGGAAAATTCTCCTCCACTAAATCAGATTGTATCTATAGAAAACTTTATTGCTTATGACCATCAGGGTCAATCCCCATTGGCACCTGAGAGCTAAAAAATGACATCTGTCATCACAATAGAAAGAAATGTTTGTTTTTAAATTGGTCAAATGCCAAGTCATTAATTGCCTCTAAAGGTACAAAGGGAAAAAAGAATTAAGGGTTTTAATTGCCACAGAAATTCCAGATAGAAAATTTTACATTCAGTTGCACCTGAGGTAGCAGAAAACTCCAAGGGCCTAAGTCCAGTGGCCAAACCAGAATTTGGTTTATATAAGATTCCCTAGAAGTAGATCACTGGGGCTTGTACATATATTTGTTATATAGAGGTTTTTTTCTCAGTATAGCTTCAGGTGGATTATAATTAAATGTATATAAACATGTATATGTTACCTATATATTCAGTCTGATGTATTAACCACAAGATACCAAATTATTAAAATTATTTTCAAAGCCACAAACTATGTGAGGGTAAAGATATTATCATGTAAAATGCAAAAATGCTTTCCAGCTATGCTGATATTTTATGCCAACTGAATGCAGAATTTAACTTAAAACCATAAATTTGTGTATTAAAATGAAATGAAAAAATGTTGACCAGCTATATAAAAAGGGCATCCATCCCTGCCCACGATTTTATTTATAGTCTTAATGTTAAAAATCTAGGATTTCCCCCCACACTATAAAGCACTGATAATATTTTCAATCGATTCCTACCTACTGGATATAATGTAAATTCTTGTATGTGCTTTAATAATTCTTTAGAAATCATTCTTTGGATTGGTATTCATAGAGTGAGAAATGAATTATTTGAGGTATTCCACGTGTTTTTATTGAAACCAAGATAAAAAAAATAATAAGGGCTAGGTAAGTGAAGAGTCACCTCAGATTTTGGTTAGAGGAGGCAGAGAGAGAGAGTGAAGTGTGGCTGTGGCGGAAGCCATCCCTGGGAATAGTGGCCACAGATGGCTTCATGGGATGACACTCAGACGTTGCCTTTGATTTTAGTTTACATATTAAAGAAAATTTTACAGTGTTTCACACAAATAGCTTGACAACTTATATTTCACAGTACAGTATTGTTTTGACACACGTGTCCCATTCCTGGGACATGTTGACTTCACACTGAAATTCTAGGAAAGGAGGTGACACTATGTGGAAGGCAGCCTGTAAATGCTGTGGTTACAGAAAAGAGATCAAGTCCTTTGGTTTTCTCATCTAAGACTGTAAATTAATTCATTAATTTATTCGACAAATGAGTACCCAAAATTCTGTAAGAGTCTAGGAAATAGTTCTTTTTTTTTTTTTTTTTTTTTTTTCTGAACTGTGCAGTTGGTGGGATCTCAGTTCCCCAACCAAGTATGGAACCTAGGCCACAGCAGTGAAAGCACCAAGTCCTAACTACTGGGCAATGAGGAAACTCCCTGGAAAATAGTCTTTTATGAGTTGTGATATGCAACAGTTAGTAGTAATTGTGGAATTAACAGAGGAACATGAATTACCAATCAACATAAAGGAGTCAGGAGTAGTTCAGAGCTCTTCCTGCAGCATGCTGTGTAACCTGGCTGTATAGAAATGGGGCATGCATTTTGCTATCTGGACAGTTGCTACTGCTCAAATTGCCACTGTGTGCCAAAGAATGCTCAAACTACTGCACAATTGCACTCACCTCACATGCTAGTAAAGTAATGCTCAAAATTCTCCAAGCCAGGCTTCAGCAATATGTGAACCGTGAACTTCCTGATGTTCAAGCTGGTTTTAGAAAAGGCAGAGGAACCAGAGACCAAATTGCCAACATCCGCTGGATCATTGAAAAAGGAAGAGAGTTCCAGAAAAACATCTATTTCTGCTTTATTGACTATGCCAAAGCCTTTGACTGGGTGGATCAAAATAAACTGTGGAAAATTCTGAAAGAGATGGGAATACCAGACCACCTGATCTGCCTCTTGAGAAATCTGTATGCAGGTCAGGAAGCAACAGTTAGAACTGGACATGGAACAACAGACTGGTTCCAGATAGGAAAAGGAGTACGTCAAGGCTGTATATTGTCACCCTGCTTATTTAACTTATATGCAAAGTACATCATGAGAAATGCTGGACTGGAAGAAACACAAACTGGAATCAAAATTGCCGGGAGAAATATCAATCACCTCAGATATGCAGATGACACCACCCTTATGGCAGAAAGTGAAGAGGAACTAAAAAGCCTTTTGATGAAACTGAAAGTGGAGAGTGAAAAAGTTGGCTTAAAGCTCAACATTCAGAAAACGAAGATCATGGCATCTGGTCCCATCACTTCATGGAAAATAGATGGGGAAACAGTGGAAACAGTGTCAGACTTTATTTTTGGGGGCTCCAAAATCACTGCAGATGGTGACTGCAGCCATGAAATTAAAAGACACTTACTCCTTGGAAGGAAAGTTATGACCAACCTAGATAGCATATTCAAAAGCAGAGACATTACTTTGCCAACAAAGGTCCGTCTAGTCAAGGCTATGGTTTTTCCTGCGGTCATGTATGGATGTGAGAGTTGGACTGTGAAGAAGGCTGAGCGCCAAAGAATTGATGCTTTTGAACTGTGGTGTTGGAGAAGACTCTTGAGAGTCCCTTGGACTACAAGGAGATCCAACCAGTCCATTCTGAAGGAGATCAGCCCTGGGATTTCTTTGGAAGGAATGATGCTGAAGCTGAAACTCCAGTACTTTGGCCACCTCATGTGAAGAGTTGACTCATTGGAAAAGACTCTGATGCTGGGAGGGATTGGGGGCAGGAGGAGAAGGGGACGCTAGAGGATGAGATGGCTGGATGGCATCACTGACTCGATGGATGTGAGTCTGAGTGAACTCCGGGAGTTGGTGATGGACAGGGAGGCCTGGTGTGCTGTTTTTCATGGAGTCGTAAAGAGTCAGACACGACTGTGTGACTGAACTGAACTGAGCTGAACCTTAGAGGTTGAATAAGCACAAAATTCTACCAGTAAAACATAAGTCTTCAAAGATATAGGCAAAATGGGATTTTTTTGTAAAGGACTTGAGTCAGGAAGGATCACAAGATAGAGACTCACCTTAAGCATCATCAGAGTACATGATCAAGAAGGAAGTGAGTTTATGATTCAGAAGTCCGGAATCAGCACAATCTATACAAACATACCTGGTCTGACAGGAGCAGCTGTTTCTCTATGAATTATTTAAGATGCCTTACAAAACCAGAAGCTCTATAACTTGAACTTGAAGATATAGGAAACTACAGCTTGAAGATGTAGGAAAATTAACTACAAATGGAGCATCATTTAATAGCTTAGCCCTATGAGTACTGTACAAAGAAAGTTTGCTTTTTCATCCTCATCTGGGTATGTTTCTATTGAAATACAAATGCAACATACCACATTTTGCAAAACCCAAAGAGCTCTTAAAATGGGTACTTATGCTTGTCATAACTAGGTAGGGTGAGATGGAGTTCTTCTAAGAATGAAGAGATTTACATGCAAAAACCAGATTGATACAAACCATTATCATAAAAGGAGTGGAAGAAATGTCATGAGTGAATGCCCTGTGGCTGAAGTACAATTTGAATCAGCAAAAGGCTACTATGTAGGAAATGATCTGACTGGTAGGCTGGTCTATTGTGAACAGACCCTGATTGACTAGCCTTTTGTACTCTTTAACACACTTATAAGTAGTAGAAGTAGAAAAATTTCAATGGCTATATTCATAACTAGAGAGGTAGTACTGTTATTTTTTTAATATGTTAAAAACCAGTGTAAAATAGTAGCATTGTTTCATTGCTGAATGCCCCTAAATCATCTGGCTATTTCTATTATGAATGATTTAGATACAGTTCCATTGCACTGTAGGAAAACAGCTCAGATAAACTCTTGGAATGTCTCCAAGTCTATAATTCCCTTGTGAAAAGTACATATAAGAGGAAAAAAATTTTTTTGCATGTGTGTTTTGCCTAAGATTGTCTCTGCTCAGTTACTCCATTTTCCTCTTCCTTCCATTTTTCGAGATATTGAACCACTGAATATATAACAGTAAATATGCTTAAAACTCTTTCCTAATGTTCCCCCCACCTAAGGGCTGTGAGCTGTGGTGAAAATAATGGAGTTAGATGAGCAAGCATGTGTTTTCACTGCAAACATTGTTTTTATTGTAAATAAGTAATACGATGCATATATTTGTGTGTTTTAGTCATATCTGATTATTTGTGACCTTGTGGACTGTCACCCAACAGGCTCCTCTGCTCATGGGATTTCCCAGGCAGGAATACTGGAGTGGATTGCAATTGCCTTCTTCAGGGATCTTCTCAACCCAGGGATCAAACCCGCAACTCTTGCATTGGCAGGTGGATTCTTTACCTGTCTGAGCCAAGAAGGAAGTATAAATCCTGTAGTGATTACTCATTTCAGAACATTAGTGGGTTTACAGAAGCCTTTTTGTTACATGTTTTCTCATTCAACTGAATGCTGAAAATATAATTACAATAAAATGGAGAGTCCTCAAGAATTTTTGACTTTAGAAAGGAATTTTCAAACTTCTCACAGGAAGAATTAGGGTGTTAGATGTGGAGGATTCTCCTTGAGGTTAATTTTTCCTATTTTTTTCCTGAGGAGATATCAGTAGGAGATGCAACAGGAATATTTTAGGATGTTCTAGATGATATTATGTCTGTTTCCACAAAAATTACATGCCTACATTTAATTATGTAACCCTTAAATAGGGGAAATTATAATTCTATTCATTTGAGAATGTATAATCTTTTTCAAACACATTTAGATATAAGCCATATGTTAAATTGAGTAAATCAGGTGTTGAAATAATGTGCTTTACTTTTGAATACATTACCCCAGTATTTTTAAAATTATGAAAAGTCAGTAGCAGCCCGAGTATAAGTATATCAGAATAAATTATCAGGCTCTTAGCTCTCCTGGAAAAGGATATTGTTTTGACAGTTGAAATTTGGCAGTTGGTAACCTGGTAGATGGTGGTGGATAATGAGATGATACCTATAGTCTGAGAGCAAGGAGCTTGCGTTCAAGTGTCAGCGTTGTCTGTCCTTGCATCCATTGGCACCAGTGCAGCCCAGTAGACATGGGACATGGGTTGTCCAGTTTTCTTGTTCATGCCACCCGTAACTCGAGTAGCACAGCCATCTTTCTTTGCAAAGGATTATCCATCAAAGATTATTGGCAGCAGTTTTAATCTGTGCCCTCTCTTCTTCTGTCACAATGTTCATTCATTCATTCATACATTGAGAAATACTTTTGGTGTGCCAGGAGCTATGCTAGATGGCGAGATATAATGGTGAGCAAACGCAGCCGCAATGAAAAATAATCGTGCAATGAATGTACAAAGTAAGCTAGGTACTATAGGCAGGGATGAGGGTCATGAGGGAGAGGACTCTGAACCCAGATGGGAATTAGATAAGTCTGCCCTAAAGAAGTTGGGCTTGAGTAAGACCTAAAGCTACGCCAGGAAATATGTGCCACAAACTGTGTGATTATTTAGAGGAGTTAAAATTAAATCACTTTTAAAATTTGGTTTCTCCAGGGCACTCAAAGCTGGTGCACTGGGACAACCCTGAGGGATGGGATGGGGAGGGAGGTGGGGGGAGGGTTCAGGATGGGGGACACATGTACACCCATGGCTAATTCATGCCAATGTATGGCAAAAACCACTGTAATATTGTAAAGTCATTAGCCTCCAATTAAAATAAATTAATTAATTTAAAAAATAAGATTCAGTTTCTCAATCTCACAGTCCACATTCAATGTGTAGCATTGGTCCCAGAGGATTTAACTTCAATACCTGCTGGTGTGTTGGTTATCTCAGAGGTTAGGTGTCAAGAATACCACAGATTAGGGTGAAGGAGTCCACATGAGGTATTAGGAAGCTCAGTGACTTAGTGTTAATGCAGTCTTAGTGAATGGAGTATTGGCAATCCTGTATATGTGGCAGGTATCACTTGCTGGTCAGGTAAAGATGTACATCTCCTAGAGACATATGTGTGTATATATGTGTGTGTATTTGTATACATGCATATGTGTATATTGGAGAAGGCAATGGCACCTCACTCCAGTACTCTTGCCTGGAAAATCCCATGGACAGAGGAGCCTGGTAGGCTGCAGTCCATGGGGTTGCTGAGTCGGACACGACTGAGCGACTTCACTTTCACTTTTCACTTTCATGCACTGGAGAAGGAAATGGCAACCCACTCCAGTGTTCTTGCTTGGAGAATCCCAGGCATGGGGGAGCCTGGTGGGCTGCTGTCTATGGGGCTGCGCAGAGTCAGACACGACTGAAGCGACTTAGCAGCAGCAGCAGCATATGTGTATATATATGTGTGTGTATAGTGCTGTGACATTATTAGAACTCATGGAATTAGAATTTACTCTGGGTCATTACATACAAGATTCTCAACCTTTTTAAGTCAACAGCATATCCTCATAAGTCTCTAATTGTAGATCAGAGGATCTTATATCAAATATAATCATTAAGCCTGAAATTCAAGAACTCTGGTTGCAACACACCCTCAATTTTTAAATTGTGAAAAATTGTAGGAGCTGCAAGTAATGTGCTATTTGTAATTTACTTCTGACAAAATAAAGCTGGAGGTTTTGTCACAGAATAACAAACACAAATTATTAAGATTATTATTTTAATTATGTGACATTGTCTTTCCCACTGACAAAAGCAATCCAAATGACTAAAATCAGTTACAAAGAATAGATTCCCAAAGTTTGTGTGTTGTTGAAAAACAGCATGCATTTATTAAATTTCTTACATGTTACTCCAAAAGTGTTAGTGAGGTAAATACCCTCCTCCTATGGATTTCAGAATGTGGCTAGAAGTAGATGTAATTCTGGAGATCATTTCATCAACCCTCTCACTCTCTAGATCAGGAAACTGACATTTAGGTCAGGTGCACTGACCATTTTCAGTGACTTTAACCTATACAGATAAAAATGTCAGCAAGACTTTGATAGTAACAGGAACTAGACTGAATGACAATAATACTGTAAGCATTAAATCTCTAATATTACAGAATTACACAGTTTTAGACTTTCGATGACTGCGGCAGTGCCTGGTCCAGTGTTGGAGTCGCCTTGACAACAGCCTTGTAGGTGGTCACCTGCTGCTGCTTAAATAGTTAGCCTGACAGGAAGTTGGAAAGCAGCCCATTCTATTATGTGGTAGCTTTTCATATTGGAAAGTCTTTACATTGAGTTGGTATTGTTATCCCTATGAATTTCTACCCATGGGCTCTGCCCTCTGGAGCCAAGGTCTGCAAAGTGTTTGCTGACAGCAATTATGTTTGCTCTAATTTTCTTCTTTTTCCAGGAAACATATCTCTAGTTCTGAGTTATATGTCATACGTGGGGCAAAGGTCAAGTGAAAGAAAGAAAATAATGTGCTGTGGCTTATTATTAGAACTCAAGGAGTTGGAATTTATCCTGGGTCATCAAATGTAAGCTTCTCAACCTTTTTGAGTCAACAGCATGTCCTCATTAGTCCCTAATTGTAGATTGGAAGAGCTTATATCAAATATAATCATTGAGCTTTGTAATTCAAGAACTCTAGTTGCAGCACATCTTTAATTTTTAGCTTGTGAAAAGACTAGCCATACTAAAAGAAATCAAATGCCATGAATTGTAACATGAATGGGAGATTCAGTGAAATAAGAGGTGAGACCTTTTGCTTATAAAGACTGTGGTCTGAGACACCTAGATTAATATCAGAATCTATAGACTTTATATTGCACTAAAATGCAATAAAATTTTACTCAATATTATAGCTTTGTTATAAAAAATAAAATTCTTAACCATTATTTAACTCCATCCTTAAAAGAAAATGTCTCTTCACATCTCTTCCAGTATTAGTTAAAATTCCAGGAAACAACTGATATGCTAGGATATTCTTAGCTACGATTTAAATTACATTTGGGAAAGTTGTACCATTTCCAAGTGGTTTGCGGACTATAAAAATATAAGTTTACTTGATTTTTAATTTAAATTTAAATCCTAGAAGGCTCTCTTCTCTTTATTCTCTAGAAAACCTAGAACCATGAATGGTGCTTATTTAAATATCTACTAATATAATTGTCTTCATGAATTCAAAGTACAAAATTACAGATTTTCTAAATACGGGGGCGAATGAATACATACATTTATCTGGCAAATCTAGCTACACAGATGCTGATGTTTGTTCAAAAACTGATGTACCTAGAGTCAGAAGTATTTTTAACAGTCTAAGAAACCAAAGACAAATAGACTTAAAATGGGATTTTGTTACAAATTGCTTTGCGTCTGGTGGGATTTTTGATTTCTGACCATATCTAGATTTGGCTTTATGTAAATTTGCTCTTTAAAGGCCTCAATATGTATAGGCCTATAGCCATTTATTCACTTAGCCATTACACATCATTTTACCTAGTGAGAACTGGCGAAAAGTGGATTGTATTTACTAGATTGCCCATGGGAAGGAGTAGGTCCAGTGAAAACATTTTTGCCAAGTGTTTGCTATTTATTTACTAGCAGTGTTAAGGTTGGAGGATGTGTGTGTATGCATGTTAAAATTAAATTTGGTGCTTAGGTTGTTGTTTTATACAATGATTATTCTGTTTATTTAGAATCCTCTACATCCTAAGTATCTTGCCAAATGTTAGGATGTAAAAATGAATAAGATAGTTGCCACTCCACATTGTGACTGGTGAAACCAATGCTCAAAGAACTAGTAATACACATGTTATCTTACAGGATGTACAAAATATTGTTGTAATATAACATAGCATATTGTGATATAGGAGAAAATTTCAAATACAAGTTCCAGGTTGAGTGGAAGACTTTGAAGCTATGTGGTCTGCCGTCAATGGGGTCGCACAGAGTCGGACACGACTGAAGCGACTTAGCAGCAGCAGCAGCAGCAGCAAGGATCCGCCTGCAATGCAGGAGACCTGGATTCAATCTCTGGGTCCGGAGGATCCCTTGGAGAAGTTAATGTCTACCCACTCCAGTATTCTTGCCTGGAGAATTCCAATGGACAGAGGAGCCGATGGGCTACAGTTCATGGGGTTGCAAAGAGTCGGACACAACTGAGTGACTAACACTTTCACTTCACCTTTTCATGCTGAACCATACAGAAAATTTTTTAAAGTATAAAATGAAATTAGCCAACTCTCTCAAAATCTTTTGTTTTCCACGTTTCTTCTTTTAAAGAAAATATATTGTTTATTTCTTCCTAACTTTCTGAGCATGTTACTTTTGTTTTAAAGCTTTCCATAAACTTTTTCAGGGAACTTTCTTGGAGGAAAGAAAATTTTGAACTGGAGCTTGAAGAAATGAAAATTTTCTGAGCAGGAAGGAGCACAAAAATACTCCAGGTATAGGGACTTGCTTGTGCAAGGCAAGAAGCTGAGATCTGAATTTGGGGATTGGGAAACACTGGGCTGCTTACTGGGGTGTGAGAAGGGAAATGGGAACAGATGCAGCTAGGAAAGACATTGAAGCCAGGCTATTAAGCATCTAATGTACATCCTTGGGTAGCAGAGAAACAGCAGAGGCGGTTGTTTTTTTTTTTTTTGTAATTTAACGGCTGTGCTGGGTCTTCATAGCTGTGCAGGCTTTTCCCCGTTGTTAATGGCTATGCTGGGTCTTCATAGCTGTGCAGGCTTTTCCCCGTTGTGGAGAGTGGGAACTACTTTCTAGGTGTAATGTTCCGGCTTCTCACTGCGGTGGCTTCTCTTGTTACAGAACACAGGCTCTAGGGTGCTTGGGCTTCAGTAGCTGCGGTTCCTGGGCTCTAGAGCAGAGGATCGATAGTTGTGGTGCACAGGTTCGTTGCTCCGTGGCATGTGGGATCTTCCCGGATCAGGAATTTAATCCTGGTCTCCTGCATTGGCAGGTGGATTCTTTACCACTGAGCCACCAGGGAAGCTCCAAACGGTTTTAACATTCTTACCCTTAATTATTTGTAAATAACTTCAGATTTACAGAAAAATTGTGAGTATTAATAATATAAGGAACACACACACATATATATATATCTCCTTTACTCAGATTCACTTATTGTTAATATTTTGTCCCATTTGCTTTTTTATTTGATCTCTCTCTCATTATAATACATACATACATAAGTGTGTGTACACATATACATACACATATGTTTTCCTGTACCACTCAAGAGTAAGTGGAATCATGATCCTCTTCTCCTAAATACCTTTGTGTGTTTTTCGTAGAAATAGGGATGTCCTCTTCATAACCACACAACAGTTACCAGCTTCAGTAAATTGAACACTGATATAATACTTTTTAATCTAACTTGGAATTCATATGCCAGTTTTGTCTACTGAAACAATAACATGTTTTAATAGCATTTTGCCCCTTCCAGGACAAGATCCAGTCTAAGATAAAGAATCACATTTAGTTATTATGTCCTTTTACTCTTTTAATCTAGAACACTCTATAGCCTTTCTTTGACTTTTATAACATTAATAGGTTTGAATATTATAGCCTTTTTAAAAAATAGAACTATCCTTTCTTGGTGCTGGAGATTTTATAAAGGGGGTTACATAATCAGATCTGAATTTTAGAAAATGTCATTCAAGAGGCAATGTTAAAGATGGACCAGAAGGCAAGGGACAATGAATATGGCAATGAAATAGGGCTTCCTAGGTAGCACTTCCCTGGTAACTCAACATAAAGAATCCGCCTGCAGTGGGAGAGCTGGGTTTGATCCCTGGGTTGGGAAGATCCCCTGGAGGAGGGCATGGCTACCCACTCTAATATTCTTGCCTGGAGAAATCCCCATGGGCAGAGGAGCCTGGAGAGCTACAGTCCATGGGGTCGCAAAGAGTTGGACACTACTGAGCAACTAAGCACAGCACAGGTAGCACTAGTGGTAAAGAATCTACCTGCCGATGCAGGAAACACAAGAGATGCAGCTTTGATCCTGGATCGGAGAGATCACCTGGAGAAGGAAATGGCAACCCACTCCAATATCCTTGCCTGGAAAATCCCATGGACAGAGGAGCCTGGTGGGCTACAGTCCATGGGGTCACAAAGAGTCTGACCCAACTGTGCACACACACACACACACACAGACTATTTTTTGGCCAGTATTCCCTTCTTGGTAGGCAGAGATCAGGGTCAGAGTCTGGCCAGTATCCCTGAAAGTTGGCGCAGGCCTAGGAATGGAGAGAAAGCAATTCAAAATGTTTGAGTCCTGGGTTAGGCTGCTTCAGAAAGAAAAGAATAGTCTGAAACACCAGGTCCATTGGGAGTTGGTGAAGAAACAAGACCAAGATCTAAAACAGTGGGCTTGAATTTTAGATTGTAGCATAAAGCAGATCACATAATGTGAGGATCCTTCTGGAAAAAAAAAAAAAATAGCATTAAATGCATAGTTGAGCTTACAGCATGAGAAGTAAATCCCCAATAAATAAAAGTTAAGATTGAAGAAAAATAAAAAAGCTAGGCGTGAACTGAATTCTAGCAAACTTCAAAGGAGATTTCTGGTGGATGCAGGAAGTTAAGCCTTGAGTGCCAGTGAAGCAGGGGATGGAAAAGGGGTCAATGCATAAAGCAAAGGTCATTGAGGGTTAAACCTGCCATAAAAGAAAACAAAAATAAAAACAAAACAACTATGGACACTGTGAAGTGATAAGGAAGCTTTTCTGTTTTGGCCTGGGCTTTGGATAGAGGGGAAAAAAAAATTTCTCATGTAGGTTTGGATTTTAATTTATACTGCTTGAATTGTCTAAAAAAATTTTCAGCCTAGAAATTCACATAAAAAGCCAGAGATAACACAGATTTGCCCAGTAGAAGCAAATGACCTTCTTTGGAGAACTATAAGTTCATTGTAATCTATGCAAAGATTCCTACAGATAAAGCCTTGCTGAAGATGAATCCAATCAAAAACTATAAAGCATATGTGGAGGAAGAGGGACTCCACTGTAAGAATCCACAGAGACAATAAGACAGCAGAGTTAAATTCCCAGAGATTTGAGATAATAGAACTACTGACTTAAGATTATAAAATAAACATTTTAAAATGGCTAAAGACATAAAAGGATTAAACCATAAGAAAAGAATAAGATGCTTGGAGGGTAATACAATTTTGAAAAAATGAATAAAATAGAACTTCTAGAAATACAAAATATAGTTATTTGATTTAAAAATTCAGTTAAATAGAAAATTGGCTACAATAGAAGGAAAATTAGTAAATTGGGAAATAGAAAAAGGATATTTACAAGAGTAAGAGATATGGAGGAATGAGAAGAATTATCTGGAATACCAGAAATAGAGAGTAGAGATCATCATAGAGACACAATATTCAAAGAAATAAGACCTAAGAATTTTTCAGAATACATGAAGGATATGAATCATCAGATTCTGAAGGCACAGTTCAGTTCAATTCAGTCACTCAGTCATGTCCGACTCTTCGCAACCCCATAAATTGCAGCACACCAGGCCTCCCTGTCCATCACCAACTCCCGGAGTTCACTCAGAATCACGTCCATTGAGTCAGTGATGCCATCCAGCCATCTCATCCTCTGTCGTCCCCTTCTCCTCCTGCCCCCAATCCCTCCCAGCATCAGAGTCTTTTCCAATGAGTCAACTCTTCACATGAGGTGGCCAAAGTACTGGAGTTTCAACTTCAGCATCATTCCTTCCAAAGAAATCCCAGGGCTGGTCTCCTTCAGAATGGATTGGTTGGATCTCCTTGCAGTCCAAGGGACTCTCAAGAGTCTTCTCCAAGACCACAGTTCAAAAGCATCAATTCTTCGGCACTCAGCTTTCTTCGCAGTCCAACTCTCACATCCATACATGACCACTGGAAAAACCATAGCCTTGACTAAACGGACCTTTGTTGGCAAAGTAATGTCTCTGCTTTTGAATATGCTATCTAGATTGGTCATAACTTTCCTTTCAAGGAGTAAGAGTCTTTTAATTTCATGGCTGCAGTCACCATCTGCAGTGATTTTGGAGCCCCAAAAAATAAAGTCTGACACTGTTTCCACTGTTTCCCCATCTGTTTTCCATGAAGTGATGGGACCAGATGCCATGATCTTCGTTTTCTGAATGTTGAGTTTTAAGCCAACTTTTTCACTCTCCTCTTTCACCTTCATCAAAAGGCTTTTTAGTTCCTCTTCACTTTCTGCCATAAGGGTGGTGTAATCTGCATATATGAGGTTATTGGTATTTCTCCCAGCAATCTTGATTCCAGCTTGTGTTTCTTCCAGCCCAGCATTTCTCATGATGTACTCTGTATAGAAGTTAAATAAGCAGGGTGACAATATACAGCCTTGACGTACTCCTTTTCCTATTTGGAACCAGTCTGTTGTTCCATGTCCAGTTCTAACTGTTGCTTCCTGACCCGCATACAAATTTCTCAAGAGGCAGGTCAGGTGGTCTGGTATTCCCATCTCTTTCAGAATTTTCCACAGTTTATCGTGATCCACACAGTCAAAGGCTTTGGCATAGTCAATAAAGCAGAAATAGATGTTTTTCTGGAACTCACTTGCTTTTTCGATGATCCAGTGGATGTTGGCAATTTGATCTCTGTTTCCCCTGCCTTTTCTAAAACCAGGTTGAACTATTTACTGAATGAATACGATGGGGACTATACAAAAGGTTTGAGACATAGTTCCTGCCTTAAGGAATATTGTAATTCAGTTGAAAGATTTTTTTTTTAACCCAGTAACTTGAGAAAGAGCAATTATCAATTGTCCATAATGAAAATTAAATTGCTGTGGTATCTGGGTGAAAAGAAAATTCACCAGAGATTTGAGGTGTTGGAGAAAGCTGTACATAGGTGAAATTATAGTTGGTTCTTGAAAAAAATGGGCATCTTTGGTTGAAAAAAAGAAGAGAACATTTGGTTTGAGGAATTAACATAAATTATTCAGAAGTAGAAATTATTGCGTGTGTTTGTGTGACAGTGTTGATGGCAGTCTCACTGCGATTTAAGTACTGAAGAGTGGTAAGAGAAAAAGCTGGAGAGATGGTTTTATGAAGTTATGTAGGATCTTAAACTTGTTGTTAAGGCTATTGGGATTGCTTCAGCTCAGTTCAGTCGCTCAGTCATGTCCAGCTCTTTGTGACTCCATGGACTGCAGCACGCCAGGCCTCCCTGTCCATCACCAACTCCTGGAGTTTACTCAGACTCATGTCCGTTGAGTCGGTGATGCCATCCAACCATCTCATCTTTTGTTGTCACCTCCTCCTCCCACCTTCAATCTTTCCCATCATCAGGGTCTTTTTAAATGAGTCAGTTCTTTGAATCAGGTGGCCAAAGTATTCGAGTTTCAGCTTCAGCATCAGTCCTTCCAATGAACACTCAGGACTGATCTCCTTTAGGATGGACTGGTTGGGATTGCTTAGGACGTAATAAAGAATCATGGCTGGCCTGGCATAACGTTTTAAGCTATTTCTATGAATAATCTAGACGTAATGTATGAGAGGGCTTGAAAGAAGGAAGAGAACGGTAAGCAGGAAAATCTGTTAAAAATATATTTAAATTAATTCAGGTATAAACTCATAAGGTCCAGGGCTAAGGTAAAACCAGGGAAATGGAAAAAATGGGATAAATTTGAGAGGCATTTAAAAAATGACAAAGTTTGGTTTGATTGGATATAAACAAAACTAGAAGTATGTCAAAGTTAAGCCTAGAATCATGGTAGTATCCTGGACAAATGACTAATGTGATGAAGAGTCAATAATTTATAAATTCAAATTTAGAGATCATAAGGACCTTAGATCAATAACCCCCTATACACAAATGACACTACCCTTATGGCAGAAAGTGAAGAAGAACTAAAGAGCCTCTTGATGAAAGTGAAAGAGGAGAGTGAAAAAGTTGACTTAAAACTCAACATTCAGAAAACTAACATCATGGCATCTGGTCCCATCACTTCATGGCAAATAGATAGGGAAACAATGGAAACAGTGAGAGACATTATTTTGGGGGTCTCCAAAATCACTGCGGTTGGTATCTGCAGCCATGAAATTAAAAGATGCTTGCTCCTTGGAAGAAAAGCTATGAGAAACCTAGACAGCATATTAAAAAGCAGAGGCATTACTTTACCAACAAAGATCCGTCTAGTCAAAGCTATGGTTTTTCCAGTAGTCATGTATGGTTGTGAGAGTTGGACTATAAAGAAAGCTGAGCGCCGAAGAATTGATGCTTTTGAACTGTGGTGTTGGAGAAGACTCTTGAGAGTCCCTTGGACTGCAAGGAGATCCAACCAGTTCATCCTAAAGGAAATCAGTCCTGAATATTCATTGGAAGGACTGATGCTGAAGCTCCAATACTTTGGCTACTTGATGTGAAGAACAGACTCATTAGGAAACACCCTGATGCTGGGAAAGACTAAAGGCAGGAGGAGAAAGGGATGACAGAGGATGAGATGGTTGGATGGCATCATCAATGCAATGGACATGGGTTTGAGTAGGCTCTGGGAGTTGGTTATGGACAGAGAAGTCTGGCATGCTACAGTCCATGGGGTCACAAAGAGCTGGACATGACTGAGTGAAGTGAAAGGAACTTAGATCCCTGGGTTGGGATGATCCCCTGGAGAAGGGAAAGGCTACCCACTCCAGTATTCTGGCCTGGAGAATTCCATGGACTGTATAGTCCATGGGATCTCAAAGAGTCAGACATGACTGAGAGACTTTCACTTCACTTCACTTCAAGGACTTTAAAAGTTATACTCACAGACACTTATTTTCAAAGATGAGGAAGCTAACATCAGAAAGTTTATGTAATTAGTTCATGGTCATCTCAGTGATTAGCTTTGAGAAAATGACTAGAATCCATGAAGAGATACTCTGAGCAGTTGGGATTGTGCTGCTGGTGGGAATTCATCATTGGATGGATAGATCTGAGGAGTCATCTGAAAGGCAGAGACATGCAAATGGATATACTCTTCAAAGAGAGATTACCAACAGACAAGAGAAGAGAAATGATGAATGATAAAGTCATAAGGAATCTCCACTGTTAGGAATTCAAACTAGAAGGGAGATGGCTCCTAAAGGAGTTCGGGAAGGATCACATATGAGGACAATCAAAGAAGTGGCCAGATCCAGATCCTGTAGTGTGTTGCCCTTATGATACATTCAGTCTTTTGTTACTTATTTTATTTTGCGTAAAACTCAGTATCCTACTGCATTTTTATGTAAACACCATCACATATTCTGTCAATACTTTATTTCTTGTTGATTTTCTTCCTAAGTATGTCCCTTTATTTCTTTGATTATTAATATTTAATAATAAGCAAACATGAACTAACATTTCATATTTGAAACATTGACAAAAATCTACCTATGTCCTGCTCTTCCATCCCATCTCTGACTCACTACAAATATAAGCACTATTTTTTTTGCATTTTTGTATAGTTTTACCACTATATGTATATATATACACCTGCTAAATGAATTTCATAGTTACTTTTTTACTTTAAAGGGGATATTGTTGTTGTTGTTCAGTCGCTAAGTCGTGTCCAACTCTGCAACTCCATGGGCTGCAGTACTCCAGGCTTCCCTGTCTTTTCCTATCTCCCAGAGTTTGCTAAAACTCATGTCCATTGAGTCCATGATGCCATGCAACCATCTCATCCTCTGTTGTCCTCTTCTCCTCCTGCTCTCAATCTTTCCCAGCATCATGGTCTTTTCCAATGAGTTGGCTCTTTGTATCAGGTGGCCAAAGGATTGGAGCTTCAGCTTCAGCATCAGTCCTTTCAATGAATATTCAGGACTGATTTCCTTTAGGATGGATTGGTTTGATCTCCTTACTGTTCAAGGGACTCTCAAGAGTCTTCTCCAGCATCACAGTCTGAAAGCATCAGTTCTTCGGTGCTCAGTCTTCTTAACTCTCACATCCTACTTGACTTCAGGAAAAATCATAGCTTTGACTATATGGACCTTTTTGGGTAAGTGATGTCTCTGCTTTAATATGCTGTCTAGGTTTGTCATAGCTTTTCTTCCAAGGAGCAAGCGTCTTATAATTTCATGGCTGCAGTCACCATCCATAGCGATTTTGGAGCCCAAGAAAATAAAGTCTGTCATTATTTCCACTTTTTCTCCTTCTATTTGCCATGAAATGATAACACCGAATGCCATGATCTTAACTTTTTGAATGCTAAGTTTTAAGCCAACTTTTTTGCTCTCCTTTTTCACCTTTATCAAGAGGCTCTTTAGTGTCTCTTTACTTTCTGCCATTAGATATGCATCATCTGCATACCTGAGGTTTTGGAACTTACTTTTTCACACAATATTATGTTGTTTAAGATTCATCTGTATGGGGGCTTCCCTGGTGGTCCAGTGGCTAAGACTCTGAACTCCCAGTGGAAGGAGTTCAGATTTGATCCCTGGTCAGGGAACTGATACCACATGCCCCAACTAAGACCCAGCACAGCCAAAAAATAAAGATTCATCCATATTGTCATATGTACCTGTAGTCCATTCATTTTTACTGCTCTGTAATATTTCATATATGACCATATGCCTCACTTTATTTTCCTATATCCAGAAATAGGAAAATTTCCACTTAGCCTATTTTCAGATAGTTTATTTTGAATAGTGCTTCTATGAACATTCTTGTGCTTGTCCCATAGTGTATATTGCAAGGACGTCTATTTGGTATATATCTACTTACATTCATTTAAAACTCTTTTTGTGAAACATAGCACATTAGAATGGCATTAGGTGAATTTTCTGGTTGTGGAAATTCAGGTCTAAAATAATCAGCATCTTTTCCTAAGGTGAAATATTCAATTACCACCCTAGGAGCCTTATATAGTGCACACTGTAGATAAGGGCTATTTACCAAATGTTTTCTTGGGGAGCAAAATTATAAGCTGGAGTTGGTCACTGATTTTTTTTTTCCACTGACCCAATTTAATGTCAATGCTATTTTCAGGATACAAAAGGAAAACTGAGGGCCAGAGGCAAGGAAGAGAGGTAACAGGTTAACTGAAGCTTAGCACTGCTTGGCAGCTAGTCCAGAAAAATTCACCTTCATCTTATTTGAGGGTCCTCTTACCTTCCCTAGCAGCCCTCCTTGTGTGAGGGTGAACAATATGAACAAAAAGAACCAAGGAGAAGGGCTCTGTCAGCTTTGTTCACTCAGAATCAGTTGATTGTCTGCCAAGAAAAGTTTCTCATTTTCAAGAGGTTCTGAGCTTAAAATTCTCATCTCTTTGTGAACACACAAGAAAGAACTCTTCTCTGGCCAGGGATCCTACATGTGTGTACGTATGTGCACAGAGGCACAGGCAGACGTGCAAAGAAAAAGTGAACACTGGACAGACACAGAAGCTATACTATCATTCTCTTTATTATCATTTTCTACTTTTGAAGTGTAACAGATATATTTTCACTTAAATATAAATTGTTAGTATACCATAAATATCAGTAACCTTGTTGCTAAAACTTCCCACTCATTTTTGCTTGTAGTAATCTAGCTTGAAAATCTACTTAAATTTTTAAGTCAAACCTCCTAATTTCCTGCTTTTACCAAACGTCTTAGCCTTTGTGCCCAATAACAGTTTACTGCCTTTCACACCCATCTCACAGGGTGTCATGATGAAAGAGAAAGAATGGGTATCTGGTTATCTATGGAGGCAGAAATGGAGGACCATCCAAAGGGGTCAGTGAATCAGCAGTGTGACGTGAGCCATATTGGCTTTCAGTGGGGTCTTCTTTGACAAGATCTTTAGGGAAGAATTTTGTGGTCTGTAATTTCTAGTTATTTGCTATACTCCTATTTTCTTCTTGGGAAATAGATTTTTTTTAAAGTTGAATAGTATACAAATGGCATGTATTTAGGTGGAGCACAGTGCCAATGCATTACTAATTATTCCAAGCCCACACACAAAACATACATAAAGGAAGTATTGTTTCTGAATTGCAATGTGCATTCTACAAGGAGATATTTAAATCAGGATGGAAACAGCAGAGGTTTCTTCCTTCTTTGGACAGTACTATAAGGCATAAGAATTCCCTTACTATGTCAAACGAGGGTACGTTTCTCAATTTGTTTACCACCTCCATTGAAAGGGCTGGACGTAAATTGAATTCAAAAGGTCTGTGCCTACAAGTACATTCCTGTAGAGTAGATATTATTTGGAAATTCTCTGTGCAACACCTATTCAGGATTTATCTAAGCATATTGTTAATATTTAAGTTTTCTAGACTCAGTCCTATGAAATAATATTGCTATCATTGCATGTTTACCCATGTCCAATTTCCTTTAAAAAAATACGAAAATTTGACTGCAAATAGAATAGAAAAGGTGAATTCTTCTTGTAGGAAAAGCATTAACTGGAACATTCTGATTCTTGAAAATTAGTACAGCAATTTTTTTAACAGATAAAAGAACCTCTTATCTTATGAAGAGCTGCATTAATTACAGCCTGAAATTCTGTTTCATGCGTCCTCTTTCAGAGCCAAGGAGAAAGCAGGAAAGATGTGTGTTGTTGGAAGTCTGTACTCCATTTTCTTTTTTCTTTTTGTAAAATAGCTTTCTGAAAGGTAAATAGTACAGAAATGCCGTGAGTTTAGGTGGAACGCAGTGCCAAAGCAATACTAATTTTTCCAACAACAGTAGCTATAACTTTAAAAACAGAAAACAAATTCCAGTGTTATGAGTAACTTTGCTGATCATAATGAAAGAAGATGAAATTTAATGTCAATAGCAGTATGAGTGTAGGAGGTAATTCTATTTCATTTTATTTTCAGACAAAACAGAAATGGAACATGGTGATACAAGCAAATCAAATACAAGCAAATGAAAAAATCCAGGTAAAGAGTGTAGACATATCTTTGATCTACATTAAGACCATAAGCTTTGGATTCAGAGCTATAAAAGGCAGTTTTCATTTTCATTTCATTTATTTCATTTTAATTTTAATTATGTTAAGACCTCCAGTTCCCTTATTTCCTCACATTATCCTTTTTGGGTGATAGTGATCAAATAAATACACGGCTATGTAAGAGGGACATGGGAATAATCTATTGAGCAGATATTCTCTATAATGGCAATACTATTGTACATGCAAAGTTCACCATGCTTCCTGTTTTCTTTGCCCCTCTTCATGAACTTTGTCCCCTTTCCTATTTAGCAACAACCCTTGCCCAAGCTTTGTCCAATGATTGGTTTAAGTCCAGTATACGTGTACATACAAGCCTGCTATATAGTGGTGGTGTCTACATGTTTAGAGTTAGGGGGAAATTCTTTCATTTTTTTAATGCATCTATAAAAGAAGCCAGGATATTTGTATGCACTAGTACTAGAGACTACACTCTCCATAACACATCCAGGAAAAAGATCAGGTCAAATGGAATACTTATAAGATATGAAAGATTTTAAAGTAGCAGCAAGCAAGTCTAATTCTATGAGATAAAACACAAGTAACAAAATGGCAACGCACTCCAGTATTCTTGCCTAGAGAATCCTGTGGACAGAGGAGCCTGGTGGGCTGCTGTTTATAAGGTCGCACAGAGTCGGACATGACTCAAGTGACTTAGCATGCATGCATGCATTGGAAAAGGAAATGGCAACCCACTCCAGTATTCTTGCCTGGAGAATCCCAGGCACAGAGGAGCCCGGTGGGCAGTCGTCTATGGGGTCGCGTGGAGTTGGACGTGACTAAAGCAATCACGATGGTGTGATCACTGACCTAGAGCCAGACATCCTGGAATGTGAAGTCAAGTGGGCCTTAGAAAGCATCACTACGAACAAAGCTAGTGGAGGTGATGGAATTCCAGTTGACCTATTTCAAATCCTGAAAGATGATGCTGTGAAAGTGCTACACTCAGTATGCCAGCAAATTTGGAAAACTCAGCAGTGGCCACAGGACTGGAAAAGGTCAGTTTTCATTCCAATCCTAAAGAAAGGCAATGCCAAAGAATGTTCAAACTACCACACAATTATACTCATCTCACACACTAGTAAAGTAATGCTCAAAATTCTCCAAGCCAGGCTTCAGCAATACGTCAACCATGAACTTCCAGATGTTCAAGCTGGTTTTAGAAAAGGCAGAGGAACCAGAGATCAAATTGCCAACATCCACTGGATCATGGAAAAAGCAAGACAGTTCGAGAAAAACGTCGATTTCTGCTTTATTGACTATGCCAAAGCCTTTGACTGTGTAGATCACAATAAACTGTGGAAAATTCTGAAAGATGGGAATACCAGACCACCTGACCTGCCTCTTGAGAAACCTGTATGCAGGTCAGGAATCAACAGTTAGAACTGGACATGGAACAACAGACTGCTTCCAAATAGGAAAAGGAGTACATCAAGGCTGTATATTGTCACCCTGCTTAGTTAACTTATATGCAGAGTACATCATGAGAAACACTGGGCTGGAAGAAGCACAAGCTGGAATCAAGATTGCCGGGAGAAATATCAATAACCCCAGATATGCAGCTGACACCACCCTTATGGCAGAAAGTGAAGAGGAACTAAAAAGCCTCTTGATGAAAGTGAAAGAGGAGAGTGAAAAAGTTGGCTTAAAGCTCAACATTCAGAAAACAAAGATCATGGCATCTGGTCCCATCACTTCATGGGAAATAGATGGGGAAACAGTGTCAAACTTTCTTTTTCTGGGCTCCAAAATCACTGCAGATGGTGACTGCAGCCATGACATTAAAAGACACTTGCTCCTTGGAAGAAAATCTATGACCAACCTAGATAGCATATTCAAAAGCAGAGACATAACTTTGCCAACAAAGATCCATCTAGTCAAGGCTATGGTTTTTCCAGTGGTCACGTATGGATGTGAGAGTTGGACTGTGAAGAAAGCTGAGTGCCGAAGAATTGATGCTTTTGAACTGTGTTGTTGAAGACTCTTGAGAGTCCCTTGGACTGCAAGGAGAACCAACCAGTCCATTCTAAAGAAGATCAGTCCTGGGTGTTCTTTGGAAGGAATGATGCTAAAGCTGAAACTCCAGTACTTTGGCCACCTCATGCGAAGAGTTGACTCATTGGAAAAGATTTTGATGCTGGGAGGGATTGGGGGCAGGAGGAGAAGGGGATGACAGAGGATGAGATGGCTGGATGGCATTACCAACTCAATGGACATGAGTTTGAGTAAACTCCGGGAGTTGGTGATGGACGGGGGGCCTGGCGTGCTGCAATTCATGGGGTCACAAAGAGTCGGACACAACCGAGCAACTGAACTGAACTGAAGCGACTTAGCATGCATGCGTGCACCAATCTTATTACTCTTCTGTAAAAGTTCTAGATAAATGAACATGTTGAGTCTGGCAAAATAACTGAGTCTAATAGGGAATTGAAAGTCATCAAATTAAAGTCAGTGCCCTTTGGTGCTCAGAATGGGTTCACGTTTACAAATGGTGTTGCCTAATGTAGTAGAAAGAGCCCCACATACCTAGATTTGAATTTCAGATCTGCCATTGATTGGCTGGTGACCTTGGCCAAGTGACCTTCTGATCCTCAGTACTCCTCCACAATGAGGGAAAATGATGTTTAGCTTGCAGAGCTGTTGGTAAGGATAGCTATTCATTGGGTAGCTGTTCTATAAAGTGTCTAGAAGGGTGCCTGACACATATGGGCTCAAAAGTAAGTTGCTTTTGTTTTTACTATTATTATGCATTTTGACGCACTGCTTTTCTATCAAATGCCTCTAATATTATAATGAACATAAAGACCCCATTGAACCTGAAATCATAAGTAAGATAATAAAATGCCTTAAATTTAAAGAACACTTTTGATCCAGAGTACTCAAAATCCTCCCCTTCTAATTTCTCCTCCGATTAGTTTTGTAAAGTGAAAGGAATACTCTTGTGAGCACATCCAGGAGTAGGGGTGAGACGGAATATCACTGCCTGGCTGCACCACTTTTACCAGCCAGTCCAGGCTAAGTGAAGGGACAGAACGGCATCAGGAGGAAGGTGGGCAAAAGGAAACAAGGAATGAAGTCTTCACATCTTAGGCCACCAGGGATGTCTCAGAGGATCCCATCCACTTACACATAATGCAAATCAATTTGAGTCACCTGCTGAAAAATAAATAAATAATTTGGAAAATGTTGCCATTTATACAGAAGCTAAGAAGGAAGGCAAAGACGTGGGATCCTCTCAAATATCATTTTTAAAAACATTTTGTCCAGAATTAGCCCAGTCATTGCTTCCCTTCTCGGCTTTTCTCAAGCTGTCAAAAGAGAGCCAAACTTAGTTCTTAGTTCCTTCAGGTTTCCTGCTGGCTGCCAAATAGTATGAGGCCCTTCATCTCCTCCCTGGTGTCGCAATCCTTCACAGTTGCTTCATCCACCAACTGCCTCACGCCAACACTTTGCCTACTGTTTTCTTCTCTGTCTCTCCTTCCTGTGTGGCCACTCGGCCAGTTTGCCAGCAGCGGATTGGCCCACAACAGCAGGCCGTCACGTGACCAAGTCCCAGCCTCTGCGAAGCACCCACGGCTGAATTTCCATGACGCACCTGCTGCCGTCACATTGGCTCTCAAGTAAGTCAGTGGTCAAATCTTTTCCAAAAGTGGTTTTGACAGAGAACAGCTTAAATCACCAAAGATGTTGACAAATGCACTGTTATCTAGGAAAGTGAGTAAAGCAACTCATTTGAAGGACAGGAACAGATAAGGCCCATCTCTTTGTCTCCTTGCCTTTTGACACTGATATTCCTGTGGAGACAAAGAGAAAGAATGGAAAGGAAACAAAGGCAAATCTTTAGCGCTGGCTGTCCCAGGGTTGATTAGGATGCTGATCTGTGTGGCAGGTTTCTAGGTTCTCACCCAACTTCTTGGCTGCTATTCAAAGGATTTAACAGCGCGCTTTGTAAATAGTGGTGTACAAAGCTGTTCTAAAAATAGTACATTTCCAGGGTCTGAATTGGGTGAGTGGAATGAGTGGCAATGACTGTATTGTACAAGACAGATTACAAGCAAGTTACTCGATGGTACTTGATATGCAGGGTTATTCGCGTGCTTTCTCTGGCTTGGTTAAATAATGCAAACACATTTACCAACGTACATGATCATTTTGTTTATTTGTGCTCTGGAGAACTCGTGTGTGTTTATGACTGACAAATGTACGTGTTCTGTTTTCTGACAATCAAACAAAGCTCTTGCGATGAGGTAAATAGCTGAGTTAAATAGTGGAGCCGACACTCCTGAGAATCGCTGATGTGACACTATGGTGGTTGTTAATGACAGGTTTCCTGCTGCGCTTTCTGCCCGAAAGGATTTTTGCTGAAGGTGGGAATCAACAAGAGGCTCTGATGACTAGGGGGACTGCTGGGTTTGGCTAAAATCTCTCTGGAAACCATGTGCATGAAAGCTTGTGCCTCATAAGTAATTTTTCACCGAGGGAGCTACTACTCTTGTTCTTCCTCACCCTGGTGCCTGTGGTTGGGCTGCGTGGCACCTCAGAGAGTAGCACAGTCCTTGCTGTCGCCTACTGCAAAAGGCAGGTACTTTACACAGAAGACTCAGGCTCAGGGAGAGTCCCAGTGGAACTTTAAATAAGGACATAATTACCTGAAATGTGATGCTGTGATGTGTTTGCAGTCATTTGAAAGCAAAAGACACCTCTTCTATTTTCAGCTATAAGTGGTGCTTGTTCCTATACATTCTGAGAAGAGAAATGTTCTCTTACCAAAATGCAATATAATTATTTCTTACATAAATTGTTGTCTTTCAGGCAGTTTGGAGATGCTCTTTTTTAATATCAGTAACAATGTGGAAAGTCTTAGGTGAAGCCCTGGAGTGTTCTGACAGGTCAATTTCCTCTTAGAAGTCAGAAACTGAGAATAGGGACAGCTCTTGAAGGAGTCAGACCAGAGAAATACATTAAAGAGGATTAAAAAAAAAAACCTCAGCCTGTCACTTTAGCAAACATTTCTCCTACCCAAATTTCATGCCTATAACTTGAATACAGTCTTGGGTAGATTGGCTCTGACAGTCCAGAAGTGCACATTTTGACATTCCTCTCTCCCCTACTTCTGTATGACTTTGGGAAAGGTCTAAAAACTCTTTGACTCTCCAGTTTCCTCATCCATGAAATGGTTAGAATAATATCCGCCTCACTGTGAGGATTAAATTAGGTAATGTATGCAATGTTCTTGGCCCATGGTAGTAATTGGGATGCAGTGAGCATTCCTGGACATGGCCTCTCACCTGCCTAATAACATCCTAGTCTCCCTCAAGATAGGTATCATCTAACAGGCTGAACACTGTTCAAATGTCCAATTCCTTTTGAGAACTACCACCCTCATCATTATTATTTTCCTGGTTGTTGAAGAATGAACAGTCCAGACAGCATTCAATCAGAAGTTCCTGGCATTTGTGTCTTTATCAATATCTACCTGATAATGGGTGTTAGGGCTTACCTGGTGGCTCAGACGGTAAAGAATCTGCTTGCAGTGTAGAAGACCTGGGTTCCATCCATGGGTCAGGAAGATCCCCTGGAGAAGGGAATGGCTACCACTACAATATTCTTGCGTGGAGAATCCCATGTACAGAGGAGCCTTGTGGGCTACGGTCCATGAGGTCTCAAAGAGTGATACACGACTGAGCAACTAACACAATGGGGGTTAATTTCTCTTTGGAGCTGCCTTGAAAGATAACATAAACCATGATTCCAGCCATGGAATTTCCTCAATCTGGCTTTTATTTCTTATGCAAAGGAATTATGGTTTTTTTCCCCCCTAATAGGTGGATATTTGCTTACATCCCTAGAGAGTCAGAAAAATTGATATAGATTTCATTTCTTGTTTGAGACTGATTTCTTTTCAAACAGATAAAAGAATATAACTGAGTAGATTATTGGAGGGCACACTCTCAAGCGTGAACAAAGTGAGCTCTGAAAGAGCCTAATGCAGTTATAGGGGGATGAAGGCCAGGTAACATCCTCAAAGTCATGGTCACAGCTAAAACCCTTACCCACCATGTTTGTGAAGTTAAGAAGGGCGTATGAGGTGGCTCTATAAATGGAAAAATAAAACTGTGTAAAATAAAGTGTAAGTGGTACCTCTGCTAGTGACTATTTTCAAGATTGGCTTTCAGTCTCTGTGCTACAGTGTTCTATAAATTTATTCTACAAAGAAGATGGTTAGTGATCATCATCCAAAGTTAATTAAGTTCCTATAAACAAAATCTCAGCCAAATATGTGAAAATATTGGAATTGACCTTTTTTAAATAAAGCTTTCACATCAGTATACTTAAAAATCATATTGAAAAGACAAAGGATTTTGAAAAATGTCCAACTTTCATTTTCACTGGCTAAACTGAATTAATTCTTCTGTTTTCTCTTCAGAGGGGCACAATGTTGCCTCTAAGGGGCTTCTCTTCTCAAAGGGATAAAATGTACAAACGCAGCAACTGAAAGAATGACACTTTCAATTCATTTGAGATTTGTTTTGCTTTTCTGTTTTATTGTAAGCCTATCTGCTAATGTGCTGACCGTGTTCTAGGCATTGAGAGGAATTAAAAGCTGTCACTGTGCTAATGGATCTTGTTGAGGGTGAAATGACTTTCATCTGAAAACTATTGTACTCAAGACAGTGTCCATAAGTCTCCAATTAAATTTAATCAACCGCTAATATAATGCCAGAGATCTACAAGGCTGTGTATGGTTAACAGCAGGTAGGCTGGTGTGGCGGAGAAGTGGAATTTAGTAAAGGCAGATGAGGGTGGCTGTGGGCTAAATTATGTGCCCCCTAATTCATATGTTAAATTCTAATCCTTATACCTCAGAATGGGACTGTATTTGGTATAGGGTCTTTAAAGAAATAATTAATATGAGTCCATTAGGATGGGCCCTAATCCAGTGTGACTAGTATCCTTCTCAAAGAAGATTTAGGATGCAGAGACACATGAGGAGAGGTCATGTGAAGACACAGGGAAAAGACAGTCATCTGCAAGCCCCGAGGAGAGGTCCCAGAAGAAACCAGCTCTGCTGACCCCTCGATCTTGGACTTTTAGCATCCAGAATTGCAAGGAAATAAGTTTATCAGTTTATTGCGTGAGCCACACAGTCTGGGGTACTTTTTTTATTTATGGGAGCCTGTGTAGACTAATACAGTGGCCTTTGAGGATGAGTAAGATTTGTTTAGGTTGAGAAAAGAGGGCAAGTAGGAGAATGCAATGGCACCCCACTCCAGTCCTCTTGCCTGGAAAATCCCATGGACAGAGGAGCCTGGTAGGCTGCAGTCCATAGTGTCGCTAAGAGTCGGACACGACTGAGCAACTTCCCTTTCACTTTTCACTTTCATGCATTGGAGAAGGAAATGGCAACCCACTCCAGTGTTCTTGCCTGGAGAATCCCAGGAATGGGGGAGCCTGGTGGGCTGCTGTCTCTGGGGTCTCACAGAGTCGGACACGACTAAAGCGACTTAGCAGCAGCAGGTGCTACACTTCTGTCTTTCCTGTTCTTATTTGGATTTTATTTTCCTTGTTTGTGTCTTTGTCCTACTATTAGGTGTAGAAGTTAGAAGATAGTGGGGAGAAGGGAGATGGGAAAAGAATTTGGGATGGAAGAAGTAAAATCAGAGAATGAACGAGACTGTTGGAGACCAGACTTGTGTTTTACTGAAGACCATCAGGCATGGAAAAGCAACGAAAAGCAGCAACTGTAAAAAGCAGTGAGCAGTTTTAAAACTAAAGGATAGCATTAAGAATAAGAAACTGTAGAGTGGTTAACAGGATTATCAAAAGTCTGAAATTTATCTGCACTCAATAAAGAGGTCTTTATTGCTTACTGGTTCAGCCTCTATCTTCTAAAGATAAATCCCAATATTATCATTGTAGTTATGACTTATTTGATATTTATAACACCCCAGGGTTGCCTTCTTGCTACATTATTTTTACACTGTTGAAATAAATTTTTTTACAATGGATATAAATGACACAAATATAATAAGGAAGCATTTATATTAATAGTAAAGACATGGCTGGGCTACTGAGTTAAATAGAACTTGTCACTCAAGTGATTCTCATTACCTATTAAATATTTCCCAATGATTGAGGGGTTTTCAGTTGTGTGAAAACATAGTAGGGACCAAGACCAGTGTGTGAAGATAAAATGCTGCCTCAAATCTACGCTATTAATCCAAACTAATATGTTCTTCCCTTGTGGCTCAGCTGGTAAAGAATCACCTGCAATGTGGAAGACCTGGGTTCAATCCCTGCATTGGGAAGATCCCCTGGAGAAGGGAAAGACTACCCACTCCGGTATTCCGGCCTGGAGAATTCCATGGACTGTATAGTCCATAGGGTTGCAAAGAATCGGACACAACTGAGTGACTTTCACTTTCATATATTCTACCACCTGGACATAATTTGTTTTCAGTGTGTAATGTCAAGAAATTTGTATTTAAGTGGCCACATGCAGATTGTTGGTTCTTAAGGAAAGAGCCTATGTTTGGCCTAACTCCTTTGAATATTTTAGTCTCAATAGTGACTTTAGAGAAATGTTTCTTTCATTACAATTTTGCAAGTTATGTTGGGGAGTGGGCAGGAAATAGAATTACTGAAGAAGGTTTTTATACTCTCATCTAAACTATTAGGAAAATACTTGGTGTGGAGAACATTTCTCCCTTCAGAACTCTTTTTTTGTTCTCCCAAGGACTAAAACGTCTGAGTGACTTTAGAGCTCCCTTTAGGGCCAAGGGCCGTTTTCTGCACAAGAAGTTCCTGCCCTGGGCGGCTTACAGCCTCTGGGGGTCATGCCAGGCCCGCCTCACCTGCTGGCTGTGCTGTGTGGGCTCACTGTTGTCCACTCGCTGGTCCAGATTCACACTGTCTATGTATAAAGCGCTTTGATCTGGATACTTTGACCTTCAGTTTCTGGGCTGAAGTGGCACTTTAATCAGCTTCCTATAATCAGGGACAATATTCTTTACTCTCGTGCCTGGCTATAGTTCCAGAAATTCCTGGCTGAGCATCTGCTTTCTCAGGAGAAAGAGGTGAGCATGTAAAACATGCGAGTACTTTTCTTTGTATCTCTGTCGATAGTAAAATGCTCAGTACACACTTAATGCATGAAAGAGAGAGAGAAAAAAAAGAAAAAGAAAGAAGGACAGGGAAGGAAGAAAGACAGAAGGAATAAATGTTGGTTCTTTTAGGAATAAATGTTGGTTCTTTGCACAGCTTTCCCTGATAGCTCAGTTGGTAAAGAATCCACCTGCAATGCGGGAGATCTGGGTTCGATCCCTGGGTTGGGTAAAGCCCCTGGAGAAGGGAAAGGCTACCCACTCCAGTATTCTTGCCTGGAGCATTCCATGGACTGTGTAGTTCATGGGGTTGCAAAGAGTCAGACACGACTGATCAACTTTCACTTTTGCACAGTTGCTACACTTGGCAATGTGGTCTGCAGCAGTAGGAAAAAGCCAGCTAAGTCCGTAGCAATTCTGTTTTAAATGTTCTCTTTGACCATTAGCCCCAACCATTATCTCCTCCTAGGGGTTTCCCTGGTGGTTCAGTGATAAAGAATCCACTTGCCAATTCAGGAGATGCGTATTCAATTGCTGGATTGGGAAGATCCCCTGGAGAAGGAAATGGCAACCCACTCCCTTATTCTTGCCTGGAGAATTCACTGGACAGAGGAGCCTGGAGGGCTACAGTCCGTGGGGTCAGAAAAAAGTCAGACACGACTTAGTGACTAAACAACAGTTATCTCCTAACTCACCCACTTCTGTAGAGAATTCTTTTCTCCATAGAAGGATTGTCCCTGCCATCATATCACCAGACTCAAGGGATTTCCCAAGGGTAGGCAGAAACATTTCAGAGAACACAGCAAGAAGTCAAATTTAGGAAGATAAGGAAGGTCTAAAAAGTACACAGCTTGCCTTATTTATCCTAGTGATGTTATTGCCAGATCCTGTGTTAATCCTAATGATTTCCATTTTAGTTATCACAGGGCCTTACATGCCCCAGAATATCTGAGTAATTTTCCCCAACTCTTTTCTTAGACTGGCTATATCTCAGATGAAGGAAAAAGAAAAATAACACCCTACTATGTGGCAGATACTGGCTAGGTACCTGTGGAAAACACATTTTGGAATGTCTACACAGCCCACAAGGATCCACTCAGCACGCTGCTCACCATGGGGTGAGGCCCTCTAGCCCTGTTTATGCTCAGTCTATACCCTACAGCCCTAGCCACCCTCCACTGAGAGTGGAGGGAACTCTTGCCATAAGGTAAAGAATCAGATTTTCTTGTGAGACTTAAGAATTGGAGTTATGGATTCCTGCTACCTCTGTGTAAGTGTCTTGGAAAAGGATACATAAGCTCAAAGGCTATGGGTCAGTCAGCTCTGTGGGTCTAGGGGAGATAAAGTGAATTCTCACACAAAGAGAAAAAAAATCAAATACACAAAGAGAAGCTACAGTGGATCCTGACGAGTTTTTATTTCTTGGTCACAACCTCATAAGGCTTAGCTGAATTCTTGACTTTAAGAACAATGGGATATCACTATAACCTTATAATTAATTTTTTCTGTCTCATTCTCTCTCACTTTTCCCCTTAAACCAGCTCAGGTTGATTTCTATTACCTGGAATGTAAGGAATCCTAACCAATAAAGTCATGTGTGTGCTGTACCTTACTTAACATGATTTTCACAACAGATCTGTGAGGTATTTTCTATCTCTGTTTTACTGATGAGGATAGTAACAGAAGTTGCCTAGGCTTTATACTTCATGAATTTCTGGGATGGCATTTGGACTCAAGTTTTGTGGACTTCTGAACCTAATCTTTTCCCACTGGGCTCTTACTCCCTTGGAGGTGCTCTGACGGCTAGGGACATCTTCTCCCATGACCTCAGAAAGACCCTGAAGTTTTGTAAACCTTAAGGTAACAAAGATTCCAAGGATCGCAATTGCCCCTGGCTCCTGGTTCTCTGGCAGGACACCAGTTTCTGACTGTTCTGCCTGCCCCTACCCGGTGGGAGCACAGACTGTGCATTCTTCTAGGCCTGGAGGAGACACTCTTAGGCTCCATGGGGAGTAGGATACCCCACCCCTCGGAGAAGGCAATGGCACCCCCTGCAGTACTCTTGCCTGGAAAATCCCATGGACAGAGGAGCCCGGTAGGCTGTGTTCCATGGGGTCACTAAGAGTTGGACACGACTGAGCAACTTCACGTTCACGTTTCACTTTTATGCATTGGAGAAGGCAATGGCAACCCACTTCAGTGTTCTTCCCTGGAGAATCCCAGGGACAGGAGCCTGGTGGGCTGCCATCTATGGGGTCGCACAGAGTCTGACACGACTGAAGTGACTGAGCAGTAGCAGTTCCCACAAAAGAAAAAATGTCAAGTCTAAAGGATAGTCTGTCCTTTGGATGTGTTGTCTTCTGGCCCCTGAGCGTCGGCAGGGAGCTACAGCTCTAGGCTCGTGTGCTGCCTCCTGCATTAAGCTCTGGACGCTCCTTCCACTAAACAGTTGGACCAGAATTGGTCACTCTATTCTTTCCCTGGAACATAGGGTCCTTTTTCCTTCTACTGAAAGCTGTTTTCTGTTTCATTTGGTGATTAATTATTTGGAATTCATCATTCAGATCCTGTTGGGGAGGTGAGAATGCTGCCCATGTGGGATCTGTGGCAGGGAAGTGCTCTAGGACTCCTGTCTTGACCAAGGCCTTTGATACTTTGATATTGGCTTAAGAACTTGTAAAAAGACATGGACATATTTCCCCCATCTTCCTAATGACATGAGTGATCATTAAATGCTTATTTTGTGCTCTGAATAGGAATTATGATTCTCCCCCTGTGGACCCTGAGCCCATGTACTGAGACCAAGTTCTTGAAATTCTCTCCCTCTGAGGCAGATTCAGTATCACACCAGAGAGATGATAATTGATTTTTTTTTTTCTTTTTCTTTCTGTTTGATGATTTGATGATTGCTGTAACCATAGTTGCCTGGCCAGGATTTACAAAAGGGGGATAAAAATTACAATTTGGAGATCACTCTGCACTCCCATCTTCATTTTCAGCTCCCTCTATCTATAAAGGATTCCCTTTATCTTTGCCAAAACTTTGTTGGCTTAAGTGGTGGCCAGTTTAAGAATCTGGATTAGTTGTTAATGTTGCACTGATAGTTTTCTTAAGTACTTAGAGGGGGAGGTAAAGGAGACTAAGATTAATGTTAGGTTAATCTCACTTTAGTACTTGGTACAGAGTAGTCTCTGAATACATGTTAAAAGGATGAATTACAATGAGTATAAAACATTGAATAAAAATAGAATCTATGGTACATCACTATACTCGATGAGAGGTAGAAATAAGAGAAGGAGAAAGAAGAAGAGAAAATTCTTATCTATAGAAAGGGATTAGATTAGAAAAAAAAAAAAATCATTGTTTTGCAATCCCAGTGTAATATTTGGTACAGGCAAGGATCATCAACAAATGCTAAAGCTGCTGGGTGAAGGGTTATTAGGAAATAAGTTACTCACACGTTTCAAAACATCAACTATCAGATCACTTATTAATTACCAAGGAGTAAGGATATCTTTGTAACAGAGAAATAGAGCAAACACCAATTTAACCATGCTGTTACTCAAAACATTACCAATAATGGGACAAAGTGATGTTATGTCTCTCTTGGTATGCAGTTTGAAGTATGCAATGGTATCACCCCCCCCTTTTTTTTTTCCCCAAAGTATTTCAACCAAAGCTAATTATGAGAAAAGTATCACACAAATTTAAAATGTTAGACCTACAAAATAAGCGACCTGAACTTTTCCCAAAAAAGTTAATCTCTTGAAAGATGAACAAATTAGGGAGCTAGTTCTAGATTAAAATAAGCCAAAGAGACATAACTGATTCTAATGAGTATAAACTGAATATATCCTAGAGATTAAAAAAATATTAGGAAGAACATTTTTGAAAAAATTATGAATAACAATTTGGAAAATTCATATACAGCATATACATTTCATGGTATTAATATTAAATTTCTTATATGTAATAATGGTTCTGACGTTGTATAGAAGAATGCTTGTCTTACAAGATACATCATAAAATATTTAGGGGTGAAGTGTCATTATGTCTGTGATTTATTTTCAAATGATTCAGTAGTAAAATTATACATATAGTGCACACACACTATAGTGTATGTGAGACAGAGAGAGAAGAGAGAAAGAGAAAGAAATTGGTGCAAAACGTTAACAGTTGCTGAATCTAAAGTGAAGAGTATGTATTGATTGTACTGTTCTTTCAACTTTTGTGTGAGTTTGAAAATTTTCAAATAAACTGCAGGGGGCAAAGAAATGACAAACAGACTGACTTTTACTTTATGAAAAAGTTAGAAAGCCCTGGTAGCTCTTTTTCTGAAATAGGTGAGAGAAATTGGAAAGCCAGGCAGAATTAATAGAAAATAGAATCATAGAATGTTATCATTTGAAGGATCTTTAAAGTCTGATGTTTAGACTGATTCTGAGAAACAATCTGGAAGAAAAAATTTCTGGCTAAATAAATTGGGGAAACAAGGCACTTCTCTCTCTCTCTCTCTCTCTCTCTCTCGCGCTCTCGCTCTCTCTCGCTCTCTCGCTCTCTCTCTCTCTCTCTCTCTCTCTCTCTCTCTCTCTCTCGCTCTCTCTCGAATCACAATGAATATTATTAGCATGCTAAAGTTCTGAGTAAGGAAGTGTGTTTAATATTGTTTAATGTCACAATTCCTAAACTTATTCGATCACAGAACCTCTTTTTAAAAAACATGACCCCCATTAATTTCCTCAGAAGCAAATGTTCCCCAGAATAGACAGAGAAATCCTGATTCAACTTTATTTAACGAGGAAAGAAATAGAGACTCAGAATAGTTGATTTTTTTCAAGGTCACAGTGGAAGAGATGAGCCAAGAACTCAGGTTATGAGAAAGGTGATACAAAGACAGTGATTGGTAGCATTCACAGAGAAGGAAAAAAATGTTTCTTACAAAGATCATGCTAATTGAAATAGTTAATGCTATTTCAACCAGCAAAAACCCTGTATTTTATCCCCTTATACAAGTTCCACATATAGGATCTGTTTTGCAAACATGCCACCTTTGTTTATAACCATGGAGACATATGTTGTTTGCTAATATCGTACCATGCACAAGAAAATGAAATGCCTTATATATATATGATGCAAATCTAAGTTTCATTCTGGTATAGGGACTAAATATTACATGGAATTGTGATTGAATCAGCCTGTCTTAAGTTACACTGTTTATCAGTTGTGATAAGCTAAGGGAGAAAAACTCCCATGTTCTGTTGTTTTATAAGCCAAGCACATTAAGAACATACATCTGCTTTAAAACTACACAGTTTCTTTTCTAGTGCCCAAGCACATTTGCTCTGAGCTCAAGCAGTTATCAGAACCGGCTCTGTCTCTGATGGCTGCAGTTTACATTCGGAGCGTGAGCACAGCCCTGGCGCAAGACAGGCAGTCTCAAGCAACAGATGTCAACTCCCTTGTAAAGGCGCTGCTCTGCCTCACAACTGGCAAAGAGAACTGAAGGAGTTCCCTTCCCTTTAGGGCTTTTATCTCTCTGGTTAATAGGGGATGGTGCTTAGAGGAGGCAATTCTTGAGCTATAAATCCAGACAGCAAATAAAGCAAGGGGAGAAGGAGGGAAATTACAATGTAAGAAGTTTCCTTTGTTTACTATGCTTAATTGGGATTCCACACATGAATGGAGAAGAGAAGAGGTTCTCTCTCCCAGGGTGACTAGGAAGGGGAAAAAGGTGGGTTTCCCTCTGTCTGCTTGCTTTTTAATGTGCAAATTAGGCAGAGCCTTTCCCAGCCTGAGAGAGTTTGTAGTTTTGAGTCCAAGGCCAGTGTCTCAGTGGGTGCTCAGTAAATATTAATTGAAGATGATGGCTTTGAGGAGTGGTCGTAATTATATTCTCTCAGCTGCAGCCCTCTAGATGCACACAAAGGTCACTCTGTCTCTTGCCCCAGGCACTACCCGAGTGGCCCGTTCAGTTACTGAGAAAGGTCTTGTTCTCTCATTTGTCTCCTACCTCATCTGCAGTTTCATTCCCAACCCATCCTGGGGTCTGTGCTCAGAGACTGATGAGAACAAAAAGCCAAAAGTAGAAACAACAGCTGTTGCAGCCTCACTGCTTGTGTGGTCTTTCTCCACTGGACTCAGCACAGTAGCCTCCTTGGGCTGGCAGCAAGGGGAGGGGGCTGAAGGAAGCAGCTGGAGAATTGGGTGGGGGCTGCCAAAGGGAATCTGGTGTGGTGGATTGTGTTATCATTCCCAGCAACTCACACTCCTTCTAACAGGATTATACAGCTTGCAGTGCCTCCTGAGGGAGAGTACACAGTTTCTGCACTTTTGATGTCAGGCTTGGACTTGAGTACTCTGGCCAATGGATTGTGGGCAACCTTGAGTATGCCTCATTCAAGTGAAAGCTCTAAACCTGCTGTGAACCAGACATTTTTTCTCCTCCCCCAAAATTCATACATTGAAGCCCTAACGCCCAGTGTGATAGTTTTAGAAAGTGATTAGGTTGTGAGGGTGGAGGCTTCATGAATAGTATTAGTGCCCTTATAAGAAGAGACACGATGGTGTGATCACTCACCTAGAGCCAGACATCCTGGAATGTGAAGTCAAGTGAGCCTTAGAAAGCATCACAAAGCTAGTGGAGGTGATGGAATTCCAGTTGAGCTATTTCAAATCCTAAAAGATGATGCTGTGAAAGTGCTGCACTCAATATGCCAGCAAATTTGGAAAACTCAGCAGAGGCCACACGACTGGAAAAGGTCAGTTTTCATTCCAATCCCAAAGAAAGTCAATGCTAAAGAATGCTCAAACTACCGCACTGTTGCACTCATCTCACACGCTAGTAAAGTAATGCTCAAAAGTCTCCAAGCCAGGCTTAAGCAATAGGTGAACCGTGAAATTTCGGATGTTCAACCTGGTTTTAGAAAAGGCAGAGGAACAAATTGCCAACATCCGCTGGATTGTGGAAAAAGCAAGAGAGTTCCAGAAAAACATCTATTTCTGCTTTATTGACTATGCCAAAGCCTTTGACTGTGTGGATCACAATAAACTGTGGAAAATTCTTCAAGTGATGGGAATACCAGACCACCTGACCTGCCTCTTGAGAAATTTGTATGCAGGACAGGAAGCAACAATTAGAACTGGACATGGAACAAAAGACTGGTTCCAAATAGGAAAAGGAGTTCGTCAAGGCTGTATATTGTCACCCTGCTTATTTAACTTCTATGCAGAGTACATCATGAGAAACGCTGGACTGGAAGAAACACAAGCTGGAATCAAGACTGCCGGGAGAAATATCAATAACCTCAGATATGCAGATGACACCACCCTTATGGCAGAAAGTGAAGAGGAACTAAAAAGCTTTTGATGAAAGTGAAAGAAGAGAGTGTAAAAGTTGGCTTAAAGCTCAACATTCAGAAAACGAAGATCATGGCATCTGGTCCCATCACTTCATGGGAAATAGATGGGGAAACAGTGTCAAACTTTATTTTCTTGGGCTCCAAAATCACTGCAGATGGTGACCTCAGCCATGAAATTAAAAGACGCTTACTCCTTGGAAGGAAAGTTATAACCAACCTAGATAGCATATTCAAAAGCAGAGACATTGCTTTGCCAACAAAGGTCCGTTTAGTCAAGGCTATGGTTTTTCCAGTGGTCATGTATGGATGTGAGAGTTGGACTGTGAAAAAAGCTGAGCGCCAAAGAATTAATGCTTTTGAACTGTGGTGTTGGCGAAGACTCTTGAGAGTCCCTTGGACTGCAAGGAGATCCAACCAGTCCATCCTAAAGGAGATCAGTCCTGGGTGTTCTTTGGAAGGACTGATGCTAAAGCTGAAACTCCAGTACTTTGGCTACCTCATGCAAAGAGTTGACTTATTGGAAAAGACCCTGATGCTGGGAGGGATTGGGGGCAGGAGGAGAAGGGGACGACAGAGGATGAGATGGCTGGAAGGCATCACTGACTCGATGGACATGAGTTTGGGTAAACTCCAGGAGTTGGTGATGGACAGGGAGGCCTGCTGTTTTGCAATTCATGGGGTCACAAAGAGTCGGACACGACTGAGCAACTGAACTGAAGAAGAGACATGAGATGACCTCTTTCTCTCAGCTGTGTGAAGATACAATGAGAAGACAAATATCTATAAGCGAGAAGGCAGACCCTTACTAGACTCTGAATCTGCTGGTACCTTGTTCTTGGACTTCCCAGCCTTCAGAACCGGGAGAAATAAATGTTTGTGGTTTAAGCCACTCACTGTATGGTATTTTTGTTATTGCAGACTTAACTGACACACACAGATTCATTGTATATTCCCATCAGCTCTCTTGCAGTTTTCTCTTTGCCATAAGAATGGCATGGCCAAAAAATGGACTTCTCTTTCAGCCTGGATCTGGAATGAAGAAAACACAAAGACAAGGCTGATGCATGTGTCTTCTTCATTACAGATCCCAGAAAAAGCCTTTGTAGTTTTAACTAAAAATCGGGGGGTGGGGGGGGTTGTTTGCATAGCAGCAGAGCTGACTGATTCATGCCATTTGAGTGGAGTAGGAAAATGAAGTTAGTAACTTGTCTGCTCCATCAGTACTGGTCTTTACCTCTCAAGCTGCCAACCTGTGATGAATAATAGAAGCTCCTTCAGCCCTTGTGCCTGCTGTTTTGACACTGCCCCCACAGCCTCCTTGAACTAAATGAAGTTGAATGGCATACCATTCCAACTGCCAACAGATCAAGGAAAGGGCTTCTTTGTGAGGGTACGCTTCTCCAAGGTTAGAGAAATCTTGGCTTTCTCCAGAGACCTGCATGAGAGGCATTGTGTCTTTCATTTCTCTGAACTGCAGTCCAGATTTGCCTTAGTACCTCCTCCAACACTTCGGGTACCAACAGCCTTCCAAGAGGAGCAATGGGGCCCGTGGTAGAGTAGCATGACAACAGGGATAACTTTGACTCATTTGTGCTTTGCATAAGTATTTACGTGCTTCCTCCAAAGCACTTAGTGTATGTTATAACTAAATACTGACTTAGACTAATGTCCTAAACAGGAAACAACTGAAAAATTAAACATTTATGAATTTGAATTGAGTTATAACTTTGTGTTAAGTTTATTTAGGTATCATTATTTGTTGGTTTATGTTATGCTATGCCTTTATAAAGATGGTTGTATGAAAATATTGAATCATACAGCCTCTTTCAGGAACTCTGTGACTATAAAATTCTTATACTCTTGCTAAATTTAATCAGATTGCATATTACCAATAGATTTTGATAGCTATCATAAAATAAGGAATTCAAACCAGCAGATGATTATAACTGACAACAGGAATGTAACTGTGAACTTTGGAAATATGCTAATGCTTATCCCTGTATAGAAATATTAGCCTAAATTCTTTCTATGACATATGCATATGTGTTTATAATCTATTTTTGTATAGAGTAAAAAAAAAAAAGAATCAATTCCCAAAATATCACTCTCCCCTTTGACATTTATCAGTGATAGCAAATAATGTCAGGGAACATTAGTATACTGAAGGAATACAGAGATGCTGCCTAAAGCATATACTTGGGTTTTGCTTTAAAAGAATTTGATACACATCCTGAACACTGGCCTAATTTTTTTGCTTTAGATCAAATTCCTACATAATGGGTGGTCACTGTGTTGGGTCTTGAATTTGGTCCTATTCATCTTTTTAGGCTCAGGAACTTGCATGCTGCTGCTAAGTCACTTCAGTTGTGTCCGACTCTGTGTGACCCCATAGACGGCAGCCCACCAGGCTCCCCCGTCCATAAAACCCACTAAATAAGAGGGCCTTGACTCCGGCAGTTGGTGATGGACAGGGAGGCCTGGAGTGCTGCAGTTCATGGGGTCACAAAGAATTGGACACAACTGAGCAACTCAACTGAACTGAAACAATAACTTGGATAGAAAGACGGATGGATGGGTGGGTGGTGGATAGAAGAATAGATAGCTGAGTCTACTGTCCTCCTCAAAGATAAGACAAAAAAGTAATCATATTGATATTAATTTAAACAATTTAAGGAAGAAGGCCATGCATTCTTTTAATATAAGTAAGGTAAATCCAAATTAATATAAATTAAACTGTGAAAATCAGTATCTTAGTGATAGCTTACGGTGAACGATGTTGGATTCGTGATCTCTGAAGAAGATTTAGCTTCGGGACCAGGGACCAGGCTTGATCACTCAAGAGCTTTTGTGTAGCAGTTTTATTAAAGTGAAAAAGGGACAGAGAAAGCTTCTGACACAGACAGCAGAAGGGGACGGAGAGTGCTCCACTCACTAGTTTATCAAGGCCTTATGTACTTTTACCAGACCCACTCCCACAATACACATACATCTTAAATTAACAAGATTAGAACAATAAAAAAAGTCATATCAGACCCACTCCCACAACATACGGTCTTAAGATAACAAGATTAGTCAGAAGGTTTTGTTAAGGAGAAACATGTCCTTGAGCAGGATACATTGTTACATTGACTAAGACAAAGCAATGTAGAAAAAAAGTTGTCCTTTTCTTCTTGAGAGCCCCAGACCCCTTTCTCCTCCTCAGGGACCCTGGACTTATCCACCTACCTAGGAATTGACTCTTTCAATAGTAATAAATTAGAATGTTCATCTGAAGGCATCTTTTGCTTTAAATGCTCCTGAAGGCTCAGCAGTGATGGGTAATTTTCTTTATGCCCTCATAGGTTTTCCTTGAGAAGCTTTGCACAGCAACCCCACAGTAAGATGTTAATAAGACTTCATCATGTAGGGGGCATGTGGTTTAGAGTTCTTGTTACTCTAACGTATAGACAAAAGTTTCTGTCTTTTTCCTGCAATGCCTTTTATAAGGAAGAACAAGGAACTTCAGTTGGGAATATGATTTGATGAGATCTATAGTTGTTTTAATGACAGGTTGGTTGTTATAACCCTTAGATCCATTAGGTTTTAGTCATGACTATTTGTTTCATCCTTGTTAAAAAATTCTTAACTTCTTGCTCTGTGCATCCATTCTCCTCCTAAGTTCTTTGATCATTTTTGAGATCTTTGCGATAATTACTCTGAACTCTTTCTCAGGTAGATTGCCTGTCTCCATTTCCACTTAGTTCTTCTGGGGTTTTATCTTGTTCCTTCATCTGGAAGATATTCCTCTGCTGCCTCATTTTGTCTAAGTTGCTCTTTGTATTTTTCTGTATGTAGTGGGTCAGTTATGTTTCTTAACCTTGGAGAAGTAAGACACTGTGAGAAGTAAGAGCCTTCTTTGTAAGACATCCTATGCGTCCCAACAGTGCACTCCCCTCTCATCACCCAAGCATTGTGCTCTCCGAGTTTCCCCTAAGAGGGCCACGTGGGTCCTTCTGCTGTGGTGGGCTGATTATGTGGGCAATCTGGTAGCCTAGCGTGGTTGGCTGCCAGGCCCTGTCTTGTGCAGATGCTTCTGGCTGCTGTTTAGCAGGGCCTGGTCGCGAGGCAGCTGGCTGCAGAACCCTTCAGGGCCCCAGGGCTAGTGCTGGCTCGCTGGTGGGCAGATTCAAGGTCCTGAAGACTCTGGGGCTGTTGCCCACCCACTGGCAGGTGAAGCCAGATCCTGGGCTTAGTGTCAGACAGAGCCAGTTCCTGGAGTCTGACTGCAGGACCCGGGGATCCCAGAGCTCATTTCACATCATTGTGTGTGTATATGTAGGCTGTGTGGTGTTTCTGACACAGTTGGGTGTGGGGTCCAGGGAATCCCAAAGGAGATCAACCCTGGATATTCATTGGAAGAACTGATGCTGGAGCTCCAATACTTTGTTCACCTGATGCAAAGAGCTGACTTACTAGAAAAGACCCTGATGCTGGGAAGGATTGAAGGCAAAAGGAAACGGGAGCAGCAGATGATGAGATGGTTAGATAGCACCATTGACTCAACGGACATGAATTTGAGCAAGCTCTGAGAGATCGTGGAGGACAGAGGAGCCTGGCGTGCTGCAGTCCATGGGGTCGCAAAGAATGGGATAGGAATTGTCCCACTTAGCAGTGCTAAGTTTAGGGGATACAGAGATGAACAAGACATGCAGTACCATGAAGGAACTTGTAAGGGGAGAGGAAGACAAGTAAGTGAACAAAGACAAAGTGAGTGTGACATTTAAGAATTAAAAAACTGTGAAGGAGGAGGAAGACAGTGATATTGAGTTAAAATATCAAGCAGAGACAGCAGCAAGCTGGGCCTTGGAAAATGAGTAGAAATTTCCCCACTAAAAATGGGATAGTGGGAAGGGTAGTTTTCCAAAAACAGGGGAAGTATGAGCAAAGGCACAAGTTGTAATTGCACAGCTTATTTCATTCATCTCTTCACCTAGTTGGAGCTCATAAATTGCTCTAACCTCAGAGAAGAGGGAGTAATATGGTGTACTAATAGCACTGTATGAAGGAGGCAGGTGGCGGGGAGTGGGGAGTGAAGGAGTATAGTAAAAGAAGAAACTAGAAAAGTAAGTTGGGGCCAGCCCATGAAAGCAGATGTTGTTTCATTTATTTGAATGAAATGTACTCTGTACTTCCTGTGAGAAGGAAAAGCCGGCTGAATTTTAGGGCTGACATTCACTTATATAGTTACAAAATAATGCAAGTTGACATTAAGTTGAAAAAGTACTGTCATGTGACTTCCTGCCATACACCAGAGAAAATCATAGCAGTAAAATAAGTGTTTATTGAGCCAATACACTTTAGATTCTTTTCCAAGCCTCCCTAGGCAGCTTTGGACAAAAATGGGGGTTGGGGGGTGGAAAGAAAGATGAAAAGAGAGAGGAAGAGGATAAGGGGAAAAGAGAACTGGAGGGGGAAGAAAAGGGGAGGAGAGAAAAGAAGGAGAAGAGCAACAACTCTGTTCTCATACTGAGGCAGTCTTAGCAGGGAAGGGAATGCAGTGATCCCACTGCTTTTAATGAGCCTTTGATACCTGCACCCCTCGCTAGGAACATAAAATCTGGTTGCTCCAATCAGAGGTGGAGTTTTTTTTCATTTTTTTTTTTTTAGAGATGGATATTTTTTACTCTTGTTAGCCTTAAAGGGACATGAAACATGGTCACCATTCTCCAAGATAGGATTTACCTGAGGCTGGCTAGGAAGTGTCTCAGTATGGAATTCATCTCTTCTTCTTCATTCCTCAAAGAAGGAAACCAAAAGAATCTTCTTTAAATAACAGCACCAACAACGTGGAAATTGGAGAAGCTAGATTTAAAGCTAGATTATGCATAGCACTGGATCAAAGGCTGTGTTTTATTAAGAGAGATTAATCTGAAAGGATCAGGTATCAAGAAAGGGAATAGGCTCCCTGTATTTGTAGCTGGTGGTTGGCTGCCATGATGAATGTGAAGACCAAGGTGATAGAAGGAGAGTTCTGTTTTGGATCAAGGTCATCAGAAGAGGACAACTAAAGAGGAAGATATTAATAAATCAGAGATCTGGCTTCCATGGGTTGCTGCCCAAAAGAGTGGGAATAATGTTTGTATGAAATGCTTGCTGGTGAGCAAAGCGAAGTCAATTCCCTTCTTTGTGACAGGCGGTTGTGTGACACGCAGGAGAGCACACCTCTTATTCATAGTAGGAGGATTGCTTTATCAGAAGAAACTGTTAATGTGTTTGAATTGAAAAAGAAATTGCACTTACAGACTGTATAAATGAGAAACTTGCACCTCAAAGGGTTCATGTAGATTTAGAAGTAAGGCTTGAGACGCCAGAAAGAAACAGTGACATTAACGTGGTGTATTTAAAAGAGATGAAATCCAAGGGAATTTGCCAGATCCAAGAGGAACTCCTCTGTGTTCTATCCAAGCTGAACATTCCATTTTTACAAGGGCTCCTTTGTTGTCATGTTTATACACAGACTAATAAATGCTTGACCTTTTTTAGTGATGAAGGAACAGTCTGTGCCTCAGGAGCATATTATTTCAAGAAGCACAAATGAAGAGAAAGTCCAAACCCCTCTGGGACAGATGGACTAAATATTTTGATATTGGAACCACATGGAGAAGGGCAGGGATTAGGGAACAGAATGGAGCACTGATAAGGGAACCTGGAAACAGCATCAGTCTTCTCAGATGTTTCAGGCACTCCAGGTATGTGTGGAACTGGACAGCAGCCTCACGTGAGGAGGGGATCACAGTGAACTAGACTTTTACCTTGATGTATAGTAAACATGGACCATAAATGAGAAACATATTTGTGGTCTGGCAAAAGTGTTGATTTCTCAACTTCTGGGTTCTGTATAAAAATCACTAGTATTCATCAAGCATTTACTGCCTAGCTTGAACTAAGAGCTTTATATGAATTATTTAGTCACACATTAACTTTATGAAACAGGCACTATTATTTCCACCCCAATCTTTTTTCTTTTGTAGACATAGAGGTACAGAGAGGGTAAGTAACCTCTGAGAGTCAGAGTATTGGAGTGACTTTGAACCCACTTAGACTGATGCTCAGATCCCAGTGCCTCCCAGTGACTTTGGCATTAGATTCTCATTTGCCTCCCCCTTCTGATGCTGCATTATTCCCCACTCCCTATTCTAAATAAAAACTGCTGCTAAATTAAGGGTGAACTTCAGATCATCCGTGGTATGTGTGTAGCTGCCCTTAAAGTACCCCCACACATTTGTGTGTCTTTGAAACAACAAATCCAGGGCAGTCGTTACAGTGGTGTTGGGCATGCTTAGAATGTGGCATTTTACCATTTCTTACTCAATGTTGTTTCTAGTATGATACTGTTAAGACTTATTTTGAGAAGAGAGAATACTAATCAATGTGAGGGTGACAGAAAGGTTATTTTAAAAATTAAAAATAACATAGCTTTTGATTCACAAAGTCTTTACTTTGGAGGGTCAGAGACGAGTGATGAAGTGTGGGATTCCAAGCGCAGAGCTGAAACCCTGGGTATCTAAAATGCAGCGGAAAGAAGCAATGAAGATGTGAAAACCCTAAATAGCATGAAGTGATTGGTCTCGCTGTTGGGCATAATGAACTCCTACCTGCGCTCAGTGCCACACAACGCAGAGTTTACAGCCCCTCTGAGACTGTTCACAGAGAGCAATGTCCAGGGGGAGTGGTGACTGTTCTGCTCAAGGACAGCGAGGTGCTGGGGACTCGGGTGGGGAGGGGGTGGTGTCCACCCCACCCTGAGTCAGGGCCCGCCTGGCCTCAGCACGTCCCCCTGCAAGAATCTCAGAGCTCAAGCCTTGACTCTACTTCCTTCCTTCTCCCTTTACTCAGCTCCTGTTTTCAGAAGCAATCCGATAAACTCATTTGTGTTGAAAAGTTTAATGTGTGATTCTTCCAAGGGGAGTTGGTTTCAACAGAAAATCAAGGCTCAGAACAAAAGTTGCAACAAGGTCTCAAATTTAACTTGCTGTACTCAGAACTGTGAAAAACAAAAGGTAGCTTTTTGATTTCTAGAAAAGATCTAATCTTACTTCACTAGCTTTCCCCACACTGGGTGCTATGGGGAAAAAAACAAAACCAACTTAAAACTGCCATTTAAAGCCATTTTAGTCTCTTCTAGTTTCAGATAGTCTTATTTTGAATAATTATGCAGTCACTACAATTTGCTACCTTCATTAGTTTTCTGTTGCTGCTGAAAAAATTAACGTAACTCTAGTGGCTTAAAACAATACAGCTCTATTATCTTACAACTCAGAAGTCTGAAATGGGTGTCATTAGGCTACAGTCAAAGTGTTGACAGGGCTGGTTCCTATCTGGGTCCTCTAGGGGACAATTCTTTACTTTCCCTTTTCCATATTGCTTGGATTATGGCCCTTTTCTTCCATTCTCAAAGCCAGCATCAGCAGGCGAAATTCTTCCATCTCTTCCTTCTGCCCTGACTCCTCTCTTTATTCCACATTTAAGGATTCTTACATTACATGAGGGCTTCCCTGGTGGCTCAGTCAGTAAAGAATCCTCCTGCAATACAGGAGACCTGGGTTGGGAAGATCCCCTGGAAAAGTAAATAGCAACCCCTTGGAGAAGGCAATGGTAGCCCACTCCAGTACTCTTTCCTGGAAAATCACATGGACGGTGAAGCCTGGTAGGCTGCAGTCCAAGGGGTTGCTGAGAGTCAGACATGACCAAATGACTTCCTACTTTCACTTTCCACTTTCATGCATTGGAGAAGGAAATGGCAACCCACTCCAGTGATCTTGCCTGGAGAATCCCAGGGACGGGGGAGCCTGGTGGGCTGCTGTCTATAGGGTCTCATAGAGTCGGACACGACTGAAGCGACTTAGCAGCAGCAGCAGCCAGTATTCTTGCTTGGAGAATCCCATGTATAGAGGAGCCTGGCCAGAGCCTGGCACAGGGTCACAAGAGTTGGACTTGACTGAGCGACTAAACCACCAATCCAGGATAATCTCTCTAAGGTCAGTTGATTCAGTTCAGTTCAGTTCAATCGCTCAGTTGTGTCCAACTGTTTGCGACCCCATGAATCACAGTACGCCAGGCCTCCCTGTCCAACACCAACTCCCAGAGTTCACTCAAACTCATATCCATTGAGTCGGTGATGCCATCCAGCCATCTCATCCTCTGTCGGCCCCTTCTCCTCCTGCCCCCAATCCCTCCCAGCATCAGAGTCTTTTCCAATGAGTCAACTCTTCTCATGAGGTGGCCAAAGTATTGGAGTTTCAGCTTCAGCATCAGTCCTTCCAATGAACACCCAGGACTGATCTCCTTTAGGATGGACTGGTTGGATCTCCTTGCAGTCCAAGGGACTCTCAAGAGTCTTCTCCAACACCACAGTTCAAAAGCATCAATTCTTCGGCGTTCAGCTTTCTTCACAGTCCAACTCTCACATCCATACGTGACCACTGGAAAAACCATAGCCTTGACTAGACAGACCTTTGTTGGCAAAGTAATATCTCTGCTTTTCAATATACTATCTAGGTTGGTCATAACTTTCCTTCCAAGGAGTAAGCGTCTTTGAAATTCATGGCTGAGGTCACCATCTGCAGTGATTTTGAAGCCCAAAAAGTAAAGTCTGACACTGTTTCCACTGTTTCCCCATCTATTTCCCATGAAGTGATGGGACCAGATGCCATGATCTTCATTTTCTGAATGTTGAGCTTTAAGCCAACGTTTTCACTCTCCTCTTTCACTTTCATCAAGAGGCTTTTTAGTTCTTCTTCACTTTCTGCCATAAGGGTGGTGTCATCTGCATATCTGAGGTTATTGATATTTCTCCCGGCAACCTTGATTCCAGTTTGTGCTTCTCCCAGCCCAGCGTTTCTCATGTAGCAACTTTAGTTCCATCTGCCTTCTTAATTCTCTTCCCTGTCTACCACACCACCCTTTCCAACTTGTTTCTCTCTTTCTCTTGTTGTTCCTTCCTAAAATGGCACACACGCTTGGGAGGGGAGGGGGGGTATAGAGAGTCCTAGACCCAAGGGTACTCTCTCCTCTGGATCCTGCTGGTTTCTTTTATTTTAATATTCATTTGGCTTTGCTGGTTCTTAGTTGCAACACTCGGAATCTTTATAGTTGTGGCATGTAAACTCTTCATTGTGGCATTTGGGATATAGTTCCCTGACCAGGGATCAAACCCAGGCCCCCTGTGTTGGGAGCATGGAGTCTTAGCCACTGGACCACCAGGAAAGTCCCCTGCTGGTTTCTATTATGAAGTGCTGGACTGGGCTTGTTTCTGACTGAGCTGGACCTCACTGATTAAAATGTGTGACTAGTGAATTTGTGTTTGTTATTATTATCTCATGATGTGTAACAAACCACCTCCAAAGTTAGTGGCTTAAACCAACAATGTTTTAATCATTAAAACAATAATTTCTTATGATTCTATGTATTGACTGGAATCAGCTGGACAGTTTCATCATTCTAGAGGGCTCTAAATTTATGACCAGTTGAGGTGGTGTGCCCTGCAGCTCTTTGCCCCAGGGTCATTAAGCTTCCCCCCATGGTAACTCCTGGTAAATGCTTCAGTTGGTTCCATTATCTACATCCTGTAGCCCCAGGGCTGGTCAGAACTCATGGGCACTTTTGGTGCCACAGGCTGCTGGTAGAAACTGAAGCTTGATAATGCTAACTAACTGAGGTAGCTCAAGCAAACTGTACTGGGCCGTCACCACCACTCTGCTGAGGCTTCCTGGCCACAGGGGAGTACCTCACATGGTAGTGTCTACTGGGAGCTGGAGTTGGAGATAAAATGTGCCTGCTGATGAATTATACCATTAGGGCATTTTCTGATCTGAGGAGAGGGGCACAGACTCTCTCTACCTTTGGATTTCTCTTGAAATCTATCTCATTGCTCTTTCCTCCAGAATGTTACAACAGAGGTCTAATCAGAGAACAAATGGCTAACTGCTTGATTCTCATCATCTCCAAGACAGAACAATTTTCCCCTTCCCCTCACTATCGGGTAGTGGCTTTTCTAAGTTCATAACTCCTCCACAAAAGGTAGATTTTGTCTGGTCCTCTGCTTACACTGCTGGGAATGTTAATGGCGAAAAAGGAGATTACCAAAAAAAAAAAAAAGGATGAATATTTCCAAAAAACACCATCCCTATTAATCTCTCATTAGGACATTTAAAGCATCAGCCATTCAGGTTGGTAGACTAGAGGTTCTGTCCTGGTGTTTCTCTGCACTGTGACCGCAGTAGCTGTTTCTCCTTAGAAGGTGGCTGGCTTCCAGGAAGCCAGGGCATAAGGGGAAGTTCAGAGAAGTCTTTCATGCTGTACTGCCATGTTGCCCATTCTCCCCCACTACCAAATACACACACACACAGTTATATGTGCAGTCTGAGAGTCAGCATCACTTGGGCCCTACAGAGACCAGTCACTGATCCTGCTCAGTTCATGGGGCTTCTCTCTCTTTATGCAGCGAGGGACCAGTGCTTTGATGCCACCCAGTAAGCTGGCATTGAACACACTGTCACGAGTTGGAAGTGGAGATACAACTGTAATTTGTAGAGGCCATGCATTGCCCAAGGTCTCTATCCCCTCTGCCTTTGTTGGGATGATTGGAAAATGCATGATTTGGGACTTGTAGTATATAGCTGGGAAATTCACCTATAGTTATATCCATCGCCTGGTGTATATGTGTTATATGTAAATATTTCTCATAAGAATTCTGCCTAATTTTGTCATTAGACACAATTATATACTGATGTGGAATATCATTGCTATAGTACTTTGATCATTCTAGTGGGCTCTAAAGTTAGCACACTGAATACTGAAAAAAAAGGAAGAGTAAGACAATTCCACAGAGCTTAGCCATGGAAAAAATGATACTATAAAATCCTGGAATGTTAGAACTGACCCTATATGCCTTATTTCCAAATTAGGTGGTTTTGATTCAAAAGACTCAGTAATTGCATCTTGTGAACTCTTCATTCTCTTGCAATCTAGAGATGTGTTGGGAGATACCCGTATTTAGGATGCACACAGTCCTTCATAAACAGGTGGGTAAGAGGATCAGAAGCTTGCAATAATTGGATCCAAACTGGTCATAGGATAGAAACCTAGGAGATAAGAGTCAGAACTTAGTGTGAGGTTCCAGAGAATTTTGCCCACAAGCTGAGACCTGCTTTAAACTATGCTTTGCTAAGAGTAATAGTGTACTGGGCCAGGAGTCAGGACAACTGGATTCTAAGCAACTGTCTACGCATGTAAGCTTGGGTGACTCAGTCCCTCTGAACTTCATTTTATTTGTCTATAAAATGAAAAAGGTTGCACTGCAGGTACTTCATGGTATAAGGTTCTTCTCTTAACATATTCTCATAATAACTATGTACTGCTGCTGCTGCTGCTAAGTCGCTTCAGTTGTGTCCGACTCTGTGCGACCCCATAGACGGCAGCCCACCAGGCTCCCCCGTCCCTGGGATTCTCCAGGCAAGAACACTGGAGAGGGTTGCCATTTCCTTCTCCAATGCATGAAAATGAAAAGTGAAAGGGAAGTCGCTCAGTCGTGTCTGACTCTTAGCGACCCCATGGACTACCGCCTACCTGGCTCCTCTGTCCATGGGATTTTCCAGGCAAGAGTACTGGAGTGGGTTGCCATTGCCTTCTCCAAACTATGTACTAATGAGAAGAAATAGAAGACATAAATTTATACTCAATCCTGTTCCCACAAGTGGGGTGCTATTAAGATCTCTGATATGCCAAATAACAAATAGTCACAGAGTCCATTAAGATCTAAGTATCTGCTTTCTTGCTGAAAAAGGCTAGACTAGGGGAATAGGACTACAACTGAAATCAGGCCTTCTACTCCTTTGCCTCAAGTCTGAACCTTGGGACTTATGGGAGGAACATACTGGATCTGCAGAGCACGCGCCCAGGCAGAAGGTAGGGTGGCCAGCTAACTTCTCACTATGTGGTCCTCCAGACCACATGGAATACCATGTGGATGCTGGAACAGAGGGCCAGCTTGTCTTGTAGGCAGGCAGCTCTGTAGAGAAAACCCACCCAAAGTAACTGTGTAACTCCCTGAGATGACCCACGTTACCAGTTTATATCCTGTCTTCCCCTAAAGACAAAAGGAAGATTGGGAAGGGTGGTGATGCATGCATGGTAAGTCCCTTTAGTTGTGTCCGACTCTTTGCAACCCTATGGACTGTAGCCACCAGGCCCCTCTGTCCATGGGATTTTCCAGGCAATACTGGAGTGGGTTGTCATGCCCTCCTCCAGGGGATCTTCCTGACCCAGGGATTGAAGCAGTGTCTCTTGCATCTCCTACATTGCAGGTGGGTTCTTTACAGCTGAGCCACCAGGGAAGCTGTGGGAAGGCTTCCCCAGAAGCCACTTATGAGAGGTTGCCAGAAAAGGCTCAGTAAACAAAGGTAAGGTTTGCTATGCAGATTTAAGTCTGTGCCATCTCCACTGGCAAGAGTTTCTTCTGATTTGAAGTCATCCTCTTTCTGGTACAGAGAGATACTTAAATAGAGACTTCCTTTATGAATATAAATGTCCCTTCTAAAAGGGTAACGTCTACTCTTTTTCAGAGCCTCTCCTCTGCCTGTAGTTTCTCAAAAGTAATCAGCTCAAAATAATCTTATTCTAGAACTAAGACTAGAACTCAAATCTTACACCCAAGTCTGTACTTTAAAAATACTTAACGTTGAATTTAGAAACACTTTCATCCAAGTCAAAAACCAGTGGAACTGGTTTTGTGGAGTATTAGACCATGTTATGGAGAAGGCAGTGGCACCCCACACCAGTACTCTTGCCTGGAAAATCCCATGGACGGAGGAGCCTGGTAGGCTGCAGTCCATGGGGTCGCACAGAGTCAGACATGACTGAGCGACTTCACTTTCACTTTTCACCTTCCTGCATTGGAGAAGGAAATGGCAACCCACTCCAGTGTTCTTGCCTGGAGAATCCCAGGGACGGGGAAGCCTGTTGGGCTCCTGTCTATGGGGTCACACAGAGTCGGACAGGACTGAAGCGACTTAGCAGTAGCAGACCATGTTATATAATTGATTTCCCAAAGGAAATTAGTCCTGAATATTCATTGGAAGGACTGATGCTGAAGCTGAAACTCCCAGTACATTGGCCACCTGATGCAAAGAACTGACTCATTTGAAAAGACCCTGATGCTGGGAAAGATTGAAGGCGGCAGGAGAAACGGATGACAGAGGATGAGATAGTCGGATGGCATCACTGACTCAATGGACAGGAGTTTGAGTAAACTCTGGGAGTTGGTGATGGACAGGGAGGCCTGGCATGCCGCAGTCTATGGGGTCACAAAGAGTTGGATACGGCTGAGTAACTGAACTGAACTGAACTGAGATAATTGAGAAGTTTGAGAACATAGTAAAAGCGCTGATAGAACATTATAAAGCCTACTGCTTAGGTCAAAGACCCACTGATTAAAGTGATGAGTACATGTAGCCTGGGGAGTGGGAATTTGGCTCCAGAATTAGACCTGCTGAATGATGTAACAGACAAGGTGGGACAAAGGACTGCAGAACCACTAATTGCTTCCTATGTGAAAACTGGTATGTTGGTCCTCAATGAATATTTTTAGTCACGAGAACTGTGATGACAGTAATTATGTCATACTCACGAAACATCAGTAAAGGTAGAGAAGGACTGGGAGTGAAAAATGTAGGCTTGCTAAAGAGAGACTCTTCATGGAGGCTGATCTAAAAACCTGAAACTGTGAACAAAAACCAGGGGTCACTGTAGTACCTGCCGAGTGAAGAGGCAAAGTGAATAATGATATTAAATAGTATCCATCCACAGAGAAATGTGAATTAAAAACAATGGTGGCCACAGAATGCTGACAGATATTTTTGAAAAAGAAACCATGAAAAAAAATCAATATTTATTTCCTAATTTTAACAAGGTACTGCTCTGCTCTCCACTTGCTGGACAATGCTTCCTTTCTGTCTCTGCAAGTAATTATTGTGTTGCAGTCTTAGAATTCTATAATAAATGCCAACTGACTATGTCTAAATAAATACATCACTGATCTGTATTGTCAGAAAATGAAATGTTACAAAGAAGTGAGTGCTTCATTGAACTGAAGCTTAGACCCTTTAAGTAGCAAACTTTAAAAAATTTAGCTATTATGATGGAAATTGTATTAAAATAGATTCCATTCTTCTTGGCCTCATTAAACCAAGTATGTGCCCGCGTGTGTGCTTAGTTGCTCAGTCGTGTCCGACTCTTTTCGACCCTGTGGGCTGTGGGCTGCCGGGCTCCTCTGTCCATGAGATTTGACGGGCAAGAATACTTGAGTGGGTTGCCATACCTTCCTACGAGGGATCTTCCCAACACGGAAATTAAACCCACATCTCACGTGTCTCCTGCATTGCAGACGGGTTCTTTAGCCACTGAGCCACCTGGGAAGCCCAAACCAAGTATATTGAACATCATTTAATGTTTTCTTAGCAGCTCTGAGTCGCTGCTGTGAACATCAACTTTACTCCTGACCAGTAGTACTGGACCTCCTCAGCGGTTGGTGAAATGTGCAGGATTCCACCGCAGTCTTTCCTGGGCCTAGAAATGATGCTCGTCTTTCCTGCCTATGACCACTATGCTGGCTTCCACTCTTAACCCCAGGTCCCAACATATGTTCTGGTTTCTATTCTTTCTGCTTTAACCAGTGATGCTCTAATACCTTATCTGTAACCTTTTTGTGTACTGATAGCTGTTACAGAAATCATATCAGTGATCTTTTAAAAACGTCACCATATTTTTATAGAATCCTCTATCAGCAGGTTATGATATAAAGACTTAGAAATGACCTGGGCTTCTGCCATAAATAAATCACATAGACTTGGTGGCAGGGAGTTTCCTTGATACTTGGACATCTTCTACATCGATGCTACCTAAATCCATAGGTATATTCTGTATGCTTTTGATTTTTTGCAATCTTATCACCAGATAGAATATTATTGTTACAAGTTTTATTTTCCTTTGTTTTCTAAGATGACATTACTCAACACTTGCATCTCATACTATTAGTTCAGAATTAAGTTAGTCCAGAGAACAGGAACAAAAGGAAAATATTTCAGGAATTTCCTGATGGTCCAGTGTTAGGACTCTGTCCTTTCACTACTGAGTGCCCAGTTCAATCCCAGGTAACTAATATCCCACAAGCTGCATGGTGTGTGTGAGGTGGGGGGATATCTCATCCTATTAGATAGCTTCTGCTGTGTAAAACACCATCCCAAAGTGTAGTAGCTTGCAACAAAAAACATTTCTTATCTCTCTCCATTCTGTGGCTCACTAGATAATTTTCCTAATCTGGGACAGTTCAGTGAGGGCTGGAGCAACTGGGACCTTTCTCCATGTCATCTCTTGTCATCCAGCAGACAAGCTAGGCTTGTTTACATGGTGGATAAGAGAAAGTGAACCTCATTATGCGAGCACTTTTTAAGTCTCTACTGTGTCATGTTTGCTAGTGACCTGGAGGCTGAAGCAAGTTACAGTCAAATCCAAATTTCAGGGAGAAATACGCTCTATCTTGATGGGAGAGACTACAAAGTCACAGTGAGAAGCATCAGGCACACAAGGATGGATTTCATGCTCATTTTGCAGTATACCATGTTCATGGTCGGAGAAGGCAATGGCACCCCACTCCAGTGCTCTTGCCTGGAAAATCCCATGGACGGAGGAGCCTGGTGGGCTGCAGTCCATGGGGTCGCTAAGAGTCGGATACAACTGAGCGACTTCACTTTCACTTTTCACTTTCCTGCATTGGAGAAGGAAATGGCAACCCACTCCAGTGTTCTTGCCTGGAGAATCCCAGGGACGGGGGAGCCTGGTGGGCTGCCGTCTATGGAGTCGCGCAGAGTTGGACACGACTGAAACGACTTAGCAGCAGCAGCAGCATGTTCGTGGTACTCACGCCATGGCTCAGCAGCATGTGCACCTCTTGGAGACTTCAGCTCTGCTACCCCTCTGACATGCTAAGCTAGTGCTCTTCCTACTACCATGAAATCTCCTACAAGAGTAACTTTTCTCATCTCCTGTACTTCCTTCTCCTGGATTCACTTCTTAATTCTTGAAAGCCGATTTCTGTAGCAGCTAAGAAGCGACAGAGGTTATAACTAGGTTAACTAGCTACTGCCCAGTCATCAGTGACGTCTTCGCAGACCCTTGACTGTTTTGTAGTTTTTAACACAGTTAACCTCCTTTTTTGGAATTCACTTTTTATGGTTTCTATTACAAGTAAATATTAATTTTCTCCCTAGCTCATTGGCTGCCTTTTCTATTTTCAGAGCTCTGTTCCTCCTCCCATGACCATATATGTGGTTCTGTCCTCATCCACCTTCTCTTTCTTACATCCTCTAAGTAAACTCACTCACATTCACAGCTTAATTACAAACCTCTAGGTACTTGATTTCATCAGTACCTGAACTTTTATTAAATTTAACTCCATCTTCCACCAAATGGCCCACTGACTAGTTTCACCCAAATGTTTGACCTATATTTCCCCTGAAATCTATTTTGGCTGCAAACTAAGGAGATAGTTCTGGGAGCTGTATAATGCCCTTACAGCCTGTAAATCAGTTGATTCTAAATTTTCCTTCAGATAAAAGGGACTGGGAGGGAGGAGGTAGGCAGTGTGACTAACATCTGCTGAATGCCTACTTTGCGCAAGGTCCTGTGGTCCCTCTTAACTGGCTGGGTGAACATCTTCTAGGATTACTTTCAAATAGGAGAAAAAGAGGCAGATGTGGAATCTGCACAGGTAGCATCCCAGACAGCTACTGATACCCAGGTAAAGGCTGCAGTAACACCAAAGGAAATGAGACTCTGGAGATCTCTGTTTGTTGTAATAAACAAGAGGTATCTGACAGTCACAAACTGCTTTCAAAAGAGTTACTGCGAAAGGTATCTTAGGGTTTGCCAAAAAGAAACATTTTTCTCTTAAAAGAAAGATCTGGTTTCTGGGAAAATGGATTATAAAATAAAATTGCAATTCTCCTTTTTTCCCCCTAATGAATGTGCTTAGAGACTTGTAGGGCCCAAAATTAAGCTCCTGGTAACATTTCTTCTGTCTGAGTAAATTTCATTCAACTTAAAGTAAAACTTCTTTTTTTAATTAATTGATTGATTTTTGGCTGTGCTGTGTCTTAGTTGCTACATGGGTTTTTCTCCAGTTGTGGCAAAAGTGGGCTACTCTCTAGTTGCGGTTGTGGGCTGCTCAGTGCGGTGGCTTCTTTTGTTGTGAAGCACAGGCTCTAGGCAGCGGGAGCTCAGTGGTTGCGCCTCCCCAGCTCTAGAGCACAGGCTCAGTAGTTGTGGCGCACCAGCTTAATTGCTCCAAGGCGTGTGGGATCTTCCCAGATCAGGGATGGAACCATGTCTCCTGCATTGACAGGCGGATTCTTTACCACTGAGCCACCAGGGAAGCCCTGAAAGTGAAATTTCTGATGGTCATAAGATGGACATACTTCCAGTTATTTCCTGTTCTCGATTCCTTGTTGGTGTTCCTGTGGATAGGTCTGTTGTAGAAGTATATGTTTGTAGCCATACTATTGTGTATGCTGAGGGAATACTAAATATAATTAATCAAGTCATGACTTGATAATGGAACAGATTCTGAAGATGATATGAGACGACGCTGATGACCTAATAATAGGTTCTGAACCTACATTTTATATATAGTTGTCTTTCCTTAAAAGTATAAAATAAAACTACCTTTGTTCTTTTATTTTCATATCAACAATGCACGTAGTTTTCCAATGCCAAAACAGAACATGGTGTGATAGAATGCCGGCAGGCTGGTAGAATGAATGAAACATCTTTCTCCAAGAAGAAGCAACCTACTAGGTTGCCATATGGCCTGAATTATATTAGTGTATCCCTCTTTTTTTTTTTAATTGGATTTTATAAGAATTTGAGAGTGTTACTTATTTCTTTCCCCTCATTTTTGATTTGTTTATATTGCTGCAAATATTCTTGCAGAGCAATTGCAACTCTTCTCATTGACTGCATTCTCTGAGGGCTCATTCTAGGAAAATGCTACTTAAGTATTGTGCATTGGGCATGAATTATCCTGTATTGTTCGTGTATCTTACTGCATTGTCTTTCTTATCGTCAATGGTGGTAAGTACCATGGTTAGTGAATTTGGCTAACAGTGTTTGAAGCAGATGAGATTTTAGCTCACTCCTTGATAGCTGCATTGGCTCAATCTAAGCTAAAGTCTTATTTTCATTAAAGGAGCAGACATGCTGAGGAAGAAGGTGCTATTTTTACATAGGGACTTTTTCTACTGAAACCACATGATAACACTATGCTGTTAAAATGATCTCAAGCATGCTGAGTTAGCTGAAGAAACAATATGCATGTTGCCAAAATCAAGGCAGTACTATTCTGAGCCTCCTCTGAGGTCCTCTAGCTCTCCTTGGTGGTCATGAAGAGGAGACTAGGAGAGGAGCTGGTGAAAATATATGAATTACAGGTGAAGTGGAGGTGACTTCCTGTTACCTACAAGAGATTATCTAAATTCTTGGTTTTGCCATCAGTCATTGGGATATGAAAAGTTTGGTTACTCAGGTATTTGCATACCACTATTTATTGAGTACTGTTTTTATTCTCTCTCTAAACACACACACACACAAACACACACACGTTGTTGTTTTAGTCACTAAGTTGTGTCAGACTCTTATGTGACCCCATGGACTGTAGCCCACCAGGCTCCTCTGTCCATGGGATTTCCCAGGCAAGAATACTGGAGTGGATTACCACTTCCTTCTCCAATATATACATATATGTATATTTTAAGCAAAACTAGCACAAAGCAGTACTAACTTTAGAACATTAGAAACACAAATTTAGGCAGAGACCCTCCAAATCCAGTTTAAAAATGTCTTTATTATTATTAATATATTCAGTTCAGTTCAGTTGCTCAGTCATGTCCGACTCTTTGCCACCCCGTGAATCGCAGCATGCCAGGCCTCCCTGTCCATCACCAACTCCCGGGGTTCACTCAGACTCACGTCCATGGAGTCAGTGATGCCATCCAGCCATCTCATCCTCTGTCGTCCCCTTCTCCTCCTGCCCCCAATCCCTCCCAGCATCAGAGTGTTTTCTAATGAGTCAACTCTTCGCATGAGGTGGCCAAAGTACTGGAGTTTCAGCTTGAGCATCATTCCTTCCAAAGAATGATTCAATATCTATTATATAATATAGTAGGTATTGTACTAAGCATTTTACAAACATCATTTCATTTAGTCCTTATAATATTCTTACAAAACAGCTATTACCTGCATTTACAGAAGACAACGCTTGCCTTTCTTTTCCTTGCTTTTCTGATAACTGTCACGTAAGTTATACTCAGTCGGAAAGTGACTGAGTTGGGATTCAGGCTTTGGTATCTAGTTCCTAAGTCCGTGTTCTTTCACCAGGCCACGTTTCATCTCTGAGGATGACATGTAGAGTCACTTAGGAAACTGGCCCTCTATCGACAGTAGTTTTATTCTTCACTCTTCCTCCCCCATTTTCAAAAAATATTAATAAGTTACAGCACACCAAAATGAAAAAAACAAAATCTCCCTTCCTGGTAGTCTTCAACTGCCAAATGTAAATCACCATCAGATTTGGCTTCCCTTGTCTTCAGCAAATCCTTCTTAGCTTCCATCATTTTACTTCTCTCCAGCTCTGGCACCCTGTGGTAGTTTTTATTGCAAAAGTCACCAATCTGTCAAAGATTTTATGAAAATTGATCTTCTTCGCACACTTAGGTTTAACAAGCATTTTAACAGATTTCTTAGTCTCTCTTTGTTCATAGTTAATCAAAGAAAACTTTTGGTTTATTTTAATTTCACATGAAGCAGCAGATAAATAAGGAAAGTGTTAAACATAAAGTTTTGCAGAGTTTTGTAAAAATCTCATTTTGCAGCAAATTCCAAAAATTGCAATAACTTTCAGGTCTTAGTTTCTTTTGGATCATTTCTAATTGTTTTCAAATGTGTTCATAGTTACATGTGTTCGTGTGCTCACTCAGTTGTCTCCGACTCTTTGTGACCCCCATGGACTGTAGCCCGCCAGACTCCTCTGTCCATGGGATTTACCAGGCAAGAATACTGAAGTGGGTTGCCATTTCCTCCTCTAGGGATCTTCCTGACCCAGGAATCAAATCCATGTCTCCTGCATTGGCAGGTGGATTCTTTACCACTGAGCCACCTGGGAAACCCACAGTCACATATTTCGCACTAAAATATCTTCTCTTTTGAAAAATTCATCATAGATTTCATTTATATTTCATAAAAGTTGAAATTTTTCTTCTTAGTAAATATCATCAGTTTAATTCTGTCGCTCAGTCATGTCCGACTCTTTGCAACCCCATGGACTGCAGCACACCAGGCTTCCCTGTCCATCCCCAGCTCTCTGCTTGCTCAAACTCATGTCCATTGAGTCAGTGATGCCATGCAACCATCTCAGCCTCTGTTTTCCCCTTCTCCTCCTGCCTTCAATCTTCCCCAGCATCAGGGTCTTTTCCAATGAGTAACTTCACATCAGATGGCCAAAGTATTGTAGCTTCAGCTTCAGTATCAGTCCTTCCAATGAATATTCAGGACTGATTTCCTTTATGAGTGACTGGCTTGATCTCCTTGCAGTCCAAGGGACTCTCAACAGTCTTCTCCAACACCACAATTCTTCATCATCAATTCAGCATCAATTCTTTGGCTCTCAGCTTTCTTTATGGTCCAACTCTCACATCCATACATAACTACTGGAAAAACCATAGCTTTGACAAGATGGACCTTTGTCAGTGAAGTAATGTCTCTGCTTTGTAACATGCTATCTAGGTTTGTCATAGCTTTTCTTGTAAGGAGTAAGTGTCTTTTAATTTCATGGCTGCAGTCACCTATCTGCAGTGATTTTGGAGCCCAAGAAAATAAAGTCTGTCACTGTTTCCACTGTTTCCCCATCTATTTGCCATGAAGTGATGGGACTGGATGCCATGATCTTAGTCTTCTGAATGTTGAGCTTTAAGCCAGCTTTTTCCTCTCCTCTTTCACTTTCATCAAGAGGCTCTTCAGTTCCTCTTCACTTTCTGCCATAAGGGTGGTGTCATCTGCATATCTGAGGTTATCGATATTTCTCCCTGCAATCTTGATTCCAGATTCTGCTTCATCCAGCCTGGCATTTTGCATGATGTGCTCTGCATATAAGTTAAATAAGCAGGGTGACAATATACAGCCTTGATGTACTCCTTTCCCAGTATGGAACCAGTCCGTTGTTCGTGTCTGGTTCTAGCTGTTGCTTCTTGACCTGCATGCAGATTTCTCAGGAGGCAGGTAAGGTGATCTGGTATTCCCATCTCTTGAAGAATTTTCCACAGTTTGTTGTGATCCACACAGTCAAAAGCAAATATCAGATAAAATGGCTAAATGAGAGTGACTGTCCAATTCTTGGAGTAAATGATAGAAAATTCAAGGAAAATTTGAACATTACCCTTTTGATAACTTCTGGCAGTATCAGAGCAGCACCTTTGATTGTTTTGATAGCTTATCTCTCTCCAACAGTTTGAACTTTCATCTGTTGGTTATAATCTAATAGTATTTTATATTAAAAATATTTAATAACTAATGAGTAATTCTTAATAAAACTACAACTTTGCCAAAATTACTTATAACTATTAGTACTAAATTATATCACCAATGTAATATTTTATTCTCTTGATTTACTGCTAGTTCAGAAATGATTAGCAATTTAAAAAGAATGCAATTCTATTTTAAAAATAGCATTCAAAGTAAAAATATTTCATGTATGAACTAAAACCTGCATTTAACAAAATCACTGCACAAATAAAAGCAAATGGTCACATAGATTGACAACTGAAGTAAGAAGTTCTGTTTTTTTTATCTTTAAAGTTGTTGGACTATCATTTATTACACCTCACAATTTTAAATACAGGGATATGAAGTACCACAGAAAATGTGGAGCCTAGTCTGATCTCGGAAGGCCTCAGCCTCCAACAGCTTAGAACAGGGCTTAGGTTCCCAACCAGAGATTGGGGCTGGGTGGCGGCGGTGAAAGCTCCGTATCCTAGCCACTAGATCAGTGGTCAGGGCAAGGGCCCCGGCCCTTTTCTTTGCTCAAAACAATTACCAGAAAGATGGAAAGTAGTAAAGCAAGTAAAGTATTAAAAGGGGAAAAAGTACAGTACTTGTTGACAGACTCATGGGCGGACTCAGGAAGAGAGAGAGAGTCGCTGAGTTTGCACCTTTGTGGCAGTTTGAATTACTTTTATGGGGCATTTCTTCCAGGTTTCCTTTGGCCAATCATTGTGAACTTGCCTTGTTCACAGTCCCTATTTGATATCTCTCAAGATCCTTCACTGTGTGCACAGGCATCTCTTAGCCAAGATGGATTTTAATGAAAAAGCGTCTGGGTAGACCATCCCTAGACATAACTTCCATTTGGCCTCCAAGGGACCTATCTGCGTGTGTGCGGTCAGGGAGGTCTCCTGACTTCAAGAACAAGAGATACATGGTGTGGGCAGGGGCCAGACTCCTTGTCTTAATTGTCCTGCTCTTCTCCTCTTGGAGTTTCCGTTCATAGGGATGACTCTCCCATTGCTTTACCCTGTTGATCAGTAGCTTAGTCATGTCTGACTCTGCGACCCAGTGGACTGCAGCACGCCGGGCTTCCCTGTCCTTCACTGTCTCCTGGGAGTGGGGGTGGGTGCCCATCTACCTCCTCCCTCAAGTCCATGTGTCTTGTCCTCCCTCAAGTCTAAGGCTAACTGGGTAATTGGAAGACCTCTGAATCCATTTCTATATGGACTACAATGTTTATTAAAGAAAATGTAATAAATGTGCAAATCTGAAGCTTACTTATATATTCAAAGTTAACAGTAACTGCAGCAATTGTTTAGAATTTAAATTTAGGCCAAAAAAAATTTTTTTTCAGGGAGGGCAGTTTCAACATTGACATTGTTTAGAATTACAGAGAATGATGCTAATAAAAAACAGACTAACTCTTAGTTGGTTTTACTATTGTTCAGTCACTTCGTTGTATCCGACTCTTTGCGACCCCCATGGACTGCAGCCTGCCTGGCTCCTCTGTCCGTGGGATTATCCAGGCAAGGATACTGGAATGGGTTGCCATTTCCTTCTCTATGGTTTTATTATAGTTTTTACATTCTCTAGACAAGGCTGGCCCTGACTGCCTGCCCAGAGAGGTTTGCTCCACGTCTCTGCCCTTGATAAGTATGCCTGAATGTTTTCAGCAAGGAGGAGATACAATGAGCAAAGTGCAGATAATTTTGAAATTAACAACTGTAATAAAAGTACATAAAACTTTGTTTAAAGGTTGGAGTCGGGGTACTAATTTAATGATTTTAAAACTCAGAAGAATATTGTTTTCTTGATTTTTCTGATTTTAGTTATTAGCTGGGATTTTGTGAGAAGAGTCATTTAAATATGTATTATAAACACCCTTTGTAGGGTTGCAGCAAGTGCTTTTACTTTCATAAACATCCTTCTCAGTGTAAGTTAAAGGGACTGGTCTAGAATTATCTTTCTGGCCCTTTCAAGGCTAACAATCTGTGGTATCTATTTTGTTTCTTGTGAATGAAAGAACAAACTATCACCCGTATCTCCACCCCTTCATCTCCCACAGTTCTCCTCCTTACTCCTAATCCTCAGGGGTCTGCTTGAAGAAGAGATTAAACTTGCACATCTTTCTGCATTTCTATAATCTCCACACCAGAAAAATGTAAGACACAGGCTAAATAATTAGGGGGAAGAGCCATAAATACTAAAGCATTTTCCGGGTCTTTGTGAACCTAAGGGTGTCCATGGAGAGGTTGAGTGCTCTGGGATGGGTCCCATTTCTTATGCAGTGGAGGGTCTCATGATACAGAATGGGGAAAAACAAAGGGAACTGACATTTCTCTGCATAAAAATGGCAGTGAAAGCTACTATCTTCTTCCTGGGAAGCAGCAGTTCTGAAATTATGATGCATATGGGATTTTGACTCTGTTGTTTCTGAAAATTAGTTTTTGTCCTTGGAAAATGGTGTGTGTGTGTGTGTGTGTGTGTGTGTTATGCAACAGATGCCTCAACAGAAGCCTCCCCCCACCCCCCCCACCCACTGCCTCTTGACTAGAGGGCATGTGAAAGTATATTCACCTCACACACCATACTGGGAAAATCTGATCTGGTTCAAATGCAGTGAGTGCGACAGCCCTCCTTCAACTGTCCTGCTGAAGGCGCTTTGATACTGCTCTTCACAGAGTAACTCACTTTAGAAAATATACTGCTGGAGATTGCTAGCTCCTACAGGCCAGAAGAGAGGTGAATCCTATGGTAAGACCAGATCCTAGGGGTGTAATTATCTTCTTTCTTCTCCTGCTAGTGCTCTTCCTCCTGATGCTGCTTTATTTTTTTAATTAATATACACCAAAAAAGATGGAATGGATTAGTGGACTTCCATGTTCCCATCACTCATTCACAACTTTTGCTAATCTTACCCCATCCTTCTACGTGACACATACAACTTTAAAGCAAATCTCAGGTACATATGACTTCATTCTCAAGTTAATGATTCCCTTTTTTACATGGCCATAATACTTTTATCTTACCTTTAAAAACTAGTAATTCCTCAGAGCATCAAATATCTACTCAGTGTTCACATTTTCAGTTGTCTCATAACTGCCTTTTTTATGTTTTACATTTGTTTGAATCAGTTTCTATAATGTAAATAGTTGATTTTTCTTATTTTCTGTTTTCATCTTTTCTTCCTCACTGAGGTGGAGTTTTCTTAAAGGAAGGTAGAGGTTTGCACTGAGGAAGTATACATACAAATAATGATATCTAATAATTATGGATGTAGTAATAATAATTACTTGACACAGCATGTACTTTGTGTCCATGCTAGATGAAGTACTTAGCATTTAATCCTCGCAGCAACTCAGTGGGTTAGGAACTACGATTTCCCAGTTTTGCAGTTGAGAAACTGGAGCACAGAGAAGTTCAGTAACTTGCCACCGGACATATACCTTGAAAAAGGTGGAGTCAGGATTTGAATCCAGTTTGTAATCACATGCTGTTTCTTAACAGCTAACAATTATGTAGCACTTACTAGTGTCAGGTGGCATAGACATAGAGAATCTGACTGCTATGTGAGAGACCTGGGTTCTATCCCTGGGCAGGAAGATTCTCTGGACAAGGGAATGGCAACGCACTCCAGGATTCTTGCCTGGAGAATACCATGGACAGAGGAGTCTGGCAGGCTACAGTCTATCCATGGGATTGCAAATAAGCGGACACGACTGAGCAATTAACACACACAAGGCTACTAGTGTCAGACACTTTTCTAAGTGCTTGACTTGAGTTAACTCATTTAAACTTCACAAAGTCCCCATGAAGGCAATACAGTCATAATCCTCATTTCATAGATGGGTAAATCAAGACGCAGAGTTTAGATATGAGTAGAGTTTTAAAAAATGCGGCTCTCAGTTGGATAACTCAGCAGACTCAAGAGACTACTCACCATTGCCCTAAAATGCTAAAGGAGGAGATCTTTAAAGGGAAATGAAGGAGGCTGACATGTATGTTACATCCTTTGCTATCCTCTCAGTTGACTATTGCACTTGTTCTCTTCCTTCTGCAGATGCTACACCATTCAGACACTTAAGGGAAACTTTAGAATCCATGTCATCATTCTCAATAATATTCTCTTAAGTCTATTCTAAACATGAGTTCAAAACACTTAGAAATGACTTTGCACTCTTCAGCCCTGGAGGCCAGTTACTGCCCAGCTCTAAGGGTCTACAGAGAATAACTCGACTTCACAGAGCTCACCTCAAAAGACCCATTGCATACACTGCACTTTCCTATCTTCCGTCTTTTCTTTCCACTTCTCTCTTGTGTTTTCTGTACTTGTGAAGATTTCTGTGGACAGATAGTGGCTGCACTTAAGTACTTAGAAGTTCTGCAAATTCAGGTAGAGTCCATGCTGACCTCAGACATTGATTTACACTATAGACAGTAATTGAGAGAGAAACCTAGCCACTTTAGAGATAATATTTGGTTCAGTTCTTTTAACAGAATGGGAATGGGTCTCTCTTGACAGATGCTGGAAAAAATCTGGGGCCTCTTAGGGAAAAAAACATTATTAATGGCTGCTGGAAAAAAATAATACATATTTAATTGAGGTTGGAGTTGTTAAAAGATAATTATTTTAAATTAAAGTCAAGATTCTCATGCAAGTATGAAGTGAACCAATGCCAAAGATTTTATTGGGTGCTTTCATTAGTGATTAAACCAGTAAGATGTTACAACCAGTTTAAAGGAAAAAATCTGAAGAGCAAACAGTTATATACAGGCAATGGGAAATGAGAAAATTAAGCTGCTAATAGATATGAAAACTTCATGGGCTAATAAAATGTAATTGTTGGAATCTTCTTTTCTGCAAGGGAAAATCAAATGTATCTTTACAAAACAAAATTCATTTGCATCTCTATGGAGAAGAATCACTTGCATTACTATCAGCCTTCTACTATTTACAGAGTTGTAAAGTAGCCTAGTCAAAGGCAGTAAAAGGAACAGATTCCTATAAAATCAGATAAACCCCATTGGTCATCTAAACAATGCCCTAGCTTCCCACTGAAAGGATATCCAGTAATCTTTTGCCCATTTCAAAGTCTTTCACAGGGACTACCCTGGTGGTCCAGGTGCTAAGATTCCATACTCCCAATGCAGGGGGCCCAGGTTCAATCCCTGGTAGGGGAACTAGATTCCACATTCCCCAACCAAGTACTGGCACAGACAAATTAAAGTAATAAGTAAATAAAAAATTTAAAAATGTATTTCACAAATTTTCCTAACAGACCCATAAATAAAAACATATTTATCAAGTAGAGTAACCAGGCAAGGTGATTTCTTAAAAAGATTCCTTAAAAAAGATGATGTTCACAGAGAGGCTCTGTAAGCCAGTTATCACTCTCCTGCTGTATCTCCCTTTTCCATTAAATTGTCTCTTTCTTTTAAGTTGTCATCATGGAAGATTTGGTACTGGGGTAAGGTAGAAAACTTTAACATTGTATCCAAAAAGTTTGACTCAAGAAAAATGAGGAACTGTCACATCCTTGTTTGGCAGGTGGTTTACTCCTGACACTGTTGAACCACCTACAGAAAGCTGATTAGTTACCCACCTACTACGTCAACATAGTCTCAGATGAAGTGCCGTTTCTCAACATACTTTCTGTTCATTAAATTGTACTGACATTTTCAATATCCAACTTTAAGATAAAAATATTGACCAGTGGACAGTTTATTGGTCTAGAAAGCTCACATTCTCCTCCTTCCTGTTTTAGTGGCAGAGGCCATAACTGGGATGTAAAGCATAACCCTGATGTAAGTTTCACATGTTAGCTCTTCCCAGGCTCTAGTCTCCAAACATGCTTGGGGCATTGTTCTGTCCTTCTGGCTTGGACCTCAGATTGTGCCAGTTATTACCTGTTCTTTCCCACTCAATCTGGATCTTCTTTTCATACCTGGAGCCAGAAAATTTCAAGATCACAAGTATTAGAACCTCCAGGAAGTTCCATTTGGCTTAGTGAAAAGGGATCATGACCACAGCAGTCCAAAACCAAAGGCCCAGTAGGGTTGATTATCCAAACAAAAGTGAGTGCAAGATATTGAAACTTCTAACAGTAGCATGGAACAGCCCGCTGGAAATAATTCTCAAGTGAAAGTGGAAGATACTATCCTCCTCCCAAAACTGGAAAATACTTAAGTAAAATACCCAGTGCCAATGAGGGTGTGTATCATCGTAAAGACATTTGGGAAATTGAATGGCTCTATGACCAAGAGCCCTAGAACGGCATACCTCTCGGTCTACCATGTCCCCTTCTGGGGACAATTCAAAATATAGTGAAAAGTTAATGCACAAAAAGCTATATTTTAGTATTATTTGTAACAATAATAAAAGCAACCTGAATTTAGCAATAAAGATTGATAACAGACATTTGTCTCTGTTTTTAAATAAGACATAGGTATTTAAATAATGATTATGAAGAGCTTAAAAACACACCACAGGAAAATGTATGATAATTGAATTTTTAAAAGTTTTTACTATGGAAAAATATCAGACAGACAAAAAAAAGTAGAGAAACTTACACGATGAACCCTTACATTGAACAGTTTGTTATACAGTTATTAATGCAAAGCAAATTCATTTCATCTACTGTATTCACTTTATTTCCCAGATTATTTGAAGCCAATCTGAAATGATCATCATTTCATATGAAAATGTTTCAGCATGTACCTCTAAGGGAAAAGAATCCCTTAAAAAACATACATGCCATCTAAAAAATTAATAATATACCCATAAGAAAATATTCAAAATCCCAACATTCCAAACAAATAACCACAATTATTACATCCCTTTCATCAGCTCCTTTGATCCTGTTCTTATTCTACTGGGTTTTGGGTTAGCAATCTGAGTTCACAAAGTTATCAGCTTCAGGACCAAAAAGTAAGTCCTGGAAATCCTGACTCAGAGTCTTGGTACAGTCTGAAAGTTGTCTAAGGGCTGTCAGTTCAGAAGCCTGTATTCTGAGTCTATTCTTTGAAGTATTGATAATTAGAAAGCACAGGACAGTTGTTTTCTTGAGGCTCTAAGTTTTTTTGTTAAAGATCCAACCTGATCTCTGATTTGTAACTTAGAGCAGAGCCTTCAGGCAAGTATGAGAGAAAAGAAGAAATGATCTCTAAGACTGAATGGCCGTGGTTAATTTATTACAGTAACCAGCAATATCAGAATGGAGAACAAAATTGTCTAATGTGTGCATGTTGCATAAGGGTCTGATCAATGTTTCCCCTGAGGATAAGAACATATTATGGCCATCAAGGGCAGTGGCAGTCTTAAGACCTCTCTGTAAATTGTACTATTTCTGAACTATTTATAAAAACATTTTACCTCTATAAACTTAACTTGGTGAACGCTGAGCATCTCTTCTAATTGGACGACTCTTCTTATGCTACTCTTAACAATAGTATTGAATTTATTTTAAGAATGTACTATGCTGCCCAACAAATCTAATTATGTCTAATATTCTTTTTTTTATAAAGTAAGAGAACAAATCTTTGGATTTTCTAGAGGTTGAGTATCTCCAAGATAGTTTTCTGATCATTTTATTTTTTCTGAACTTGGGGTCCAATTTTGGGAAGGCAAAAGCAACAGATTTAATAGAGTAGACTTGGTCCATAAAAATAGGATCATGGATGCTTGAGAAAAAAATTTACCTAATCATTAAAACAGTATTTAAAATAGAGAAGTAGGTCAAACAAATTTAAGCAATATTGGCTCTTTCATATGTGAAGAGACTTTCTTCTTTGTTCTTAAAGTAATCACAGATATGATATAATCAACATAAAGAAGCTTATTCTCATGTAATATAAATCTCCGCTATCTGAATGGATTACACAAAAGGTGTAAATAGTACCTGTTTGTTACCCCTTGTTAAGCGCTCTAATACAAATTTAACATTTTAATAGAGAGAAAGCCAGTCTAATTTTGCATTAATTCAATATTTGGCAATAAAGAATTCCAAGTTCCTTTTCAAAAAATTATCTTTTGAATAAACCCATCAAAACAAAGATATCTCTGCCAAAATTTGAACATATTTCATTGCTTCTTTTTAGGAAAAAAAAATGACAAATATGCTTTACTTTCAGTAAACCTCCTACAATTTTCTGTCTCCATTCAAGTGTTGTCTTTCCCTATCATGTTTCATGTTCTGGAACAGGTATTTTCATTTAGAACAAAGCTACTCACTTTTTCATTGAAAAACCAAACAAATTTCTTTACAAATGTTTTTCTTGTCTTCATTATAGTTTACACTATATTGTCACTATTGTCCTTAGTATGATCTTACGACCTATAGTAGGGCTTCCCAGGTGGCTCAGTGGTAAAGAATCCACTTGCCAACGCAGGAGATGCAGGAGACGTGTTCAGTCCCTAGGTCGAGAAGATCCCTTGGAGAAGGGAGTGGCAACCCACTCCAGTACTCCTTTCTAGAAAATTCCATGGACATAGAAGCCTGGTGGGCTGCAGTCCATGAGGTCACAAAGAGTCAGACGCAACTTAGTGACTGAGCACACAGCACACACACACTACTCATTATTAACCAAAACTTTTAAACAAACTAACCTCCATTTCACAGAGAAACCTGAGAGATGGGTGATTGAGAATTGAGTACTTATAAACAAGCTCAAATGAATTTGTTCATTAACATGACATAAATGTATGCTACTCTATAGCCTGGTATTAAACAATGATATATATATATATTCATTTAAACTATGTTGAGTACTCATTGTTTGAGCAGTCTTAGAGATTATCTAGGTATCCAGAGATTATTCACTAAGTTGATGTAATAGTCCAATATTTTAAAGAATATTAAAAGTTACATTTTAGTTAATGTACTATAGAACATAATAATTGTTGATACCAAAAAGATTGTCACAATTTTAATTCAATTTGGTTAGACACATAATTTTACATTTTTCATAATCTTCAACATTATTAAATAGTAATACTAACTTATTTCATCAATAATCAGTAGAAAAAGTTGAGGATGCTCAGAAAACAAACTTAGATCTTCTAAAAAAAAAATGTACAAATATATTCTGATTACACTAATATGAGGGGAAAAGATACATTTTTTTATTAAAACACAATTATAAGCTAGTGTGATTTATCCAGTCACCATAATTGTGTGACTTTAAATTATTATGAATTATAAGTTATGCATATATATTTAAATTATCATATAGAATACTTCTTAGCACTTTCTAAAAGATTATTTTCGCTGAAAGGCTAGAACATTTATGGAGTATTCTGTTGTATTTATTTTCTAGAAGTTCTGGAGATACTAGATTTATGTATTCATACTGTAAGTATAAATAATAGACTTACCCTATAAGTCAATCAGAGCAGAGTTCTTTTGATTTAAAACACCCTATTAATACCCTCCAGAGGTAAGAAAGTGTTTCACACACATGATGAGAGAGAAAAGCTTTTCTCAGCTGTAACGACCTGACTTCAGCTTTATAACTTCAGTTACAGTTTAACTTCAGCTTCAGTTACCAGTAAACTTGAAAACAAAACCTCACCACTCTAGCTCTCAATGGGCTGTTTTCCTTTCTAGTGGGCACAAAATTGGTTCTTAATTGATTCGAGCTCACAGTATATAAATAGTCGAAGAAAAAGATTAACAAGTTGGATTAGCTTTAAACTCTCACCTGATGGAAAATAGATGCCCATTATCCACCTGACAGAGATCGTCAATGGTAAAACCAAATTTCCCATTATAATCAACCATGTGCATATACACCCATGGGGTCAAGTCTTAACTTTTGAGTTGAGACCTGCCTAGAAGCCTTGATTCTAGAAAAAGACTTGGCCCAGCTTGTAAGTTTTGTAGGGATGCTCTAGATTATGCAGTTGAGACCTGTCTAATGGTTAGAGACAAGACATGGGCTTAGTGCCTGGACCTAGCTGTGGAAAGACATGCATAGGTTCATATATACCAGCTCTCCCCCAAAACAAGCCGTAATGTGTGCTTATTTCTATGGTGTAAATTTTCCTATAATTGCTGTTTTTGATTGTGTTACCAACACAACATCATGAATGCAGAATTGGGAAGGGATTCGTATATTTAGTTCCCACAAACCAGTGTAATCTGCTGTGGGACAAACTGCTTGACCGTAAGTTAATCAAAACAGACAGATGAGCAAACTTGTCTAAGAACAGAAACTAAAGCACAAAATCAGGAAAAAGAAAGAAAATCTTTAGAAATACAGTTATTTGGCATTCAATCTGAGACAAGAAAAAATATGCCTGAGTTTAATCACTTCTTGGGCCATGCAGTTTACTTACACTAGCAAGTAAAGTCCACAGGAGTATCTCAACAGATCTCCCGAAATGGCCCTAGTACACAGTATTTCACAAGATTTGTTGTTTTAGTTGCTCAGTTGTGTCCAACTCTTTGTGACCCCATGGACCATAGCCCGCCAGACTCTTCTGTCCATGGAATTCTCCAGGCAAGAATACTGGTGTGGGTTGCCATTTCCTTCTCCAGGGGATCTTCCTGACCCAGGGATTGAACACTCATCTCCTGCATTGGCAGGCAGATTCTTTACCACTGAGCCACCAGGGAAGCCCATGTCACAAGATAACTTGTTTTATTTGTGAACAATTCTCATAGTTAGAAAAGTTTTTATTTGTACTTAGCCAAAAATTCTATTTTGCTGTAACTTCTAACCAGAGGGCTTAGTTATGCTCTTGGGAAATGCACAGAATAAATCTAATCTTTTGTTCAGTAAACTTTCAGTAATGATTACAGTTACCTTAGGATTTTAGTGCTAGTCCAACTTTACAAATAGGAAACTGAGACCTAGAAAGGTTAATGACTTTCCTCAATTCATATAGTACTGTGATTTATCACATTTGATGCAATCAGAGATGAAACTTAAAAACTGTCACAACATATCCCTCTTAAGTCTTTGTACTATACTAATGTTAATACTTGAACTAATGTGTCTGTAAGACCTCTCATCATCTTAGCTGCCCTCTTCTTGTATAAACAATGTCACTCTGAAAGTGAGGTTTTGTTGTTCTTCGGTTGCTAAGTTATGTCCAACTCTTTGCGACCCATGGACATGCTAGCATGCTAGGCTTCCCTGTCCTTCACTATCTCCAGGAGCTTGCTCAAACTCATGCCCATTGAGTTGGTCATGCCATCCAACTGTCTCATCCTCTGTTGCCCCCTTCTCCTCTTGCCCTCAACCTTTCCCAGTATCAACGTCTTTTCCAATGAGTTAGCTCTTTGAATCAGGTGTCCAAAGTATTGGAGCTTCCGCATCAGTCCTTTGATGAATATTCAGGGTTAATTTCTATTAGGTTTAACAAGTTTGATCTCCTTGAGGTCCAGGAGATATCCAGAATCTAATCAGATGCCACAGGCGTCAGCTGATTAGTTCAAGGAATAGTGTATTCTGAATTCTGGAGTTAATATTTTCTAAATAATTTGGCCTGTCACTTTAATTTTTAACTCCTTGTCAAATAACATTTTCAAAAGTTTAAAGCATGGCTTTCATAGAAATATAAAATAAACACAGGTCAAAAAATTTATTCAACTCATTAGTAAAGGAAACATAAGATATTAATAATAAAGCTAGTTTTAAAACTATTTGAGAAGCTAAGAAATATATAGTCCATCAAGAAGTGCACATTGCAGTAAGTTTTTTAAGTTAGAAAAAAATATGTTTAATACCTTATTGGCCAATAAATCATAACTTTTGAAGTTCTCTTTTCCACCAAAGAGAAATCATTTGCATCTCTATCAGGTAAAAACCTCTAAGGTGATATTACTTTCATAGTTTTTAGGCTCTAATTGATAAATAAATAACAAGGCCAAATGAGGTCACTCCTAGAAAATGGAAACATCCTTAACTGCCCTCTTAAACAATCTCCCAGTATGACATTAAAAGAACATATAGCCTACTCTTTTGCTTTATCTTCAAGTATCATAGAATATGTCTTAACATATTTTATGAGTCATTATTTTGTCAGTCTCCTACAACCTGATAAAGTGTAACAAGACAGTTTACATTTATTTATATGAAGTTATTTCTATTATTCTAGTTTGTCTTCCTTCCCAGTGCAGGGTTCTTTTCTGTTATGTCCATGATAAGTGATGGTCAATGTTGAGCAGCTCTGCGTATTGCCAGGTAGCAAAATTTTTGTTAGAAACTCTAGTTCTTAGAGAAGTCTTGCTTGTACCGGTGGAAATATGCTCCCCTGTAATTTTTACTCACTGAATATTTGAATTAAGGGGTAGAAAAACCAGGCGGCTACTGAGTATTAATTTTAAAAGAAGTGCTAAAGTATCAATGGACATGGGTTTGGGTGAACTCCAGGAGTTGCTGATGGACAGGGAGGCCTGGCGTGCTGTAGTTCATGGGGTAACAGAGTCGGACATGACTGAGCAACTGAACTGAAAGTATCCCTAAGCTCAGTTGTAAAATGTTGACATT